>NC_090646.1:409818688-410540403 GCF_040937935.1 Hyperolius riggenbachi | reverse complement strand
ACGGCGTAGGATAGCATTCTCTATTACTTCAAGGGGTAAGGATCTCGGGGGTATGGCAGTTCCAGACATCTACAGATATTATACTAGTATTCATCTAGCTCGTGTGCTGGATTGGAGAATAAATGAGGACAATAGATTATGGGTAAGAATGGAGGGAAGCTGCCTCCGCCGAGACCTTCTCCTTTCCTGGATTCCAGCTCAGACACGAGCTGCTCTGCTGGTTCCCTCCCATCCCCTTATTCAACCTACGGTATCAATTTTAGCTAAAGTAATTGAGAGATGGCGACATTTTGATGGAATATCCCCACTGATATCAATTGTAAATAATCCAGATTTTGGACCAACTAAAGACAAGGCTTGGTGTAAGGCTAATCATCTTCCTATGGATATGAGACTTATAGACTTGGTAGGTAATAGTGAACTAGCCATCTCTCCCTTACTTAATTCCCATAAAATTAATTATTTCGTTGCTGTACAACTAAAGAGTTACTGGAAGAATTTGGAGAGAAAGGAGGGTGTTATTAGCAACAAAGTAAACAATTTTGAAAGATGGTTCCTATTAAAACAAAGGCCACCGAGGACTCTCTCAAACATTTATAAAGTGCTGGATGCCACCCTCCATGGGGTCCTCCCACGATACTGTGACAGTTGGGAAAAATGTGAAGGAATTAAAATGAATGGAGAATTATGGGCTAGAGTTTTTAAAAAAATCTGGAGTATATCGGACACCTATATTCAGCTTGCCCAATATAAATTAATAGCCAGATGGCACCTGTCGCCAGTTCGTATGTTCAGATACGGCTTAGCTGCCGATGAAACCTGCTGGAACTGCGGACGGGATTCAGGTACCTTCTTGCATATGATGTGGAGCTGCCCTGTGGTGGTGGGCTTCTGGAAAGGGGTGGAGGAATTTTGTTCCGGGTACTTAATCCCTGGGGTTACATTAGATGTAAACTGGGCAATTTTTGGGATTAAAGATACAAAAGAAGCAGAAGGTGGTCCTGAGCAAAAACTATTGGTAGATTTGGGGGTAAGCTTAGCTAGAAAGCTTATTATTAAAAAATGGAAAAATCCAGAACCACTCTCCCTTGGAGAATGGAAAAAGGATATTACAGCATTTCTAAATAATAGAGTTTGGATAGGAGAAGATGATGTGACTGAAAGGTCTAATGCTACTTGTTGGGTTGTTATGAAACAGATTTGGGAGAAGAGTGTTGTCTGACTTCCGTATACCTCTTTGTTTTTGTAAGGAGGAGGAGAGGACCTAGAAGTGTCTGAGTTTTTTGGGGGGAAGTATATGGAGGATGTATGAGGTATGTATGGGGTGTGGTAGGTGGGATGTCTGAGTGAACAGTAATCTGTCATTACGATGTATTGTTTTACTATATTTCTAATAATTTTCTAATTCAAATAAGATTACTAAATAAAAGATATGGCAAACCATGATGCAACAAATTACCCAACAAGGGAAGGTGCTGATGAAGCCAAGTTCTGGTTGGGATATGGCGTATTATCGCTGCTGAGAGTTTGCAAAAAAAAGAAAAAAAAAAAGAAAAAAATTGTTATTATTTATTGGATTTATATAGCGCCAACATATTACGCAGCACTGTAGAGTACAATACATAGGGATACAGACAATGATAACAGGGGTCACCGACAGCACAATACAGGTAATAGACAATAGCTGCAACCATACAGGTAATAAAAAGCAATAAGATACACAACATAATACAGGTAGTAATATCATGCCAGATCATACACTGGAGTGGTAGTGCTAATAATACAGGTTCACATATTCTTGGTAGGGTGTACAATTAAGTACGATACACAAGGGGAGAGGGCCCTGCCAAAGGCTTACTGTAATGCCTGGGGGTTATACCCAGAGCAACAAGGCTAGTGGCTGAATAATGGAAGAGGCTACACAGGTTGCCCAGAGCAACTGCAGCTCTGGGCTTCTGATGTCGCTACAAATAAGACACAATGGCAGTGCAGTGCGATGTTGCGCTGCCTAAGGTCTGAGTAACCAGACAAAGAACAAACAGACAGACTGACTTTGACTGACTGTTGCCCAGGGCGGATGACGTCTAAGCCTCTGGCTAAGTAACAAGACAGATAACAGAAAGACAATGTTTGCTAGACTAAGCGCTGCCCTGGCGATAGAAAGCATTCAGACAGGTACAAGACAGGACTATAGATTGGAGCGTAACTAGTAGCAACTGCAACTCACAGTCATGTCTACAGAAGCAGAGCAAGCAGGTTAACAATCAGTCACCAGCAAGCATCCACACAGGCAAGACTACAGGAAAGAACATAACTAATAGCAACCGCAGCCTATAGTTACGTTCCCAGAAACTAGAGTAGAAGGAATACTACCAGTCACTAACGCTGTGATGGCAGAATCCAAGCTATCAGGATAGTGGACTTCACTGACCCACCACGGATGCAGTGAAAGTCCATCAGGCATGGAAACAAGGCAATACACAATAATACAGGACAATAACAAACGGCTCAACTAACAGATAAATATATATTTGCAAGTCTGCATATATATTTAGCAAGAAACTAGCTAAAGCACAAGTATTAAGGTCGCATTGAACTACAATAACAGATCTATACAGAGTAACAAAGTGCCCAGCAGACCAGCGTACTGACCGATATGTCGGGCGGGGTCTAAAATGGGAGGCAGACTTTTATGTGGACCTCAGCCAATGAGTGCAGGCATGCAAATTCCCACACAGCCCTGAGCTGGTCTGATCTGCTAGCTGACTGTGAATGCAAAGGACTTTCATAAGAAATACATGCAGTATTATGTAACAACATGCATGTAGGAAATACAGGGCTATCCGGCCACAGCTCAGCTGCAGCAAGCAATAGGTGGAATGATGACAACATCCTAAGCTGCCATCAGAGCGATCGAAAATGACAATGAGACTCATTACGAATTCACAAACGAATGCAAGCAGACAAGTCAGAACTGCCCAGTTGCAGCTCCACTGCAAGCGACAAAACCTGCTACAGGAGAGATCCTGACACTTACAATCTAGAGGGAGGGTGGTGATACAAAAGGAGGGGGGTGCATCAATAAATTCTTGGCTGAGAGAGTTAGGGCAGCATTGAGGTGAGGTAGGCCTCCTTGAAGAAGTGAGTTTTGAGTGCTTTTTTGAAGGTGTTGAAGGAGGGGGCAAGCCCGATGGACAGTGGGAGAGAGTTCCACAGGATGGGGGCAGCTCTAGTGAGGTCCTGTAGTCGAGCATGTGAGTGCGAGATGTGCGGGGTGGGTAGGAGGAGGTTGTTGGAGGAGCTAAGTGGGCGGCCATGTGTGTATCTGCTGACTATGTCAGGATGTAGGATTCTGAATCGAATTGGAAGCCAATTAATTGGACCTTCCTCAGATATTAATTATTACAATGTATCCAGCTTGTTACAACTTGCTAAGTTTCTAAATAACAATCAGAAACACATGTTGCCTCATACTGTAAGAGCATTTAATTTCATATTTATATGAACGTTATGGTTTCGTAAGGTATCACATTGATGTTGTAGCAGGATCTAAAAGTGTAGTACATCCTCCAGACTTTCTAGCTCACTGTAGGAACATTCAGCCCCATAACGCTCATTATTTCATCATGTTACCAATTTATTGTTTCAGTCTAATGTTTATGTGTACGTGAGTTACTAGTCATAGCTTTAGTGGTACTTCTCCAGACTGGAGTCTAATTATACATGCATGGATAGTACTCAGCTGGTTCTTATGTTTTTAGGTTTTTAGGTATGTGTTTAGGTGTACAGGGGAGTGATTAATAACCTGTGTGTCTTTTATCCTAATATTTATTTATATAACAGTAAAGAGAGGCCCCCTAATTATACACTAATTTATGTCCGTTTTCTTGTGCTGGCACAGTTGGACACTCCAGCTTTCCTAGAGGGGTTTTTGCAGGTTTTTGATAAGCTAAAAACTGGCAAATTTCCTCCCTAAGTTTAAAGAGAACCCGAGGTGTGTTTAAAGAATGTTATCTGCATACAGAGGCTGGATCTGCCTATACAGCCCAGCCTCTGTTGCTATCCCAAACCCCACTAAGGTCCCCCTGCACTCTGCAATCCCTCATAAATCACAGCCGTGCTGTGAGGCTGTGTTTACATCTGTAGTGTCAGTCTCAGCTGCTCCCCCGCCTCCTAGATAGCTCCGGTCCCTGCCCCCGTCCCTTCCCTCCAATCAGCAGGGAGGGAAGGGATGCAGGCGGGGACTGGAGTTCTGCAGGAGGCGGGGAGAGCAGCAGACTGACACTATAGAGATAAACACAGCCAGCTCTGACAAGCTTTTTGTCAGCAGCGTGGCTGTGATTTATGAGGGATTGCAGAGTGCAGGGGGACCTTCGGGGGGTTTGGGATAGCAACAGAGGCTGGGCTGTATAGGCAGATCCAGCCTCTGTATGCAGATAACATTCTTCAAACCCACCTCGGGTTCTCTTTAAGGATGTACCGTATTTTCTACCAAATCTTTGCTATTTCTCAAAGCTATTAAAAAAGACATGTTCCAATAAGTGGCTCTGACAAACACAACAAATTTGGTGGCAATGTTATGTATGAAGACTTTGAAATTAACTTGAAACCATAAACTTTGCCAGGAGGAAAGCGCAATATAAATGTTCTGTGCCTTGTTGTTCCTGCTCACTTTACAATAAACAAGCGTCGCACGGTGATGCAACTTGCAAGCAGAATAGACACCACCATCTGTGACAAATTAAATACAACTCTTTTCTTTGTGGCCGGCCTACGTGCAGACTAGCCCAACGCCATTCCATCATGCATCTCTGAGGCATGGCACATCCATTTTTCCTTTCGCTTCTGTAATACTAATCCATGCTGTCAGTATCTCCATTGGCTGTTTGTCACACAAAAGAGATGAATTCAAAATCCTAACTCTTACCTACAAAACATTTTAAAGGACAACTAAAGCAAGAGGGATATGGAGGCTGCCATATTTATTTCCTTTCAAGCAATACCAGTTGTGTGGCTGTCCTGCTAATACTTTGCCTCTAATACTTTTAGCCAAAAACTCTAAACATGCATGCAGCTGCAGCAGATGATGATCAGGTGTTTCTGACATTATTGTCAGATCAGACAAGATTAGTTGCATCCTCGCTTCTGGTGTTATTCAGACACTACTGCAGCCAAATAGATCAGCAGGATGCCAGGCAACTGGTATTGTTTAAAAGGAAATACATATGGCAGCAGAGCCGGTTCTAGACTTTTTGCTGCCAAAGGCAAACTTATGAGGATGCACCCCCTCTTCCCGGATTTGGAATGAACGCACAGCACCCGACAATTTATTGGCTCCCCCCTCCTCACTCACTGTCAGACTCCTCACACAGCACAACAAGCTGCTTTTCCTTAATGATGACCTCTTCACCCCAATCTCCTCTCGCTGCTCCTCCTACTCTGAATGCATGCTGTTAGTGTAAACACAGTACAAACATGCTGCCCCTGTAATCTCTGCGCCTGATGCAAATGTTTCACGTTACCTCATGAGAGAACCGGCCCTGTATGGCAACCACCATGTCCCTCTCACTTCAGTTGCCTTAAGGGCCTGAGCCCACTGACACAGTTGTGTCCGCTTTTCAGTTACACATCAATGTTACCGATGCTGAAAAGCGGACAGAAGCGGATACAACTGCGTTAGTGGGCTCAGGCCCTTAAAGTGTAGTTATTTTTTTATATAACTACAATTATCACCTGATTCCATCCTAAAATGTTTTCTTTACCTATAATATTCTGATGTCCTCCTCTCTAGACTCCTCTTCTCATTCACGCATAAATGACTTCAGGTTGATTTCCGTCTTTCTCTCTAACTCCCTCCCACAGTCTGTTTTTTAGTCAACCGCCCACACTTACCATCTTTAGGCACTACCTCACATCTCAACTCTTCAAGAAGTCATAGAATCTCAGTTAGGACACTCTAACTGGCCATTGACAACCCACTACCCTGTACTCACATCCCTTTACTATTTTTTTTATCCTTAATCCCTAGAATGTAAGCTCAAATGGGCTGGGCTCTTTTTCATTCTCCGTGTTTTTACTGATGTGTAATCTGGTTACGTATTTACTACCTCTGTGTACAATGCATTAATTGGCCTTGATTATTATCTGTGTCCCATTGTTTAGCAACTGTCTTTTTCTATTCTGTATTATTCAGAGCCATGGATGATGCTGACTCTATATGAATCCAAAATGATAATATTAACAGTGTTATTATTGGACATGTCTGCAACTGTAAAATTTGGCCAAGTGCTTTATGATACACATAAGATTTCTCCCTATATGCTGTATACATGTTTGTGTATAAGTATATCTTACACTTTTGTGATCCTATAATGTTTTGTGCTGCTGCCTTTCAACATCTGCTTTCTGACAACAATGAACTGTAGGTTATATATTTGATGGGTCTTCATTTGCACAGTCTTTGATCTACAGTGCAGTAACTGTATGGTGACTGTTAGTGGGTGGGTGGGGACGGTGCTGTGTATGTGAGTAGTGAAGTGTGTTGGTGGTGTAACCAGGGGCACAGTGTTCACTTCAGCTTTAATAAAGGTACCTTAGATGGAGCTATGCTAATTTTATTGGCTACATATCAAAATACGAGAAACAGCGGAACATCAAGAAGACACGACTTGTTGAGTTCTTATTTTATTCCAATACAAACTCAACTATGTTATTAAAATATAGCAGGGACCGAAAAGATTAGTGGCTTATGAGAAATGATGATCATCAATGTGAGCAGTTTGTCACTTTTTTCTCACAAAACTGCTCCCCCATCCCATAAACAAGGAAAGTAAAGCGTATTTCATGAAAAAAAATCATCTGTCCATTCATCCTTCTTTCTTTCTGCCTTTCCTCATAAGATATATACATTTTGTTCAATAATTTTGAAATAACAGTGTCGGAAACCAACTTGAAAATGTCAGTGA
Source organism: Hyperolius riggenbachi (assembly GCF_040937935.1). NCBI lineage: Eukaryota > Metazoa > Chordata > Amphibia > Anura > Hyperoliidae > Hyperolius > Hyperolius riggenbachi. Next base: position 410,533,438 of record NC_090646.1, on the reverse strand, counting down.
AGTTTAGTTTAATTTTCCTTACTAGCAAAAACCAACCTCAGTTTAAAATTTTACCACTAGGTGGAGGTATAGCTACATATCATTTTGCTTGTAGAGCACTCAGTCCAGTCAGCACTGAGTGCTCAGTCAGGACCTTGTATATGGAATAGCAGGGTGTATGTACTACACTGACTGCATTAAGCAGAATAACATTATAAAGTCTTACAATAGGATGAGAAGAGCAGAATGTAATACATTACAGCAATGCATTGCGCTCTACTCATCGTGTGTAAGACTTACGCACATAATATGGTGCATACACGCCATCATGAGTAAGAGCATTTCATCCATTAGATATATGCACACGTTTCTTCCATATTATTCAAAAGTCACTGAATTTAAGCCTGTTTTGAGAAATAAACAGTGTGGCACATTTCTATAATATATTTGCTCTGTGAGGCAGGGGACACACTTGCTGGATTCCTGCACGTTTATTTTTCCACCGACCGCAAAACGTGCACGGCTGCACTGGCCACTGAAGACAATGGCCCAGCTGGAGAAACGTGCCTCATTAGCGTTTGGTCATGTTTTGCATTTGCGTTTTTCCGCATGTTTTTAATACGCACAGCTTTTTCCTGCACTGTGTAGACATTTACAATTACAATGTATTCTGTCACAAACAAATAATGGCAGAATGAACCTGAAAAATCATGGGCTGAAATCATGATCGCAAATAGGAACGCCCTGCGATGGAGACCTGGGAATTGCCACGAAAAAAAAACATGCAAATGTGTTCCCTGCCTCAAACTGTTCTTATAATTATTCACGGTATAGACATATTTTTTTTACTGACAAATATGTTTATATTTTAATAATGAATTGGATAGCATCCATCTAAATTAACAAAGAGAACAAATTGAGTAGAACTTACAGGACTCCCGAGGAAACAAAGTAATCGTTACTCACCTGGGGCTTCTTTTTGCCCGTTGAAGTCTTCTGCGTCCCTTGCCACAGCTCTGGAGCTCCCCAGTGTCCTGCATGGCCATCCACGGGCACCGTCACATGTGCAGTAGCGCCGTCCTGGTCAAGGCCGGATTTAGGCCACGGCCACCTAGGCCATGGCATAGGGCACCACAGGAGGAAGGGCACCAAAGCAGCAGGCTAAACTGGTGCAGCATTTGCAAGCTTGCAAATGCTACAATGCAGGGAGATCAGGCAAGCAGTGGTACTCTACTGCTATACGCCTGTGCAGCAGCCACCTTACTCTCTGTGCACTTTTGAATTGTGGCCGAAGGCTATGGACTTGGGCAGCATTGGAGATGGAAAAGAAGAGGAAGCTTCTGCACTGGAGACGAGCGGAGAAGTGAGTGACGAAGATGGCTGCTGCGGTGTGAAGGCAAGCTGGCTACCTATACTGAAAGTGGGGAGGGTAGAAGGGATTAAGGGAGGTATCTGGCTACCTATACTGGAGGGAAATGGGGAGGAGCCATCTGGGTACATATACTAGAGGGAAGGCAGAGGGGTCATCTAACTACCTATACTGGAGGGAAAGGGGGATGAGTCATATGGCTACCTATACTCGGGGGGGGGGGGGTCATCAGATTACCTATACTAGAGGGAAGGGGGGAGGAGTCATCTCGCTACCTATACTGAAGGAGGCGGCTGGTGACAGTGGCCTAGGGTGGTAAAAATACAAATCCGGCCCTGGAGATGGGTTAGTGAGATTTGCAAGCAGCCAGCAGGACCCCGAGTGACACCGGAGCTGCAGCGAGGGAGGGACACAGAAGACTTTTAGGGGCTGGAAGAAGCCCCAGGTGAGTAAAGATTGCTTTACTTTATCACCTCGGGAGTTCTTTAATGAACAGGTTCTCAGCTTAAATGTAGTAATACATTGGGTTGCCATTATTATTATGCAAACAGTTTGCAACGCTTGCACTTTTGGACTTAGAGAGAGCTCTTTGCAATAAACACATGCTTATCCAGGAATATGCAATAACTTTAACTGGGGGTTAGAGATGATCAAAGAGATGCAGATAATTCCCGCTTGCATGCAAATTTCATATAGACTAGATGCAGCTTGGAATTGAGCCAATCAAAAGTACTACCTGATGATTCCGATTGGCCCAAATCCAAGCTGCATAAAACGTGTATTAAATTTGCATACAAGCAGGAATTGTTGGTATCTCATTGACCATCTCTACTGGGTATTTGCATGGAAGTGTAATGGCAAAAGTACTGATTTACTCACTTTTCAGCAACCCTCATTATAATTGATAGGGAAGTGCTGGTGAACTCTTTCCATCTAATATCAGACAACTTTCATAAATCTCTGACAGCTTTTTTTGCTGATATTCTCCAAGGATCTCTAATATTGGGAGAATCTCACTAAATGAGGAGTCTATTATTAAAGAGTATCAATCTATGATTTAGATCCGTGCATATGTTCTCCATTTCTCAAATCCTGATCACCACTATTATAACCCCATATATTTATAAAAGAGGGAACAGGTTTGTTTTTAATAATCTAGCATTGAAAATTGGAGAGCAGAATTATAGAATTATCATGTATGCTCTAAAGTGGAGTAAGAAGTTCTATTCACTTAAACTGAAAAAGAAATTACCAAACCATTAGTGCTCTACTCGTTACCATTAGTTCTTCTTCCAAATGTGAATAGCAACAAACAGTGATCTATTGACTTGCATTAAAGGGACATACCCAGGGCAGTTTTCAGGCATAGACAATCTAGGCAGTTATTTAGGACACCTCCTACTGGAGGGAAAGCCAAAAAACCACACCAGGTACATTATTTTTCATTTAATTATAATATAGAGCTGCTAACTACATCATGGAAGAAATAGGGTATCTAGAAAATACAGTGGTGTGGAAGGCTCCATTAATGTGGTAATTAAAGGGGCACTATTGCTAATTTGATTTTTTTCAGACCCTTTAACATACATATGCCTTTTGGAGTAATGTTATGGCACAGTATATAGTCTAATATAAATGTAATTGTTTACTGCCAATAATGATTGGCAGTCACGTCAGTAGCTTGTATAGTAGGGAGGCATCTGTTATTGATGGTAGAGCTGCCATTATTTGAATCCCCTCTGGCGAGCTCATTTACCTTTTTCCACCTTGTAACTGCACTAACGTGCAGTTACTCTGCTCACAGCAGCCGCCGTTAAAGGGGCACTATTGCTAATTTCATCTTTTTCCGACCCTTTAACATACATATATCTTTTTGGAGTAATGTTATGGAACAGTATATAGTCTAATATAAATGTAATTGTTTACTGCCAATAATGATTTATAGACAGGCAGTCACGTCAGTTGCTTTCCCTTTCCGACGCCAATGCAGACTATACCATTGTATAGTAGGGAGGTATCCGTTATTGATGGTAGAGCTGCCGTTATTTGAATCCCCTCTGGCCAGCTCATTTACCTTGTTCCAGCTTGTAACTGCACGCCGCCGTAAAGTGTAGGGCGCAGCCTCCTCCATACAGCACTGGCAGCCCGACCTCTCCCTCCCTCTCCTGGGCCGCCCTCCGTGCTCCCCCCTCAGACTCATGCTCAGGCAGGAAGCGCCGCTGTTTACAACTCACCTCATTGGCTCCAAGCGCTGCTCTCTCGCCGCAGGTCTCCTCTCTGTTTACACGCTGATACACACGCTGCTGGAAGCAGCGTGTGTATCAGCGTGTAGGCAGAGAGGAAAAGACCGACGGCGATAGAGCAGCGCTTGGAGCCAATGAGGTGAGTTGTAAACAGCGGCGCTTCCTGCCTGAGCATGCGTCTGAGGGGGGAGCACGGAGGGCGGCCCAGGAGAGGGAGGGAGAGGTCGGGCTGTCCTCCCCGCGGCTCCGGCTCCCCCCTCCATTAGGGGGGACAGCTACCTATCTAACCTACGCTGGGGGGCACCTACCTAATCTAACCTACGCTGGGGGGCAGCTACCTAATCTAACCTATGCTAGGGGGCACCTACCTAATCTAACCTACACTGAGGGGCACCTACCTATCTAACCTACACTGGGGGGCACCTACCTAATTAACCTACACTGGGGGGCACCTACCTAATTAACCCACACTGGGAGGCAGCTACCTATCTAACCTACACTGGGGGGCAGCTACCTATCTAACCTACACTGGGGGGCAGCTACCTATCTAACCTACATTGGGGGGCAGCTACCTATCTAACCTATACTGGGGGGCACCTACCTTATCTAACCTATACTGGGGGGCAACTACCTAATCTAACCTACACTGGGGGGCAGCTACCTATCTAACCTACACTGGGGGGCAGCTACCTATCTAACCTACGCTGGGGGGCAGCTACCTAATCTAACCTACGCTGGGGGGCAGCTACCTATATAACCTATACTGGGGGGCACCTACCTAATCTAACCTACACTGGGGGGCAGCTACCTATCTAACCTACACTGGGGGGCAGCTACCTATCTAACCTACACTGGGGGGCAGATACCTATCTAACCTATACTGGGGGGCAGCTACCTATCTAACCTATACTGGGGGCACTTATCTAACCTGTATTGGGGGCACCTAATAATATCAATGTTTCCTCCTTATTACTACTTAATTGACTGACCTGGTAAGAATCACTCCAAATCTGTCAAAAGACTGTTTAGCCCATTGTGGGCTGGTTCACCCCTGGAGGCGATTGTAATGTGCTTGTTGATTGCCGGTGATCGGCAAAGCGCTACTGCAGTGCCAACCTTTGAGGGTGTTACCACAGCAGTGTTATGATTTTGTTAAAATCACAAACGCACAGCAGGTAGCATTTTTTGGAGTGCTACAGCTTAAATGAATGTACAAAAATGCACATTCATTCAAAAGTCGCTAAGCGCTAGGGATTGCATTTTGTGGTCTGAATCAGACCTATAAATCAGCTCAGAGGCATAGTTCAAGGTCACATGTGAATATTTACATCTGTAATTCACAAATATCCTTGCAATCCCCAAGCAATTTTCCTGTCAGTTAAAGGACTACTGTAGGGGGTAGGGGGAAAAGAGTTGAACTTACCTGGGGCTTCTAATGGTCCCCAGCAGACGTCCTGTGCCCACGCAGCCACTCACCGATGCTCTTGTCCCTGCCTCCGGGTTACTTCTGGAATTTTCATCGGAAAAACCACTGCGTCTGTGTGGCCGTGTCCTCGCTCCCACTGACGTCACCAGGAGCATACTGCGCAGGCACAGACTGTACTAGGCCTGCGCAATACACTCCTGGTGACATCAGCAGGAGCGAGGGCTCGGCTGTGCAGGCGCAGTGGTTTTCCGACTTTAAAGTCGGAAATTCCCGAATTGAACCAGAGGTGGGGACCGGAGCATCGGTGAGTGGCTGCGTGGGCACAGGGCGTCTGCAGGGGACCATTAAAAGCCCCAGGTAAGTTCAACTCTTTTTACCCTTACCCCCCTACAGTACTCCTTTAAATGGGAAATTTCCCATTCTTTAATAATTTTCAGCATGTCCTATCTTATTCCAATCGATAAAGGGATTGATTTTGTGCAGGCAAGATCTCAAAATTGATCCCTTTCTTGATTTGAAGCAGATTGGACATGCTGGGAATTATTAAACAACAAAAAATTTCTTATCGTTCTGGTGGAAAAATTGCATGGTGTGTTCCAGGCATAAGAGAGGGGCATATGTGATATAGGGGCACCAAGGAAAATCGGGTGGAGGAAAACTGCCGATAGTAGAATTAAAGTGTTAATTTTCGATAGTAAAATATTGGTAAATGTTACAGATATTTTACCACAGCTAAACCTTACCCTTCTCTCACAAAAAAACCCTCCCCCAGCATCTAATCCTAACCAACCCACACCTGCACAAACACCCTTCCTGACACCTAACCCCCCCCCCCCCCCCCCCCCCACACACACACACACACACACACACACACACACACACAAACACCCTTCCTGATGCATGACCCTAACCTTTCCCTCCACACACACACACACACAAACACCCTTTCTGTCACCTAACCCCAACTACCCCCTGCACAAATACCCTTTCTGATGCCTAACCCTAACCACAAACCCCCAGCACAAACACCCTTTCCGATGCCTAACCCTAACTGCCCCTCCCCCCCACACACTCACAAACACTCTTCCTGGTGCTTACCCTATACCCCCCCCCCCTTTGGCGCCGGCTGATATTTTCAATTAAAGTCAATAGCGGTGCCCGATTTTTCCAGGACCACCATGCGCCTGATTTGCCCGATACCAAGAGCTGGTTACCATGGGTGCTCAGGCACATCACTTTTAGCTGATGCTAAACACTTCCCTTGTTCCATCGTTCAGCAAATGCGTAGCATTTGTACCCCCAAAAGGGAGACAGAAGCGCACTTAAACGACAAGCGCCTCAGCTGTGAAAACGTCTGTGTGAATTGGCTCTAAGGGCCCTTTTCCACTAGCAGTCGCTAGCGTTCATGCTGAACGCTAGCGACTGCTGAATCGCAAAAGGTAAAAAATTACCGGCGATTTCCCGACGTTTGCGACCGCGATTTTGCTATGCTATGCACTGCATAGCAAAATCGTGGCAAATATCGCTCCGCGCCGCGATCGCGTTTCAGGCAAAAACGAATCGCGGTAGTGGAAATACACTACCGCGATTCCTATGTTATTTAGCAAACCCTAGCGATTGTAAAATCGCTAGCGGTTTGCGATTTTGCGATTCCGCTAGCGCAAACGCGCTAGTGGAAAAGGGCCATAACACCTAAAAAGGGTAATTGATGTGTCCTTATCAAACCTTTCCTGCATTAGAAGTATACATGAATTAACATATGGAAGGAAGAAAAGAAACTTGCTTGGCTAGAGTGACATCTAGTGTACAGTTAGAAATATTACTAAAATAATGTGATATCATTTCTAGATCCTAATGATCAAAATTCCATTAAAACATAAAAGGTGCCAGCAACAAAAAATGTCTTGGAAAGAACATATTTTCTTCAGCCAAATAAGTGTGTCATATTTAGCTTATTGGTAACTGACAATGATGCTTGTGATTTTTAATGCACAGAGAAAAATGTGCAAGGTCAAAAGCTGACTCCCAACAGCAGAGGGTGGAACTTCAGGCACTTTCCTATCCAGTCTTGAGTATAACTGCACCCAGTGCACTGATAATACGTTCCATCCAACCCAAAAATGGTTAAGAAATCAAATTAAATCAGTCTACGCAAGGGACATGAATATAATGCACAGGGTAGCAGAGCTGCATTGGACCCATTATGTTATGCCTAGTCAGTGCAATAGTTAATATAATCCTGAGCGGTGAGTGGTAGAATCAGACTGAAAACAGAGTTTACTCTAAAGAGATGGATTAGAAAAAAAATCTATGAGCTCTGTATATTGTAATCAGAGAATCTGTATTAGGATCATGTACTAACCCCTCCATCTCCAGATAACTGTGTGCATTTCACCAATACCATGCAAAAATGTCTTGTATTAATAAAACATAATACATGCATTCTAAAACTGCTTTACCCAATAGTTAAATGTGTATACTTAGCAGTCTTATTTTACGCATAAAGCGATCAATGTTAAATAGATTTCTTATCCCTCTTGTGGCTTGTGTTTTCTCTTAGCTCTCCGCAGAGTCAGACACAGGTTTCAGGCAAGCAAGTAATGCCATAAGTTAACATTATTGCACTCCACAGGGTACCCAACAACTCACTCAGCCTTCTAGCCTAGGACCTAAATCACCATAGCAACCCACCCAACTGTGCACATCAGAAACCAACAAAGTTTAACTCTTTCTCAGCTGCAGCCATATGTTCCATTTTCCATTGTTTGCTTTTCATGCCACAGGATTTTTCAAGTGTTTGGGATTTTTGTTTTTTAACTTTATCCCTGTCATCGTTGTTGATAATGTAACGGATCGTTTGGAATAAACAAAAGTAGGATGATTACAATCTTTTAGCTGGTCAAAAGGATAAGATAATTCAAATGTAAAAATAACATCTGAGTATATAAAAGGCTGCATCATTGTAACATAAGCATGATTAACATACTTCAGATGTGTTTCTATGACTGAACAAAAATCATTTTGTCCTGTTCAAACAAAAAATGAATATGGAAACAAAAACTTCACATAATTTTTAAATCTGTGATTCAGCCTCATTGTGTGTCATCTAAACATTCATCACTTTATTTATGTCTTTAATTATGTGTGATATCACTGGTCACCAGATAATTAAAATAAGATCCGTCCTTATGAAGTGCCTGATGAAAAATGCATAGAATGACCCCGAGGAAGAATATACACAGTAAGAAAAGGTGAGGCCTGAGACGTGTACAGAACACATCATGAGCCATGTGACATCCTCATTAGATGGTTACTTCTTCGCTCCTTCGCATTTTAATTGTAGTCTTCAGGGTCATGGTCACTGCTTCAGACAAGCTCGTAGACACAAAAGGGGTGAATGACAAGTGAATGTCAAAGGCTCCAAAAAGCTATGCGCTGAGTAAGTGTAGTTTGTTCATCAAGACTAATGCTGAGCAGTGCAAAGCTTACTTACATTCCCATTGTAGAAAATAACTGCATTGTCTAGCCTTGACACTCAAATTCATATTAATTTATCTAGATCATCCAGGAAACCCTCAAACCCAGAAGGTATTGGGTATTGCTGGGCACAGAAAACGTACAGAAATGCTTTGTGTGTGGCTAGGCTGAAGATCAAATAACCTGTTATTAGCAAATGTCTTCATTATATCCTGATATTTTGCTATACAAAGTGCTGCATAAGTGTTCTCATGCCTCCTACCTGACCTACATCATTTCATTTGGTAACAGTAAAAAAGGGCGCAGGAGGCTAGTGGACAAATCGGGCGCCGCCATTCACTCCCATAATAAATATCGTTTAATGGGCGCCCGATAGGAAAAAAGGGCGCCGGAGAAAAATAACGTTTTAAAAGCGGCGCCCGGAGACTTAATGTTTTATTACTGCTTCTCATGATTACACATTATTTAATGATTTATACATTTTTTAATATTATTTTTAAACGAAAAACAGTACAATATTTTTTTCAAACATTATTTTTAAACGAAAAACAGTACAATTTTTTTTTTACATTATTTTTAAACGAAAAAACCGCACAATATGTTTTTGAAACTTTAATAATGCTTATCACAGGGGGGTCTTAGGTTTAGGCACCAACAGGGGGGTCTTAGGTTTAGGCACCAACAGGGGGGTCTTAGGTTTAGGCACCAACAGGGGGGTCTTAGGTTTAGGCACCAACAGGGGGTCTTAGGTTTAGGCACCAACAGGGGGGTCTTAGGTTTAGGCACCAACAGGGGGGTCTAGGGGTTAGGGGTAGGTACAGGGAGGGTTACTTAGGCACCAACAGGGGGCTCTTAGGTTTAGGCACCAACAGGGGGGTCTAGGGGTTAGGGGTAGGTACAGGGAGGGTTACTTAGGCACCAACAGGGGGCTCTTAGGTTTAGGCACCAACAGGGGGGTCTAGGGGTTAGGGGTAGGTACAGGGAGGGTTACTTAGTAATTTTTTTTTAAACGTTATTATACGTTTCACTATTTAAACGAAAGATTAACGTTTTTACAATTGCCGATTTAATGCACATTATTTAATGATTTATAACTTTATAAAACATTAATTTTAAACGAAATACAGTACAATACATTTTTAAACGTTAGCCATGCTTATCGTTTAAAACCCCGCGCCCTTTTTTCCCAGCGCGCCTTTTTAACGTACGTATTTCATTTGTACCTCTTGGACTGAATCACAGAAATAGTTATCTAGCCTCATCTCTGAGCGTTGTCTCATGTCCAAACAGTTCTCTTCACTCTTCTTCCCTTGTGACTGATGAATCCTTAGAACAACGCTGAATACATACAGGCTAGCTAAACCATGTACATTCTTTTATTTCAACCTGAGTCAAAATGATTCCCAAATACTTTTTACTATGATTATGCACTTTGGTCAGTCATGTTGCTCCTGCAACATGACTGACCAAAGTACATAATCATTAATAGGAAATCTCATTATTTAGTGCTGAATGAAGAGGAGACTTCTGTTCTACAAATCAAAACTACTGGGAAAGATTTTAAAAAGCACCTCTCCATATATCCCTCCCCCACAAAACATATTAGTAATGACAATGATTTATTTTAAAAACCTAAAGTCAACTGACCACAGGTATGGCTCCTAAATCTTCACAAAGCCGTGTTGCAACTTTGCAACTAGTGTTGATGTTTCGAAATTAGGCTATTGAAATTCAGAAATACAAATTCATCCATCAACACACTTCAGCACCTAAACATGTGGACAGGGTCAGGGGAGTTCATTTATTTTGTACATTACGTTGTGCTTAATGAGACTCATGGGAACCGCAACATGAACCGCAAGTAAGTGAACGCCCCCTGATCCTGTCCACATGTCTGGGTGCTGAAGTGTGGTGACAAGAGCAAATTCTGAATTTCAATACCCCGAATTCAATCACCAACACTGTTTGCAACACCTCTTGCACAATATATCTTGCACTGCCTCGTAGGATAAAGTGTGGTCCAAGCTGCCACTCTGAAGAAAACTTTCATATCATTTCCCTCCACAGTTGTGCAAAAGGTGGCTGAAGGGCCAAAACTTGCATAGAGAGAGGTCTAAGTATTTATATTCACTGGAAATGGAAGCAGATAGTGCTTATGCAAAACAGCTGATCAGATGCTAATATCAATATAAGAAACTATGTCATTCAATGGCCTTTCCACACCTAATCAAACAGAATAAAAATATTTTTGCTATTGTCCGCCGCCATCTGTAGGACAGCTTCATTGTTTCTGTTTTGAAAAATATTAAAAATGGCATTATTTCTTTTCAAACATTAGTTACTGTAACTATAATAAAGTTTTGAAATATTTAAAATAGCTGTATCAGGTATTGTAAGAATCATCTGTATCTGTACACAGTGTACAGCCAATGCATTTTATCTGGCTTTACAGATACAGATGATTCTTACAGTACCTGATACAGATATTCTGTGTAAAAAAAAAAGAAAATAATTTACTCTTCTTCTATTGTTATTAATTATTTTTTTGACTTATTTTATTACCATAAACCATGTGTTAAGACAGTTAAGACCATGGGCCTGATTCACAAAGCGTTGCAAAGTGTTTACACGCCTGTGAAAAGCCCTTTATCACGCCTAAACTCGGTTTAGGCGTGATAAAATGAAACTCGCGCGAAATCCCACGTGCAAAGTTTTGCGCACGCAATCGCCTGATGCACGGTGCAGTTCGCGCGATGTGCCCATTAAACCCTATGGGCGCTGCGCGCGAAGTTGCAAGTTGCGCGCGATAAAGAGCACAAAACGTGCTAACTCAGTGGTGCAAAGCTTATCACGCCTAAAGTCTTTTAGGCGTGATAACTGAGTTATCACCGCTTTGTGAATCAGGCCCCAGGTGTTAAGACAGATATCCATGTTTAAATCCATTCTAGATGGTATATATTTTATGTATTATTACCAAATGTGGTCGAGTTTACTTATATATTAAATATTTATGTTGCCAGGCACCTTACCATTATAGACCTGAAGAAGCGAGATAATCCCATGAAACACATCATTGTGTTTTTGTGCAATAGATTTGATATACTGTATTTTTCGGACTATAAGGTGCACTTTTTCTCCCCCACAAATGGGAGGCAGGGAAAATCAGTGTGCATCTTATAGTGCAAAGGTCCCCCCCCATAATCACTTACTTATCCAGCGCCAAGGTCTCGGTCATACGTCCCTCTCCAGGCGCTCTATACAGATGATTCAACACGCTCATCCTCCTTCCTTTCTGCTTCGCTGGTGCCCTTACGTCATGCATGGTGCAGTGTTCCACCGAGCTGCTTTTCTTCCTGTGCTCCATGTATGCCCTTGGTGTGCATTGTACTGGAGCTGGATGGTGATGGCCTTCACGGATGTGATGATCTTCACTACTCAGGAAGCCACATGCAAGTACTGATAATTAACTTCAATTGCTTTGTGCCCCACTTAATGCCATTTCATATAGCATATACCACTTCTGATTGCAGGGTTGTCTTCGCCTTATGGCACAGCACTTTTCCCATTTTAGTGCAGCTCCCATTTATTTAGCAATAACTTTATCACTACTGATCACATCTAAATGATTTTTTTCCATTACAAATTGGGCTTTTGTTTTTCTTTTTTTGTAAAAAAAAAAATTCTAAACATTGTAAAGAGAAAAAAAGAAAAAAAATGAAAAAGTACATAATATATAATATACCCTTATGACATACATATTTTAAAAAGCTGAGTCCCTAATGTAACAATTTTTGTATTCTATCTTAACCACTTCCCAACTGAGGGGTTTTACCCACTGACCACCAGAGCAATTTTCACCTTTCAGCGCTCCTTCCATTCATTCGTCTATAATTTTATCATTACTTATCGCAATGAAATGAACTATATCTTGTTTTTTTCGCCACCAATTAGGCTTTCTTTAGGTGGGACATTATGCCAAGAATAATTTTATTGTAAATGTGTTTTAATGGGAAAATAGGAAAAAATGTGGGAAAAAATTTATTATTTTTCAGTTTTCGGCCTTTATAGTTTTTAAATAATGCATGCTACTGTGATTAAAACCCATTAAATGTATATGCCTATTTATCCCGGTTATAAAACCGTTTAAATTATGTCCCTATCACAATGTTTGCCGCCAATATTTTAGTTGGAAATAAAGGTGCATTTTTTTCAGTTTTGCGTCCATCCCTAATTACAAGCCCATAGTTTATAAAGTAACAGTGTTATACCCTCTTGACATAAATATTTCAAAAGTTCAGTCCCTAAGGTAACTATTTATGTATTTTTTTTAAATTGTACATTTTTTATTTTTTTTTTAATTACAAAAAAAAAAAAAATTGGGGAGTGTGGGAGGTAAGGAGTTAATTTTTTGTGTAAAACAAGTTTATTTGTGTGTAAAAAATGGTTAGGGTGTAGTTTTACTATTTGGCCACAAGATGGCAACATTACCAATTTGTTTCATGCGACCTGCAAGCGTCCTTCCGGACGCTTGCAGGGAGTAGAAAGAGGCTGGGACTTTGTTATTTTTTCACAATGATCACGCTGCTCAGCCGAGCGGCAGCAGATCATTGCGGGGCTTAGATCAACGAACGGGAATGGATTTTCCCGTTCGTTGATCTCTGGGCAAGCGGGCGGCGGTGTGTTTACTAGCAGCGGGCGGCGTGTTTACGAGCGGGAGCGCGGACAGCGGCGGGAGTGCGCAGAGTACGGATTTCTCCGTCCCTGGGGGTGAAAGGATGGAAAAAGAGGCGGAGAAATCCGTACGCGCGGGGGTAAAGTGGTTAAATTCTGTCTCTTTGGGGGTTTTTTTACAGTGTTTTTTCTTGGTGCACAATAGATGAAAATAACAATTTTATTGCTTTTGATTCAGTTTGTCACTAAAGAAAAAATTCACATGACAAATTCCTCAACACCAAAACACCCTAAAATCTATTTTACTAGTTATCAGGATCAAAATGATACCACATGTTTTATTTGATAGCTAGCTAGGTATTGAGCAGGCTATTAGCCCCAAAGTGTGTGTGTGGCTTTCGCCAGGCAATTTTTTTCCTCAAACTATTTTAGCGCCAATTTTTGAAGCGCCACGATTATGAAAAAAAGAAGAAATAAAAACAGGGCTATTCAAATATGGGTAGCCTGAAAGTTCCCTATTTAATTTTTTCTTTATTCTCAAGATGTGCCTAAGGCTTTTTTGAAGTCTATTTTTTTTTTTTTTGCACTAAATTTGACAGCGTCGTTCTTTGTGTCCAAAGCCCCAAAACAGACTGGACATCAGTAAAGGGTCACAAATGTTGCCATTATGAAAAAAGAACATCCAGGTCTATTCAAATATGAGTAATTTGTGAGGTTCTGACACTTGAAAATTTTACCAAGTTGGATGACAATTTAGAAATTTTATTTTTTATTAAAAAGAGGTTGCATATACCTAACGCACAGTAATCCGTTATTGAACGCACAGTAATCCGTTATTCTCAAGGTGCACGTATGGGTTTTTGCACTAATTATTACAGCTAAGTTCTTTGTTTGAATAGCCATTGAGCGCTGGTACCCTCTGAACATATTCAACAAGGTATTATGGCCCATACTCACGAGGGACAATTGTCGCCGCAACACGCGGGGCGCGCGTGTTGCGGCGACAGGTCGCCCGTGAGTATGGGCCGCGCACACACCGAACTGTCGCCCGCAACAGGCGCGCACCCCGAACTGTCGCCCGTCGCTGAAGTCGCCAGGCAATTGAAATGTTCAATCGCCTGGCGACAGTCGCCGCCGCAACTCCACCGCAGCTGTCGCTAGTCCGCGTGAGTACGCGGACTAGCGACAGCAACCTCCATTGAGGTACGCAGAGCTTCCGGCGAGCTTCCGGCGGGGGGAGGAGGATCGTCGGCGACAGCTTCCGTCGCGTCGCTGGTCCCTCTTCCGCGTGTGTGCGCGGAGGGACCTGGCGAGGAGCTGTCGCCGGCCTGTCGCCCACACGCTCACGTGTGCTGGCGACAGGCCACTTTTACCGCCCATGAGTATGGGCCATTAAGTGTGCAGTGTGGGCAAGACTAAGGTGCCCAAAATGACAGGCTGTTACTGTTCTTACAGCTTTATTGTACTGTTTTTAACTGATGTATTAAATAAAAGCGCTTAATTACTTTCAAGCAGAACTGTCTGTGCTGAACTGTCTTGAAGTTGTTCATAGTCAACAAGAGCTTGTTGAATATATTCTAGTGGCCACAATCCCATCGTTTTATGAACACAGCCGTACTGCACAAGAGCAAGTACATCCTGTGCCTACATGTCTTTGTGCTATTGCATAGGCACGGGCCATACCTGCACCTGCGCAGTAGGACCGATCTCATACACATATAGGAGTGCAGATGCAAAGAAAATGGTCCTTCCAAGCAGTATGAAGGGGAAAGGATCAGAGAAGCCTCTGGATCATCCATAGATTTCCTTATACTGTGGTAAGTATCTAGCTTTTATTTTTTCCCCACAGGTTTACTTTAACCACTTGAGGACCCACCCTTTACCCCCCCTTAAGGACCAGCGTTGAATTCTGTGATCTGTGCTGGGTGGGCTCTACAGCCCCCAGCACAGATCAAACACCAGGCAGAGAGATCAGATCACCCCCCTTTTTTCCCCACTAGGGGGATGATGTGCTGGGGGGGTCCGATCTCTCCTGCCTGCATGTGGCTGGCGGGGGGGGGGGGCACCTCAAAGCCCGATTTTCTACCCTGATTCCCACACATTTAATAAACTTGAGTCCCCCCTTCATAAAATTGCAAAGCACTTGAGAAAAGAATCTGCATAGAAGGGATTTCTTTACTCTCTCCCCAATCCCAACTGACTGCTCTGTTTCTGATTACTGTCAGCACAAAGGGACCTATCACAGCTAAAGCAGATATGAGGCAGGCAAAGTTGTTTAACTTGTTTTCTTGTGTATTAAAGAATAAAATTGGTTTCAGGCATTAGAAGAGAGAAAACTTATAGCATCTCGTAAGAAACCCTCAAATACTGTAGTTTGCACACCACTGATGTTAACCTCCCTGGCGGTAAGCCCGAGCTGAGCTCGGGCTATGCCGCGCAGGAGGAGATCTCAGCCCCTGGTGGGGCGATTTTCACCATTGAAAGTGCTGTACGCGCAGCTAGCACTTTGCTAGCCGCGCGTAGAGCTTGATCACCGCCGCTCTGCGGCGATCGCCCGCACGCAGTGGCGGAAGAGGGCCCCCCCACCAGAGCCCTGCGCTGCCCGGACCAATGAGTTCCGGGCAGCGCTATGGGCTGGATCTGAGGCTCCTGACGTCAGGACGTCGGCTGACGTCCATGACGTCATTCCGATCGTCGCCATGGCGACAGGAGAAGCCAAACAGGGGAGCGCGTTATATACGCGTTCCCCTGTTTGCTATTGTTGCCGGCGACGATCGAACTAGAGGGACACATGCGCCCTCTAGTGGAGTTTCATGTAGCTACCACTCTGGTAGCTTTACATGAAACATAAAAAAAAATGAAAAAAAATTGGATTTCTGCAATTTTTGCAGAAAAAATAAACCGACAGGGAGGTTAAGCTTATAGACTTGCATAATTAGGCTAACATAATCCTCCCCCTGTTTTGCTCTCTTTGGAGGGCCACATCTGGAATATGGAATACAGTTCTAGGTACGGCATTACAGGAGTCACATTGTAGTTCTGGAGCAGGTGCAAAGATGGGCCACACATTTATCACAGGGATGGAAGGCCTCACTTACCAAGAAAGGTTAGATACAATGGGCTGGAGAAAGGATGCCTTGGAGAAAATCTTATTAACATGTATAAATTCATCAGAGTGCAATATTAAAGCTTGGCAGATGAGCTTTTTGTCCCTAGGGTTGTGTAAAGAAAAAGGGGACAAAATCTGCATATGGAGGAAAAAACATTTTTGCCACCTATTCAGGAAGGTGCTCTTTACAGTACGAGTGGTTAAAATGTGGAATATCTTACCACAAAAAGTAGTTATGGAAAATTCTATATCTGCATTTCAATGGTACTTAGATGCTTTCCTTTCATTGAAGTACATCCATGGCTATAATAATTAGTTAATTTCCAACAGCGTTGATCCAGGTATTTATCTGGCTGCAATCTTGAGTTCCCTTTTAGGGCTAGTTGGTCCAAGCCATGTAAATATTTTTGCTTTCCTCTGGATCAACTGGAATCAGGCCCGGATTTACCTCACAGGAGCCTATAGGCACAGATGTCTTGGCACCATAGACTTCACTCTCAATGAACATACAAACCCCCGCCGAACCGCACTGCAAGTGTGCTGGCCTAACTGTCACTTCTCTCTTACTTCCCTCGCCCATCACAGGTAGCTACATGTGCTCCTTAGTATTCGGTAGCCAGAAGTATCCTCAATAGAGTTGGGCCGAACAGTTCGCCTGGCGAACCTCTCTGGGCCTCTTACTACTTCCGGGTCGCAATGACCCGGAGTAGTACGCCTGCGCTGCCCGGCGGAGCGCGTCCTAGATCGCACTCCTGTTGCCGGGCACTCTCTGCGCATGAGCGTGACGTCACTCATGACGTCACGCACATGCGCAGAGAGTGCCCGGCAACGGGAGCGCGATCTAGGACGCGCTCCGCCGTGCAGCGCAGGCGTACTACTCCGGGTCATTGCGACCCGGAAGTAGTAAGAGGCCCATGGATTTAGAGATGTTCGCCGGCGAACGGTTCGGGAACCGTTCGCCACATCTCTAATCCTCAATATTAAGTAGCTAGAGGTGCCCCTGACTAAAGGGAGATTTGGGCAGTGGAATGCTGAGAGCTGGGTGGGTATCTCCTCATTTACACTCTCATCAGGACTCTCCGTTGGCAAGGAGGGAGAGAGGTGCTCAGGAAGGGGAGTAAGCCGCCTTTCCATTATCAGGCACCTGTAGGCACGTAGCTACAGTGCATTATGGTAAATCCGACTCTGACTGGAATATGTAAGGGTGCATGCTAGTGTTAGTGTTATGCTAGTTTTATACTTTCTAGTTGAACTCAATGGACAAATGTCTTTTTTCAATCCAACTAACTGTATAACTACTGTCTGTAATCTTGGGATCAAAATGATGATGAGATTATGAAAAAAAAAATGATATTAATAATTGCCTATTGGCTCTCATCCTGACCATATGGAAAGCCATGCTGCCCTATGTTTGTGACTGGAGATGCCCTTATTGTGACCATCTTGGACCTAATGTGTGTGATTTGTGAGTCAGGCAATGGCAGTCTCCATGAGACAGCTTTCAGTTAAGAATCAGACCCCTTTAGAGGAGCATGAAAGCAGAAACAGAACAAAAGCTTTGTAATTTGCACTACGCTAGATGCTGTGCAATCATTACGGTAACAGTGGCTGCATTAGACTTGTGACAGGCTTACTTAAAAGTGCTCTCCCAGTATAATGAAAAATGAGGAAAATTTTCCGCTGTAATAAAGCGAGTTTGAAAAAATATAATAAAATGGGGAAGGTGCTGCTGGACTATCTGCTCACCCTCTAGAGATGATTACAGAACCAGGGTCACCTACATGCAGATGATCTTTCTCGCTGTCATTATTAAACTCAATCTAGGCTTTTTGCGGCTGTAAAAAGGGAGCTGATGAAAGAGTTAAGTAACATGTTCAAATAACTCGAGCAGGAGATTTGAAGCTTCTTTGCTCAGAATACATCAAAGCAGAGAGTGACACGCGGTGCCCTAGAGCTCTCTGCTGCATACTTTTAGGTTTTGGAAATTTCATTTTCTAGCTTATGGTGATTACATGAGAAAAGATAAAATGCCTGCTTTGAGCTTCATTTTGGAAGGCGATGTAATAAGAGTTGTGGCTTCCTACTGCTATGGATAAGGATGCAAGCTGTCTCACTGCACACATCACCAGACTCCAACACAGGTGCAAAGCTCGATTTCCGAGGTATACATGTTACAAATCAATACAATTTTGCATGAAATAAAAAAAAAATAGCCATGAGTGGCAAACTGTAATTGAAACCATGGCTCAGATAACCTGTAGTCAAATTCAAGTGGGGATAGGACTAATTTGTTAGCGATTATTACTATTCACAGAGCTTCAGTGGTCATAGATCAAGCTGTGAGCACAGCTAATTATGGCTGGTTGTAAATTCCTTTTCATCCTCCCTGTATGCGCTGTATTTAGCACTGGAAATGGGATGGTGAAAACATGCTAAACAGGGGAACACAAAAACAAATGCACATACTGTAACAAGCAAATATTGATTGGTCTAAGCACGCTATGATCTGTTCTGTACACATGAAATAACACTCTGTAGAGTGCGGCTTCAGTTACTACACATGCTGGATTTTGGTCACCCGAAATTAACATTTGTGATTGTCTGCGCAGTAAATACTGCACAGGCACAGAAAGCTTCCGGCTTTAGGAGCAAGACAGGGGAGCGTGCATGGCCGGGCCACCTATGCGCAATGAAACAAGACCAGCAGAGTACCGGGCGGTCCAGCAGGAGACAGGCCAGAGGACAGCAGCCCGTGGACGCGGCGAAAGAACATATGGCCTTAAAGCTAATGGGAACCGAAATTTAAATAAAAAAGTCAGATACTCACCTAAGGAGAGGGAGGCTCTGGGTCCCATAGAGCATTCCCTCTCCTCTCCCGCTCCCCGCTTTTGCGCTGGCTCCCCCGTAGCGGTATTCAACTATTTCGGGCAAATACCGCTGTTTCTCTGCTGAAGAGAGGCTTCGGAAATGCTTCGGGAGCCCGAGTGCTCCCAAAAACGGGCCACTCTACACTGCGCACGCGCGAGCGCCCTCTATGATGCACTCACGCATGCGCAGTGTGGAGCCGCCTGTCTTTGGGAGGACTCGGCTCCCGAAGACTTCCGAAGTCCCTGTGGCGGGGATTTGACCGGGAGAGCCAGCGCTGCACGAAGGGCACCGGGAGAGGAGAGGGAAGGCTCATTAGGACCCGAGTCTTCCCTCTCCTTAGGTGAGTATCTGACTTTTTTTTATTTAAATATGGATTCCCATTAGCTTTAAGGGGGCTGGAGAAAGCCCCAGGTAAGTATAAAACCTGAGACTTCTTTGGTCTCAGGTACACTTTAGCATACCCTGCAAATTTGGTGATTCTAGCATAGATGGGGGGGCTTTGCTATTAACCACTAAAGGTGGTGGGCATTGTCATTTCTTTTAAAAAAAGGTATTTTTTGGCAACTATTTTGCCATTGACTGTGTGTGTGCAGTAGTGGGCAGCGGCAGATCCACATACCTTCCGTGCATTCCAGCGTGGAAGTTCCTCTCTCTAGCCTCTGACGCTATTTCCTGTATAAACAGGAAGTAGCGTCAGACACTAAAGAGAGAAGCATCCGTGCTGGAACGCACAGAAGGTATGTGGATCTGCCGCTGCCCACACACAGATATTGAAGGTGGAGGGGGGGGCCGCTCAGAATTTCTGCAGGGGGCCTGGTGGGTCTTAGTTACGCCCCTGTTACAGCTGATACAAATCCTGCAATAAATCTGCACTGTTTCTACTTCCTGCTTTCATGGAAGCAGACATATTGGTAACATCCTGTGTTTACAAATGAGATCTCTGCCATAGCAGTCAGCTGGCACAGCTGAGGAATCAAATACAATTTGAGCTTAGTCACCGATTAGGGGGAATTACACAGGCTAAACTCTCTAAATACATACAGGGTGCATTTCTTTATGTTTTCCTTCTGTCCTGTGCAAGAATTCAGGTCCACTTTAAGAAGAGGATGAAAAATTATATCTTAGGAGAAAACTTAGGAGAAAAAGTGAATTGAATAAGGGCCAGTGGGTCATGCAGCAAGACAAGGAACATAAAAAGAGTTGCCAAGTCAAAGTTCCGACATTAAAGTGGTTTAACACGCTGACAAAATATTCAACAAAAATGTGTTTTCCTACTTTTTATAACCCATACAATTATCATATTTGCTTTTGTGCACAAGTATTATAATTCATTTTTAAATTATTACTTCGCGAAGTTCCGTTTATTTACTTTGAAAGCTGCTGGTGCATTTTATTCATAACTGTTGTAATTCTGTTTTAAATGCAGTCATCAGTGATTCCTGACCTGTGTTTCACTCCAGGACTCATTAGCATAAGTTTCTGCACAGCCAGAGAATGTTTACTTAATTGTGTCAAGTAAAGAATGTATACAGAAGATAAGCTAATCACCAGTTTGGATGCGGCAGCCCCTGCAGAAGAAAAAGTCAGTCCTGTGATGTAACCCTTTAAATGCTATTTTACTAAAAAAAACAAAAACATTGTGTGTATATTATATGCTGTAAATAATCTTTTAGAGCAAAGAAGAAATACTGGGTTATATTCCACTTTAATCCAATTCTGAAACGTGTTGGGAAGATCTGAAGTGACCTTTTCATGTGAGAAAACCCCTCAACATCCTTAAACTGAAGCTGTTCTGTAAAGAGAAATGCAACAAAATTCCTCCAAGTTCATGTGTAGGGCTGATCCACAACTAACGCAAATGTGAAGTTGCAATTATTGCTGCACAAGGGGGAGTCACACCAAATATTAAGAGCATGATTCATTTACTATTGCCACACACAAATGTATTATTGGATCTTTTTTATTTAGTACATACATGACCAAATATAATATTTTTTGTTTCATTTGTTTAACAAGTTTTTCATCATGTGCTTTTAGGACCTGTTTGAAAATCAAATGATGTTTTAGGTCACATTCATATAAATATATTGATTATTTTAAAGGGTTTACAACCTTTTGAGCACCACTGTACTAAGCCAAGGGATTGCACATTACCATAAACCCCAAGCACTAGATGAGAGGCAGTAGAAAGCCAAAATCACAGGTTTGGAACATAGCCCAGCTGCCACTGCAACCCCACACAGCTTTATTGACATGAATAGGGAAATATTTCCCTACGTATTGATCAGCTTGCCCTAAGGGCAATTCCCTGGAAGACAACTTGTGTCAGTTCACATGGTTATTGTGAGAAAACCGCGTGTGCTACGGAGGAGGCGGCTGATTCCGCGTCCAGCGCGGCGGTTTGCACGCGGAAGCGTGTATCTGGTGTGGCTGAGTCTGTTAGTGCACACAGGCTTAGGAATACACGCGCGCGCGCTGAGAGGCAGAACTCTTATACTGGGCAGGGAGAGTCAGCTGATCACGCCGATCAGCTGACTCCAGAGCAGGATACTATCGGTTGAGCAATTAGGGGTGGTGCTGGAGAGCACTACTCCATATATAGCTCTTGCTGGCCAGTTGCAAGTTGTCTGCCGTTGCGAACTCTACGTGAAAGCACTCAGACCTTAGTCAGATCCTACAGTGTATTTGAGCCTTCTGATTCGGTACCTCGCATATCTGATACTCCGTTGCCAAACCCTGCTTGCCCTGGATACCGAATCAGTCTTCTGTCTTTGTACTTTATCTGTCCGTGTGTTACCGACCAGGCGTGCCCGACCTCGAGAGCTATCTCTCCTCTTAAGAGATAGTCTCCAGATCAGATAGTGACATCCACCTTCAGGTGTCACTCACTTTCTGGTCCTTCCTATTTCCAGCCTGACTTCACCCCTTGGAGAGTCTCAGGCTGCTGGAAGGTTCCTGTGTCCTCAGAGCAGTATTCCTTTACTGCCTATTATCACCTGCTCAGCAGGTGCATTACTCAAGTACTACTGTTATACCAAACACTCACATACTCAGAGGTGTCCAGAGGTTAGCAATGTATCTGTATTGTCGGTGATTCTGCAGATCATCAATTGTCAGGTGTATGTCTGCATTCTTGGTGATACTGCAGATCACCAATAATCAGATTCTCTCTGCGTGCTGACACCAATCGTTACAGTTATATGCTGTATAGCCTATTTCACAAAGTACCCCATGCAATAGGTAAGAATATCTGAACTACTCCTTGTCACATAAACATAAATAGAAAGACACTCTTATTGTGCATAAATATTTCCATGTTGCTTCAATTTACTAACCCCCCTTCCCCCACCCTCCACTTCCCAGAATTTGTTAATAATGACTTAACTCTGACAAGCCCAAGTATGGCTAAATCCATCCAAATTACCTCCGGGGGACATATACCACTTGCCAAGAACTTGGGTGATATAGGGTATTGATGGTAACCAGTATTATGGAAGATGGCATGCTCCATATCCTTTTGCTATTGCACAATGAAGGAGGATACTAATGAGGTGATTGCAATGATATTACATTGATAAATCATTAAAAAAAAACATAATAGAGAAATTCTAAAGTTTTGTTTTTTTAAATCTGCCTATACTATAATTTCAGTTGCTATTAAATATTAAAATGAATAATTACAATTATATTTTTTCTCTAATGATTAAGCATTTAATTTCTTTCTATGTTTAAAAAATGTTTTATACTTAAATATTTTCAAACATAAGCATTAATTGTAAATTTATTAATGTTAATAAAGTATTGTTCAATAGCTGTGTTTAACAGTTATTGTATGCAGACAGCATAAAAAGGCTAAAAGAAAATGTAATTATTTAACCATGTTTTCCTTGCTGGAGACAACAAAATTCCAGCATAGTGCTGCTCCAGGAAAATATGACTGCCTGACGTGAAATACAGTATCTGGTTAGCAGTTCTGACGCTGTCCACTTTCTGCACCACTGACTGCCTGTGCTTTAGTCTGCAATCTTGTCAGAAAGATCCAGACCGTGCCTACCCCATGTCTGAACCTGTGATGAGGATTGCAACCCAGTCATTTCTGCTGCAATCGTATCTAATATCTACTGGTGCAGAGTGGTAGATCAGGTAAGCAATCAATATTGTCTAGATAGTCTTTGCCTGATCTACTACAAATTATATGCCTAGCACTACTCCAGCCCTTAACTCCTCCAAGGATAAGCACTTCTAGAATTGCATGACTGTCTTTACTAAGATTAAATGTGAGCCAACCTCAGCAAAATGACATGTTTCCCTTTTCCAAGATCTCTGTTGATAGTTCTTGCTCTACGCTGTCTAACATCTGTGGATTTAATATGTCTATGTCTGTCTTATATTTGAAGGGATAGGTATGAGGAGTGAAACACTGGTGTTTGATTCTGTCTTACATAACCGAATCTGTTAAATTAGATGCCCTCCCTATTCAGCGATCCTTTGAAGCTTAATCCTAAACTATCCTCTCTTGTCACGTAGGAGACAGATTGTGGTACCCTCCAGTACCAATCAGGCCTTCTGACACTTTAGAAATAAAGCTGGCATTCCAACATTCTTCTCTAAGCCTTCCGGGTCCAGGTTGTATCTGATTTTAGGATGGTGCGGCAGATACAAATACAAAATAACAACTGTATTTCACTTCTAGTTTACTAAATTATGCTGTCCTGTTGTTGATGGGATAAGCTCTTTTGTATGAAGTTAAATATTATACTTTTTAATAGTTTTTCAGTAATTGTGGAGGAAAGCAGTACATTTTTCATGCAAAATAGGGATGGTCAGAAAAGCCGATTTCCGATTCCGTGGAAATTCCGATTACCGAAAATGCCAATTACCGTTAATGTGCCATACCGACGGTAATCTGATTTCCGACTTTCTGAAACTTCTGAATAGTTACTCTAATTGGCTCAATAATTCCGACTCGGCAGCATTGGACCAATCAGAGAATGCAGAATTGTTCTGCAAAAATTAGATTGCTGCGGTAATTATAAACCAATCACAATACTATTGAGTATTTTTCGAGTCTTCTGTGGTTTTCCAATTTTCACAGTAGTTCACCGCATTCTTTGACTGGGCCAATAAAAACCATCCGATTTTCTAAATGACAGAAATTTGGAAATGCTCAGTAGTATTGGATTAATCAGAGAATGCAGTGATTTTACATGAAAATCGGAAAACCACAGACATTTTAGGCCAATCGGCAGACTTGAGAAATACTCGGTAGTATTCAAGTCTTGTGAGTGGTATACAGCATAATTACAACAGCAATCTGATTTTCACAGAGAAATTCTACAATTTTTTATATTAAAAACTGTCCTAATACAACATCTGGGCAAATCTAAGGTTAAAGGTTAAAATGTCTGCTTCTAGGCACTCTGGATACATGAGCCAGCACATACATTCAGAGATTACTAGGGAATTGCAGAGCAGATGCTTGACTGGACACAGAGGCTGATATAGCCACTTCATATGGCCTATGTAACATTTCTGTTCATAAAGATATTCAAAGCAGCAGCTAAACTCGCCATCCGGGAAAAGGATCTATTTTTCACTCAACTCATCCTTATGGTATAACTATAATAGAAACTATAATAGAAATTTTCCTTAAATTACGCTTATACGGGACATAGAATTCTGGGTCTGCCATAAGATTTGATATATTAATCAAATCTATAGGGATGGAATTTTTAAGACCCAGCTGGTTGTGGAAATTGACCTGCCTAAATCCTCCACGTTTACATACTTTCAATTACAGCATACAGCACACACTCAGCTGGGCCAAAGTAAGATTTCTGAAACACAGGCGTTGATAAATGGTTACTACATAAAGAAAATGGCGATGACAGAAAATTTGGGCACTACGTAAGATTGAGTGCCCCCTAAGCACCCATGTAAATATTGTTAATTAAGGGACATTTGCCTTAATGCCCACATTTCCCTTAATTGTCAATATTAACATGGGCAATCAAACTTCCACAGCAGCCGATATCTGTAATGTACAGTGGTGCAGTTATCGGGGGGGTGCTTGCAGCGGGGTGTTTGCAGCGGGCGAATGGTTAAGGTGAGGCTTTAGAGTGTGTGTGGGGGGGGGGAGAGGGAGGTAGGATTGGTTATTGGTTAGGGTTGGTGCAAGGATCAGTTAGGGTTAAGCATCGTTGGAAGGTTGGTATGGCTAGTCATTGTTGAGGGATAAGTTAGAGTTAGGCATCGGTAGAAGAAGGGCTCATGTGAGAATAGGGTTAGGTTTAGTCATAGAAAAATATCAGTAAAAAGAGAGTGATCTGAACCAATACCTATTGCAGAGTGCAAGAGACCCAGAAAAAAAGATCCAGAAACAGAGACAATATACAGCAGTATACAAAAAATGCTGTAACATGGGCAGCATGGAGGCATACTCGATAGCACTCTCGCCTTGCAGTGCTCGGTCCTCAGTTCACATCGCAGTCAGGGCGCTATCTGCATGGAGTTTCTATATTCTCCCCTTGTCTGTCTGGGATTACTCCTGGATTCCTATCACATACCAAAAACATACAGATAAGTTAATTGACTTCCCCATATAAAAAAAAATGGCCCCAGACTACGATGCTTGAAATTACACATATTTGTCATCAGTCAATCTCTGTCTGGGTCGGATAACCAAAACCCTACTGCAGGGGTGTCCAGACTTTTTAGCCCGAGGGCCATATCAGCATTCTTGAGACTGCTAGTGGGCCAAACTAGAAAAATTAAGTACAACTTTTGCTGATTGCCCCTCTTGCCAAATTTTCAAATCTCAGTGAAACATGGCTGCTTGCACAGTGGCAGCTGTGAAGCAGTGGTTGTTTCTTCCTGTTAGCACAGGGCGGCTGCTAATCACTGGCTGTTACTGCTGCTGGCATAGTAATGGTTTCTAATCAGTGGATGCTGCTGCTGTTGGCATAGTGGCAGCTTCTAATAAGAAGTGTTTAGTGCTATCAGCACAGCAGTGGCTTTCATTGCTGGTGGCTTAGTAGCAGCTGTGGTTGGCACAGTCATGGCTGATGCTGGTGCAGTGGTGGCTGATGCTGGTAAAGAGGCGGCTGCTGCTGGCACAATAGTGTCTATTAATAGGTGGTTGTATCAGGCACAGTGGTGGCTGCTGCTATAGTGGGCCCTCTCCTCCTTCCCTGCTTCACTCACTCAAGTTGGAAGCTCTGTCTCCCTCTCCACTCTTCCTCCTCACATGCGGTCCAGGAAGCCGCCTTTCTTCCACCTGAAATCACCGCTCTGTCACCCCCCCCCCCCCCTCTCTCTATTCTCCTGAAAAAATGTCCGCCAGGGCCTGTATTTTATAGATTCCGGCAGCCATTTTTTTGTAGTCTTTTAGTAAGCACTATGGTTCTACAGGAGAGCAGAGGGTGGAGAGACAGAGCAGCCACTTCCTGGACCTGCGGCTTGCCAGCCACATCACACCTGTAGATGCATGAGGTGCCACAGCAACAGCCTGCCTACTGGCTGCATACAATTGAAAGCTAGGCAGAGCTGTGGGGGTCACTAGAAAACAGTTGGCAGGCCACAGATTGCCCACAGGACAGACTTTGGACACCCCTAGTACACCCCTTATGTACTAG
This sequence comes from Hyperolius riggenbachi, assembly GCF_040937935.1. Lineage (NCBI taxonomy): Eukaryota > Metazoa > Chordata > Amphibia > Anura > Hyperoliidae > Hyperolius > Hyperolius riggenbachi. Next base: position 410,506,662 of record NC_090646.1, on the reverse strand, counting down.
GTATTGCAATTTATTTGCATTAATAATCTCTTTGTTATCAATTGCCTATTGGCAAGAGAAAAAAAAAACATAATGTCTGTGATTGAAAACAGTCACTGAAACACATTTTGGAGGATTTTTAGATAGTCCTGCTGGGTTTTTTAGAACAACTTTCTCCCATGCAAAGTCAAGTATTTTCTATTGTGCGCATTGAAGCCGATAATAAAACAATTTGTTTATTTTGCTATCGCCTGATTCTTTCAAACAGGTGAGTCAGCTGGCTAGAGAGTGTGCCTAAAACTTCAGCAGCTGATAACATTAGCTGCTGGTACACACCATACAATAGATATTCAGATCTGACATCGATCAGATATACCATAGAAGTGTGCTAGCATACACTCATATGCAATTTTTAAAAAGTCTGTTCGAATTTCTTGTCATTTTTCCATTTGGATATGGATCAAAACATTGATGGAAAGGACATACACGTGGAATGATAGCCAGTATTCTGATCAATAATTTTATGATTTTGGCATTGGGATCAGTCAATGGCAGTCAGTAGCTGTATATTTTTTGCCCGATCCAATCTTTTTCCATAGGTGTATCATCTTTTATGCTACACAGAGTTCTTCTTTAAATTTTGCCAGTTAGCCGGCCAATGTGCCCTTTTTGCTATATAATTTCAAATGTGAAGATTTACCCCATATGAATATCAAAGGGAGTGAAAAAACTGGAATTTCAGATGATTATGTCTATCAAGACCTGAAGGCAGCATCCATCTTGTATATTTATGATAAGGATTATAATGATGATGTTGTCAGCATACATCCACAATAACCGATCTCATTGCGTGTTCCATCGTGTATGTTGTTATGTCCAATGCTTTGTTACGGATCAGGAAGCAAGAGTACAAAGGTGAAAGTATAACAATAAATCACAAACCCATTATTCTTCTACACTGCTGAATAAAGTTCTGGAGAAAGCATTGAAGTGTGACACAAAAGAACAAAACTGACAAAGAGGAATAAAAATGAAAGCTTTCAGCAGAAAAATGGGAAATACCTACAAGCCAATATTTCACAGCCATTTGGGTCAACCTATATAGAATCCTAGAATCAGGTGTAATAATCGTCCACATTGCATTTAAATCTGTAAGCTATACAGCACAAGAATAAAGCTATATACTTAAGCGACATGACAGGCTTAATGATGTTTCGTTACAATCATAACCGTATTGTACAAATTCACCATTCACGTTGATGCAGTGTGGATTTAATCACTTCCCCTCCCCAGGGACGAGTAACTACGTCCCTGCAAAATCCCATATCTCCCTGCAGGGACGTAGCTACTATGCCCCTACCCGCCACACTCTCCCGCTCGTCCCCCCTCCCTGTGCCCGCCCGTGCTTGTTACCGCCGCCGGGAGATCAAAGAATGGGAACACAGTTAGACTATGACTACTAAATTGTGAGTTCTTCTGAGGACAGTCAGAAAAGGGGGACATACAAAAGATGGGGTTGCATAGTAGGAGGGGGGGTAAAGAAGTAGAGGCACAAGATAGAGAGCCTGATGGGAGAGGAGAAATGGCAGGAAGACCTCTCACCAGGACTGCAGACATCACTGGTGCTGTTTGGCAGGGATGTGCTGTCCAAAGAAGCCACTCAAATCTGAAAAGAGGAAAGGGTCATGGGGAAGAAGAAAATAGGGTGGGGGGAGCTGGGAAAAGACATAAGATTACCTGCAAGCTAATCTAAATTGCCTAGAGCTTGCTTCTCTGCTCGCTACAGAAGTCGGCTATCAGCACCTGTATCACTGGCTTCTGCAATAGCAGACTGTCATAAACGATATGAAAAGTCATGCGCAATCGCCAATGATTTCCGTATGGTCCAGCAAAGCTGCTGTTTCAGTTTCACTTTTAAATGGACTAACTGTAGAAGTCTTTTTTTCCTTTTGCTTTCTCCCCATCACCCACTCTGAATGAGAGCAGAGTCCCCTCACCCACTTCACAAGTGGCTCCTTCACACCTAAGTGATGAGCAAATGTTCTTTTCATTGGTAACCAGCAGCTCCAGGACAAGGTTCCCCAGCACCAGAGACAGAGACTCCAAAGTGCGCCCTACCCCTCCCTCCCCACTCCCCCATGCAGGCGTGCCTTGCTCAGTACACACACATATAGTATATACACATACATACATAGAGTACACACACATACAGTATACACACACACACACACACACACACACACACACACACACACACACACATACAGTGTAAATACACACACACACAGTACCCATGTACACTCATACAGTATACAGAGTGCACATATACAGTAGACATAAACATACAGTACACAAACAGGTCACACAGAGTACATACAGTACACACATACACACACACACACTCACACACACACACACACACTCACACACACACACACACACACACACACACACACACACACACACACACACACACACACACACAGTACAGTACACACATACAATACTCTCATCCATTCATTCTCTCTCTCCCCCCTCCCCCTCCCTCGCTCTTCTCTCTCCCTCTACACCAATACCTGCTTCATTAAGCCATGCATGTGAAAGCAGCTGGGTCCTCCTCCCCTTCAGTCAGCCGAGGTCTTTGCGTTCATAGTGCTATCAGGCACTGTCCCTCCCCCATCCAGTCCAAGCAGAGCTCAAACTTGCAGCAAGTCTTCAGGCAACTCTGCAGGATGCCGGTGCCGTTTCCGTTAGAGCAAAAGCCGGCTTCCTGCTGTTGCCTAGTTACATGATGCCACAGCCGTGCCTGTCATCTCTGTGATGACACCACGGCTATTATGGAGCAGTGGGGCGCGCACATGGGGGAGATTAGCTCAGTGCCGGTGCGCAGAACCAGCAGCAGGAGTGTGGCACCGGGCACAAAACAATATGTGTCAAGCGGGTAGTGTCCGTGGCGAGGAGAGTTCAAAGGAATGCACCCTCAAGTGGCTGCGCTCATAGGCTGCAGCCTGCCCAGCCTCTGCCTCGGCCTGGCCCTGGTAACCAGACATTGTCCCCAAATGCAGCTTAAAAAAACTTCCCTCCACAAATTTGAATTTAGACAATAGGAAAATCCCATTTATGAATAATTCGAGATGGGGTTATCACAGACACAAAACAAATACATTTTCCGGTTTAAAAAAATTAGAATAACTTGGTTAGCTTATAGTATTCTAGTGGCTATGGAAACCGAGCGCACATATTACCCTACTGATATTTGGTGTCACCTGATGGAGCATCGGCTGCAGGTTACAAATCTGCCCTTAGATTAGCTGTGGGCCAATCCAGACAGAAATGGTGCAGGTTATTGGTAAATTGAGTCATTCTTTGATTGTAAAAAACCTTGCCTACCTTACTCACCAGGGGGTATACACACCCAAATTTTACTAAAAGACAGCCCACCAAGTCAGATTATATAAAAGTCTGGTCCCTCAGCCATCATCTTTGTCTTCCAAAATTCCATTGGCAAAGAACTTCCTCGAGGCATGCGTTCATGGGAGGACCAAGCACATGCTTTAGGACTCTAATATCAATGCCTGCAGTTGAACTGGACTTGGACTGGACTATTTGATTCAATATCCCACATGGACTGCTAAGCTAAGTAAAACTTTTCACAGTTACCCCCTTTTATTTTAAGCTTTGTGTTTATATGTTAATTGGTGTATGTGAATGTTTGTAATGCATTTTTGTTATTAAAACGTTTACAAATCGTTTTAACGGTTATGACCTGTTCCTGAACATACACAATGGTACTTGCTCCTCTTAAAGCGTTACCCTGTGTTCTATAGAATTTTGCATCTACGACCCATATGCTGGAATCGGGCACAGATAGACAAATCTGGCGCCGATCCCTGCATACTGCTAAGGGTTAAGTAAGTGTATTAATATAGTTACAGTCGTGCGCTGACTCGCACGTGGTGGCAACATTTGAATTGTATGTGTGTGATGAATCCTTTGGAGTCAGAACGCTCCTCTCGGCTAGTCGGTTCATAGATTGCGATCCACATTGGGCATCTATGCGCAAAGTGACAGCGAGACCGAGTTTCTGACTCTGAGCGATTAACCCAATCATGGATCGGCTCTTGCGGTCCTTGACACAGACTGCCCTGCATTATTGCTTAGTTACTCTGATCAGGATAATAATCAATAGTCTAAGGCACTCTAATATTATAGCAGCCATTACACATGGCTACTAATGACAGGCAACCTTTGAAGCACTAAACCTCGCTACCTCTCTCTGCTAATGTCCCAGCTGCAGCACAGCAATCATTCTCTCTACTTACCCTCCTGCTCTGCACATTCACTCAATGCTGTGTGTAGAGAGTGAGGCTCAAATTGCCCACGGGACAGGAAGGGGGAGGGGTGCCACATTGAGTGCAGGAAGTAGTACAGTCCTATGCACTGCCTGCTCCTATTTTCCATAATGTAGCCCAAACTATGAAAAAAGGTCCCAGGTGGAAGAACACAGTGACTGAGCACCACAGCGGCACCCCTAGACATGGCTACACCCAGTGCTGTGAGCACCTGCAGCCTAACGGTAGGTATGCCACTGCATCTTGCACACCATTAGAATGGTGCAAAAAACATTCCGTTTCCAGAACAATTCCTAACTGTTGCAATCCCATGTTATTACAGCTTACAGCTTAGTTTACATCAGGGGTCTCAAACTCGCGGCCCGCGGGCCATTTGCGGCCCTCGATACAATATTTAGTGGCCCTCGCTGGCAAAAGCTTCCTTATAGTTCGCTTCAGTGCTCCCAAGTAATCCGCCGCATCCCCACCATTAAACGAGGGCTGCAGAGCCCCCAAATCGCCCGGGGGGCAATCCGCCAGCATTTCCTGGAAGGGGCAGAGCTTTCAGCTTCAGCTCTGCCCCTCCTGACGTCAATCGCCGCACGGATCGCCGCCTCTCCCCGCCCCTCTCTGTAAAGGAAGAGTGAGAGGGGCGGGCAGAGGCGGCGATGCGCCGCGATTGTGAAATTCCTTATGCGGCCCAGCCTCATCCTGACTTTGCCTCCTGCGGCCCCCAGGTAAATTGAGTTTGAGACCCCTGGTTTACATGAACAACAGAGGGACGATTTGCATATCCAGCAGTGATGCATTGTGGGAGACATTATAAACTCACTCCAACCGGAATAACTGCAAATATCTTCTGTTTTAAAGGATACCTGAACTGACATGTGACATGATGAGATAGACATGTGTATGTACAGTGCCTAGCACACAAATAACTATGCTGTGTTTTTTTCTTTCTCTGCCTGAAAGAGTTAAATATCAGGTATGCAAGTGGCTGACTCAGTCCTGACTCAGACAGGAAGTGACTAGAGTGTGATCCTTACTGATAAGACATTCCAACTATAAAACACTTTCCTAGCAGAAAATGGCGTCTGAGAGCAAGAAAGATGTAAAAAGGGGAATTTCTTATCAGTGAGAGTCACACTGTAGTCACTTCCTGTCTGAGTCAGGACTGAGTCAGCCACTTACATACCTGATATTTAACTCTGTCAGGCAGAGAAAGAAAAAAAGGTACACAGCATAGTTATTTGTGTGCTAGGCACTGTACATACCCATGTCTATCGCATCATGTCACATGCCAGTTCGGGTATCCTTTAAGAAGTCAAACTTCTGTGAACATTGTACAACCACAATACTACTGTACAGAAATATTTGGCAAATAAACATACTATTTACTGTCTAAAAAAAATAAAATGACATAGCCCAGTCCACATGGTCCATGACATTAGGGCTATAGAAGAAAGGGAAAGCAAAGCCTGCTCCTCTCCCCAAAGCCCTTGTACATGTCAAGGACAAGGATCTCATCCACACTCCAGGTGCTCTGGAGTTTAAGATTAAGCCACTCCCCTCCCCAGGAGAAATGGGTATAGGCATATTTAATAACTCCTTACCCATTTCCACAAATAGTTAAGTAAAATATAGCACACCACACAGTGAAAAAATATACATTTCTTAACTCTGCTAAATTAGACATAAATACTTACCTTAAAAGGAATGAGAGGGATATGGAGGCTGCCAAATTTATTTTCTTTTAAACAATACCAGTTGCCTGGCAGTCTTCCTGATTCTGTGTCTTTTATACTTTTACCCATAGACCCTGAAAAAGCATGCAGCAGATCAGGTACTCTGACTCAACTGACTCAGGTTTTACCGGATTAGCCATATGCTTGTTACAAGGTTTTGACTCAGACACTACTTATGCCAGAAGATCAGCAGGACAGCCTCTCCCCTCGGGTTTCTTTTAAAGGGAACCTAAATTGAATTAAAAAAATGAGTTTAACTTACCTAGGGCTTCTACCAGCTCCCTGCAGCCACCCTGTGCCCACGCTGTCCTCCAGTCCCTTGCCGCCTCCCTCTTTCGGGAAGGCGACTCAGTAAGTCAACGGCCACTGCACATGCGTGGCCGTGGCTACGTTTATCCTCGATCACGCTCCCTTCACTGGGAGCATTCTGCGCATGCGCAGTAGAGATTTCCTAATACTGTGCAATGCATTCACAGGAGCATGATCAGTAGGCGCACGGACTAGGGCCGTGCATCCAAAAGAGGGGCGCTGCAAGAGACTGGAGGATTGCTCAGTGATGGCGTAGGCACAGGGCGGCTGGAAGAAGCTCCAGGTAAGTTAAACTCATTTTTTAAAATTTGATTTAGGTTCACTTTAAATCAGTGATCCCACGCTTATATCCTCTAGAGCAACTTGATAAATGACTTCCCCTCCCCTGGTCCTCTGAACTCTTCATTTGTCTTAAAAAATTCCTAAATGTAGGCCACCGGGGTTCAGGTAATGCAAGCGTGTAAATTGCTGTAGAGAGATCACATAAAGATAATATACAAATACAAAATATATAATATGCCATAATGAAGAGATAACATTATAATGTAAAATATAATTATATTTAGGAATGCAGTTAATAATTCTTTATTGATTACATTGCTGAAGCCACCCTGAACCTCATGGTACACAAGTAATGGTCAAATTTCCTGATCTCATAGATCATAGCTGAAGCCAAATCTCAGGGCTCAGACACACCATGAACTATTTCTGAGCACTTTTTGGCCATCAGAGCTTTCTGAGACATTTTTAAAAAACGCTCCCATTGACTTAGATTAACCACTTCACCACTGAGGGGTTTTACCCCTTGAACACCAGAGCAATTTTCACCTTTCAGCGCTCCTTCCATTAATTCGTCTATAACTTTATTATTACTTATCCCAATGAAATGAACTATATCTTGTTTTTTTCGCCACCAATTAGGCTTTCTTTAGGTGGGACATTATGCCAAGAATTATTTTATTCTAAATGTGTTTTAATGGGAAAATAGGAAAAAATGTGGGAAAAAATTATTACTTTTCAGTTTTCGGCCATTATAGTTTTTAAATAAAGCATGCCACTGTAATTAAAACCCATGAAATGTATGTAACCATTTGTCCCGGTTATAAAACCATTTAAATTATGTCCCTATCACAATGTTTGGCGACAATATTTTATTTGGAAATAAAGGTGCATTTTTTTCAGTTTTGCATCCATCCCTAATTACAAGCCCATAGTTTATAAAGTAAGTGTTATACCCTCTTGACATAAATATTTAAAAAGTTCAGTCCCTAAGGTAACTATTTATGTGTTTTTTTTTATTGTATTTTTTTTTTTATTACAAAAAAAAAAATAAAAAAATTGGGGAGTGTGGGAGGTAATGAGTTAATTTATTGTGTAAATGTAATGTTGGTTTATGTAAAATGCTTTTAGGGTGTAGTTTACTATTTGGCCACAAGATGGCCACAGTGTGTTTGTTTACATGCGACCTGTAAGCGTCCTTCCGGACGCTTACAGGAAGCAGTAAGAGGCTGGGAAGATCACAATGATCGCGCTGTTTCTAATAGAAGCAGCACGATCATTGCGGGGGCTTAGATCAACGAACGGGAATGGATTTTCCCGTTCATTGATCTCCGTGCGAGCAGGCGGCGGCGTGCACGAGCGGCGGGTGCGCGCGCACGAGCGGCGGGAGCGCGGACAGCGGCGGTAGCGCGGAAGGTACGGATTTCTCCGTCCCTGGTTTTTTAGGGGGGAAAAAAGGGACGGAGAAATTCGTACCGCGGGAGTTAAAGTGGTTAAAATTGCAGTAAAAATCGTGATTGTGGTAAACCATACGATTTTACTGCAATTTTAATGTAAGGCAATGGAAGCATTTTTTAAAAAGCTCTCAGAAAGCTCTGATGGCAAAAAAGTGCTCAGAAAAGTCTGAGCCCTTAAGGTGCATTCACACATCCAATTCTACTTGGCAAATGTTACCCCTTCTTCTGTTTGTATTATGAGGGCCAACAGAGTTGTGTAGTTGTGCAGATTGTGTAGGTAAGCGCTCATACCACATGGAGGTGGTAAAATTGGCCAGTCATTGGCCAATAAAAATTGGATGTATGTACCAGGCTTTAATGTGTAAGTGTGCCATCACCAATCGCCATCAGGTCCCATGAGCCACAGAAAATAATATATACAGAAAATATACTTTCATTTAGATTATAGACAATGCTGCAAAAGGAAAAATGATAGGCTGCTGCAGGTAGCGCAAAAATATCTACAGCTTTCAGTCTGCAACCACCACACAAAAGACTTTTGCTAGAGTGGTTCTCTAATTTATGATTTATATTCTGTAAAAATGTCCGTAATCCAAATTTCTGCAATATTTTTTTTCGAAATTTCCTACAGTACAATTATACAAATAATGAAATAAACAGACTGTTCTAATTTTTTTATGACCCCACACTTTACAGTCTGCACGTTTCTTCCACATCTGATTAGCATGAGCATCTAGCTCAACAATCTGGCTTGTTTCACGATAGCAACAGGATAGCAACATTACCAAATGTTTGACTGCAACTTTTTGTGCATGGTGATTTCCCCAAGAGAGCATCCAAGAAAGGACAAAAAACGTTGAAAGCTGTACTCTGGTGTGTTCCAGCTGGTGGAGTACTATAACTGTAAGAAACATAAAAATATGTCATTGACATAGCTTCCTGAGAGGCATCCTTTGCATAGGGCAGCAGAGGTGGAAGCAGATGGGGGTTGCACAGTGACCTACCAGCCTATTGCTGGCCATATGTAAACAAGATCTGTTGCTGCTGCTCAGTGTTATCTTCATCTAGTGGTACAATGAACATGGAAATTGTTTTTCTTGACTAATCAAAAAACAGTTTTAAAATATTTGGAATAGTTAAAAGTAGTATTCCACACGAACTGGCTTTATTAAATAAAATTGAAATTAAGCAAACATGAATTTGACATGCAGGGTGTCCGACCAATGAAATTCGGGTGACCAACCTCAGGAATCGGAAGAGGAAAAAGGAGACAAAAAACACTGGGCACACCAGATAGCGTAGTATTTTGAGGCAAGGAAATAATGTGGGAAAAAATACTACTTACAAACCTCGGTTGCTATTAGGCAACCACAGTATTAGGCAGGTGGAGAATTTTGTCTCCTCATGGATTGGGTATCCTCCAGAAAAAGGACCACTGGATAATTATCACAGGGGTCACCCCTGGTGGAGGGGAAAACTGTACACAAAATAGGAGGAGGGGCCCCAGTGTAGTAGGAAATGGGTAAACATGGATAATGAAACAATGTTACCCCAGGAAATAGGTTTAAAGATAAAAAAAATTTCATCGGACACAGGAAAAGATAGCAGGTTTTGCAGGACCAGCGCGATTCCACAGGTCTACAGTACAGTGTCTTATGTAGCTGCACACACAGACTGGGAGCGCCTAGGCGCTGTACTGTAGACCTGAGGAAGTGGGCAGGTTCCGCCAAACGCGTCGTCTTTTCCTGTGTCCAATAAAAAAATCATAGTCTTTAAACCTCCTACCTGAGGCAAGACTGTTTCATTACCCATGTTTACCCATTACATACTACATTGGGGCGCCTCCTCCCATTTTTGTATGCTTTTAAAATGGTATAACATGTATAAACCAGACATAAGACAAAAATCATGAAATTCACAGCAGAAACATTACAAATCTGAAAAGTCCCATCAGCCGGTGTTTAGAGACCTAATACTGCAAACAAAACAAAATCCTTCCATTTTCAGTAAACAAAAGCATAAATCAAGCCATAGCTATACTCATGCATAGAAATGACTGGTCTTCCAACTCTGACTTTTAGTACAAGAGGCTACAACAAATACAGCCTATTCACATGAGCAGCCCTGTACATCCTCTTCCCAGCAGTCTCTGGCTGGGGAAAGTAAAGAAGCATCCTAGCTTATATGAACTGTCGAAGGTAGTATAATGAAACCATGTTTTCTAAACTGTAGTTTAGGGCTCTGAGCCTAAAATCTACAAAGCTCGGTATAAAAACTCCATTACTCAGGTAGTCAGCATAAGTAGCTCTGTGTTTTTCTCACCTTTGCAATGGAACAAATGTGCTCCACTTTTTAGCAGGGCTGGATTTGTAGGCAGTCCAAATAGGTTGAGGCCTGGGGAACTGAGGGTGGCTGTAATGGAAGAGGGGGCTGTTGCCAGGATAGCAGGCAAAAATAGAACAGGCTAGGAATGCTGCACATGGAAGAGGACAGCTCGTACAGTTCAAGAAATAAACATGTGAAAGGGTAAGAAGATTCCCTACTGGTTCTTAACGTATACCTGAACTCAGAGGGATACAGATCCTTTTAAGCAATACCAGTTTCTGACTATCCTGCTGATCTCTTTGCCTGCAACAGTGTCTGAATCACACACACCTGAAACAAGCATGTGGCTAATGCAGTCAGACTTCAGTCAGAAACACCTGATCTGAATGCTTGTTCAGAATCTATGGCTAAGGGGATTAGGGACAGAAGCTAAACAGGACAGCCATGCAATCTCTATTGTTTAAAAGGAAATAAATATGGCAGCTTCCATATCCTTCTCACTTCAGGTGTACTTTAAAGGCCCATACACACGTCGGATTTGCGCGAACGACGGGTCGTTTGAACGTTCCGTCGTTCGCACGTTTCCGCATGAAATCCGGCGTGTGTACAGACTATCGTTCGGGAGATAAGACTGGTTACCAGCGATCCGCCCGGCGGATCGTTGGTAACCAGTCTTATCTCCCGAACGATAGTCTGTACACACGCCGGATTTCATGCGGAAACGTGCGAACGACGGAACGTTCAAACGACCCGTCGTTCGCGCAAATCCGACGTGTGTATGGGCCTTTAATGTGATGGCTGGCTTTACTGACCAACAGATTCCCATTTTACTCTTAGTTCAACTTACATCAGCTCCATTCCATTGTTCATCAACCTAGAAAGCAGGTTTAGCTGTGACTAAATCTAGTGTGTCACTAAAGAAGGTGGTGTTAGATGTAAAAATTGAACCAGTTGATTAGTATGAGGTTTTTGCTTCTTACTAATGAAACAGGAATAAGGCTAGGCCCACACTTGTCCGGTCCAGTAATTTTGGTAATTTTTTCTCCCCTCCGTTTTTTCCCTCTATAATGTATTTGGAGCATACGTTTCCAGTCCGTGGAAACTTGAGAGAAAAGCAGCCAAGATGGGGCTGGCAGCAGTCGGCGGGGAGGGGTTCCCCACCCTCCCTCACCTGGGTCCCCCGTCCCCGCTCCCCTCCTGCTATTTGCAAGTTGTTAAAATATCATGTCGGCAGCGAGCAGGGATACTTACCTTCCTCTCTTGCGTTCCACTGCTCGCACTTGACTTCCTGCAATGTTGTCCTCTATACTTCTGAGGGTGGCATTGCAGGAAGTGACGCAGCGAGCGGAGGAAGTAAGAAGAGAAGGTAGGCTTCCCCATTCGCTTCCGACATTATATTTTAACAAACTTTTGCACAAATAGCTGGAAGGGGAGCGAAGACGGAGGACTTAGGTGAGGGAGGGGGTGGCCGACCCCCCTCCTGCCGCAATCCTCATCCTAGCTGCTTTCCCTTCCAGCATGGTGGCCCCCTCCCCACCCACAGGCTGGGAAACAGAAACGTATCTGTTTCTGTGTCCAAAGCTGGCTGTGTAGAGAGGGATCTGTTTTCTTTTTTTTTGTATTAAAGGCTTTATTGAACAGATTATCAAATTTAACAACATTCGACGCCAGTCAAATAGCACATCAATTATACAAGTGATTTATAAAGAGAGTCTGATTAACATAACCTAAAAATAAAAGCAAAAAAACAAACACAAAACGAAAAAATAAGGATGCGGCCGGGGAGCTTGGCCCATAAAATCGGACCATTCAACCTGGGAAATGGGGCACCGGGTACCTCCAGCAGAGATCCCAGGGATCGGTCCTTCTCGATTGTCTCTAAACATAGTTAAGTTGCTCTCCAGCACCGCACATAAAAAAGAAACAGAACGAAAACCTTAATTTATACATCTATTGGAAACAGGAGTCCTGAAGTATAAGTTACCTGTATGACTAGTTAAATGCAGTATACGCACATGTCTAGGGTTGACTAAAGATGTCTATGAGCCCTCCAAAGTTCCCAAATAAGATCAAATCTGGTCATGTTCTCAGTACTATGATAGTACACTCGATCCATCAACATCATAAGGTCTAGACGTTGGGTAACCAATGCTAAATCAAGGTCAGTGGATTTCCATTTATAAGCAATGGACCATTGAGCAGCCAATAACATGTATCTGTATAATGGCCTAAATTTACCTGGGACATCATCATTCTGTGTATACAATAGGGCCTGGGGAGCGGTTAAGGACATCGGAAAGCCAAACACCTCTTTAGCCATAGATTTCCATGTGTTCCAGAACTGCTGTGCAATGGGGCAATCCCAAAAAACATGTAACAATGTGCCTTCCATACCACAGGCCCGAAAACAGGCTGATGGGACCGAAGGATAGATTTTATGTAATTTAGACGGTGTATAATACCACCGAAACAAAATTTTGTAAGCCGTGTCTTTTACCATGTTTGATTTGATCACCCCAGAGACAGCAGTCCAGACAGAAGACCAATCAGTGCGATCATATTGGATACCTAAATCTCGCTCCCAAGCTCTCATATATGACATTTTATCATCATGATCACGCCCTAGTAGTAGAGCATAAAGTGTTGAGATTAACCCTTTTCTACGAGAGAAACCAAAAAATAATGATTCAAACATAGTAGGGTCATATACTGGAGATGAGGAAAAGATTGAAGAGAAAAAGTGTTTAATTTGGCAAAATCGATATGCTTCTTCCATAGGGGCGTCTCTACTAAATCTGAGCATGTTAAAGGTAATCGGAACCTCACTTATCCAAAACCTATTTGCTGTGTGGAGATCTTTATCCCTCCACCAGGAGAAAACCTGCGGGTTCCTAAAAGCAGGAACAAACCGAGGATTACCGAAGATAGAAATCCTGGAGGAGGGAAAAGTCATAAGTTTATATGTAGAAGCTATAGAAATCCAAAGTTTGGCGAGTGACGATACAATCCTATTCCTGCCCGCAAGGACTGTCAAATCCTTCTTGGAAACTATCGTGGCTAGTGAGTTGAGGCGGAAAGGAAAAACTGAGGTAGATTCCAGCTGATACCATGCCGGAGGCTTTGAATCTATGTTCCAATCCAACAATTGACTAAGTTTGGAGGCTAGGTAATAATGCCATAGGCTCGGCAAGCCAATTCCTCCTTGCAAGGGGGGTCTGTAAAGAATCTGTGTCCGAACTCTAGCTGGTTTACCGTCCCAAATAAATTTATTGATTTGTGATTGGATAATAGATATGGATTTTTTGGTTATAGTTATAGGAAGCATACGAAACAGATATAATAATTTGGGAAGGATAATCATCTTACACGCAACATTTCTGCCCAGCCATGACACCTTATATATGGACCAAATCTTCAAGAGTTGTGTAATTTGAGTAGTTGTATGTGAAAAATTGGCTCCATATAGGTCTCCAAAGCAAGGTGTAAGAAAGATTCCCAGATATTTAAATTTAGTATGACTCCATTTAAAACTGTAAGTAGAATCTAACCATCTAATCGTATGTGGATATAGATTGATCGGGAGGGCTGTAGATTTGGATGAATTAACTTTAAGCCCCGAAAAGTTTGCAAAAGTCTCTAATAATTGGAAAAGATTAGGTAAAGAGGTTAATTGTCTAGTCAGGAATAGGAGAGCATCGTCAGCATACAAAGAAAGCTTAATATTATCAATACCATATCCATGGATATTGGGATGTTGTCTAATCGCCACCGCCAAAGGCTCTAACGCAAGGGCGAACAGCAATGGGGAGAGAGGACACCCCTGACGGGTGCCTCGTTTAAGATGAATGGGAGTGGAAGTTGCCCCAGGGATGCGAATCACGGTAGATGGGGAATCATACAAAGCTAGAACTGCTGTAATGATGGAACCGGTTAGGCCGAAGCTCTTCAGGGCAGTGATCAAGTATTGCCAACCCACAGAATCAAATGCTTTACTGATATCAAGACCCAACATCAGAAACTTTGATTTCTTAATCTCTGCATCTTGTAGAATGTTAATTGCCAATCTTACATTATCAGAGCCTTGTCTACCCGGGATGAAACCAGTCTGGGAAGGAGCAACCAAATCACCCACCATGGTACCTAATCGTGACGCCAAAATTTTAGCAAAGAGTTTGATATCATTATTCAGGATTGAAATTGGTCTAAAACCCGCAGGGGAAGAGTGGTCGGCATCTGGTTTAGGAAGTAGGGTCATGTTTGCCAGGAGCATTTCTGAAGGAAGTTTCTCACCCTGTAGAATAGCGTTAAACATAGAGGTCAAGGGGAATGACAATGTGTCAGCAAATTTTTTATAGTATAGCAGAGAAAACCCATCTGGGCCAGGGGCAGTGGAAGATTTAAGAGATTTTATCGTTGCTATTACTTCTGTAGAGGAAATTGGAGAATTGAGGGATTGTAGTTGTTCCGAGGTCAATGTGGGCAACTGAAGGGAATCTAACCAAGATTTAAGCTCAGTAGTATTAGATGTTATCTCTGACCCTAAAAGATTTTGATAGTATTCCTCAAAGATTTTTAAAACTTTGGGAGGTAACACTTCTTCTATGCCTCTAGTGTTTTTCAATTTATAAACATGTGGGGGCTTATAATATTGATTAAGCTTGCGAGCAAACTGGGTAGAAGGATTACTTCCACGCAATAAAAATCTAGCTTTAGAAAATTTCAATGCTCTAGCATGCGAATTATCAAGAATAGAATTCAGTTCAGTTCGTTTCAAATTAATCTCATGTAAAATCTCTCTAGAGGTAGTCCCGAAGTGGCGCTTATATAATAGATCCAGTTCTGTCGATAGTGTAAGAATTTTTTGCGATCTCAGTTTTTTAGCCTTAGCAGCCTTTGCAATAAAAATGCCTCTCATGACTGGCTTATGAGCCGCCCATCTTAGAATGGGAGAAGTATTATCTTCACTATTAAAAAAAAAGTATTCCTCCATCTCACCCCTTACTAAAATTCTATCTGATTCCTCCGCTAGGAGAGAGTCATTAAGCCTCCAATTACCAGGATTAAAGGGCAAGCCAAAGCCTACCAAGGATGATAAAACCATGTGATGGTCTGACCAACTACAGGTGACAATGTCTGAAGTGGAGGAGTTGGATGCGATTATGGGAGATAAATAAATATAATCTAAGCGGGCATAAGATTGACGGGGATGAGAAAAGAAGGTGTACTGTCTGCAACCAATATTATATGATCTCCATATATCGATAACCTTAAGTCTTGATAGAAGGCTAGTGAGTCTTCTCGGGAAAGTCTGAGCAAAGGGGGACTGAACTGATCTATCCAAGCTGGGGTTGGCTACAGCATTGAAGTCACCTGCTATAATCAAATGCGTAGAAGATAGTCTTTCTAATTGAGGGGCCAGCAATTGCAAAAAAGCTGTCTTAGAAGCATTGGGTGCGTAACAATTAACCAACGTAACAGATTTACCCTCCAAGATACCCTTAAGGATCAAAATTCTACCATCGGGGTCTGCGTAAGAATCTCTAAGTGAGAACGAAATAGAGTTATGAAACACTATGGCCACTCCCCTGGATTTTTTAGTGAATGAGGCACAATAGGACCTGCTATACGATCTATGTAGAAAGGTGGGTGATTTGGACTGTATAAAGTGAGTCTCTTGTAGAAACAAAACTGATGCTTTTAAGCTCTGATAATGTTGGAAGGCTTTTCTACGTTTGACTGGTTCATTCAACCCCTGGACATTGTGCGTAATCAAATTAAACTGTCTAGGCATGATAAGAATATGGACTTAATCAGCAAAACTTCGAGATATATCAGTGAATCACGATTTTGACCATTCAGGACTCTTGAGAAAAACAAAAAAAACAAACAACACAAACAAACAAAATTGTGCATAGTACCCAAAAGAATAGGAGAAAAAAACATCAATGTCAATGTTAACATTTTGTCTGGGCAACACACCTCCTCACTGTCCCACAACAAAAAGGCCCAGATACTCTCAGTGGCTTAATTAGGACCACACTGAGAGGGGGGGGGGGGAGGGGGTAATACCCGTAAAGTTAAATTCACTACGGGAAAGAACAAAAAGAAAACACCTAGGCAGGGAGCTATATCCCAGCCTCTTCAGGAATTAGTGCGCCAGGTGCGAGGGAGCCTATTCAAAGGTTGTTTGCGGTGTGCTTCCAGCTGATCGAGAGACACCGGCAGGCCCATGCTGTTAAGAAGAGAGATTCCTTGCTCCAATGTGGTAATAGTGTGGAATTTACCATCTCGAGAGAGAAGAAGCTTTGTAGGAAAACCCCATTTATATTGGATCTGCTGCTCCCTGAGGTACGCTGTCAGTGGGGCCAAGGATCTACGCTTTTGTAAGGTAAATTGCGAAAGATCGGTAAAAACTTTGATGCTGCTGTAGGGTTCCGGCAGTTTTCCATGTTGTCTCATGAAAAAAGAAAAAGCATCTTTAACGTGATAAAACTGAAAACAAGCTATAGCATCTCTAGGAACTCTTTCTGGCAGATGAGCAGGCTTAGGCAGCCTGTGGGCTCGTTCTATGGTGAATTCAATGTTGGAAAATTGGGGCACCGCTGATTTCACCATATCAATCAAAAATTCCTTAAGCTGTGCATTATTTACTGTCTCTTCAATACCCCAGAATTTAAGGTTGCAACGGCGGTTACGATCTTCTAGGTCTGCAATTTTCAATTGCATCGCTTCTTCGTTCGCTTCACGGCGATCCAGCTCAGAAACTGTTTTATTATGCTCGTCTATCAATTTAGCAACACAGTCCTTATTACAAGATACCCGAACTCCGAGGTCATCCACCGATCGCTGCAAGGAGTTAGCTATCGCCACCATTTTGTTAGTCATGGAACGTTCCAGGGCCATGATCATGTCACGTAGGAAGGCTCGGTCTATAGGCAAATTATCATCCTGTGAAGATGGTTGCATGCTGCCAAGCTCTGAGGCTGCAGCCAGCTGTGAAGAGAATCCTGCCTGTGAGTCTGTAGGGCCCGAAAGCCTGGGCCTGGATTTAACAGGGCTTAGGAAGGTGGGAGAGGGGGTGCCTGAGTCTGTGTCTTCCAAGGCAGATGGGCTGTGAGTTAGGGCTGCGTCAGAGGCCTGTGAGGCAGAAGTGTGGGAGACATCTGTGTCGCTGGATGCGGAATTCTGTACGCATGATGCCTGTTTAAGTGTATGGGATGCGTTCTGCATGCGTACTGGTATTGCGGACTTACGCGTCCCGGCGGTGCTGGCGCCATCTTGCTCACCACACGGCCCAGGCCTCCGTCTTTTAAAGATGTCAGGGATCCTCTGCGGGCGTTGGGTGTCGGCTTGCTGGGTCCCCGATGTCTCCATATCCTCCCCCATGGCTGTTGGGACGGTCTCCTCCGGTCCTGGCATGCTTAAAGTCGCTGTATGTGAAGGCTGGGATCAGGAGCTCTCCTCTATGCAGCCATTCACTCTGCCGGCCAGCCACGCCCCCCCCCGGGATCTGTTTTCTTATTGATTTTCACTACCCCTCCGTGTATCTGGAATCCATGAAAATGTTGCAAATCCGGACCGACTCTATGAGACTATAGACAAGCAGAGCTGCTGCTGCAGCCTTTCATCTGTGTGCTTTCAACTTTATTATTCTGGTATGCTGTGCAGCTGCCTGTAGGAAGTGTCTCTCATAAAAATGAAACTGCATGATGACTGTACAGTCAGTGCACACAGATCACACAGCCACACTTGTCTGTTGTTTGAGAGCTTCTTTCTTGGCAGCAGCAGCTCCTCCCAGTCATCAGAGCTCTGAGTATGTAAAGCAGGAAAGCTGAGCCAGGAGGGGGCGAGCTTGGGCTTGAAAAGACTTCACAGAAGACTGACTCAGCTATAATGACTCCAGGTCAAACCTCGACTGAATGCTCAGTTGGTGATTCTTATCACAGCTGATAACAGACAGATTTAGCAGAGAAGAATGAAACTAAAAGCAGGGTAAGTGTTTACTGTCATGTTCCCACTGATAAATATAATAAAATACATGAGGATGCTTCGTCTCTTGTTCTCTTTAATATGCAATCATAATAAAAATATTGTTGTCTTTATTATAATGATGAATGCTGTTACATATATGATGGATTTATAATTAATAAATAATTACATTACACTGTATAGTGCCAATATCTTTCAACACGCTGTACAGAGTATATAGTCTTATCACTAACTTAGCTGTAAGTTTGTGGTAGGAAACCGGAGTGCCACGGGGAGAACATACAATTACAAATTATGTGTAGATAGTGGCCTGGCTTGTATTTGAACTTGGTAGTGCTGCAAGGCAGGGGGCTGCACACTATGCCACCGTGCTGATATTAAGGGACTCCAAAACAATGTAAATGGAAAGATTTTAATCTTTTCCCTGTTGCCCTCCAAGTACAAAGTATCTAGCCTTTTGCGATCTCCTACTGTTATCAGTGGGGCAACCATGGGGGTCATGACCCAGTCCACCACACATTAGGAATTGAAGCCCACTATTCATTGAGGGATGTGCTGGTGAAGACCGAGGTATGACTCAAACCTCAAACCCTGTTGAGGCTCCCATTAACTGAAAACAGCCTTCCATGACATACGTGGTAGTCTTTCCATGCTATTGCATGCATTTGGTTGCAGTAGTTACGCTCCAGAAACCAGAAGAGCCACCAGAATTTTTTCTAATTGTTTTCAATGGTGTTTGAAATTGGACCTTCTAAAACCAGTCAATTTTTGGCGAAATCTGAGACATATTCTTTCAACATTGGTGGCTACATGTGCTTACCATGTGTTTCTGCTGTCTGTCTCCTGGCTATCAACTATAGTAGCTGTCACAAAGTTCGGTTAGCCCACAGTGAAAGGGTACTTCATATAAAGTCTGCAGAGCAATTGCCACATTTTCAGGTGTAAAGGACTGTATATGGTGCAAATGCCTTCACCCACCAACAAACACCTGACATTTCCAAAGGCAAGTGTTGAATTAAATTGTCCATGTAAACTAGACCTTAAGGAGGCCATCCACTAGGCAACATTTATTCATCAACATTTCCAGCAGGTGAAAAAAATTACATACAAGTTTTCTATACATTCAGACTGATTTGATTGTATCATGTGTCCCTTAAAACAGTGTTCCCCAACCCTGTTCTCAAGGGCCACCAACAGTGCATGTTTTGTGGAAATCCACACAGGTAGATAATCAGCTCTGTAGATACTAATTACCCCACCTGTGGATGTTTCTGGTTTTCTGCAAAACATGTACTGTTGGTTGGCCTTGAGGACAGGGTTGGGGAACTCTGCCTTAACCTCCTTGGCGGTAACCCCGTGTGTGACACGGGGTAAGCCGCCGGAGGGTGCCGCTCAGGCCCTGCTGGGCCGATTTACATAATTTTTTTTTTTGCTGGACGCAGCTAGCACTTTGCTAGCTGCGCCAGCACCCCGATCGCCGCCGCCGCGCGCCCGATCGCCGCTATCCGGTGCGGCGCGCGCCCCTCCCCCCCCCAGACCCCTGCGCTGCCTGGCCAATCAGTGCCAGGCAGCGCCAAGGGGTGGATCGGGTCTCCCAATGACGTCCCGACGTCGCTGACGTCGGTGACGTCATTCCGCCCCGTCGCCATGGCGACGGGGGAAGCCCTCCAGGAAATCCCGTTCTTTGAACGGGATTTCCTGATCGCCTATCGCTGGAGGCGATCGGCGGGGCTGGGAGGATGCCGCTGAGCAGCGGCTATCATGTAGCGAGCCCTGGGCTCGCTACATGATTTAAAAAAAAAATTAAAAAAAAAACTGCTGCGCTGCCCCCTGGCGGTATTTTTCATACCGCCAAGGGGGTTAAAGCGGTATCGTCACCATAAAAATCTAATTTCAACAGCAACTGGTCTGAGTGTATTAAGTGATAAAGATGCTAATCCTGCATTCAAAATTTTCAAAACTTTTCCTGCTGTTATGATTTGGAGTTATCACATACTTAAGGAACACTGTCCCTTTAGTAGTCATGCCAAAGAATTGCATGCTGGGGGTTCTTTTTATCTATAATCTATTCCTCCTCTTCCCTTTATTTCCCTGCCAGCTTCTTATCTGAAACCTAATCCCCTACTCACTTGTGTTTACTAGCAAGGCTGAGGCGACTCAGCGATTGGAGGAGACAAGAAAAAAAAAGTAAAGGGCAGAAATGACATCACGAGTTAACCTTAACTGTGGGCAAAAGACATGGCCCCCACCAGGAACAAAATTCTCGTAATTTACTATATAACATTCACTGAAATCCCTTTATTTCCCTGCCAGCTTCTTATCTGAAACCTAATCCCCTACTCACTTGTGTTTACTAGCAAGGCTGAGGCGACTCAGCGATTGGAGGAGACAAGAAAAAAAAGTAAAGGGCAGAAATGACATCACGAGTTAACCTTAACTGTGGGCAAAAGACATGGCCGCCACCAGGAACAAAATTCTCGTAATTTACTATATAACATTCACTGAAATCAAAACGTGGACAGTATAATACATGTGTTATGTAAGTAGATCAAGTATTTATCTACTTATATATGTTTTTTTTCCCCCTGGCATAGTACGGCTGATCCTACTGCTTTAAAAGATACCAGTCACTGGTAAGGTATCTCCTGACATCAGATGTAGGCAATAGATGGCTGTCCTTCATGTTTAGAAATGACTTGACTAGGCAACGATCATTTTAAGTCCACGTGAGTGTAGGTGAGTGTAGTAACCAGTGTAAGGTCCTGTGTTCATGTCCAGTAATGTAAATGCAACATAGTTACTGTGTTTGGACTCAGCCAGCCAGTAGCTCACTGAGTTAAAAAAAAAGTAGGAACTGACTTCAAACCCGATAAAATACAACAAGCTGTGCATCGCAACACAAGGCAAAGATAACTCCTCCAATACAGGTATATATTGCTCTTCACCTCCATTAAAAATTGAAGCCCTGCTTTCAAGGTGCATTTAAAGTGCTTCAGAAATGCAGATCAAAAGCAAAAATAAACATCCATGTACACTAATCCATTGATATTCATTTTCATGGATGTTTTCAAATAGTGTATGGCTAATAAAGGGCATAATATTCACTAAATGAGCATAATCACAGTTTTTTTTTATCAAATATGATGAAGTATCTGAAATGCTACTTTGTTGAATATCCATGTATCAGAACATTAAACATAATACATGACAGTAAGTGTCCATTGCCTACAATTGCAATGTACAGCGTACTGTAACCTTCAGATGTTAAGTTATACAATCTGAATACCATTCATGGCAGCTTTATAAAAGCTATATTAGCTTTGCTGAGTTAGAATCCTACTGTTCAGAGTTCAGGAATGAAAAACAAAGTAAACAGAAAATAATAGCTGTACTGACAGTAAATTAACTTTCATTCGCTTTTACTTTTCTGATAAAACACTTCATGTCCTCCCTACTTTGAGAGTCTGTGAAGTTTTGACACAGTTGTTTTCTTATGCCACCGTGCCAAGACTAGTTGCTAGGCAACTACAGGTGCAGCCTGACATATTTTATACTGTGGGAGTCTGAGGCTGCACTGTACATACACATACCACGTATATAACAAAGACTGGGTTCCCTTATGTTTACCTTGGGCAAAGGGCACAATTTCAACAATAGCCTAGCAATAAATGTAACATCTCTTTTCTGATAATCCTGTTATGTCAATTGATTTAATGCTTGTTACTCAATACTCATCAACTGAATAAAAAGACAAGTTCAATAGTTCAGATTACATTATGTGTCAGCAATGCTGCCCCAACTCTTCTGGTAAGGGCTTGAACATGTATATTAATTTAATTCCAGCAGCAGAGAGAACACTTTTGTATTATGTTTGCTGAAATAAACACATAGTTAGGAAACTGAAAAAATAAGGTAGTAATTATACCTCCTAATAGCTAGATAAAAATAAAAGTTTGACAATGCTAGCTTTCAGACAGGCGGTGTTCTGGCACCTGTAAATATACAGTACATTACACAAAGATACAATGTTTCTTGATTTTTTTTTTACCTACTGAAATTCATTTGAAAGATGTTTAAAATCACAGCTTTGAAGTTTATTAATGCTGTTAGCATTAGTGAAACTGACAAGGAAGGTTGTTCAAGTGTTTTTTTTTCTGTTTTTTTTCCCCAGCCTTGCAGATTCCCCACCCATCTTATTTTATCTGCTGTCATAGGAAAAGCTAACATTACTTAAGATACAAAACATGAATTTCACATGCATTTGCAAAATGTTCTAACATTATTTGAATAGCAGACCCATAGCCAAATACTATGTTTGCGCTCCAAACCCCCCCCCCCCCCCCCCCCCTCTTGTGTCTTAAGGTGCATACACACATTTGATTTTACGCCCGACTGTCATTCAAACCGGACATTTGAACGACTTGTCATTCAAACAACAAGTCGTTCAAACTCCTTGTACACACACACGACAAAACGGCTGACATGCTACTGTGAGCTAATTTACATGTCGTTTGACTGGTCAATGGACTGGATAGAACAATGGACCAGACAGATCAAACGACTGATCAAAAGACTTTATGTTTGAATGGCCATTAATTGCACAAACCACTCCCAGTTGTTTGTACATACGTACGGACCTAACCGTCTTTTGAACAACAGTTAGTCCAACGGATCCGCCAAGCGGGTCAGTCAAAACTGCTGCTATCAGTCTAGCAATCGACCGAACACACGTCAAACTGTCATCCAAATGACCGGTTTGAACAACTATCTACTGATCACTATCTACTGATTTCTTGTGCACAGCTCCATCTGGTGTGATGGAATAGGTCAGTGTTACAGTGTAAAGCACACAGGTGGGCATGTGCAACAGAACAACACAGGCCTCCTGTGTTTTATAGTGTAAATTAACCCTAACATTAACATCCTTTTTCGCATAATCTTTTAAGTAATTATGGGGTTTGCCAAAGCTCAATAGATTTTTCAAATTACGCAAATCTGCACAAAAACTTGCATCAAGTTGATCGAAATCGATCAAAATTGGCTGCAAATCGATCAAATGGGGAATTTGATAGAATCGATTTCTGATTGATCGATTGATGGCTGAAATCGACCAGTGTATGGGCCCCTTAAGACATGCTTAGTAGCACTTCTACAGATTGTGCAGTGCTGGCTAGGCTTGATTTGTGTAGTCTTCCCCCCTTGTTGAATCCTGTAAAGCTGCCCTGTGCTTAACACTTACAGTGCTGGGCATTGATGCAATACAGCAGATGTATTGGTTACCTCAGCATCAGCAATTTCCCTCACACACTGCTCTGTCGGAGCAACCCTCTTAACTCCTATTTAAGAACAGTTAAAGAATGAAATTGCACTATCTACTGATTTCTTGAGATGTATGCACGGTCTGAGACAGTTCTGCACAGATTTCTAAAAACCTACCAATATTTTGTCTCAGACACTCTTGATAAATGTCCCCTACAGCCACTAATGCTAACTAACGATTTCATGTTATCTCCAAACCTGAGAATATAATCAATCTCTGATACTTCAGTACCGTCTCCTTTACTCTTCTAAGTCTCACAGAGAATACACCACCATCAACATTTACTTTTTGACAGTGTTGCCGACAATAGGCACTGACCCAAATAGAGATAATTGATAATGGGCAATCAACATAAAAGAACATTGTAGGCATCCAATCTCTTCTTTCTCTGGATAACAATACAAGTTTGAAAGTAGCTGAGTATTTCCACCATCATATGAGGCCAATCGCTCAGCCTGAAGTAGGACTGCAGTGCCCTGCACCTGAACTCACTGGGTTCAATGGGGCACCTATTGTTTTCACTTGTCTCACTGTGTCATCACTAGGTCATCACTGTACAGCTTCTCATTGTCCTAAAACACCTTGAACTTAGCTCCCTCAAGATGGCACACTATAGTGACCTGACACAGGAACAGAAAGGGGAAGGAGTCATGATATCAATCCCCCAGCATCCTTTGCACCTATCTTTAGGAAAGAAAGAAAGAATTCCCTGGACCCAATTTCAGACATGGCAGGAATTGCAAGACTCTATGTGGAATACAGACCCTGGGGGTAAGAAAATCCCACTTTATTATGTGTGATTTAATATATCTTGCCAGCTTATTGGGTTTCAAGCAAACTGTAATTTATCATTTAGGTACTCTTTAAATGAGTTGAAAATAATGATATATATGGTTTTTTTTATTTACATTTTACACTGTGTCCTAACTTTGTTGTATAAACAAGGTAATACAATTCACATTCAGCTGGCTGTTGGTGGCAGGTAAATGTGTCTTCAGAACTAGGAATATCAGGCCATTGCTGATGAATATTGGTCCTTTATTAGTCCTATGTAAGTGCTGCGCACATGCATGCCCTTAAAGAGACACTGAAGCGAAAAAAAAAAAATGATGTAATGAATTGGTTGTGTACTATGAATAATTACTAGAAGTTTAGCAGCAAAGAAATATTCTCATATTTTTATTTTCAGGTATATAGTGTTTTATTCTAACATTGCATCATTCTATAATATGTGCAGATTACATAACACTCAGCATTCAAAATGATTCTTTCAGAGCAGTCTGTGAACTAATGACCTCTCCTCTGGCAGAGAAAAATTAAATAGTTCAATAACACTTGAGATAATACAAGTCAGATAACAGCCCTCTCCACGACTTTGAAAGTCGTAGAGCTTAATTGCTTTTTTGCATAGAGATAACAACTGGAGTTTCTTAACTCTTCCTGTACTGGAAACAATTAGACTGATGTATCTGATCTTAATGTTTTATTTCTTAGCTGTACTACACATACAAATCATAATATCATAATTTTTTTTTCGCTTCGGTGTCTCTTTAAGTATCACAGAGGATTTGTTTTATTAATTCCTACGAAAGGCACATTTCTGGCATCGCTGGGGAATGATGGCTCGTCAAGTTAATACTCAGCTTTAGTAAATCAGGCCTTTAGTGATAACTATATATACAGGTAGAAAGTGTGAGAGCAAGAAGATTGACAGCAAGATCATCTAGCAAAACATCCAGATGAAATATTGATATGCAGAGCACGGGCTATGAAATATCTCACTGTGAGCAGAGAGGTTCTTTCAACAGAATTGAAGTCTTATATATACTGTGATTGTCAGAACTTTATTATGGCGTCAGTATAATTATTTGTGGACATTAACAAGTATCTGTCTTCACTATATCCATTTCTCTAGTGCCTGATCACTTGAATTCTAATGTAGATGTTTATTGTTTTAAAGCACAGCCCAGAGTCCAACATGTACAAAAAATTGTGTAAATCATGGAAGTGTTGGAGGTGCATAAAATCGTCAGCTATGAATATTTCATTGTAGTGTACTTTATATTCCTATCTCTTGTGCCTTTCCCCAATCTTGTTGCTTTATTTATGTCCTCGGTCCACTTGATATATCTAGGATAACCCTAGCTATAAATTCCTAGTTCCTTGTGAGGAATAAGATCTTAAAATGCTCAATAATGCAATTATCTTTGTTTTCAATTCAAAAAGAAAATGCATTCAGCATTCTTTAGTATTAAAATGAGATGAAAAACGATTAAACTTTGTTAACTGTTTTAGTCCCAGTACAGTAAACGTTTAAACTGGTAAAATACAGATTAGCAACTGCATGTGTAAAAATAATTAAATATACAACGCCCCTAGAATCCCATATTCTTTGTTTCATTTTATGGGTTAAAAATCTAGGTTTGAAGCTTAAAATACCATACCAGCATCCACTGTTTCTCCTTATATTTACTCAGCACCCAAACAGAGTAATGATCACCTATGGAACTTCTTCACTTTTTCCTGCCATTAGGAGTATTTGTTTCAGCCTAGTATGAAAAAGAATTATGCAATAGTCCAACATCTCCTGGCTGCAAAGAGACTGGAGTTTATAGCACTAGTTCATTAACCCTTGCATTAAAAAAAAGAAAAAAGGAATGCATAGATAATTTAAGTTGGGCTGGTACTGTATATATCCATCTTTATCTTACCGTGCTACATGTCAGGTACCCTTTAAACAGCACTGTGGCACTTAAACAGCAGCTGTGCAGACAACACCACTCTCACATTCTTAATGCCAGGTTTGGTTTGTACATAAGCACAGTTATCAAGCTGGAGTTTCTCCTAATAATAATGTGGGTGCAGAGCAGCACTGAAGCAGTTATCTGGACTCTCTGTTCCAGCAGGGAAGCCTTGTTCATTTGTCAATCTAGGGAACAGGGATGAAAAAGAGACAATAGACCAGGTCAGGTTTGGCTAAGGTTATACCAAGATTATGGTCTAAAGCCCATGTCGAGGAAGAGATCTATATATACCATCTAATAACTCTGTGAGAAGATTGCAACCCACAGCAATAAAAGTCTGTGATGTGGAAAACGACCAACGTCTAACATTTCACCAAGCATGCCCTCTAGTGGTAATGTTAACAAAAACAAAGTTAGCACAGTTCTAAACATAAGATATTCAAATATTTAAATAATAATAAAAATGTACATACATAACAGTCCCTGCACATAACAAACATATACATACAGGGCACAGATACTGCATAAAAGCAATATTACACAAGTTTTATCCTCACTGCTTACATTAGACATGTAGCAATAATATTAGAGACGTTAATTATTAAAGTAAATGTGGGCTGTAATAGAGCACTTTAGGTTATGACCTATATTTACAGTCTTGAATTAGAAAAGATTAGGTACAAGGTTAAACTTAGAGTTGTGGTGGTAGGGGACAAGACAGAGGTTAGGGTTAGTGTAAGGTTAGAAGAAGGGTGAGGTTCAGAGTTAAGCATAAAGAAGGGGGTGAGGTTCGAGGTTAGCTAAGTTGGTGGGTGAAAGTCAGATGAGACATATGGAGAAAGAGAACGTTAAATATTGAGCCTTGAACTACTTAACCCGATATGATGAACATAATAATGTGCAATACGCATAGAACAGTCCAAAAGCATGTAATGTAGCAAACTCAATCCATTCTGTTTGCTAAATCAGATCCGTCAGCTCAGTATGCAAACCTAATCAAAATCTCTTTCCGATTGGCAGTATTTTTGCAGACTTATCTTCCAAATGATAATTTCTAGCTGATCGATTAATGACAAACTGAACAGTGCATGAAAAAATGTCAAAGACATATTACTTCAACTACCTGTTTGTAAATACCGGTAATACATTTTTCAGCAGATTAAAGTCATTTTCTACCTTCAGTGAATAAAATACAAAACACCAGACAGCCCTCCCACATAAAATATCCATAGAACAGAATACATTACCTTACGGTAGAGGACGGGTTCTGCGTGAGAGTAGGGTTAGGCTAGGCCACAGTAAAATATCAGTAAAAATTAATAATATTCTACCGGAATTAAGTAGTAGAATATTGGTAATTTTACCAATATTCTACTGGTGGCTATCTCCAGCGCCATTTTTACCAAGCAGCATTTTTACATGTACTCACTTTCTCTGACATGCACAAAGGGCCCCCTTAGTGCTGATTCAAGAGGTGACTCGATTTCCTTAAACCAGTGGTTACTTTACTTTCAGCAACCTAAACCTTTACCTCTTATGCTTCATCCAGAATCTGAAAATACTACACTGGATAGACTCTGAATATACTACACCGGATATGACTCACCCTGAGAGGAAATCTCTTGGACTTATGCACTCAACATTTTTAAAGGAAACCTAAAGCAAAAAAAAAGCCAGTTTAACCTACCTGGGGATTCTACTCCCCCCCCCCCCCCCCCTGCAGCCGCCCAGTGCCCGTGCTGGGACAAACCAATCCTCCAGTCCCCCGCAGTAACCCACTTTTGCTTCCAGCGACTCAGCCAGTCTATTGCCACTGCGCCTGCGAGAGTTTATCATACTGCGCATGTGCAGGACGCTCCCAGCGACGGGAACATGATCAAGGATATGCGGCCAGGGCCATGGACTGGCTGAGTCATCAGAAACAATAGTGGGTTTGCTTCAGGGATCCAGAACTACTATTCTGGTTCTGGTATTCTGGTACTGATGAACTTGCTAGCATTGTGCATGTTTTATACCGTAACTTCCACTAGGTGTCAGCTTTCATTGACTGAGCTGCTATTTAGAAGGATGAAATAGCAGAGTGAATATAGACAACTACAAAATAAAGGCCATTCATGTATTATTTTATTGATAATGACTTTGCTCTCCTGTAAAACAACATTTTATAAAGCCCAAAAAAGCAGATTTAATATTTTGAATGTTTGTATAGTAAGTTATACTTGACTTTAAATAACTTCAAATGAGATGCTGAGGAATAGTGCAGTGTACTGATTTAGCTTTAGTTCTTGAGTATAAACTTAACTCTGCTAATATTTACATTACAATAATAAGACAGGAGCAGCAGGTACAGCAGTAGTCAGTGTTAGCAGATGTAATTAACACTTCAACAGACATAAGCTGAGTTTAGTGAGCTCATGTAACTCTGCAGACGCTGTGGAGATAACTTCAAGACACATTATTTAAGCAGAGATGGGGAAAGACTAAAGCTTGTTTACTGTCAGTGTAAATACAGTGCAATAGCTTAGGGTTAAGATGCCTGTATCTTAAACATGGTGCAAAATGAATAATGTAAATACAATGACTTTGTAAGGCTTGACAGGTTATGTTATCCTTGTTTTTATATGAAAACCTCCACCCACATTTGTAGCATTATAGGTAAGTGCTCCTTGAGTGCTGGCTGTATACACTGATAGTATGGGCAGCACGGTGGTGTAGTGGATAGCACTCTCGCCTTGCAGCGCTGCTTCACTGGTTTGCATCCTGTTAATGTCATAGCTGTATGTTAATCTAAGTTTTATATATATATATATATATATATATATATATATATATATATATATATATATATATATATATATATGCACTTAATAGATATAAGGTGACACCAATGTTTAATAAGGCCAATGTAACACAGATGATTCAGATGAATAGAGTTACCCTTTAAAGTCAGACTTAGATTCTTTCATTGCAGACATGCTCTAGCCAAGACCTGGTACTGTGTGAGTTTTTTGTCTCCTCAGGAATTTCTAAACTGATATGGCGTGCCTGATACTGCTACCTCCCATCGGGGGATGGTACAAAAACACACTAGTGAAGGCCTTGGAAATAACGATGAGAACAGGATGCCGGAGAGATTGTGAGCTGCAGTCCAGACCAGGTGCAAGGCTGTGAGAATTCTCCACCCTCTTGGAGTGAAAGAAGAAGGCACTCGGACACTCACATTATTATTGGACAAGTAAATTACATCATGACCACGTAATTTGGAGTATAAGAACTGGTGCACAGCGGAAGCTAGAGCAGAAACCTTAAACTGCCTTGACCCTTTTGCTAGGCTTAACTGGGTTTCCCTCATGTATACATGTGCCATTTTTGAATAAAGCCATAAGCTGTTTTTCTTTTCATCTCCTGACTTATTTTTGAAATCTTGGTGTATTGGTAAGTAAGTGACTTCCACAATCCCAGCCAAGGCACTATCTGCACAGAGTATGTACGAGTATTCCGGTTCCCTCCCATATCCCAACAACGTACAAATATTTTAAGGACCACTATCACGAAAATAGTATAATTTAAAATACATGTGAACACATACAAATAAGTACAGACTCCAGCAAAGGACCGGCACCACTCCAGTATGTTAAAGCTCAAATACTTTAATGATACATCACAAGCAACGACAGACTGCTGTTTCGGCCTTCCATAGGCCTTTGTCAAGTTGCACAAGGAAATACAACCATAAAATGCATAGCATCACACTTATATACAAACATGCACCACCCATGTGGTGCCATGAGACCAAAATTGACCAATCCTGACCGGGCAGCCAAGGCGTTGTGTATTGGGTGTTCCCCATCAGGTCCGCCTTGGCTGCCCGGTCAGGATTGGTCAATTTTGGTCTCATGGCACCACATGGGTGGTGCATGTTTGTATATAAGTGTGATGCTATGCATTTTATGGTTGTATTTCCTTGTGCAACTTGACAAAGGCCTATGGAAGGCCGAAACAGCAGTCTGTCGTTGCTTGTGATGTATCATTAAAGTATTTGAGCTTTAACATACTGGAGTGGTGCCGGTCCTTTGCTGGAGTCTATGATTACGACCCCTTGGTACTGGGGTGGGACCTTGGCACACGTCTTTTATCTTTGAACCTTTTCGGTGCTCCTGGATCTACTTGTATATACATTGGACTGTACCGCTTTCCAGTGTGAGCACGATGACTAACACAGAGGAACAAATGGAGGATACTTTTTTCTATTCTGGTGCACAAGCTGCTTCTATTTTGGCATCTGTGGGGACTGGTACACCCTTCTTGGCTAGACCTGATGTGAAACCACTTCAATTTGAATTTGAAGCTTATAGAAAGACCTGGATCAATCTTGATCTTCATGCCAAGACGCTGGCTGATTACTGTAGGGCCAGAAGGATTCCCAGGGGGGTTAGAGCACATGTTGCTCCTTTGATTTTCCCCAAGGATACTGAGTTTTGTAACACCTGGGAGAAGATCTGGAACAAGGCCTCCTATGATGCCATGTTGCTGACCATTGTACGCATACAGAAAGAGCTACCTATCTTGGAGACCAAGATCCGTGAGTCTAAGCGTTCTATTGAGGAACATTTATCCCAAGATGAGTTTAAAGAATACATTGAGTCCATTGATACTAAGATGGAGAGCTATATTAAAACCATGGAAGATGGCAAGCGGGCCAAATTTAACCGGGACAAAAACGATTATTCTACAGGATACGTCTATCCATGGCAAAAGGTTGTGTCATCCACACATCAAAAACCGCATAGACGTCCAAGGAGGTTACCACCCAGGAGACCACCTGGTGGTGGTATCTCAGGAACTGGCTCCTCTGATGATCAAGCTACCTCTGGAGAACCTTCCCCGGTTCACCCAGAAAGAAGTAGGAGGCGGAGGGGCGGCCGCCGGTGGAGGACCAAAAGGCAAACCTCCGGTCAAGGTGATGAACTTACGCCCCAGGAGGGGCCATTAATGGAGAAGACCTTAGTGGTAAATATTTCAACTTATACTCTTACTGCTATAGAGGAGCAAGTTCTTAACTTTGGACTGTCATTTAGTTTGACAAATTTTCCTGATTTTTTTCAATTGGAGCAGGATCTTTATCGCTTTTTTCGTACTATCAAGTTAAAGAACTTTTTCAGTAATATTCCTCCTACCAGTTCCCATCAGGACTATGACCGTAATTCAGATATTTGTCTACATCTCAAAGACACTGGTCTACGCAATTCTAGCACCTTTAGGCCACCAAGTCATGCCCTTATTGATTCATACATGACTAAAGTTAGTGAAGATCTGAAGCAACTTGAGCGGAACTTTAAGGGTGGTCTGTTTAAAGTTAGCCATAACCTGTCTAAATCTGAGAGTATGGCACTTAAATCACTACAGAGTAATGAGGACATTGTAGTATGTCCAGCAGATAAGGGTGGGGCTGTGGTTGTAATGGACCGTGTACATTATTCTAATGAGATAGAAAGACAACTTGCTGATCATGATGTTTATGCATTACTTGATGTTGACCCCTTGCCTAAGATTCAACGGTTTATCCTTAAGATTTTACAACATGCCATGTCCAAAAATGTGATTGATGAAGCTTTGTTCAAGTATTTACAACAGCAGAACCCCTCTGTGCCACACCTGTATATACTATCTAAGATACACAAAACTTTGGTGCGCCCACCTGGGCGTCCCATTGTGGCAGGAGTGGGTTCTGTTTTTGTCCCCCTGGCACAATATCTGGATAAGATACTGCAGCCCATTGTACAGTTGGTTGATTCATATCTGAAAGATACTGGTATGTTCCTTGACAAATTGCGGTCTATCCCTACCCTTGATGAGGATATGTTTTTTGTGACTTTGGATGTGGAGAGCCTCTACACCTCCATCCCTCATGATGGGGGTGTAGAGGCCACCGATTGGTTTCTCATGACACATTCTGACTGTACGGTTGATCAACGGAAATTTCTGATTGCCCTGTTGGAAGTGGTTCTTAAGTTTAATTATTTTGAATACAGGGGGCGATTCTACGGACAACTACGGGGCACTGCGATGGGTTCGAACGTGGCCCCCTCCTATGCAAACCTTTATATGGGGCTTTATGAGGAGACATTCGTCTACCTCAACCCCCTTTTCCGCCGGCACTCAGTTTGCTGGTGGAGATTTATAGATGATATATTTTGCATTTGGAGGGGGCCACGTTCGACTTTGGATGATTTTATCCAACAAGTCCATGGTCAGTGCCCACCTATTAAATTGACTGCAACCTGTGATAGGGAGTCTGTCTCTTTCCTTGATGTAAGGGTGATTCGGAGTGGAAATGTGATATCTACTGATCTGTTTACTAAACCCACAGATAGAAATTCCACACTACATTACCGTAGCTTCCACCCTGAGCGTGTCAGAAATAGCATCCCCCGCAGTCAGTTTATGAGAGTGGACAGGATTGTCAGTGAGCCTGCGGTCTGTGAGAGGCGTAAGGCGGAATTAGCTTGTAAATTTCGTTCACGTGGATATCCAGCTGCTAGTCTGGAAGTGGATGCGCCATCTCGGCGGTCCAGGCCCAGGCAGATGAACCGTATACCTTTTGTGTCAACTTACAACACTTGCAGCGATTTGTTAGCGAGATCTTTGCGTCGCCATTGGTATATTTTACGCGACGGTTTACCGAGAGTACCTGAGTTTCGGTATCCCCCCTAATGTCCTTTCGTCGGGCTCCAACTGTTAGGGACAAGTTGCGCATGCGCGCTGTTCGCGGACCGCAGGTTCCAAGGGGTAAGAATGGTATGTTCCCTTGCATGGCATGCCACATGTGTGGTAATGTCATGCGTGGTAATACATTCCATCACCCCACTTCGGGGGCTACTTTTCATATCCGTGATAGATTCACATGTGATTCCACCTACGTAGTGTATCTCATCAAGTGTCCCTGTAGCTACATTTATGTAGGTATGACCACACAAACCCTCAAAAGCCGAGTTTCATCACATAAAACTGCCATCAGGAACTATACGGCAGGACAAGCAGTGTCTGACCACTTCACCATGTGTCAGCATAGTGTAGCTCAATTTAAGGTCATGGCGATTGATGGGGTGCCTAGGGACTGGAGGGGAGGAGATCGGGTTAAGGAGCTACTTCGCAGGGAAGCTGGGTGGATCAAGAGACTGGGTGCTATGGATAGAGCAGGCTTAAATAGAGAAATTGATTTCTCTTTTTGTATTTGAGTACATTTTTGATTACATTTGTTCCACTGTTTTTTGTATTTAACATGAGTGTGTTATTGTTCAGATACCTGATGTTGTTTTTATATGCTTTTATTTTCCAGATCATCCTGACCTGACAGTCTATGTGGCAGCGTTCCATTGCAGACAGTGGGTCGTGAGTATAGTGCAGAGTATACGTGTGTTTGTTGATGTTTTTCGCGTGGCCATGGCTACGCTGGGTTGCCGCACCGCCCACTGTCATGACGATGGAGCCGCTCAGTGTCCCCATAGGACGTTTGCCGGCTACGATGATTGGGCGCTGAAATGTCATGTGATCATGACGTTACTTCCGCCCCCGCCGGATACGTACCTGGCGGTTTTGAGTGCATTGGCGGCGCGTCTGGGGTCATCTGAGCGGCGGTTTTTTCCGCTATTACGCCACAGGTGGGTATTTTTTTGAAATCTGTCCGCCTTATTGGTGGTCGTTGTGTATTGTGTGTTCCCCATCAGGTCCGCCTTGGCTGCCCGGTCAGGATTGGTCAATTTTGGTCTCATGGCACCACATGGGTGGTGCATGTTTGTATATAAGTGTGATGCTATGCATTTTATGGTTGTATTTCCTTGTGCAACTTGACAAAGGCCTATGGAAGGCCGAAACAGCAGTCTGTCGTTGCTTGTGATGTATCATTAAAGTATTTGAGCTTTAACATACTGGAGTGGTGCCGGTCCTTTGCTGGAGTCTATGATTACGACCCCTTGGTACTGGGGTGGGACCTTGGCACACGTCTTTTATCTTTGAACCTTTTCGGTGCTCCTGGATCTACTTGTATATACAAATAAGTACGTCTTCCAGAGTAAAATGAGCCATAAATGACTTTTCTCCTATGTTCCTGTCACTTACAGTAGGTAGTAAAAATCTGAAATTACCCTCAAGGGTAATTCTCAGGGTTTTCTTTATTTTCTAAAGCACTTAGTGATTGTCAGTTGCTCTCTCCAACTGCCAAATAAGTGTGCAGCAAGCAGGGAGGCTGGCCAGCATCTTTGTGAAGATACTTTTTAAAGGGAACCTAAACTGAGAAGGGTATGGATTTTTCCTTTTAAAATAATACCAGTTGCCTGACTCTCCTACTTATTCTGTGTCTCTAATGCTATCAACCACAGCCCCTGAACAAGCATGAAGATCAGGTGCTCTGATTGAAGTCAGACTGGATTACCTGCATGCTTGTTTCAGGTCTGTAATTTAGCCACTACTGCAGCCACAGAGATCAGCAGGACTGCCAGGCAACTGGTATTGTTTAAAAGGAAACATCCATATCCCTCTCAGTTTCGGTTCCCTTTAAGGAGTGTCTTTCTAAAGAATAAAGGCCATGTTGAGAATCCCCCATGAAACGACTAGTCCAAAACCTGTCAAATTTCTACTAACCACTGTAAGTGACAGCAACCACTAGCGTCGTGAGGCAGGTGCGGGGAGTGCGACCCGCACCAGGTGGGGTGACTCCAGCCGCCCTGAGCCTGAGGGAGGGGGTGCTATAATGGAGGGGGGAGTCAGCCGCGGGGAGGGCAGCCCGACCTCTCCCTCCCTTCCACTGCCCGGGCCGTCCTCCGTGCTCCCCCCTCCGAATACAAAGTTAGCGCAGCCAGGGAAGCGCTGTGTATAGCCAGGGAAGCGCTGTGTATAGCCAGGGAAGTGCTGTGAATTGTCACTCACCTCCCTGGTTCCAATCGCCGCCAGTCTCCGCCCGCTCTGCATAAACGCAGATACAACACACGCTGCTTCCAGCTAAACAGGAAGCAGTGTGTGTTGTATCTGCGTTTATGCAGAGCGGGAGGAGACCAGTGGCGATTGGAACCAGGGAGGTGAGTGACCATTCACAGCACTTCCCTGGCTATACACAGCGCTTCCCTGGCGCTGGCTGCGCTAACTTTGTATTTGGAGGGGGGAGCACGGAGGGCGGCCCGGGCAGTGGAAGGGAGGGAGAGGTCGGGCTGCCCTCCCCGCGGCTGACCATTATGGGGGGCACCTATCTATACTGGGTGGGTGGCAGCTACCTATCTAACCTGTACTCGGGGGCAGCTACCTATCTAACCTATACTGGGGGGCAGCTACCTATCTAACCTATACTGGGGGGCAGCTACCTATCTAACCTATACTGGGGGCCAGCTACCTATCTAACCTATACTGGGGGGCAGCTACCTATCTAACCTCTACTGGGGGGCAGCTACCTATCTAACCTCTACTGGGGGCAGCTACCTATCTAACCTCTACTGGGGGACAGCTACCTATCTAACCTATACTGGGGGGCAGCTACTTATCTAATCTATACTGGGGGCAGCTGCCTATCTAATCTATACGGGGGGGGCGCCTATCTAACATATACTGGGGGGACAGCTACCTATCTAACCTGTACTGGGGGGGCAGCTACCTATCTAACCTATACTGGGGGGCAGCTACCTATGTAATCTATACTGGGGGGCAGCTACATATCTGACATATACTGGGGGGCAGCTACCTGTCTAACCTTTACTGGGGGGCAGCTACCTATCTAACCTATACTGGGGGGCAGCTACCTATCTAACCTATACTGGGGGCAGCTACCTATCTATCCTATACTGGGGGGCAGCTACCTATCTAACCTATACGGGGGGCAGCTACCTATCTAACCTATACTGGGGGCAGGTACCTATCTAATCTATACTGGGGGGCAGCTACATATCTGACATATACTGGGGGGCAGCTACCTGTCTAACCTTTACTGGGGGGTAGCTACCTATCTAACCAATACTGGGTGGCAGGTACCTATCTAATCTATACTGGGGGGCAGCTACCTATCTAACCTATATGGTGGGCAGGTACCTATCTGACCTATACTGGGGGGCAGCTACCTATCTGACCTATACTGGGGGGCAGCTACATATCTGACCTATACTGGGGGGCAGCTACCTGTTTAACGTATACTGGGGGGCAGCTACCTATCTAACCTATACTGGGGGGGGGGGCAGCTACCTATGTAACCTATACAGGGGACAGCTATTTATCTAACCTATACTGGAGGAACCTACATATCAAACCTATACTGGGGGGCAGCTACCTATGTAATCTATACTGGGGGCACCTACCTATCTAACCTATGCTGGCGGCACCTACTTATTTAACCTGTATTGGGGGCACCTACCTACCTATCTGGCTACCTATATTAGCCCACCCAACTGCCTTACTGTTACATAGTTACATTACAGTTAGCTCCACCCATGTGATGTCATGGCCACACCCGCCGGTTTTTTGGGGGGGGGTTTGGGAGGGGGGGGTGTCAGTAAATTATCCGCACCAGGTGTCAAATACCCTAGCTACGCCACTGACAGCAACATAGGATCAAATTCATTTATGGCTCATTTTACTCTGGAAGAAACATACTGTACTTCTTATTTGAATGTGTACAAATGTATTTTAAATTTTGCAATTTTCCGCGATAGTGGTCCTTTAATCGTTTTCCCTCTAAAACTGGTCCTATATTACAATGGAGAGATGATTATGGTAGGTATTAGATTGTGAGCCCCTCTGTGGGGCAGTTAGTGACAAGACTATGTACTCCATACAGCCCTGCGGAAGCTGTCAACGCTATATAAATACTAAATAATAATAGTAATAATAATAAAATGGTAGCCTATTATCACTTGTCCTACAATCCAACAATAGCTGATGAACTAGCTCTCTTGCAGGCAGCTATGAAGTTTACTGTATTTAAACATGAATCTGTTCTCTTCGTAATGCTGCTGATGAAGACTAATAAATAACATTGATTAATAATTTGTCAATTGATTCTGCACATGCAGGTAACGGATATTCAGGCAATTTGCTATATGTATATGTTATATGTGCCTGCAGAGTGAGGGATTTTACAAGCTGGGTGCACCAGCATACCGTAGCAATAAAATCCAGTATTACACTTTAAGAGAGTGGAGTCTGTGTTTCCATAAATTACCAGTGTAGAAGAGGATTCTGCCTTTTCACTTTCAGGAAGGTTTTCGCTGCTCAGACACCTTTGACAAGTGCACTGCGAACAATGGGAATGGAAGTTTTACAGAGTGACAGAGGGGATTGTTAGGAGAAAGAGTACAGGTCAATTATATAAGGAATTTGACATTTCAAGCTAAAAACAGCCCAAAGATTTCCTCTGTGCTGCTGCCAATTTAAATCACTCCTGCCTACATCACCGCTGTCAATAAAGAAATCAGGAGCTGTTACAAGGGGATGAGGTGCTGCCGTATATTTAAGAAATGGGATTTTCACTCCAAACTATTCTCTTCTGGCAGTTTGACATTAACTAGAAATGAACTATTAAAAAAATATTCACCCTTCCCCATTGAATACCTTTAGGTGTCATCTGTTTTTTATCTTTTTTCTTTCCCCCGTGTATTTTCTCTCTTCGCCCACTGCTGTTCCTGTTCTCCTTCTACCTCTTCTATCTTTACCCCTCACTCTTGGGCAACAGTGTTGGTTGAATAGCTATGTTTGATTCTCAGGCCGAGATTTACGGGTCGATTGAATGACCAAAGTTGAATCACATTGAAGTAAATGGCACCAATATTTGTATTTAATATCAGAGCCCCCAAAGAGCTAGAACCAGGGCCGGCCTTTGATATGAGCGACCAGAGCGGTCGCTCAGGGCGCCAGCTCTCAAGGGCGCACGTGCCCTGTCGCCCCTTGCCACCCCGCTGTCTCTCCCTGCGTCCTCTCCGTCTGTAATTAGAGCAGGACTACAAGAACATGGTCGCCGATGTCCACAAATGCAGACAATCAGCGGCCATTTTCTTGTAGCCGTGCTCTAACTACAGATGGAGCGGAGGCGGGGAGAGAAGAGTGATGTCGACGCTGGAGCGTGGAAGTCAGGTGAGTCAGTCTCTGCCCGGCCCACTGCCGCAGAAGGGGGGGATTGACTGGGAGCATACTACCTACACTGGGGGCATACTACCTACATTGGGGGCATACTACCTACATTGGGGGCATACCACCTACACTGGGGGCATACCACCTACACTGGGGGCATACCACATACACTGGGAGCTATGCTACTACACTGGGGGCATACTACCTACACTGGGGGCATACTACCTACATTGGGGGCATCTATGCTACTACACTGGGGGCAGCTATGCTACTACACTGGAGGCATACCACCTACACTGGGGGCATACCACCTACACTGGGGGCATACCACATACACTGGGAGCTATGCTACTACACTGGGGGCAGCTATGCTACTACACTGGGGGCATACTACCTACGCTGGGGGCATACTACCTACACTGGGGGCAACTATGCTACTATACTGAGGGCAGCTATACTACCTACACTGGAGGCAGTTATGCTACCTATATGGGGCAACTATACTACCTACACTGGGGGCAACTATGTTACCTATATGGGGACAACTATGCTACTTACACTGGGGCAACTATACTAGCTACCTATACTTGGGCAACTATACTACCTATACTGAGGGCTACTATACTAGCTACTTTTACTGTGGCAACTATACTACCTTTGCTTGGAGAGAAGAGGCACTCAATAGCCTTACACATGCCTTTAATACTACAGAATGCACATTAGCTGTTTCTGGACGTCTCTCCTTCTTCAGATTTAAAGTTAAGATCCTGAAACATGTAGTCTGCAGTATATTGAGTGCCTCCTATGTTTAGAATATTTGGATACAGTACGTGGGGAAATAGTGATCCCCAGAAGGATTGTGCACCAGTGTCAGGTTGATACACATTGCAGTTGTAAGCAGAGCTTTTGCAACACCATAAAACAGTGGTTTCCAACATTTGATTAAGCTACAACACACTTAGTGTTGGGCGAACAGTGTTCGCCACTGTTCGGGTTCTGCAGAACATCACCCTGTTCAGGTGATGTTCGAGTTCGGCCGAACACCTGATGGTGTTCGGCCAAACCGTTCGGCCACATGGCCGAACTAAGAGTGCATGGCCGAACGTTCCCCGAACGTTCGGCTAGCGCTGTGATTGGCCGAACGGGTCACGTGGTTCGGACCCGAACGCGCTCTGATTGGCCGAACTGTCACGTGGTTCGGGTAAATAAATACCCGAACCACGTCATATCTCCGCCATTTGTCTGTGGGTTTAGCTTTGGGTAGGCAGGCAGGGTAGTTCGCGCTCCAGCCACGCTAGCCAGGGTCCCCCCTGTCATTGTGTCGCTGCTGGGAACAGTAGTACACCGCTTGCTCAGCCACACTATATAGCATTCTGTTTACTGCCACTCTGTGTACCTCGCTCAGCCACATTATATAGCATTCTGTTCACTGTTCTGTGTCTGCTGGGAATAGTGGTACACCGCTCGCTCAGCCACACTATATAGCATTCTGTTTACTGTTCTGTGTCTGCTGGGAATAGTGGTACACCGCTCGCTCAGCCACACTATATAGCATTCTGTTCACTGTTCTGTGTCTGCTGGGAATAGTGGTACACCGCTCGCTCAGCCACACTATATAGCATTCTGTTTACTGTTCTGTGTCTGCTGGGAATAGTGGTACACCGCTCGCTCAGCCACACTATATAGCATTCTGTTTACTGTTCTGTGTCTGCTGGGAATAGTAGTACACCGCTCGCTCAGCCACACTATATAGCATTCTGTTTACTGCCACTCTGTGTACCTCGCTCAGCCACATTATATAGCATTCTGTTCACTGTTCTGTGTCTGCTGGGAATAGTGGTACACCGCTCGCTCAGCCACACTATATAGCATTCTGTTTACTGTTCTGTGTCTGCTGGGAATAGTGGTACACCGCTCGCTCAGCCATACTATATAGCATTCTGTTTACTGTTCTGTGTCTGCTGGGAATAGTGGTACACCGCTCGCTCAGCCACACTATATAGCATTCTGTTTACTGTTCTGTGTCTGCTGGGAATAGTGGTACACCGCTCGCTCAGCCACACTATATAGCATTCTGTTCACTGTTCTGTGTCTGCTGGGAATAGTGGTACACCGCTCGCTCAGCCACACTATATAGCATTCTGTTTACTGTTCTGTGTCTGCTGGGAATAGTGGTACACCGCTCGCTCAGCCACACTATATAGCATTCTGTTTACTGTTCTGTGTCTGCTGGGAATAGTAGTACACCGCTCGCTCAGCCACACTATATAGCATTCTGTTTACTGCCACTCTGTGTACCTCGCTCAGCCACATTATATAGCATTCTATTCACTGTTCTGTGTCTGCTGGGAATAGTGGTACACCGCTCGCTCAGCCACACTATATAGCATTCTGTTTACTGTTCTGTGTCTGCTGGGAATAGTGGTACACCGCTCGCTCAGCCATACTATATAGCATTCTGTTTACTGTTCTGTGTCTGCTGGGAATAGTGGTACACCGCTCGCTCAGCCACACTATATAGCATTCTGTTTACTGCTCTGTGTCTGCTGGGAATAGTGGTACACCGCTCGCTCAGCCACACTATATAGCATTCTGTTCACTGTTCTGTGTCTGCTGGGAATAGTGGTACACCGCTCGCTCAGCCACACTATATAGCATTCTGTTTACTGTTCTGTGTCTGCTGGGAATAGTGGTACACCGCTCGCTCAGCCACACTATATAGCATTCTGTTTACTGTTCTGTGTCTGCTGGGAATAGTGGTACACCGCTCGCTCAGCCACACTATATAGCATTCTGTTCACTGTTCTGTGTCTGCTGGGAATAGTGGTACACCGCTCGCTCAGCCACACTAAATAGCATTCTGTTTACTGTTCTGTGTCTGCTGGGAATAGTGGTACACCGCTCGCTCAGCCACACTATATAGCATTCTGTTTACTGTTCTGTGTCTGCTGGGAATAGTAGTACACCGCTCGCTCAGCCACACTATATAGCATTCTGTTTACTGCCACTCTGTGTACCTCGCTCAGCCACATTATATAGCATTCTGTTTACTGTTCTGTGTCTGCTGGGAATAGTGGTACACCGCTCGCTCAGCCACACTATATAGCATTCTGTTCACTGTTCTGTGTCTGCTGGGAATAGTGGTACACCGCTCGCTCAGCCACACTATATAGCATTCTGTTTACTGTTCTGTGTCTGCTGGGAATAGTGGTACACCGCTCGCTCAGCCACACTATATAGCATTCTGTTTACTGTTCTGTGTCTGCTGGGAATAGTGGTACACCGCTCGCTCAGCCACACTATATAGCATTCTGTTTACTGTTCTGTGTCTGCTGGGAATAGTGGTACACCGCTCGCTCAGCCACACTATATAGCATTCTGTTTACTGTTCTGTGTCTGCTGGGAATAGTGGTACACCGCTCGCTCAGCCACACTATATAGCATTCTGTTTACTGTTCTGTGTCTGCTGGGAATAGTGGTACACCGCTCGCTCAGCCACACTATATAGCATTCTGTTTACTGTTCTGTGTCTGCTGGGAATAGTGGTACACCGCTCGCTCAGCCACACTATATAGCATTCTGTTTACTGTTCTGTGTCTGCTGGGAATAGTGGTACACCGCTCGCTCAGCCACACTATATAGCATTCTGTTCACTGTTCTGTGTCTGCTGGGAATAGTGGTACACCGCTCGCTCAGCCACACTATATAGCATTCTGTTCACTGTTCTGTGGTACACCGCTCGCTCAGCCACACTATATAGCATTCTGTTTTCTGTTCTGTGTCTGCTGGGAATAGTAGTACACCGCTCGCTCAGCCACACTATATAGCATTCTGTTTACTGCCACTCTGTGTACCTCGCTCAGCCACATTATATAGCATTCTGTTCACTGTTCTGTGTCTGCTGGGAATAGTGGTACACCGCTCGCTCAGCCACACTATATAGCATTCTGTTTACTGTTCTGTGTCTGCTGGGAATAGTGGTACACCGCTCGCTCAGCCACACTATATAGCATTCTGTTTACTGTTCTGTGTCTGCTGGGAATAGTGGTACACCGCTCGCTCAGCCACACTATATAGCATTCTGTTTACTGTTCTGTGTCTGCTGGGAATAGTGGTACACCGCTCGCTCAGCCACACTATATAGCATTCTGTTTACTGTTCTGTGTCTGCTGGGAATAGTAGTACACCGCTCACCCGCCACTGTATAGCATTGTGCTCTGTGTCGCTGCTGTGAATAGTGGTACACCGCTCACCCGTCACTGTATAGCATTGTGCTCTGTGTCGCTGCTGGGAATAGTGGTACTGTATAGCATTTCTGTACTGCCACTGTACTGCTGCCAGTCAGCGTGTACTGTAAGGATAAGTGAAATGAGGAAGAAATCCGGTAAAGAGGGAGGGGCAAGGGAAGAGGTGTTTCCCCAGGCGGTTCACGTACAGGCCACAGGGGAGCACCCAAGAAAACCCACTCAATACCGCCCATGTTGTCCAGGACAACAACCCTCACAAATCCAAAAGAACAGGACCAGATAATTACTTGGATGACCTCTCAAGCGTCCAGCAGTGGGTTAAGCAGCACCAGCACATCACGCACGAGGTCCGAGTCCTCAGCCAGTTACAAGGAGCCAGTGGGCACAAAGCTGACACAACCGGCAGCGACACCACGCACACAACTGCCAGATAACCAGTCCGATGAATTACCTCAGGACACAATGGGGTATTCGCAGGAGCTATTCCCAGCCCAACAAACTTCCACCTTTCAAAGGTCAATGGAGGAACAGCCAGAAATGTTGTGCCTGGATTCACAACCGTTAACTGTGGGAAATGCACCGCGCACTGAAATACAAGGCGAGTCCGAGGAGGACTCGGAAACCCAAATCCCAGAGCAATTTGGGCAGGAGGGGTTGCAATTGCAGGAGGTCGGCCGACAAGATCTGGAAGACGACGTTGGAGTGTGCTGCGCAGAGGTTGTTGTGGGGAGCTCTACTCCACGGCGGCGGCCCACAATGACATATGACGAGTTTGAGGAGATGGAAGAGGAGGGTATGGACAATGTGGACAGAGACCCAGATTTTGTTTGTGAACGAGAACATCGCCGTCGTAGCAGCAGCACAGATGAGTCTGTTGAAGAACCCACTGCTGCACGAGTTCGCCTTGTGCCACAAGGTAGGCGGCGCGCTATTTCAGGCACCACAAGCGTGGAAGTTCAAGTGAGAGGCAAAAGAGGAGCAAACAGAAATCGCCAGCAAGGAGGCAGGTGCTCCAAAGTCTGGGCTTTCTTTGAAGACTGCACTGAGGATGTTACCATGGCGATTTGCAAGGTGTGCAAGACCCACCTGAGCAGGGGGAAAAGTATTAACAACCTCTCCACCACCAGCATGAGCCGTCACATGCTATCCAAACATCCCACTCTGTGGGCAAACGCGTCAGGACAGGGTACCAGCAACAACACTGCCTCCCTTGGGTTCACCAGACTCACCACCAGACCCGCCTCAGCAGCAGCAGTAGCCCAGCCATTGCGTGGTTCACAACATTCACAAACATCAGACGACGCTGACACTGTCACTTTCCGGAGTAGTGCTCTTGAGGTCTCCCAGTGTTCATCAAACACAACAACCAACAGCCCTTCCGTGTGCAGCGCTACGGTTCAGTTGTCTGTGTCGGAGATGTTTGAGCGCAAGAGGAAATTGCCAGCAAATGACCCCCGGGCCGTGGCAGTAACAGCCAGCATAGCCAAGCTTCTGGCCTGCGAAATGCTGCCATATCGAGTGGTGGAGACAAACAGCTTCAAGGGCATGATGTCAGTGGCCATCCCACGTTACGTGGTTCCCAGTCGCTACCACTTTGC
The DNA here is from genome assembly GCF_040937935.1 of Hyperolius riggenbachi. Taxonomy (NCBI): domain Eukaryota; kingdom Metazoa; phylum Chordata; class Amphibia; order Anura; family Hyperoliidae; genus Hyperolius; species Hyperolius riggenbachi. Next base: position 410,462,237 of record NC_090646.1, on the reverse strand, counting down.
GCGCTCTGCAGTGCCTGAGTTGCATGAGCACGTGGTCAGCAAAATAACCCGAAGCTTGAAGAATGCCGTTGCCTGCAAGGTTCACCTCACCACTGACACCTGGACGAGTGCGTTCGGCCAGGGTCGATACATCTCCCTTACCGCGCACTGGGTGAACCTTGTGGAGCCTGGCAGCGATTCCTCACCTGCTATGGCGCGGGTGTTGCCCACGCCGCAAACAGCTGCACCGCCGTCCCTCCCACTGGATAACAACAGCAGCACCTACCTCTCTGACTCCTTCTCCTCCAACGCATCTCAAAGCTGTACCTCATCCGGAAACGCTAACCCAGCAGCAGTAGGATCGTGGAAGCAGTGCAGCACAGCTGTTGGCATGCGTCAGCAAGCGTTGCTGAAGCTAATCTGCCTTGGGGATAAGCAGCACACAGGGGAGGAAATTTGGAGGGGAATAAAGGAACAGACGGATTTGTGGCTGGCACCGCTGGACCTGAAACCGGGCATGGTTGTGTGTGATAATGGGAGTAATCTCATTCGCGCTTTAAGGTTGGCTAAGCTGACACACATCCCTTGCCTGGCGCACGTGATGAACCTAGTAGTTCAGCGGTTCCTGAGGACATACCCAGGCGTGGCCGATCTTCTGTTGAAGGTGCGTCGAGTGGCCAAACATTGTAGAAATTCCAGTACTGCTTCGGGGGCACTCGCCAAGATGCAGGAGCGCTTCAATCTCCCCCACCATCGCTTGCTGTGTGATGTCCCTACGCGCTGGAATTCTACGCTGCACATGCTAGCCCGCTTTTGCGAGCAGAAGAGTGCAGTGGTCCAGTACATGACGGCGCAGTACCGAGGCGCATCCGGCCAGCTGCCAAGCTTCTGTGGATCCGATTGGGCCAACATGTTGGACCTCTGCCAAGTCCTCCAAAATTTTGAGCAATCCACGTTGCTTGTGAGCAGTGACAACTCTTCAGTCAGCATTACCATACCACTGCTGTGTTTACTGAAGAGGTCGATGTTAAAAATCAAGGAAACAGCTGTCATGATGCAACTGGGGGAATCTGAAGGAGAAAACGATCAGCGTGATGGTACCAACATCAGGCCATCCGCCTCAGGGAACGCTGGCCCCAGCAGCTATGACGAAGAAGAGGAGGAGGAACAGCTGGAGTTGGAGCAGGAATTTCATGCCACCACTGACGAGGGCCAGAGCGGTGCACGTTGGACTTCCACAATTCAACGCGAATGGTCAGCAGAAGCAGACCAGGAGGAAGGTGACTACTATGATGCATCACAACAACTATCACAACGCTCACAAGAGGATGATGAGGATTCTGGTAGGACTCTGGCACACATGGCTCAATTCATGCTAGACTGCATTGAACGTGACCCACGCATTGTGCGCATTCTGGACAACACCAATTACTGGGTTTATACCCTTCTGGATCCACGGTACAAACACAATGTTCCAAAACTGCTTGAAGAAAGAGTCAGACAGGTCAAAATGGAAGAATACCAGCAGGCCCTTGTGGAGACTTTAGAGAGGAGATTGACATCCTCCCCCTCCTCTAGCCAGTTGTACGCAGACAGACTGACTTCCGCAAACCCAGGACGACCAGGAGGGCAGCAAACAACGCAAGCCGCAGCTAGTACCCAAAAGGGAACGGTATCGGCAGTGTCCTTGGAGTGGGAAAATTTTCTGACACCCATACAGCAGCAGCCCACTGAACAGCAAGCGTGCAGATCCACCTCCAACACCGATCGCTTGGAGAAGATGGTCAAGGACTACATGTCAGATGACGTAGCTGTGTCGAACAATCCATCTGCACCCTTCAACTATTGGGTATCGAAGCTAGACACCTGGCACGAACTGGCAATGTACGCAATAGAGGTGCTGGCTTGCCCGGCAGCCAGCGTTATGTCAGAACGCTGTTTCAGTGCTGCCGGAGGCATCGTCACAGATCGGCGTATCCGCCTCTCTACAGAAAATGCAGACCGTCTGACTCAAATTAAAATGAATCAATCCTGGATTGGAAATGACTACGCAACACTCCAGGACCCCAACCAAGTAACATGACCAATGAACATCTGGGATGGTGTAGCGTTTCCGGTCCCTGTTTATTGAACCTCTCATCTGTATTACATTTATGACTGCATGGCGGCAAAAAGCATTGCTGCTTTATCCGCACGCTTTTTGTCCTCATGCAAGGCCTGGGTTGTTGTGTCTCAAAAACCGTGGCCTTCTCCTCCTGCGCCTGCTCCTGTTCCATCACGTCTGCTGCTGCTGGGTTAGCGTTGCCGCGTGGTCCCTGTTTATTGAACCACTTATCTTTATTACATTTATGACTGCATGGCGGTACAAAGCATGCTATCCGCACGCTTCTTGCCCTCATGCAAGGCCTGGGTTGTTGTGTCTCACGAAGCGTGGCCTTCTCCTCCTGCGCCTCCTCCTGCTCCATCACGTCTGCTGCTGCTGGGTTAGCGTTGCCGCGTGGTCCCTGTTTATTGAACCACTTATCTTTATTACATTTATGACTGCATGGCGGTACAAAGCATGCTATCCGCATGCTTTTTGTCCTCATGCAAGGCCTGGGTTGTTGTGTCTCACAAAGCGTGGCCTTCTCCTCCTGCGCCTCCTCCTGTTCCATCACGTCTGCTGCTGCTGGGTTAGCATTGCCGCGTGGTCCCTGTTTATTGAACCACTTATCTTTATTACATTTATGACTGCATGGCGGTAAAAAGCATGCTATCCGCATGCTTTTTGTCCTCATGCAAGGCCTGGGTTGTTGTGTCTCACAAAGCGTGGCCTTCTCCTCCTGCGCCTCCTCCTGTTCCATCACGTCTGCTGCTGCTGGGTTAGCGTTGCCGTGTGGTCCCTGTTTATTGAACCACTTATCTTTATTACATTTATGACTGCATGGCGGTACAAAGCATGCTATCCGCACGCTTCTTGCCCTCATGCAAGGCCTGGGTTGTTGTGTCTCACAAAGCGTGGCCTTCTCCTCCTGCGCCTCCTCCTGTTCCATCACGTCTGCTGCTGCTGGGTTAGCGTTGCCGCGTGGTCCCTGTTTATTGAACCACTTATCTTTATTACATTTATGACTGCATGGCGGTAAAAAGCATGCTATCCGCACGCTTTTTGTCCTCATGCAAGGCCTGGGTTGTTGTGTCTCACAAAGCGTGGCCTTCTCCTCCTGCGCCTCCTCCTGTTCCATCACGTCTGCTGCTGCTGGGTTAGCGTTGCCGCGTGGTCCCTGTTTATTGAACCACTTATCTTTATTACATTTATGACTGCATGGCGGTAAAAAGCATGCTATCCGCACGCTTTTTGTCCTCATGCAAGGCCTGGGTTGTTGTGTCTCACAAAGCGTGGCCTTCTCCTCCTGCGCCTCCTCCTGTTCCATCACGTCTGCTGCTGCTGGGTTAGCGTTGCCGCGTGGTCCCTGTTTATTGAACCACTTATCTTTATTACATTTATGACTGCATGGCGGTAAAAAGCATGCTATCCGCACGCTTTTTGTCCTCATGCAAGGCCTGGGTTGTTGTGTCTCACAAAGCGTGGCCTTCTCCTCCTGCGCCTCCTCCTGTTCCATCACGTCTGCTGCTGCTGCTGCTGCTGCTGCTGGGTTAGCGTTGCCGGTCCCTGTTTATGGAACCTCTTATCTTTATTACATTTATGACTGCATGGCGGTACAAAGCATGCTATCTGCACGCTTCTTGCCCTCATGCAAGGCCGGGGTTGTTGTATCTCACAAAGCGTGGCCTTCTCCTCCTGCGCCTCCTCCTGTTCCATCACGTGTGCTGCTGCTGGGTTAGCGTTACCGGTCCCTTTTCCTGGAACCTCTTATATGTATTACATTTATGACTGCATGCCGGCAAAAAACATGTTACCTGTGCAAAGAAAACAGACATTTCCCGCAGTTAAAAGACAGTTTTCCCTTTGAAACTTTAAAATCGATTTTCTCAAAAACTATAAGCTCTTTTTGCTAATTTTTTTTTCCTCTTGTACCCACTCCCAAGGTGCACATACCCTGTAAATTTGGGGTATGTAGCATGTAAGGAGGCTTTACAAACCACAAAAGTTCGGGTCCCCATTGACTTCCATTATGTTCGGAGTTCGGGTCGAACACCCGAACATCGCGGCCATGTTCGGCCTGTTCGGCCCGAACCCGAACATCTAGATGTTCGCCCAACACTAACTGCAATGCACTATCAAATGTCTAGGATATATGACTCAAATCGAATCTGTTGGGGAATCCCAGAAAATCACTCTGAACTATTTTTCAGGCTTGTGTATTTTACCACAGATCAAACTTAATAAAGCCAATTCCCAGGAAGAAATGCTGAAATATTACATTTTTTTAGTGAAATTATGCTACAGCTGCTGAAAATCTTGCCTTAAAATTATAATCACATGACCAGAATCAAAGTGTTTAGAAAGTAAGTTTCAGGCTCTGTGGGAGGGGCTGCTGCCTGGATTGCATCATCCTGGGATTCAGATTGGAAGAGGTGGCACAGGCTGAATCAGTCTGAAAAATTTGCAGCCCATACTACTGGCAGACTGCGGTGCAGGAAGTGATCAGTGCCTGGGCTCATTACCATACACGTTAATGGCTAACATGGTACAAAACTTAACAACGGGACATTTTAAGTGGTTTATTTAACATCAGGTAATCAAGGAGAGTCTAGCTATACAAATACAAGCTTCGCAAATGAGTGCTATACAAATCTAGAAAATCATCTGTGCATGTGGTTTTCTTGTACGTAATATTTAAATGAAGTTACATGAAGTTCCATTATTGATTTTTGTATATATGGAGATATCGCGCTACAGTTCACAGTTCCAATGTGATGATGAAATAAAGTTCACTAGGAAGGTATTCCATCCAAAGGCCACCAGAATCAAACACTTTAAAAAGAGACAAAACGAGAAAACTTCATAGGGCAACACTGTTAATTTCAATAGGTTACCATCACCATGTACACCTGTGAGATCACAAAGCCTTTTCCCATAGGACACAGCACCTTATGAGTGACAGGCACCCCCCCCCCCCCACACACACACTTAGCCCGCACTCACCCAGGCGACCTCTCAAACAAGAGGTATATGAATAGCTTTGGGGGGTTATTTGTCAATTGCACAACTTTCCCAGCCTTTTCAGATGCACCTCCGCAGGGTCCCTCTCAATGCTCCAATTCAGTAGTACACTGAAACTCAAGAGGAAGCGACCATAGCGTAATACTATTTATTATAAAAAATTTAAAACACAGATTGCACTCACAATGTTTCAGAAGATACAAGCGTATAGCATATGGTGTTCCCAGGACACCGCTCCCACAGCATCAGCCTCTGCAAACACGGAGAACGCCAATCAACACCACCATTGAACCCAGCACTTCCTTGCACCGCCGTAGGCTCCACCCTACGCGTTTCGTCTCGTAAGACTCATCAGGGGCATTTTTTTTTTTTGTTATTGCGCTCCACGATTTAAAGAGACATTCTTCTTTTATTATTTTTTATTATTTTACCTAGTGGTGAATCCTAGCGCGGTATTTCTTCTGTAACCATTATTGATTTTGCTTTCTCCTTTGAACATACTGGTATGCCAGTTCCAGAATTTACAGTATAATCTGTTACTCCATGCCTATGATTTGGCTGCAGAGAATTCTGATATAATCAATGTCTAACATGCAACTGAAAGCAAACAATCACACATTGGTAGCGAGGCACTGTCAAAAGATCTCAGGGATACCCAGACATTATAGCAATACAGGAGACTCACTTCTCTGAAAACTTTTTTCTTAAGCACACATACATTCATAATTTGGGCTTCGTCAGTATCAGGCAGGTGGTGAATTCTGTCGCCTTGCGGATTGGATATCCTCTTCAGGATAGGATGTGTCACACTTCAGAAAAAGGACCACTGGATAATTATCTCAGGGGACACCTCTGAGGGAGAGGGGAAAACTGTGCACAAAATGAAAGAAGGCGCCCCAATATAGTATGCAATGGGTAAAATCTTTATTTTCCTGTGTCCAATAAAGTTCTTATCTTTAAACCTTCCACCTGAGGATTCCAAACTCGTGACTGCGTACCTCTTCAAGCAGGAGCGCATCCAAACCCGCACAGTAAATCACTCTTGAAAGAGCGGCTCCATTCTACTGCACAAATGCAGCCGTGCTTGTGCAGGTACAGCACGGCTGCACTAATGCATGCAGAGGAGTGCAGTGGCAATGTGCAGGAGAGTCCCAGGCAGCAGTTGATGTCTGGAGGACGGCGTGGAAAGCCGCTGGGGAATCCAGAGATGTTCCTCACTTTAGATACGGTATTTGACTTTTGACACGATGGTTACCTTTGGGTTCACTTTATTAGAAATATAAATACTTTCAGCAAGTGAACAAAAACTATAGATTACACAACAGTATAATTGTCACGGAAAGGAACATTTTAGTTAAATGAGGTAGACGTGGGGAATCTGCACAGTTAAATAGTGATGATTTGATAGTATGAAACATCGGGGCCTTCAGCCCTCTGGAGCTGTATAAAGGTGGCCATTAACGATACAATTCTCCGCACAATCGATAGTCTGATTGCAAAATTGAAACAATCTTCGGGCCTACTAACAGAAGGAAAGCTGTTCTACCAATATGTTCAGATTGAAGGAATTGACCTGAAAAAAGATCAATTCCATGAATCTGTTAGAATTGGATAGCTGCTTTCCTTCCGTTAGTGTCAATCAATATAATGATCAAATCGGGCCATCAATCGTCCAGAGAATTGCTTTGTTAATGGCCACCTTAATGCATACAAAAGTACCAGAGTTATTCCTGTATTTCATTCGCCAGTACTGCACATACTAAATGTGTTCTAAAACAGAGTTCGCTAAGTCTGTGCTATTAATTTATTTGTTCAAAGCTGTATACCCTGGCTGAATAATTGCAATTCCTCGGCTTATACTGCAAGATTTCCCTCAATAATGCCATGACATACAGACTGCCCCTGACATTCTGGTCTCTGTACAGCTGTACAAAGACATCACATAATGCACAATGAAGCACATTGCTGAACAAGTTGTTCTGCTGAAAGAGGATAGCAGGTCACAGTTTTCTCTAGGTTCCTTTGCCATTCTGGCAGTGTTAAAATGAATCATGTTGTTTGTGCTGATAAAATAATGTATTAAAGACAAAAGAACACAGTGATTGCTTATCATCATTAAGGCCCCTTTCACACTGAATTTCTGCACTTGCTGTGCAGCCCCCTCCCCCGAGCTGTCGCCGGCCTGTCGCGCACACGCTCACGTGTGCTGGCGACAGGCCACTTATGTAGCCCGTGAATATGGGCCATAAGAGCGCCCCCTAGGGGCTCATTGGGTGCGCTCTTACTGCAAGCTGGAACACAGAACAGGAAGAAGTTTGTAGATGCAGCGTGTGGATCATGGCAAAGTGAGTATTTGATGACCCCTCAGCGACAGCACGTGGGGAGGGTGAGCGGGCCCCTCAGGTGCCCCAGGCCCGGTCGCCCAGGTGACTGCTGTGACCGTGGCCCCTTTGCCCCTGTAACTGAGTGGTGGTAGACAGGGGTGGATTGAAATCTTAAAACTTTTATTTGTTGTAAATTGATATCAGAAGATTCCCTTATTATGCTGCTGATGTGACAACTTTGTGTTGTGGTGCTGATGTCTGTGGAAGCAAATGCTCTGCAGATATTGGTGCACCAATGCAGAGCTGCCAAGTCTGAACTCTGAAGTGCAGCATGGTGGATCTTCTGGTGACATCCTCTAAAATATTCTGAAAAGACCAGTTGAATTTGAATTCTTTCCACTAAATATATACTGTATATTTTGTCCGTTTACCATGGTGATCCATAATCCATCTATCTCAGTAACATTCATGACTTATATATAGGCCCTGATTATTATCACCAGCACAGGAAGTGTGGGGTTCTCCTCATGCAGCCTGAAGTATAACCTGCCAGGGGTCACAGACCTTCCCCAACTCTACCTTAATAATAAATAAAAGCAGCTTGGCCAATGCTTACCTTTAGTCCCATGCCTCTGCACTTTCGAAGTAATGAAAAAGGGACACTAATGGTGCCCATACATGGTACGCAATTTTTCAATTTGTTTCGATTAGATAATTTAGTTTGATTATTCTGTTAGATTGAATATAAAGATTTTTCCAACATGTCTGATCAGATGTTTATTGAAAAAACTGGATAATCGATTCTTTTTTCTTGATCGAAAGAAAATATTATTTTCAACTTTCATTTGATTCGATAGTTTTGCTTGAATAAACAGGAACATTTTTATTGTACCATGTATGGGCACCATCGGAACCGCCCCAGGCACACTCCAATTTTACATGCAATGTGTCTATTAAACCCTCCTCCCACCCTTAAGGTGGCCACACACAGGATACAATAAAATTATCCGATTTTACGGCAATTCGATAAAAACGATCAGATCTCCCGAAAAAATCTAAAGCTTTTTTTTTCATTCGACTGAAAAATCCGATCGGATTTCCCGGTTTTTTTTTTCGATTTTAATCAAACTGGAATGCCAGATATTTTTCTTCAATCTTTCTAAAGGTGGCCACACACCATACAATTTTTTAAATATCTGTTCAATTCAAGAATTGCAATACATTTTTCTGACTGATTGTAACATTTCAAAAATATGACCAATGTACCACACAACTATGTTACATTTTTCCCCAATTACAGAGGGTTGCAAAAGTATTCGGCCCCTTGAAGTTTTCCATATTTTGTCATATTACTGCCACAAACATGAATCAATTTTATTGGAATTCCCCGTGAAAGACCAACACAAAGTGGTGTACACATGAGAAGTGGAACGAAAATCATACATGATTCCAAACATTTTTTACAAATAAATAACTGCAAAGTGGTGTGTGCATAATTATTCGGCCCCCTTTGATCTGAGTGCAGTCAGTTGCCTATAGACATTGCCTGATGAGTGCTAATGACTAAATAGAGTGCCCCTGTGTGTAATCTAATGTCAGTACAAATACAGCTGCTCTGTGAGGTCCTCAGAGGTTGTCTGGGAGCAACAACACTGTGAAGTCCAAAGAACACACAAGGCAGGTCCAAGACAGGTCAGGGATCAAGTTATTGAGAAATTTAAAGCAGGCTTAGGCTACAAAAAGATTTCTAAAGCCTTGAACATCCCAAGGAGCACTGTTCAAGCGATCATTAAGAAATGGAAGGAGTATGGCACAACTGTAAACCTACCAAGACAAGGCCATCCACCTAAACTCACAGGCCGAACAAGGAGAGCGCTGATCAGAAATGCAGTCAAGAGGCCCATAGTGACTCTGGACGAGCTGCAGAGATCTACAGCTCAGGTGGGAGACTCTGTCCATAGGACAACTATTAGTCATGCACTGTACAAAGTTGGCCTTTATGGAAGAGTGGCAAGAAGAAAGGCATTGTTAACAGAAAGCATAAGAAGTCCCGTTTGCAGTTTGCCACAAGCCATGTGGGGGACACAGCAAACATGTGGAAGAAGGTGCTCTGGTCAGATAAGACCAAAATTGAACTTTTTGGCCAAAATGCAAAACGCTATGTGTGGCAGAAAACTATCACTGCACATCGCTCTGAACACACCATTCCCACTGTCAAATATGATGGTGGCAGCATAGTGCATCTCTTCAGCAGGGACAGGGAAGCTGGTCAGAGTTGATGGGAAGATGGATGGAGCCAAATACAGGGCAAACTTGAAAGAAAACCTCTTGGAGACTGCAAAAGACTTGAGACTGGGGCGGAGGTTCACCTTCCAGCAGGACAATGACCCTAAACATAAAGCCAGGGCAACAATGGAATGGTTTAAAACAAAACATATCTATGTGTTAGAATGGCCCAGTCAAAGTCCAGATCTAAATCCAATCGAGAATCTGTGGCAAGATCTGAAAACTGCTGTTCACAAACGCTGTCCATCTAATCTGACTGAGCTGGAGCTGTTTTGCAAAGAAGAATGGTCAAGGATTTCAGTCTCTAGACATGCAAAGCTGGTAGAGACATACCCTAAAAGACTGGCAGCTGTAATTGCAGCATAAGGTGGTTCTACAAAGTTATGAGTCAGGGGGCTGAATAATTACGCACACCCCACTTTGCAGTTATTTATTTGTAAAAAATGTTTGGAATGATGTATGATTTTCGTTCCACTTCTCACATGTACACCACTTTGTATTGGTCTTTCACGTGGAATTCCAATAAAATTGATGCATGTTTGTGGCAGTAATGTGACAAAATGTGGAAAACTTCAAGGGGGCCGAATACTTTTGCAACCCACTGTATGATAAAAATTATTGAAAACTCTGAGAAAATTGCTAGGGTGTGTATATTACTAAATTGACAATCTAACACACACCATATAATCTTTAGAAAAATTGAAGAAAAATTTCCAGCATTCCGAATCGATAAAAATCGAACAAAACGAGAAATCCGAATGAAAAAAAAGCTTTCGATTTTTCCGGGAGATCCGATCATATTTATCGAATTTACGTAAAATATGATCATTTTATTGTGTCGTGTGTGGCCACCTTAAAGAGAATCTGTAACGACAAAACGTCCCCTGGGGGTTACTCACCTCGGATGGGGGAAGCCTCAGGATCCTAATGAGGCTTCCCACGCCATCTGCCGTCCCTCGGGGGTCTCGCTGTAGCCCTCCGTACAGCGGTGACGTAATATTTACCTTCCTGGCTCCTGCGCAGGCGCTCTGGCGGCTGGCGGCTCCGAAGGAGGCGGAAATACCCGATCGCCGTCGGGTCCGCTCTACTGCGCAGGCGCAAGTCTCCGGCGCCTGCGCAGTAGAGCGGACCCGACTGAGATCAGGTATTTCCGCCTCCTTCGGAGCGAAAGCAGCCACAGCGCCCCCGCTGGAGCCTGCAAAGGTAAATATTGAATTGAACAGTCGGGCCTGTCGCCGGCTGTTCGGAGGGCTGCAGCGAGACCTCCGTGGGACAGAGGACGGCGTGGGAAGCCTCATTAGGATCCGGAGGCTTCCCCCACCCGAGGTGAGTACCCCCCAGGGGACGTTTTTGATGTTACAGAGTCTCTTTAAAGATGGGATGGTGCGTGTTAGATTCAATTTATTAATATACACAACCTAGCAATTGTCTCTGATTTTCCAATCATTTTTATCATAATTGGGGACAAAATTGTACATATGTGTGTGGTACATTGGTCATATTTTTGAAATGTAATGGTGGCCATACATGGTACATTTTTTTCATACAATCTTATCATTTCTATGTAGTATAAGGGTAAATTAAGTGAATATATTGAAAGGATAATTTAGGCAGTTCCCTTATATCACATAGAAATGTTAAGATTGAATGAAAAAATTGTGCCATGTATGGGCACCATTACAATCAGTCAGAAACATTTATTGCAATTCTTAACCACTTGCCGACCGCGCACTCATACCGCGCGTCGGCAAAGTGGCAGCTGCAGGACTAGCGACGCAGTTCTGCGTCGCCGGCTGCAGGCTAATTAATCAGGAAACAGCCGCTCGCGCGAGCGGCTGTTTCCTGTCATTTCACGGCGGGGGGGGGCTCCGTGATTAGCCTGCGGGCCGCCGATCGCGGCTCGTAGGCTAAATGTAAACACAAGCGGAAATAATTCGCTTTGTTTACATTTTTACAATGCTGCTACAGTAGCAGCGTTGTAGTAGATCAGCGATCCCCAGCCAATCAGCGGTCGGGGATCGCTGTCATATGACAGCGGGGAGCCTGTTAGAGGCTGCACAGGACAGATCCGTTCCTGTGCAGCCTCCGATCTCTCGGGGAAGGGAGGGAGGAGAGGGAGAGGGGGAATCCTGCGGTGGAGGGGGCTTTGCAGGGCCCCCCCGCCACCCACAGCATGCAGGAGCGATCAGACCCCCCCCCCCCCCAGCACATCATCCCCCTAGTGGGGAAAAAAGGGGGGGTGATCTGGTCGCTCTGCCTGTCATTTGATCTGTGCTGGGGGCTGTAGAGCCCACCCAGCACAGATCTGAAAAAGCAGCGCTGGTCCTTAAGGGGGGGTAAAGGCTAGGTCCTCAAGTGGTTAAATTGAACAGGTATTTTAAAAATTGTATGGTGTGTGGCCATCTTTAGACAGTTCTCTTGTATCTAGTTGTTTCCCACTATCAATCCAATAAAGAGTCCTTGGTGTTCTAGTGGTTTCCCCCCCTCCCTCCCCACTAAAGCCTCCTTGGTGGTCTAGTGGTTTCCCCCCCTCCCTCCCCACTAAAGCCTCCTTGGTGTTCTAGTGGTTTCCCCCCTCCCTCCCCACTAAAGCCTCCTTGGTGGTCTAGTGGTTTCCCCCCCACTCTCCCCAACAAAGCCCCCTTGGTGGTCTAGTGGTCCGACCCCCCCCCCTTCCCCTCCCCAATGAAGCCTCCTTGGTGGTCTAGTAGTTTCCTTCCTCTCTCCCCAATAAAGCTTTCTTGGTGAAGTTCAGTGATGTACTGTAATGATTGGTGTAGCACACAGACGTCTGATTATTGTGTGATCTGCAGAATCACCAATAATACAAGGGCCCACTGGTGAGTTGAGAGGTCAGACAGGCAAGGTTTGGCAACTGAGAGGCGAATACAGTACAGAAACATGAGGCAGAAGAATAGTGAGTTATCAGGCAGAGGTTCAGCAACTAAGGTCAGATAGGCGGAAGTACAGAATCGATAAGCAATAGCAAGGTCAGAGTCTAGCCAGAATCATTCACAGGTAATCAGTAATACAATATAACAATAGTCCTAGTCTTGTGTGAAATCCCTGGTTTCCTCCCAGATCAAAGCACACCGGATGCTAGTCTAAGGTCTGAGCGCTAACACGAGTGTATTCGCAACAGCAGACAAGTTGCGAATGATCAGTGAAGGCTTAAAGAGACACTTAAGCCAGAAAAAAAAATGAGTTTTACTGACCTGGGGCTTCTACCAGCCCCCTGCAGCAGTCCTGTGCCCTCGCAGCCACTCACTAATCCTCTGGTCCCCCGCTGCCAGCTAGTTTCGTTTTTGCCGACAGGCCCGTCAGGACTTTTTCCGCATTCCCTACTGTAATTAGCGCTATTGCGGGCCACAACGTGTACAAAAATACGCGTTGCCGCATTACGAACCCATAGATATGCGGCAACGCGTATTTTTGTACGTGTTGCGGGCTGCAATAGCGCTAATTACTGTCGGGAATGCGGAAAAAGCTACGCGTGGCCAGTCCTGACGGGCCTGTCGGCAAAAACGAAACTAGCTGGCAGAGGGGGACCAGAGGATTAGTGAGTGGCTGCAAGGGCACAGGACTGCTGCAGGGGGCTGGTAGAAGCCCCAGGTTAGTAAAACTCATTTTTTTTCTGACTTAAGGTTCACTTTAAGAAGCAGAGGAGAGCCTACAGCCACGCCCCTCACCAATCAGTCAATCCGAGCGGTGTGAGTCACCTCTGACGTCAGCCGACCGGCAGGTCAGCTGACATGCCTTCCTGCAGCATAAAGGTCCTTTCTCCGTGCGCGCCCGCGCGAGACAGCGACCCTATGAGCAAGAGACAGCACCGTTCCCAGCGTGCTAGACGCCGGCGGAACGGATACAGCCTGAGGACAGGGAACAAAGGCGGCTGCGGATATAACCTGCGTGTCCGCAGCTGCTATATTTGCAGATGTTACAGTACCCCCCCCACCCCCCCCTCTAGGCGTGGACTCCGGACACAATTCATCTCGAGTGTCAAGACACCAATCGAACCCAGCGAACCCAGGGAGGGAGGGAGAGGGATGTCACTGAACAAGTGAACTCAAACAAATGATAGAGGAAGATCTGGACTCTCTTGATCTAGCTGGCAGAGCCCAAATTATATCCCTTGGAATGGACTCCTTTTGTTGTCTAATAGAGAAGAGTTTATAAGCGAAGTCTGTTCAACCCGAAAATCAACAGCTGCAAGAACAATTTTTTCGGGAAGAATGCCAACTGGGGTGGCAGGCTGCACTGACTCAGGCTCAAAGCATCTAGACAATGCATCTGCTTTCGCGTTTTTGCTACCTGGCCTGAAGGTAATAATAAACCTGAAACACGTGAAAAATAACGACCACCGAGCCTGTCTGGGGGTAAGACGTTTGGCACTTTCAATATAATCTAAGTTTTTATGGTCCTTATATACTGTTATAGTGTGCTCAGCCCACTCCAGCCAATGTCGCCATTCCTCAAATGCGAGCTTAATGGCTAATAGCTCGCGATTCCCAATGTCATAATTTTTCTCAGCGGGTGTGAGGATCCGCTTGGCTGCCTGCGCAGGCAGGCAGCCTTTTGACCACTGTTCAGGTCTGCATTCTGCAGGACTCTGGAAGAGAGACTTTTTGTCAGTATTGCAGCTTGCTGCTAAGGAGTTTGCATACACTCGTTATGCAAATCCCCTACCTGCTTCCTTTGATGACTGGCAATATAAAGAGCTATGTTTCCCAGAGTCCTTGGCTGGTCATAAGGGTTAGTTCCTGTGTAACACTCCTGGAGTATCAGCCTTGCTCATTGTTTGAAGATTAGCTTAGAGTAATTCCTGGAACTGCACTAGGCAGATTCCCTAGTGCAGTTAGGATTGCATATCTGTTTTGTTTGTCTGTTGCGATTGTCCTGTCCCAGCGGTGGTCGACAGGAAGTCGTTCTGATCTTTGTTCTTGGAGTATAGCTGGAGCAGCGGTCGCTACCAGCTATCTCATCTGTTCTGTCTTGCCAGGATCGCACTCGCCTTGTGCTAGTGCTGTGGATCCGTCTGATCTCCATCTCTCTATCTATACTTGGATCGCACTAGCCTCTTGCGCTAGTGCTGTGGATCCTTCTGTTCTGTCTTCCTGGACCGCATTAGCCTCTTGCGCTAGTGCTGTGGATCCTATCTCTCGCTTATTCCTGTTTTCGTGTATCTGTCTTGTCTGCTACGAACGCTTGCTGGAGGCTCGGTGAGATAACCGTTAAGCAAGCGCTCGCGTCCTCTGTTTCATGTTTGTCTGTCCGTGGTTAGTTAGGCGTGCTTGTCTCTGCTGTGCTTATCACGCGGAGACCGCGCATAAACGCGTGCACTGTTGCGAATGAGTGCGGTGTTCGCGTTTAGCTAGCGTTTGTTATTTTCCTTATCTTCTCATTGTATGATTTGCTGTGCCTTTGCTACTCTCGTGCTCTGCCTTGCTGTAGCCTTGTGTCACCTCTGGCAATCGCCTCTCTCGCGATTGCGTTCCTGCTTCATATCTGCTGTTGTGTATGCACCGTCGCGGGTTGGCGACTAGTTTGGTGCACACACATACAATCTGTCCCTTTGCTCAATCTCATTCGCAATCGCTTCTCAGGTGATTGCGTTCTCACTCGGTTTCCTTTGTTGTGTGTCCGCCGTCGCAGGTGGCGGCTAGATTGGTGGACATACATACATTCCTCATCTGTGCTTATTCGGTCTTGTCTCGCTGTTAGCAATCGCCATCTCTGGCGATTGCCTTCTCACTTTGTCTTCATGGTTGTGTGTTCATCGTCGCAGGGTGGCGACTAGTTTGGTGAACACGCATACCCTCTGTCGCTTGGATCTCTCTCTTTCAGGGCTATCTTGCCCTGCGTTTCTTCCCTTCGTACAATTCCTGTCTGGCGTGTGTGGCAGGGCAGAGGTGCTGTTCCTCTGCACTCCACAGCTCCCTCTGCCGACAGGAATTTCCCTCTACAGGTGCATTGCACCTTTTGCTGGGTTCCCTCAAATTACACGCTTGTGGAGGATTTCTGCAGTGTCAGCGCACGTCTTGTGCGATGATCACGGAGAGAATTCCACAATCGTTACAGCGGGGAAGAATTTCCTTGAAAAGTAAGCGCACGGATGCAACCTGCCTTGCAGGCCAGAATGCTGGGACAACACAGCCCCCACTCCAATCTCTGAAGCATCCACTTCAACAATAAAGGGAAGGGATACATCCACATGTCTCAAGATGGGGGCAGCACAAAAGAACTGTTTGAGAGATGAAAAGGCGGCTTGTGCCTCTGACGACCAGTTGTAAGTGTCTGCCCCCCTCTTGGTAAGTTCCATAAGAGGGGAGACTACAGAAGAATAGCCTTTTATAAATCTCCTGTAGTAATTGGCGAAGCCAAGGAATCGCTGGAGTGCCTTCAACCCCACAGGCTGAGGCCACTCCAGTACAGCAGATACTTTCTTGGGGTCCATGGATAAACCTGCAGTGGAGATCACATACCCCAAAAATGGAATCTCTGAAACCTCAAATAGGCATTTTTCTATCTTGGCATACAAGGAGTTCTGCCATAACTTCCTCAAGACATATCTAACATGTTTTCTGTGTTCGGCCAAAGTAGGGGAAAAAATAAGGATATCATCCAAATAGACAAGGACGAATTTTACCAAAACCTCTCTGAACACATCATTAATCAGCTCTTGGAAGACGGCGTGTGCGTTGTACAACCCGAAGGGCATAACGAGATACTCGTAGTGCCCGTCGAGCGTGTTAAACGCCGTCTTCCACTCATCACCCTCTCTTATACGGATCAGGTTGTATGCCCTCCTAAGATCATGTTTGGTAAACACACCAGCCTCAGTAACCTAGGAGAATAAATCGTCGATCAGGGGTAGAGGATAACGATTTTTTACTGTAATCTTATTCAAACCCCTGTAATCGATACACGGCCTGAGGCCACCGTCCTTCTTTTTTACAAAGAAGAAACCTGCCCCGGCCGGGGATTTACAAGGGCGGATGAAACCTTTGGCCAAATTGTCAGTGATATATAGAGTTGGGCCGAACGGTTCGCCTGCGAACAGTTCCATGCGAACTTCCGTGGTTCGCGTTCGCGTCCCGCAGGCGAACCTTTGCGGAAGTTCGGTTCGCCCCATAATGCACCATGGAGGGTCAACTTTGACCCTCTACATCACAGTCAGCAGGCCCAGTGTAGCCAATTAGGCTACACTAGCCCCTGGAGCCATTCCCCCCCTGCTAAAAGGCAGGCAGCGGCGACCATTACGGTCACTCGTGTGCCTGCATTAGTGAGAGTAGGGCGAGCTGCTGCACACTCTCTCTCATAGGGAAAGATTAGTTAGGCTTAGCTTGTCCCTGGCTGCATACCTGTTCTGTGAACCCACCACTGCATACCTGTTCTGTGAACCCACCACTGCATACCTGTTCTGTGAACCCACCACTGCATACCTGTTCTGTGAACCCACCACTGCATACCTGTACTGTGAACCCACCACTGCATACCTGTTCAGTGAACCCACCACTGCATACCTGTTCTGTGAACCCACCCCTGCATACCTGTTCTGTGAACCCACCACTGCATACCTGTTCTGTGAACCCACCACTGCATACCTGTTCAGTGAACCCGCCACTGCATACCTGTTCTGTGAACCCACCACTGCATACCTGTTCTGTGAACCCACCACTGCATACCTGTTCTGTGAACCCACCACTGCATACCTGTACTGTGAACCCACCACTGCATACCTGTTCAGTGAACCCACCACTGCATACCTGTTCTGTGAACCCACCACTGCATACCTGTTCTGTGAACCCACCACTGCATACCTGTTCTGTGAACCCACCACTGCATACCTGTTCAGTGAACCCGCCACTGCATACCTGTTCTGTGAACCCACCACTGCATACCTGTACTGTGAACCCACCACTGCATACCTGTTCTGTGAACCCACCACTGCATACCTGTTCTGTGAACCCACCACTGCATACCTGTACTGTTCAGTGAACCCGCCACTGTATACCTGTTCTGTTCAGTGAACCCGCCACTGCATACCTCTTCTGTTCAGTGAACCCGCCACTGTATACCTGTTCTGTTCAGTGATCCCGCCACTGCATACCTGTTCTGTTCAGTGAACCCGGCACTGCATACCTGTTCTGTTCAGTGAACCCGCCACTGCATACCTGTTCTGTTCAGTGAACCCGCCACTGCATACCTGTTCTGTTCAGTGAACCCGCCACTGCATACCTGTTCTGTTCAGTGAACCCGCCACTGTATACCTGTTCTGTTCAGTGAACCCGCCACTGCATACCTGTTCTGTTCAGTGAACCCGGCACTGCATACCTGTTCTGTTCAGTGAACCCGCCACTGCATACTTGTTCTGTTCAGTGAACCCGCCACTGCATACCTGTTCTGTTCAGTGAACAGTTTGGTGTGTCAGTGTGAAGCAGTACCTTAATTACACTACCTGATTGATGTATACACATGCAAGATGTTTTAAAGCACTTTAGGCCTGTCATTTAGCATTCAATATGAATTCTGCCCTTAAAACGCTGCTTTGCGTCAAATCCAGATTTTTCCCGGGGACTTTTGGCGTGTATCCCACTCCGCCATGCCCCCCTCCAGGTGTTAGACCCCTTGAAACATCTTTTCCATCACTTTTGTGGCCAGCATAAATTTTTTTTTTCAAAGTTCGCATCCCCATTGAAGTCTATTGCGGTTCGTGAATTTTAACGCGAACCAAACCTTCCGCGGAAGTTCGCGAACCCGGTTCGCGAACCTAAAATCGGAGGTTCGGCCCAACTCTAGTGATATATTCCTGCATAGCAAGCTTTTCGGGCCCAGACAAATTATACAGATGGCCCCTAGGGGGCATACAACCTGATCTTAAATCTATGGGGCAATCACTGCATACCTGTTCTGTGAACCCACCACTGCATACCTGTTCTGTGAACCCACCACTGCATACCTGTTCTGTGAACCCACCACTGCATACCTGTTCTGTGAACCCACCACTGCATACCTGTACTGTGAACCCACCACTGCATACCTGTTCAGTGAACCCACCACTGCATACCTGTTCTGTGAACCCACCACTGCATACCTGTTCTGTGAACCCACCACTGCATACCTGTTCTGTGAACCCACCACTGCATACCTGTTCAGTGAACCCGCCACTGCATACCTGTTCTGTGAACCCACCACTGCATACCTGTACTGTGAACCCACCACTGCATACCTGTTCTGTGAACCCACCACTGCATACCTGTTCTGTGAACCCACCACTGCATACCTGTACTGTTCAGTGAACCCGCCACTGTATACCTGTTCTGTTCAGTGAACCCGCCACTGCATACCTGTTCTGTTCAGTGAACCCGCCACTGTATACCTGTTCTGTTCAGTGATCCCGCCACTGCATACCTGTTCTGTTCAGTGAACCTGGCACTGCATACCTGTTCTGTTCAGTGAACCCGCCACTGCATACCTGTTCTGTTCAGTGAACCCGCCACTGCATACCTGTTCTGTTCAGTGAACCCGCCTCTGCATACCTGTTCTGTTCAGTGAACCCGCCACTGTATACCTGTTCTGTTCAGTGAACCTGCCACTGCATACCTGTTCTGTTCAGTGAACCCGGCACTGCATACCTGTTCTGTTCAGTGAACCCGCCACTGCATACCTGTTCTGTTCAGTGAACCCGCCACTGCATACCTGTTCTGTTCAGTGAACAGTTTGGTGTGTCAGTGTGAAGCAGTACCTTAATTACACTACCTGATTGATGTATACACATGCAAGATGTTTTAAAGCACTTTAGGCCTGTCATTTAGCATTCAATATGATTTCTGCCCTTAAAACGCTGCTTTGCATCAAATCCAGATTTTTCCTTGGGACTTTTGGCATGTATCCCACTCCGCCATGCCCCCCTCCAGGTGTTAGACCCCTTGAAACATCTTTTCCATCACTTTTGTGGCCAGCATAAATTTTTTTTTTCAAAGTTCGCATCCCCATTGAAGTCTATTGCGGTTCGTGAACTTTAACGCGAACCAAACCTTCCGCGGAAGTTCGCGAACCCGGTTCGCGAACCTAAAATCGGAGGTTCGGCCCAACTCTAGTGATATATTCCTGCATAGCAAGCTTTTCGGGCCCAGACAAATTATACAGATGGCCCCTAGGGGGCATACAACCTGATCTTAAATCTATGGGGCAATCAAAGCTTCGATAGGGTGGAAGCTTGTCTGCAGCCCGGGGACAGAATACATCTGCGAAATCAGAATACTGACTAGGTAAACCCTCCACCTGGACCTCCGTGGCGCATACCGTGTCTTTCCCCAAACAATGTTGCTGACAGAAAGAGGACCAACTTAGTAATTGTCTGGAACTCCAGTCAATCCGAGGGGTATGCTTCTGAAGCCAGGGCATACCAAGGATCACCGAGGAGGTTGCCATTTTGAGAACAAGAAACTGTATTTGTTCTCTATGGAGAACCCCAATCTGACATAACAATACAGGAGTCTGCAAGAGGGATCGTTTTCCCTATAGTGGTGAGTTATCCACTGCAGTAAGAACGAACTGATGTCCCAACGACTGGAGAGGAAGGCTGAGCTGAACTGCAAAATCATAATCCATAAAGTTGGCTGCTGAACCTGAGTCTATGAATGCCTGTATTTCCTGGACTTGATCTCCCCAGGTAATCGTGCATGGAAGGAGTAATCTACTATCCCCTATCGGAACAACTGTGTCGCCCACCGTGGTACCACCAACCACAAGTGGGCGATATAAAGTGTCCGTCTCCTTGAGACAATCTTGAACCATATGATCTGTCTCAGGCGTCGGGGAACAGGATCTCGAACGAGATCTCCCATCTCCCTCAGACTCAGGAAACTCGAAGTAATCGGGTTGTCCCGAGTCATCCTGAGAAAGAGAAGGAACCACCCCAGCTTTCCTAATGATCTTAGCCCGAGTCCGTCTCTGATGTCGAACTCGGCGGTCAATCTTAATTGCCAAAGATAACGCCTCGTCAAGGGACCTAGGTTCGGGGTGACCTAACATCAAATCGGCCACAGCGTCAGACAATCCCGATAAAAAACAATCAAGTAAAGCATGCTGCCCTCATCTGGTCGTCACTGCCCACCTTCTAAACTCTGGTGCATACATCTCTACAGTGTTATGACTTTGTCTAAGGGTCTTAAGCTTCCTCTCTGACGTTATTGCTAAATTGGGATCATCGTATATAACTGCCATAGCCTTAAAGAAATCCTGCACAGAAGCCAAGGCCTCATGGTTATCTGGGAGACAATAGGCCCATGACTGCGAGTCTCCTGATAATAAAGTCTTTATTAAAACGACCCTCTGGCTTTCAGACCCTGATGCCGTAGGACATAATTCGAAATATGAAAGGCATCGTTTTTTAAAGTTCTGAAAATCGGCCCTATGCCCAGAAAACCTTTCTGGAAGAGGTAGTCTGGGTTCCAGAACAAGAGGGGATGACACTGGTGTAGCATGTGTTGAAATGTTTTGGAGGGCCTCAGATAGTTGGTAAATCTGAGTCTGTTGAGTGCTAACTGTGAGAGACAGTCGATCAACAGCCGTAATCAACACTTCCACATAACTAGCCAGTGTATCCATGGTTTTTTCTGGTCTGCTGTTCTGTAACGATTGGTGTAGCACACAGACGTCTGATTATTGTGTGATCTGCAGAATCACCAATAATACAGACTCTATACTCAATTATGTGGTGATCTGCAGTATCACCAATAATACAAGTACATAAGGCTGAGAAACAGAGGTGTAAAGTGTTTGGTGCAACAGTAGATAAATAATAGATCTCACCAGTGGAGCTGGTAAAGTACTATCATTCACAGGAGCTGTATAACTGAAAGTAAACCTCACCAGAGGAGCTGGTGGGTATTAGTGTTGGGCGAACAGTGTTCGCCACTGTTCGGGTTCTGCAGAACATCACCCTGTTCGGGTGATGTTCGAGTTCGGCCGAACACCTGACGGTGCTCGGCCAAACCGTTCGGCCACATGGCCGAACTAAGAGCGCATGGCCGAACGTTCCCCGAACATTCGGCTAGCGCTGTGATTGGCCGAACGGGTCACGTGGTTCGGGCCCGAACGCGCTCTGATTGGCCGAACGGTCACGTGGTTCGGGTAAATAAATACCCGAACCACGTCATATCTCCGCCATTTGTCTGTGGGTTTAGCTTTGGGTAGGCAGGCAGGGTAGTTCGCTCTCCAGCCACGCTAGCCAGGGTCCCCCCCAGTCATTGTGTGTCGCTGCTGGGAACAGTAGTACACCGCTCGCTCAGCCACACTATATATAGCATTGTTTACTGCCACTGTGTACCTCGCTCAGCCACGCTATATATATAGCATTGTGTTTTCTGACACTCTGTGTACACGGCTTAGCCTGACTAATATAGCATTGTGTGTACTGCCACTGTGCACCTCGCTCAGCCACGCTATATATAGCATTGTGTGTACTGCCACTGTGCACCTCGCTCAGCCACGCTATATATAGCATTGTGTGTACTGCCACTGTGCACCTCGCTCAGCCACGCTATATATAGCATTGTGTGTACTGCCACTGTGCACCTCGCTCAGCCACGCTATATATATAGCATTGTGTTTTCTGACACTCTGTGTACACGGCTTAGCCTGACTAATATAGCATTGTGTGTACTGCCACTGTGCACCTCGCTCAGCCACGCTATATATAGCATTGTGTGTACTGCCACTGTGCACCTCGCTCAGCCACGCTATATATAGCATTGTGTTTACTGCCACTCTGTGTACACCGCTCAGCCAGACTATATACCGTTGTTTACTGACACTCTGTGTACACCGCTCAGCCAGACTATATACCATTGTTTACTGACACTCTGTGTACACCGCTCAGCCAGACTATATACCATTGTTTACTGACACTCTGTGTACACCGCTCAGCCAGACTATATACCATTGTTTACTGACACTCTGTGTACACCTCTCAGCCAGACTATATTGCATTGTTTACTGACACTCTCTGTACACCGCTCAGCCAGACTATATACCATTGTTTACTGACACTCTGTGTACACCGCTCAGCCAGACTATATACCATTGTTTACTGACACTCTGTGTACACCGCTCAGCCAGACTATATACCATTGTTTACTGACACTCTGTGTACACCGCTCAGCCAGACTATATACCATTGTTTACTGACACTCTGTGTACACCGCTCAGCCAGACTATATACCATTGTTTACTGACACTCTGTGTACACCGCTCAGCCAGACTATATACCATTGTTTACTGACACTCTGTGTACACCGCTCAGCCAGACTATATACCATTGTTTACTGACACTCTGTGTACACCGCTCAGCCAGACTATATACCATTGTTTACTGACACTCTGTGTACACCTCTCAGCCAGACTATATTGCATTGTTTACTGACACTCTCTGTACACCGCTCAGCCAGACTATATACCATTGTTTACTGACACTCTGTGTACACCGCTCAGCCAGACTATATACCATTGTTTACTGACACTCTGTGTACACCGCTCAGCCAGACTATATACCATTGTTTACTGACACTCTGTGTACACCGCTCAGCCAGACTATATACCATTGTTTACTGACACTCTGTGTACACCGCTCAGCCAGACTATATACCATTGTTTACTGACACTCTGTGTACACTGCTCAGCCAGACTATATACCATTGTTTACTGCCACTCTGATTCTGCTGGGAACAGTAGTACACCGCTCGCTCAGCCAGACTATATGGCATTGTGTTTACTGCCACTCTGTGTACACCGCTCAGCCACACTATATAGCATTGCGTACTCTGCCAGTCAGTGTGTATATTGCTGGGATCAGTAATACTCCACTCACCGTCAACCACTATATGAGCTCAACATGAGTTCCCCAGAGACCTCCGCTGTGAGCAGCACTCCCAACAACAGCAACAGCCAACGCCCCACGCAAGCTATAACATCCACCCCAGCAGCCAGTGGTCAGTAGCAGCCCTCCCCGGAGGAGAACGTTGTGTCCATCGGTCCGGCGCCAGAGCGATTAATGAGGGCTGCCATTGAGGAGATGATGGGGCCTGATGTGGAGGAGGAGGTCTGGCTCAGGCCAGCATCCCAAGTTAATGTTGAGGACGATGAGGGGTCTGTGTCTGGGGATGTTGGGGTGGCAGAGGTGGTGGGTGGGTCAGACTCAGGAGAAGAGTTGTATGATGAGGATGATGATCGGGACCATCTGTATGTGCCTCAGAGTCTGACCCCGGAAAACATGTTGTATCGTGTGTTTAGGTACTAAAATCTGCGTTCCCTCCCAGTAGTGTTGGGCGAACAGTGTTTGCCACTGTTCGGGTTCTGCAGAACATCACCCTGTTCGGGGTGACTATATAGCAGACTATATAGCATTGTGTTTAATGCCACTCTGTGTACACGGCTCAGCCACACTATATAGCATTGTGTTTACTTCCACTCTGTGTCTGCTGGGAACAGTAGTACACCGCTCACCCGCCACTGTATAGCATTGTGCTCTGTGTCGCTGCTGACAAAAGTGGTACACCGCTCACCCACCACTGTATAGCATTTCTGTACTGCCACTGTACTGCTGCCAGTCAGCGTGTACTTTAAGGATAAGTGAAATGAGGAAGAAATCCGGTGAAAGAGGGAGGGGCAAGGGAAGAGGTGTTTCCCCTGACGGTTCACGTACAGGCCACAGGGGAGCACCCAAGAAAACCCACTCAATACCGCCCATGTTGTCCAGGACAACAACCCTCACAGATCCAAAAGAACAGGACCAGATAATTACTTGGATGACCTCTCAAGCGTCCAGCAGTGGGTTAAGCAGCACCAGCACATCACGCACGAGGTCCGAGTCCTCAGCCAGTTACAAGGAGCCAGTGGGCACAAAGCTGACACAACCGGCAGCGACACCACGCACACAACTGCCAGATAACCAGACGACGTTGGAGTGAGCTGCGCAGAGGTTGTTCTGGGGAGCTCTACTCCACGGCGGCGGCCCCCCACAATGACATATGATGAGTTTGAGGAGATGGAAGAGGAGGGTATGGACAATGTGGACATAGACCCAGATTTTGTTTGTGAACGAGAACATCGCCGTTGTAGCAGCAGCACAGATGAGTCTGTTGAGGAACCCACTGCTGCACGAGTTCGCCTTGTGCCACAAGGTAGGCGGCGCGCAATTTCAGGCACCGCAAGCATGGTTCAAGTGAGAGGCAAAAGAGGCGCAAACAGAAATCGCCAGCAAGGCAGGTGCTCCAAAGTCTGGGCTTTCTTTGAAGACTGCACTGAGGATGTTACCATGGCGATTTGCAAGGTGTGCAAGACCCGCCTGAGCAGGGGGAAAAGTATTAACAACCTCTCCACCACCAGCATGAGCCGCCACATTCTATCCAAACATCCCACACTGTGGGCAAACGCGGCAGGACAGGGTACCACCAGCAACACTGCCTCCCTTGGGTTCACCAGACTCACCACCAGACCCGCCTCAGCAGCAGCAGTAGCCCAGCCATTGCGTGGTTCACAACATTCACAAACATCAGACGATGCTGACACTGTCACTTTCCAGACTAGTGCTCTTGAGGTCTCCCAGTGTTCATCAAACACAACAACCAACAGCCCTTCGGTGTGCAGCCCTACGGTTGAGTTGTCTGTCTCTGAGATGTTTGAGCGCAAGAGGAAATTGCCAGCAAATGACCCCCGGGCCGTGGCAGTAACAGCCAGCCAGCATAGCCAAGGTTCTGGCCTGCGAAATGCTGCCATATCGAGTGGTGGAGACAAACAGCTTCAAGGGCATGATGTCAGTGGCCATCCCACGTTACGTGGTTCCCAGCCGCTACCACTTTGCGCGCTCTGCAGTGCCTGAGTTGCATGAGCACGTGGTCAGCTAAATAACCCGAAGCTTGAAGAATGCCGTTGCCTGCAAGGTTCACCTCACCACTGACACCTGGACGAGTGCGTTCGGCCAGGGTCGATACATCTCCCTTACCGCGCACTGGGTGAACCTTGTGGAGCCTGGCAGCGATTCCTCACCTGCTACGGCGCGGGTGTTGCCCACGCCGCAAACAGCTGCACCGCCGTCCCTCCCACTGGATAACAACAGCAGCACCTACCTCTCTGACTCCTTCTCCTCCAACGCATCTCAAAGCTGTACCTCATCCGGAAACGCTAACCCAGCACCAGCAGCAGTAGGATCGTGGAAGCAGTGCAGCACAGCTGTTGGCATGCGTCAGCAAGCGTTGCTGAAGCTGATCTGCCTTGGGGATAAGCAGAACACAGGGGAGGAAATTTGGAGGGGAATAAAGGAACAGACAGATTTGTGGCTGGCACCGCTGGACCTGAAACCGGGCATGAAGCTAGACACCTGGCACGAACTGGCAATGTACGCAATAGAGGTGCTGGCTTGCCCGGCAGCCAGCGTTATGTCGGAACGCTGTTTCAGTGCTGCCGGAGGCATCGTCACAGATCGGCGTATCCGCCTCTCCACAGAAAATGCAGACCGTCTGACTCAAATTAAAATGAAACAATCCTGGATTGGAAACGACTACGCAACACTCCAGGACCCCAACCAAGTAACATGACCAATGAACATCTGGGATGGTTTAGCGTTTCCGGTCCCTGTTTATTGAACCTCTCATCTGTATTACATTTATGACTGCATGGCGGTACAAAGCATGCTATCCGCACGCTTCTTGTCCTCATGCAAGGCCTGGGTTGTTGTGTCTCACAAAGCGTGGCCTTCTCCTCCTGCGCCTCCTCCTGTTCCATCACGTGTGCTGCTGCTGCTGGGTTAGCGTTGCCGGTCCCTGTTTATAGAACCTCTTATCTTTATTACATTTATGACTGCATGCATGGCGGTAAAAAGCATGCTATCCGCACGCTTTTTGTCCTCATGCAAGGCCTGGGTTGTTGTGTCTCACAAAGCGTGGCCTTCTCCTCCTGCGCCTCCTCCTGTTCCATCACGTGTGCTGCTGCTGCTGCTGCTGGGTTAGCGTTGCCGGTCCCTGTTTATGGAACCTCTTATCTTTATTACATTTATGACTGCATGGCGGTGCAAAGCATGCTATCCGCACGCTTCTTGTCCTCATGCAAGGCCTGGGTTGTTGTGTCTCACAAAGCGTGGCCTTCTCCTCCTGCGCCTCCTCCTGTTCCATCACGTGTGCTGCTGCTGCTGCTGCTGGGTTAGCGTTGCCGGTCCTTGTTTATGGAACCTCTTATCTTTATTACATTTATGACTGCATGGCGGTACAAAGCATGCTATCCGCACGCTTCTTGCCCTCATGCAAGGCCGGGGTTGTTGTGTCTCACAAAGCGTGGCCTTCTCCTCCTGCGCCTCCTCCTGTTCCATCACGTGTGCTGCTGCTGGGTTAGCGTTACCGGTCCCTTTTCCTGGAACCTCTTATATGTATTACATTTATGACTGCATGCCGACAAAAAACATGTTACCTGTGCAAAGAAAACAGACATTTCCCGCATTTAAAAGACAGTTTTCCCTTTGAAACTTTAAAATCGATTTTCTCAAAAACTATAAGCTCTTTTTGCTAATTTTTTTTTCCTCTTGTACCCACTCCCAAGGTGCACATACCCTGTAAATTTGGGGTATGTAGGATGTAAGGAGGCTTTACAAACCACAAAAGTTCGGGTCCCCATTGACTTCCATTATGTTCGGAGTTCGGGTCGAACACCCGAACATCGCGGCCATGTTCGGCCTGTTCGGCCCGAACCCGAACATCTAGATGTTCGCCCAACACTAGTGGGTATTAGTCAAAAGAGCACCTCACCAGTGACAAGGGCCCACTGGTGAGTCGAGAGGTCAGACAGGCAAGGTTTGGCAACTGAGAGGCGAATACAGTACAGAAACATGAGGCAGAAGAATAGTGAGTTATCAGGCAGAGGTTCAGCAACTAAGGTCAGATAGGCAGAAGTACAGAATCGATAAGCAATAGCAAGGTCAGAGCCTAGTCAGAATCATACACAGGTAATCAGTAATACAATATAACAATAGTCCTAGTCTTGTGTGAAATCCCTGGTTTCCTCCCAGATCAAAGCACACCGGATACTAGTCTAAGGTCTGAGCGCTAACACGAGTGTATTCGCAACAGCAGACGAGTTGCGAATGATCAGTGAAGGCTTAAGAAGCAGAGGAGAGCCCACAGCCGCGCCCCTCACCAATCAGCCAATCCGAGCGGCGTGAGTCACCTCTGACGTCAGTGAGTCATCTCTGAGGTCAGCTGACGCGCCTTCCTCCAGCATAAAGGTCCTGTCTCCGTGCGGGCCCGCGCGAGACAGCGACCCTATGAGCAATAGACAGCACGTGCTAGACGTCAGCGGAACGGATAAAGCCTGAGGACAGGCAACAAAGGCGGCTGCGGATATATCCTGTGTGTCCGCAGCCGCTATATTTGCAGATGTAACATGTACAGTCTCCTGTCATGGATGCTCAGCTCTCACTCTAGTACCTGGAATCTTCTTCTGAACTCTTGTAATCACACGACATGCACGGAAGAGATACCAAGCACTAGAGGGAGAGCTGAGCACCGACGACACAGGAGGATGCACATTGTATAATGTAGGAATAAACATACATATATCCAGGCACATCGCCTCTAGTTAGGACATTAAATAAATTTTTAGGGAAAGGGAGGTGCTGAAGGGGGTGTGGCTAGAAACAGCAAAAATCAATTAACCCTTCGCACACTCACATGCAAATGTTCAAACAAATGCATTCACAGATTTACTCATCCAGGCACAACTGTTATCCCTACAGCTAAATTAAAAGCCAGGGTTTTAGTTCACAGAAGGATGCATTCTTATGCTTAGTCACCTATACTGCGCAGAAGTACCCAGGTAAACATAGGTGTCCTAACTCTGGCCCTGTAACATGCATAGTGCAGACATGCAAACACATTCATTGCATCAAACCTATCAATGGATTAGGAGCACACATCCTAACTTCCTCTCCTGGGAAAGACAGTGCATCTTACCAATCGCACAAGGGAGCTAACTTTATGTGTCCATGTGCACCATGCGCATACACCAGCATAAGCTGTCTGCATGCTGACAAACATACAGGGGAAGGGGGGAGTGCACCGAATTAGACCCCAGCCACAGGGGTCAATGATAAGAATAAACATACATATATCCAGGCACATCGCCTCTAGTTAGGACATTAAATAAATTTTTAGGGAAAGGGAGGTGCTGAAGGGGGTGTGGCTAGAAACAGCAAAAATCAATTAACCCTTCGCACACTCACATGCAAATGTTCAAACAAATGCATTCACAGATTTACTCATCCAGGCACAACTGTTATCCCTACAGCTAAATTAAAAGCCAGGGTTTTAGTTCACAGAAGGATGCATTCTTATGCTTAGTCACCTATACTGCGCAGAAGTACCCAGGTAAACATAGGTGTCCTAACTCTGGCCCTGTAACATGCATAGTGCAGACATGCAAACACATTCATTGCATCAAACCTATCAATGGATTAGGAGCACACATCCTAACTTCCTCTCCTGGGAAAGACAGTGCATCTTACCAATCCCACAAGGGAGCTAACTTTATGTGTCCATGTGCACCATGCGCATACACCAGCATAAGCTGTCTGCATGCTGACAAACATACAGGGGAAGGGGGGAGTGCACCGAATTAGACCCCAGCCACAGGGGTCAATGATAAGAATAAACATACATATATCCAGGCACATCGCCTCTAGTTAGGACATTAAATAAATTTTTAGGGAAAGGGAGGTGCTGAAGGGGGTGTGGCTAGAAACAGCAAAAATCAATTAACCCTTCGCACACTCACATGCAAATGTTCAAACAAATGCATTCACAGATTTACTCATCCAGGCACAACTGTTATCCCTACAGCTAAATTAAAAGCCAGGGTTTTAGTTCACAGAAGGATGCATTCTCATGCTTAGTCACCTATACTGCGCAGAAGTACCCAGGTAAACATAGGTGTCCTAACTCTGGCCCTGTAACATGCATAGTGCAGACATGCAAACACATTCATTGCATCAAACCTATCAATGGATTAGGAGCACACATCCTAACTTCCTCTCCTGGGAAAGACAGTGCATCTTACCAATCGCACAAGGGAGCTAACTTTATGTGTCCATGTGCACCATGCGCATACACCAGCATAAGCTGTCTGCATGCTGACAAACATCCAGGGGAAGGGGGGAGTGCACCGAATTAGACCCCAGCCACAGGGGTCAATGATAAGAATAAACATACATATATCCAGGCACATCGCCTCTAGTTAGGACATTAAATAAATTTTTAGGGAAAGGGAGGTGCTGAAGGGGGTGTGGCTAGAAACAGCAAAAATCAATTAACCCTTCGCACACTCACATGCAAATGTTCAAACAAATGCATTCACAGATTTACTCATCCAGGCACAACTGTTATCCCTACAGCTAAATTAAAAGCCAGGGTTTTAGTTCACAGAAGGATGCATTCTTATGCTTAGTCACCTATACTGCGCAGAAGTACCCAGGTAAACATAGGTGTCCTAACTCTGGCCCTGTAACATGCATAGTGCAGACATGCAAACACATTCATTGCATCAAACCTATCAATGGATTAGGAGCACACATCCTAACTTCCTCTCCTGGGAAAGACAGTGCATCTTACCAATCGCACAAGGGAGCTAACTTTATGTGTCCATGTGCACCATGCGCATACACCAGCATAAGCTGTCTGCATGCTGACAAACATACAGGGGAAGGGGGGAGTGCACCGAATTAGACCCCAGCCACAGGGGTCAATGATAAGAATAAACATACATATATCCAGGCACATCGCCTCTAGTTAGGACATTAAATAAATTTTTAGGGAAAGGGAGGTGCTGAAGGGGGTGTGGCTAGAAACAGCAAAAATCAATTAACCCTTCGCACACTCACATGCAAATGTTCAAACAAATGCATTCACAGATTTACTCATCCAGGCACAACTGTTATCCCTACAGCTAAATTAAAAGCCAGGGTTTTAGTTCACAGAAGGATGCATTCTTATGCTTAGTCACCTATACTGCGCAGAAGTACCCAGGTAAACATAGGTGTCCTAACTCTGGCCCTGTAACATGCATAGTGCAGACATGCAAACACATTCATTGCATCAAACCTATCAATGGATTAGGAGCACACATCCTAACTTCCTCTCCTGGGAAAGACAGTGCATCTTACCAATCGCACAAGGGAGCTAACTTTATGTGTCCATGTGCACCATGCGCATACACCAGCATAAGCTGTCTGCATGCTGACAAACATACAGGGGAAGGGGGGAGTGCACCGAATTAGACCCCAGCCACAGGGGTCAATGATAAGAATAAACATACATATATCCAGGCACATCGCCTCTAGTTAGGACATTAAATAAATTTTTAGGGAAAGGGAGGTGCTGAAGGGGGTGTGGCTAGAAACAGCAAAAATCAATTAACCCTTCGCACACTCACATGCAAATGTTCAAACAAATGCATTCACAGATTTACTCATCCAGGCACAACTGTTATCCCTACAGCTAAATTAAAAGCCAGGGTTTTAGTTCACAGAAGGATGCATTCTTATGCTTAGTCACCTATACTGCGCAGAAGTACCCAGGTAAACATAGGTTTACCTGGGTACTTCTGCGCAGTATAGGTGACTAAGCATAAGAATGCATCCTTCTGTGAACTAAAACCCTGGCTTTTAATTTAGCTGTAGGGATAACAGTTGTGCCTGGATGAGTAAATCTGTGAATGCATTTGTTTGAACATTTGCATGTGAGTGTGCGAAGGGTTAATTGATTTTTGCTGTTTCTAGCCACACCCCCTTCAGCACCTCCCTTTCCCTAAAAATTTATTTAATGTCCTAACTAGAGGCGATGTGCCTGGATATATGTATGTTTATTCTTATCATTGACCCCTGTGGCTGGGGTCTAATTCGGTGCACTCCCCCCTTCCCCTGTATGTTTGTCAGCATGCAGACAGCTTATGCTGGTGTATGCGCATGGTGCACATGGACACATAAAGTTAGCTCCCTTGTGCGATTGGTAAGATGCACTGTCTTTCCCAGGAGAGGAAGTTAGGATGTGTGCTCCTAATCCATTGATAGGTTTGATGCAATGAATGTGTTTGCATGTCTGCACTATGCATGTTACAGGGCCAGAGTTAGGACACCTATGTTTACCTGGGTACTTCTGCGCAGTATAGGTGACTAAGCATAAGAATGCATCCTTCTGTGAACTAAAACCCTGGCTTTTAATTTAGCTGTAGGGATAACAGTTGTGCCTGGATGAGTAAATCTGTGAATGCATTTGTTTGAACATTTGCATGTGAGTGTGCGAAGGGTTAATTGATTTTTGCTGTTTCTAGCCACACCCCCTTCAGCACCTCCCTTTCCCTAAAAATTTATTTAATGTCCTAACTAGAGGCGATGTGCCTGGATATATGTATGTTTATTCTTATCATTGACCCCTGTGGCTGGGGTCTAATTCGGTGCACTCCCCCCTTCCCCTGTATGTTTGTCAGCATGCAGACAGCTTATGCTGGTGTATGCGCATGGTGCACATGGACACATAAAGTTAGCTCCCTTGTGCGATTGGTAAGATGCACTGTCTTTCCCAGGAGAGGAAGTTAGGATGTGTGCTCCTAATCCATTGATAGGTTTGATGCAATGAATGTGTTTGCATGTCTGCACTATGCATGTTACAGGGCCAGAGTTAGGACACCTATGTTTACCTGGGTACTTCTGCGCAGTATAGGTGACTAAGCATAAGAATGCATCCTTCTGTGAACTAAAACCCTGGCTTTTAATTTAGCTGTAGGGATAACAGTTGTGCCTGGATGAGTAAATCTGTGAATGCATTTGTTTGAACATTTGCATGTGAGTGTGCGAAGGGTTAATTGATTTTTGCTGTTTCTAGCCACACCCCCTTCAGCACCTCCCTTTCCCTAAAAATTTATTTAATGTCCTAACTAGAGGCGATGTGCCTGGATATATGTATGTTTATTCTTATCATTGACCCCTGTGGCTGGGGTCTAATTCGGTGCACTCCCCCCTTCCCCTGTATGTTTGTCAGCATGCAGACAGCTTATGCTGGTGTATGCGCATGGTGCACATGGACACATAAAGTTAGCTCCCTTGTGCGATTGGTAAGATGCACTGTCTTTCCCAGGAGAGGAAGTTAGGATGTGTGCTCCTAATCCATTGATAGGTTTGATGCAATGAATGTGTTTGCATGTCTGCACTATGCATGTTACAGGGCCAGAGTTAGGACACCTATGTTTACCTGGGTACTTCTGCGCAGTATAGGTGACTAAGCATAAGAATGCATCCTTCTGTGAACTAAAACCCTGGCTTTTAATTTAGCTGTAGGGATAACAGTTGTGCCTGGATGAGTAAATCTGTGAATGCATTTGTTTGAACATTTGCATGTGAGTGTGCGAAGGGTTAATTGATTTTTATTGTATAATGTAGAGTATAGGTGTAGTGGTAGCAGTGTCTCTCTCACTTCCCCTGCCAGAATCCAGCTATGTGGATTCTTCTGTGTCACTAGTGTTCATTTTTCCCTCTAGTTCTTGATGCTGGGGATACACGGTACGTTTCCCCTTATCAATCGAGCCGCTGATGGCTCGATTGATAATTTCTGACAGGTCCGATGACCCGCCGGATCGATTCCCCGCTCGATCCCCGTGGGTGGACAATAGTGGGGAGTCAAGTGGAAGATAAGGAAGCGCCCACGGGGACGAGCGGGAATCGATCCAGATGGCGGCGGGGACGCGCGGAGAGTCGATCTGGCGGCTAATCGAGCCGCCGGGTCGACCCATGTAAGCCCAGCATAACATCTCTTCCTGCAAGTCAAGTGATTACATGAGTGCAGGAAGAAATGCAGAGTATCAGTGACAGGAGGATGCACATGGCTGGACTGTGGCAGAGGAAATACTGCCACTGCTGTGCCAATACTCTGCATTATATGCTGGGGTAGCACAGGGGATGGTCCAAGGAAATGGGGGGGGCGCACACGAGACAGCCCGGCAGACCTGCTGAACACTTTGGCTGCAGTAGTGTCTATAATTCAGCTCAGCACCTGTTTGTATATGCTCCATCCTTATTGCCTGAAGAAGTGGAGTCAATCCAACGAAACACGTTGTATGATATTTTAGGTTGTACAAATAAACTTCTTTATTGATATTACATCAATAATATCTTGTGTCTGCTTGGAGGAGGTAAGTCCCCCACTGTCTGCTCTATTTTTAGACTTTTTAGATACTTTTATTCTTTTGGCGCCTCTGTATACCTATAACATTGTACAAGTCCACCCTTGGTGGAGGGGTGTTTTTCCCCATTTTTTCCTATCTACGGAGAGCGACTACTTAATCCTGAGTGTGGTCAGGTCTAATCTCCCCACCTGCATTACCTGATTGCCTGTGAGGTAACCCTGACTTGTGAGTATATGTTATTTACTCTATCCTCTCTTTCTCTACTACCAGTATATACTACACTATACTGGGCTCTCAGTGTCCCTCTTTTCTTTTATCTTATAATTGAAAGTTTGTACAAATACCAGGCTTAAGGCCAATTAACTTATCTGTATGTTTTTGGGGTGTGGGAGGAAACTGGAGTGCTTTGAGAAAACTCCTGCAAACATGGGGAGAACATTTTAGAGCTAATTTCCATATGCGCACTTTCAGTAGCACTTATGAAATGCATTCGCAGGGACATTGGAGAGTGCATAGACTGCACTGTCTGCTGTTTCCATATACAGTATGTGCTGCAATTCACAGCTGAACCGCAGCGCATAGCTGTCTGCATTTCGGGGCGATTGTGCCTGCAATCCCATTCAGTATAATTCATTGGATCGCAAGCGCTGTCCCCCGTGGAGTCATGTGCAAAGCAGAACCGTGCTGAGCACACGGCTCTGCGTTGTATAATGGAAACGAGCCCTTAACCTGGGACCCTTAAAGTGGAATATAACCCTGCATTTCATCTTTGCTCTAAAACATTATTTACAGCATATTATATGCAACCAGCATTTTTTTTTGTTACTAGACCAGCATTTGAAGGGTTACACACAGAGCTTGAAAGTTGAGTGCAGTGAATTGCAGAAGCATCCAAACTTTAGATAATGTTATCTTGTGTTTACTTAAATGTATCAAGTGAGGAATGTGACACATTCTCTGACTGTGCAGGAACTGCTGGAGACAGAGAGACACTGAAAGCATATCTGCCTGCAAAACAGCAACGATAAAACCAGTTATTAATAAAATGCAAAGTCAGCTCACAAAGCAAAAAACTGTACTTTTGGAAACCTATAACTTCAAAATGAATACAATGCAAATATGATAACTGTATGGCATATAAAAAGTAGGTAAACATGTTTTTATTGAATACTATGTCAGGGTTTTAAACCGCTTTAACCTAGTAAAGCAGTTGTATCGTTTTTATGAATCACTCCGTAAAAAAAAAGTAAATTTATGTGTAAATGATGCAAATATGTTAATGTATCAGTATAATTAGACATCAAATTAACACAAAACATTGCTCATGGCCATTACATATTTTTGAATTTGTAAACTGTAGGCAGCAAAATCCTTAAAAAAGGAGATAAAACAGGTATTAACAGCACCAAAGACATTTCCTGAATCGACCCCACAGCACAACGTACTGTTACTTGTACTTGTCTTGCATATATGATACTTTCAAAGTCAAGTTGATCAAGACGTTTAATGGATGTTCACCGAATAAGACGTGCTGGAAGATGCTAAATAGTAAGTGGTTGACCCTGTTTCTCCTTGTTCAATATTTAATCACTGTACTGATAGAAAATAGCATGGCTAAAGCATTGTGAATATCCCATGAGTTCAACACAATGCTATACTTATCCAGACATACCTAGTAGTCAAATGTCCTATGATAAGCCTCCAGAGCATTGGCATGGTAATTAGGTGAATAAAATAGCAGAAGAAGTCTTATTCAGAAGAGATGTATTTTAATAAGCACCATGGGAATAGCTTACTTCAATTAATTCCCTAAATGACAACGTGTTTAGGTTGTTCCTCAGGGATTTATGAATTTGCAGCTCTATTTGTCTCAGATAAAAATATATCAAGCGTCGGTTTATCCTTAGTGTGTGCAGCTATCGCCCAGCTACATTACAGGCATCAATGTGTAAGGAATAACATGGGCAAGCATTAATTGTCTGGCTACTTGACAGGCATCAGTGTGGCATAAGATGTACAGCAAAATGTAAAGGGACCTGGGCTCAAACTCACATGAAGCCAGAAGACACACACACACAAAACACGCAAAAAAAAAAAAACAACAACAAAAACGTTGGTTCCACATATCCACAGATATAAGGGGGAATTCTGAAGTTGTGACAGTTGGAATCTTAGTCCCTGCTCTAGCAGTGGATGCAGCCACATTCTACACAATAAATGTGCATATCCACCGTTGGAAACAAATCTATATGGACAAGAATTTGTAAATTAGTATTAAATAGATTGTAATAGAGGTGCCAGCATAGGGTAAAATACACAGAAAACTGTTTAACCCATTCGCGTTCCGTCGTTTTCACTTGAGAAATGTTCACCTCCCATTCATTAGCCTATAACTTTATCACTACTTATCACAATGAACTGATCTATTCTATATCTTGTTTTTTCCGCCACCAATTAGGCTTTCTTTGGGGGGTACATTTTGCTAAGAGCCACTTTACTGTAAATGCATTTTAACAGGAAGAAGAAGAAAAAACGGAAAAAAATCATTATTTCTCAGTTTTCAGCCATTATAGTTTTAAAATAATACATGCCTCCATAATTAAAACTCACGTATTGTATTTGCCCATATGTCCCGGTTATTACACCGTTAAAATTATGTCCCTATCACAATGTATGGCGACAATATTTTATTTGCAATTAAAGGTGCATTTTTTCCGTTTTGCATCTATCACTATTTACAAGTTTAAAATAAAAAAAATATAGAAATATTTCATCTTTACATTGATATTTAAAAAGTTTAGACCCTTAGGTAAATATTTACATGTTTTTTTTTTATTGTAATGGTTTTTTTTTTATATTAAACATTTTATTTGGGTATTTTTGGGAGGGTGGGATGTAAAATATAGTTTTATAATGTACTTTTGTGTTGTTTTAATTTTTTTTTACTTTTAATTGTAGTTTTACTTTTTGGCCACAAGATGGCGGCCATGAGTTTGTTTACATGACGTCAACCTAAGCGTAACACACGCTTAGAGTGACGCAGAGGGGAGGCAACGGCCAGAAAAAGCACAGCTTCAGAGAGAAGCTGTCACTTTTTCAGCGGGGGAGAGGAATCAGTGATCGGGCACCATAGCCCGATACATTGATTCCGTGGCTACCGGATCCGCGGCCGGGAGTGCGCGTGGTTCCTGGACGTAGTTTCTACGTCCAGGAACCAAAATAGGTTAAAAAGAGGTAGTGGTGGACTTACCTCCTATTAGGGCCTATCTACACAGTTTTTCTGTACATTTTCTGCATTGGAAAACTGAGAACCAACCATTTTTGCCTTTTGGACGTAGCTGCTAGGTCCAAAAGGCTGCTCTTATGCTGCTGCGTGCTGCTGTGTGCTCCTGTGTGCGATCGTGTGCACGCCCACATGCTCCCATGCCGCCGCCCATTATCCCGGAGATCAATTAATAGGAACACAGTTCCCATTCATTAATCTAAGTACCCGTTAGAAAGACCGATGGCTTCTTCCAGAAGCCGTGATCGTTCTAAAGAAAAAAAAAGTTTCCCGTCCTCCATTCACATCCTGTAAGCAAGAGCGTTTGCTTACAGGACTAAAAAAAATGTTTTGATTGTGGCCATCTTGTGGCCAAATAGTAAAACTACAGTACATCTACATACATTTTTTTTTAATAAATACAATTTATTTCATTTAAAATTAACTGTTTACCCCCCACCCTCCAAAAAATACCCAAATAAATGTTTTCGGTCCCATTCACAGTGCCACGTTGCGGAGCTGCGCTATAAAATCTTATAACGCAGCTTACCGCACTGCAATAATAATCCTATGGGCCGTTCACAGTGCGACATTATCATCCCGTTGAAAATGTTGCGTTGTGGTAACTCACTGCTTGCAGTGCGTTACCTCTAAATGCAGGCATGTTGCCACTTTAACGTCACATTAAAACACAAAGTCCCACTGTGAATATGCCCTAAATAAAAGAAAAATTACAATAAAAAAAAATAGTTACCTAAGGGTCTGAAATTTTTTAATATGCATGAGAAAGGGTATATTACAATTATTTTTTAAATTGTAAGCTTGTAAATAGTGATGGATGCAAAACTGAAAAAATGCATCTTTACTTCCAAATAAAATATTGGCGCCATACATTGTGATAGGGACTTAATTTAAACTATGTTATAATCAAAATTGAAAATTGCGCAAAAGGTGGATCTGCGCATCACCAGGCCGCCTCCGAATGGCCTACAATCAGAAGTGCGCTGAGCCCTCCCAGAAACTGCAAACGCACCTTGAACCCAAACAGAAGCTCTGCATATACACCAAAAGCAAGGCTGCTAAGTGGGAGCAGCTGAATCTGCTCTGTTTTTAAGTAGCGCTGTTCATTTCTTTGCTATGTACTAATTTAATTCATTTTTTGTCAGCTGCTCCCACTTAGCAGCCTTGCTTTTGGTGTATATGCAGAGCTTCTGTTTGGGTTCAAGGTGCGTTTGCAGTTTCTGGGGGGGCTCAGCGCACCTCTGATTGTAGGCCATTCGGAGGCGGACTGGTGATGCGCTGATCCACCTTTTGCGCAATTTTCAATTTTCGATTTTACTTGGTAGCGCACCCAGGCTATGCATATGCATAGGTTAGGATTTAGTTAGTGTTAGGTCCCCTCCCATAGGGGGATGACTTCTCCGCAGTGGGAGGGACGAGTACGTAACAAGTTGCATGCAAGCTGTTACAGGAAACCAACATCCTCCAGTTGTAGACAGGTCATGTGTATGCTAGGTGTGTATTTTATCCCACAAGTGGGGCTTGCACTCTCTTGCAGGTAGGCACTTATCTGTTTTTAAGTAGCGCTGTTCATTTCTTTGCTATGTACTAATTTAATTCATTTTTGGTCAGCTGCTCCCACTTAGCAGCCTTGCTTTTGGTGTATATGCAGAGCTTCTGTTTGGGTTGAAGGCTGAAGTGGTTGGGCTAGTTCACACTTGAATGCGTTTTTCACATGCAGAAAAACAACTGACTACGGATGCTCATTCCGATTCTGCAGAAATAAAATTCATGCATTTGCATTTGGAAATCGGAATTTTTGATCAGAATCACATTTTATTAAGGTGTATCCATATAAATGGCCCACCCTGTATATTACTTGATGCAGTGCAAACCTATGGGCCATAAATTACCCAGTCACCAAACCCTTCCCCCCATCGCACAGAGATTTCACATCGGGCCAACCAGACTTTCAATCACTAGACAGTACAAAATTGATTGAGGCCAGTTCTACAGTTGACCATTGCATTTGCGGTGTGATGCTCCGTCCCCATCGCATCGCACCGCAACACAGAAAACATCATTTATATCACTCTGCAGCAGATGCAGGGTCATATGCATAGCAACCCTCCCCCCCGCACGCCCTTCACCACCTGTCGCCCAGTGACGTACTCTGGACAGGAAGTATGTCACTGGAATTCCCGGGTTTCCCCTTCATATTCACGTCATTCCACACATACGCACCACACCACCACCATATTTAAAAAGTTCTACGTCACCCATTGACTTTCATTACTTTCGCTGCTGCTGCGTCACCGCAGAAGTCATTGTCTTTGTGTTAGCCTGCAGTAAAATGGGGTAACACAATGCACACTTGCAAGTAAAGTGTAAAAGGGGCCTGAAAGTCAATCAACTGGATATGTAGGAGTAATAAATTACTGACAGATTCAATCAAAGTGATTGAATCTGCCAGACATCGATAATCAATAAACATGTATAAACATGTAGGTGGGAGTTGCCAAAATATATAAAAAATAGTTGAATACAGTTTAAAATTAAGAAAGAGGTGACTACCACCAATAAAAAAAGCAATCATGATAGGCAAAATTGTATTGGCTTAAAATACGATGTGCTTCATTTGAGATAAGTCCACCTCTTTCCTCCTTTAAAAGTATTTTTAACTATTTTTTACTATTTAACTATTTTTATCTATTGGTGCCTCTTACCTATATTAATCAGTTCTTGAATGTGATTTGTTGGAAGAATGAAAAATGAGCCAGCATAAGGATCTGAGTAAAGGTGGCTTTACGCCATAGAATTTTTCTTTTTAGATTATTTAAATTCAATCACTTATCTTGATTGATTGTATTATTTGAAACATCAAACCAATACACAATACACTTCATTTTTTTAACTAAAAAGAATGGTGAGCATTTTCCACCATGACCTATAGATAGTTATCAAAAAATTCATGAAAAGCGATCGGTTACATTCGACATATCTACACAATTTATCATTTTTATTGAAAAAAAACAAAAACTGGAAAACCTTTTGGTTGAATTGTGTAATTGTGGTAGCTAGATGGTTGGGTTAAAGAATCACAAAACTTGTTGGGTATTCTTAAAGGACACCCGCAGTGAAAATAAACGAATGAAATAAACAATTGTATCTATCCTCCTTCTCCTAAAAATGAATTTTAAAGATATTCCACACTTTTATTTTATATTTAAATCTACTTAAATTATGTTTTTACTGTTTTATTGTTTTTGCTCACTGACACTTTCATTGAATTATGCCAGAGCTAAAATCTGTGAACTATTGACCCTTTTTATCTCTTTCCTGCTCTCTGAAGCCATTTTCTGCTAGGAAAGTGTTTTATAGGTGGAATTTCTTATCAGTGAGGGTCACACTGTACTCTGACTCAGACAGAAACTGTCATTTACATACCTGATGTTTAACTCTTTCAGGCAGAGAAAGAAAAAAAGGAACACAGCATAGCTATGTGTGTGCTAGGCACTATACATACACATGTCTATCTCATCATGTCACATATCACCTTGGGTATCCTTTCATTTACAGTGGTTAGTACCAACCAAAAGTGGTCCAAAGTAGGACAACATTAGTACAGGTTATGGGTGTCATGGTTCATTGATGCACATGGGGAACAAGGCTAGCCTATCTGGTCTGATCCCACAGAAGAAGAGTAGGATATACTGGGATATACTGGAAAAAACCTTGCAACTTACAGATAGTTCACATATATGTTCAGTGAGGGCTGGCTTATACTGCAAGTGCTTAGCACCAGTGATTTAGAAAGCTCTCGCTAATGTAATGCTATGCGCCTGTTTTCACTTGTGTGATGTGATCTTTTAAAAAAAAACAACACACACACATACGGCTAGTTTGCACCAAGAGCGCTTTTGAGTGCTTCTCAAAATCGCTTTGCAAACTCACAACTGCTAAGCACTAGCTTTTTTAGTGTGAACAAAATCATAGAATTAGGCCCGGTTCACACTTGCAATTAATTGGCAAATGGATCAGTGAAAACGGACCTGATTACCGGTTCATTGGATCCGTTTTCACTCTGTTGCCGTTCAGCTGCTTCCATTCAGTTTCCCCATATAACACCGCTCCCCCCCCCAATCCCCAAATTGGTTTTTGCTAACTAGAACTGTCTGTTTCTTCACTAGTGTGAAGAAGCGTTCCGTTTTCTCTCAGCGTCCGTTTCCCTTCTGCTGGGCTCAGTGCAGTGCATTTGCTGTTCGTTCAGCAGATCATGCGGAACGGATCCATTCTAACAGTCCAATGTGAACAGCTCCATAGGTTAACATAGGATCTGTTTGCATCTGTTAGGATGCATTCCGTTAGGATCAGCGAACGGATCGTTTTTTTCTGCCAGTATGAACCATGCCACATTAGCAAGTGCTTTTCAAGTCACTGGTGCTTAGAAAAGCGCTTGCAGAGTGAACCAGCCCTAAAAAGGTCCATGCAATATAATGGATGCGTTGTACATGCCCATTGCGTATCTGGTGTCTGGTCTACTATGGTGCAAATCACTAGACAGCATGAAAGAGCCCATATTAAAGTATTGATGCCAGATACCATAGGACACCTTATTGGCCAGTCCCTCCATGCCTTGATGAATCAGAGCTGTTTTGGGTGCACAGCAGTATATTACATAAGTGGTTTTAATGTTTTGGCTGATCAAAGTAAAACTTGTTTGCATACAATAACTAAACAGTGGCCTCAATTCACGGAGCATTATCAAACGTTTATCAAACACTTTATCAAACGTTTGATAATTTACCTCATGGGTAAAATCTCATTTTGAATTCACTAAGGTGTTATATATTTGTTGAACGTTTTATCGGTAAAACATTCGATAAATATATAACACCTTAGTGAATTTAAAATGAGATTTTACCCATGAGGTAAATTATCAAACGTTTGATAAAGTGTTTGATAAACGTTTGATAATGCCCCGTAAATTGAGGCCTTTAGCCTCAATTCACGGAGCATTATCAAACATTTATCAAACACTTTATCAAACGTTTGATAATTTACCTCATGAGTAAAATCTCATTTTAAATTCACTAAGGTGTTATATATTTAGCGAATGTTTTACCAATAAAACGTTCAACAAATATATAACACCTTAGTGAGATTTTACCCATGAGGTAATTTATCAAACATTTGCTAAAGTGTTTGATAAACGTTTGATAATGCTCCGTGAATTGAGGCCAAAAGTCACAAAACACAGCAACCCTACCTGCCCCTTTACCTATGCAAAAGAGAGTATTATGTATGTAGTTAGGACTAGGAGCTGCCTGTAGTCTGTGTAGTTGTTCCTAGCTTATTTTGTAAACTATGGAGGAGGTGTGGTGCTGGGCTGGCACCCTCTGCACGGGGGAAGTGGCAGAGTAGAGGAAAAACTAAAGACAGCAGGATTAAAAATAAAACCAAGAAGGAATTGGGAGGAGGAGTTGGCAGAGGGATTGTGCGGGAGGGGAAGAGGCCATGATCCGGATAATGATCTCATGGCCCGGCTGCCAACGAGAGTTGCAGCCCCTATGAGTGACGGCGTGTCTGCAGCAGTGACAGGCAGACACGGGGTGGTCAAAAGGTGGTACTGACCAGTAACAACAGCAGCAGCAGCAACGCTATTCCTCCTCCACATCCTCCTGCGAGGGTGGCAGAGCATAGGGACAGTGACACATCTCCCTGGAAGGACAGAAGAGAGCAGCTGCTGCAGGCTGTGCCGTGCTGGTAATGACATGGATATTTGCCTTGTAATTGTGTTACAGCTTGTCTAGGGGCATCACTCGCATCACCTTTTGTTGCAACCTTCCTATCCAGACAGCTACCCCTCCCATCAGTCATTT
The DNA here is from genome assembly GCF_040937935.1 of Hyperolius riggenbachi. Classification (NCBI taxonomy): domain Eukaryota; kingdom Metazoa; phylum Chordata; class Amphibia; order Anura; family Hyperoliidae; genus Hyperolius; species Hyperolius riggenbachi. The sequence goes on along the minus strand of NC_090646.1, from coordinate 410,419,181 downwards.
TATTCTTGCAACATCAGGCTTTTTTTATTGATATTTTGCAGTCTTAAAATCTAGTGGTGTTTACGCTATTATCCTGCTCCAGGTGTTGAGCAGCACTATCCTATCTAATCTACATAGCTTGTTAGCATGAAGTCATTAGACCTTGTGAAAACATTGGATTGGAATAGCATGCAGGTGTGGGTGAAATGAGTAGGTGGTTAGTGGGTGGCATAAGCAGGATGGAGTGTGTTGTTTTGAACTTTGCATATTTAGCCATCTGTATGACTCGAGTCGAGATGTCTCATTAGTGTTGTGCCGAGTGATTGTGCTGTTTGTCAGTGTGCATAATATACTGGAGTGGGTACGGTATATAGAGCTGCTTGCCTGGAGGACTGCCTGTACAAGGCAGCAGCAGATTGCTTCCTGCACTCCGGAGGTTAGCAGCACAATCGCAAGAATAAGCTATGCATTTTGCTGGCAATGAAGTTTTCTGGGAGGGACGGTGAACTTGGCAGATTGTTTCATCTCGTTACTCTCATATTTCATTACAGTACCGTTTATTATGATCATCGCTACTTTATGATGAGCTAAAACTGTAAACGCTGTATATGTATACAATTACGTTTCACGTTGTTAATTAGAGTTGAATATATCAATCTGGAATGGATGCTAAAAGTCTTCCAGTTCCGCAGGGTGACAAATCAGATGTAACCTTTAGATGAAGAAAGGTTGCCCGGGGCAACTGGTTCACTTTTGTACCAGTTTCCTTGACCTGCTTTTGATGAATCAAGTCCATTATGGCTGTTGTGTATAAGTGTGTATTTTGACCATCACCTGAATTCAGAAGGGGTCATTAAATACATGTTCTTTATATTGTCTTGTGTGAAAATCATAGGTGCTGAAGAAAAGTATATGATTAACATAGTTTAGACCATAGTCTTGGCATCATATAATAAAAGGAGAAAAAAGCTTTTTTGTACTATGTGACATGGTATAATACTGTGACTTTTTTTTAAATAAGGCTTTATAAGAATTACAATGTATACTGTACATTGTTATCCCGATACAGTATATCTATTGTATGAACTGCTGTGAAAAATGATCATAAAGAAAGCAGACCATAACCTTCAACTTGGTGCACAAAGCTGTGTTAGGAATTTCAGCACATGAGCTGTCTGGAGAAGATTGTTAATGGCCAACTGAGAGTGAATATTTGACATTACACTATTTCTAATGGTTGAATTACAACATAGTGCTTCCTAATGGCTGAGAAAAAACACAGACTCCTTGAATTAGTTGCTGTCAGCATGGTTGAGAATTGGCACTGACACAATGTGAGTTTCTTGCAGTGCCTATTAGAAATGATTGTGACATTTTCCCTAATTCATTTACCCACTTCTGTGTCATGTTTTCCTGTAGTTAGGGAATGGCTTTTTACTCCCTCTCCCTCGTTTTAAGCAAGAAAGATTAATTGGGGTGTTATTTGTATTGCTGTGCCTCAGTCAGTGTATGTACATCCTAGCCTTACTGAAGAGAATAGCAGGGACCTGACAAGTGAGGGCTAGTTCACACCAAATAGAGTTTCTACTTTTAGCAATTTCATAGCTCCTTTGGCAAAACAGGAAGAACATTTTGTCCTGGAAGTGAACAGCTTTTGGCAAAAAAAAAATGCTTTGAAAATGGCTATGTTCAGTGAATTTTAGGGCCCATTCACACTTGCAAAACACTAGCGTTTTTGCTAGCGTCTTGCTCAGGCAATTTTTGGCGATTAACGTGAAAAACATTCACACTTGGCGATTTTTTTCCGCGGTCGCGTATAGCGCTACTATAGCACTGAAACGCGATCGCCGGGAAATCGCCTGAAATGGTGCAGGCTACAAATTTGCGTTTGGCAATTTGCGTTTATTGCCGGAGATTAGCACAAATCGCACAAGTGAGAACGGGCCCATAGGGTATTATTGCACTAGCGCTTTAAAAAATGCTAGTGCTTGAGCGTTTTGCCAAAATCGCCGGCAAAACACTCAAGCGTGAATGGGTCCTTAAAGCGATTTTACAGTTTTCCTAAACTCCACATTGAGGCGTAATTTCCTCTAAAATGCTGGAGGACCCTCGTTTGTGTTTAGCAAAAATCACATCTCTCTGGTATTAACTAGCCCATAGGGCCAAGCACTTTTGAAAGCGCTTTTGGTCAGAACCAGTCCTGAATTCATATTATATTACTTTTCTCCTATGAAGCACCAGCAACTGTTGAAGCTTTTTCTTTTTTTTAACTAATGATATGGTGAATTTGGTGTGATGATAAAAACATGACGAAGCCTAATATGTGACCTTTTTTAAAGTGAACCTGTGATGACCTGAAAGGAAAAATTCATACATCTGGGACTTCCTCCAGCTCCTTTCGGCCTGATCACTCCCTCACCGTCATCCTCTGCCTTCTGGATCCTCTTGGTAACCTCGGCCAGTCGGCATATGGGCAGTGCGGCTGTGCGTGCTCACCCATAACGCTCCCATGGCCGGGAGTGCAACGAGGGGCAAGGCCGGGCCGCGCATGTGCAGTAAGCCCTGACTCCCAAAGTTACTGGGAGCCATAGCGGATGATCCAGAAGGCAGAGGACCGCAGCGAGGGAGCGATTAGACCGAAAGGGGCTAGAGGAAGCCCCAGGTATGTATGAATTCTTGCTTTTAAATTATCTCATGTTCACTTTAAGCTGTATACATTTCCAACATATGCTGCATGTTCCGCTGTAAATCACTTTATGGCCAGCTATTGATAGAAGTATGAAAACATACTTGTTGGTGAACAGCTGAACATTTGGCTTCGTTCAACCATTATACAGTAGTTACATTTCCTTTCTTTCCATTGTTTGTGGGAATTTCTTTGGATTAAGCGCTAAGCATAATTCCATGGATTGAAATCAGAAAGAAACCTAGGTGTCTCAAAGATTACCTGTAGCTTTAAATAAAAAGTTGGATACTTACCTCAGTAGGTGGTAGCCTCCGGATGGTCCAAAGTTTTCCCTGGTCTCCCTTCGCCCCTCCGCAGGGACTATTTTAACAATATTCACCATTAATGTTAAATATTGCTTGTGGCTGTGCTCAGCTCTGTGTATGAGAAGAGGCCGCACAGCCCGCACCTGCGCAGTAGTATGGAGCTGCTAATGCTTTACTTTTTTTCCCATGCACGAGTAGTTCCATGCTACTATGCAGGTACTAACGGAGGGGAGCGCAGACGCAAAGATCAAGAGGGTTTAGGCTGGCAACAGAGGGGTCATGAAAGATCCAGAGGCTTCCCTCTTCAGTGGTATCTAACTTTTTTCTTTATAAAATTACATATTTGATTTGATATCCCCCCCCCCCCCTCCAAAGAAAAGTCACTTACCTGGAGCTTCTGCCATCCCCCTTGCAGCCTCCCTGTGCCCACGCCATGTCTGAACCATCCTTGCCCCCCGCAGCTTAGTTTAGTTACCGCAAGTCGCCGTCCACTGCCTCTGGCACACGCATCCTCATCCCCTCGCCAAGAGTGTCCTGTGCAGGCATAGTACAAGGATGGCATAGGGGCCATCGACTTGCAAATCGGTGGTAACGAAAATGCGGCGGAGGACCGCAGGATCATTCAGAGACGGTGCGGGCACAGGGATGCTGCAGGGGGCTGGCAGAAGCCCCAGGTTACTGAAACTTTTTTTTTATGCCATTACAAATTTCCTTTAAGGACAGTTTCACACTGGGGCATTGAGTTGTTCACCCTGTAAAGACAGGACTGCGATGCAATGGAGTAGGGGTAAGGGGTTTCTGTGGAGTGGCACACCTTGCCAAGGGTTCTTTGGGTACAACAAAACCTGGATGTGAAGCGACATCCAAACATCATATGTAGAAAGTCCAGAGATTGGTTAGTACATCGTATTGCAATTTCAAGCTATGCAATTTTCAGTGCATGTGTCAAACACCAAATGACATATGTCTGCACTTTTTCTGATGAAGGGGACCCTGCGTGGCCCCGAAACAATTGTCATTTGGTGTTTGACACATGCACTGAAGATTGCATAGCTTAACATTGCAATACGGTGTGCTAAACCAATCTCTGAACTTTCTGCAATGCAATGAAGGGGAAACTGCATTGTGCATTACATGTGCAATGCGACACACGCAGTAAAGCATACAGTACATGAAAAGTGCTTTCCTGTAACTGTAAACAAACACATTTTCTGGTTCCGCACAACGCGTCTCATGTTATTCTGGTGGGTTCCACTGTTCCGCACTACTACTTCCGCTACTCCGCACTACAATATAATTGCATTGCATTTACTATGCGTGACTGCAGTCAATATACAGCATTATATAGATATAGAAAGTGTATCTGGTGCTGAAACCAGGAAAATTACCATAAAGTGGGTGTCCTGAATAATTTACTGCATTCTACTATATGTCACTACTGTGTCTCTTTAAAGTAGCCTAATAGCTGCCATGATTTTTAGCCATGCTGCCACAAGAAGTGAAGCCAGTCTTAAAGGACCACTACCACAAAAAAACTGTAAAATTTACAATACACACATATAAAATGTGCATAATGAATTATTTGTTTCTATGTTGCTGTCACTTTCAGTAGGTAGTAAAAAAGCTGACCGATCTGACAGATTTTGGACTAGTCTACCTCCTCATAGGAGATTTTCAGCATCACCTTTATTCTTTATCTTTACAAAAGCACCACCTGGAAAGCATCGATACAAAGATGTCACCCAGCTTCCCTATTAGTTGGCACACTATTTTGGCTGTTGGACTGAGCAACTGCAGTTCAGTAAGTGCTTTTGTAAGTAAATAAATAAATAAGCATTCCCCATGAGGAGCTAGACTAGTCCAAAACCTTACAGCATGGAGGAGGAGGTGTGATGGTGTGGAGGTGCTTTGTTGGTGACACTGTTGGGGATTTATTCAAAATACAGAGTGATGGCAAAAGGGCCAACAAGTGCTAAGCATCTCTGGGAACTCCTTCAAAACTGTTGGAAGACCATTGCAGGTGACTACCTCTTGAAGTTCATCAAGAGAATGGCAAGAGTGTGCAAAGCTATAATCAAAGCAAAAGGTGGCTACTTTGAAGAACCTAGAATATGACATATTTTCAGTTGTTTCACACTTTTTGGTTATGTCTGTACTGTATGTATGTATGTGTGTATATATATATATATATATATATATATATATATATATATATATATATATTATCACTACTTTTAGGCATTTTTTATTTTTAGATGTTACCAACCCCCTTTTAGGTATTCACATGCACTTTAATGTTGTCCCACTTTTTGTAGCTACAGTATAATATCTTACCTCTTCTGGGAAAGCTCTCCACAAAGTTTGAGAGTGTGTTGCTGAGGATTTTTGATCACTGTCCCAGAAGTGCATTTGCGAGGTCAGGTACTAATGAATGGCAAGACCTGGCTTGCCGTCTCTGCTCTGGTTCATCTCAAAGAAATTCTACCAGGTTCAGGTCAGGGTTCTGTGTGGGCTGTCAAGTTCCTCCACACCAAACGTTCTTCCATGTCATTGGGCTTTATTCACAAAACTTCTCATAAATGACTTATTTATCACCTAATTGATAAAAATAACCTTTCAGCACATTTACAAGCAAAATAATCACTCAAAGTGAGTTGTTCCTGATTAACTTCATGCCAATAATACTTTTCTTACCAGAATATGCAAATTATCCCTTGTTATCCCTGTATTCTAGCCACACCTCCAGAATCGCTGGAATTAGTGTTGGGCGAACATCTAGATGTTCGGGTTCGGGCCGAACAGGCCGAACATGGCCGCGATGTTCGGGTGTTCGACCCGAACTCCGAACATAATGGAAGTCAATGGGGACCCGAACTTTTGTGCTTTGTAAAGCCTCCTTATATGCTACATACCCCAAATTTACAGGGTATGTGCACCTTGGGAGTGGGTACAAGAGGAAAAAAAAATTTAGCAAAAAGAGCTTATAGTTTTTGAGAAAATCGATTTTAAAGTTTCAAAGGGAAAACTGTCTTTTAAATGCGGGAAATGTCTGTTTTCTTTGCACAGGTAACATGCTTTTTGTCGGCATGCAGTCATAAATGTAATACATATAAGAGGTTCCAGGAAAAGGGACCGGTAATGCTAACCCAGCAGCAGCACACGTGATGGAACAGGAGGAGGGTGGCGCAGGAGGAGAAGGCCACGCTTTGAGACACAACAACCCAGGCCTTGCATGAGGACAAGAAGCGTGCGGATAGCATGCTTTGTACCACCATGCAGTCATAAATGTAATAAAGATAAGTGGTTCAATAAACAGGGACCACGCGGCAACGCTAACCCAGCAGCAGCACACGTGATGGAACAGGAGGAGGCGCAGGAGGAGAAGGCCACGCTTTGTGAGACACAACAACCCAGGCCTTGCATGAGGACAAAAAGCGTGCGGATAGCATGCTTTGTACCGCCATGTAGTCATAAATGTAATAAAGATAAGAGGTTCAATAAACAGGGACCACGCGGCAACGCTAACCCAGCAGCAGCAGCAGCAGCAGCACACGTGATGGAACAGGAGGAGGCGCAGGAGGAGAAGGCCACGCTTTGTGAGACACAACAACCCAGGCCTTGCATGAGGACAAAAAGCGTGCGGATAGCATGCTTTGTACCGCCATGTAGTCATAAATGTAATAAAGATAAGAGGTTCAATAAACAGTGACCACGCGGCAACGGTAACCCAGCAGCAGCAGCAGCACACGTGATGGAACAGGAGGAGGCGCAGGAGGAGAAGGCCACGCTTTGTGAGACACAACAACCCAGGCCTTGCATGAGGACAAAAAGCGTGCGGATAGCATGCTTTGTACCGCCATGTAGTCATAAATGTAATAAAGATAAGAGGTTCAATAAACAGGGACCACGCGGCAACGGTAACCCAGCAGCAGCAGCAGCAGCAGCAGCACACGTGATGGAACAGGAGGAGGCGCAGGAGGAGAAGGCCACGCTTTGTGAGACACAACAACCCAGGCCTTGCATGAGGACAAAAAGCGTGCGGATAGCATGCTTTGTACCGCCATGTAGTCATAAATGTAATAAAGATAAGAGGTTCAATAAACAGGGACCACGCGGCAACGCTAACCCAGCAGCAGCAGCAGCAGCAGCACACGTGATGGAACAGGAGGAGGCGCAGGAGGAGAAGGCCACGCTTTGTGAGACACAACAACCCAGGCCTTGCATGAGGACAAAAAGCGTGCGGATAGCATGCTTTGTACCGCCATGTAGTCATAAATGTAATAAAGATAAGAGGTTCAATAAACAGGGACCACGCGGCAACGGTAACCCAGCAGCAGCAGCAGCACACGTGATGGAACAGGAGGAGGCGCAGGAGGAGAAGGCCACGCTTTGTGAGACACAACAACCCAGGCCTTGCATGAGGACAAAAAGCGTGCGGATATAGCAGCAATGCTTTTTGCCGCCATGCAGTCATAAATGTAATACAGATGAGAGGTTCAATAAACAGGGACCGGAAACGCTAAACCATCCCAGATGTTCATCGGTCATGTTACTTGGTTGGGGTCCAGGAGTGTTGCGTAGTCGTTTCCAATCCAGGATTGATTCATTTTAATTTGAGTCAGACGGTCTGCATTTTCTGTGGAGAGGCGGATACGCCGATCTGTGATGATGCCTCCGGCAGCACTGAAACAGCGTTCCGACATAACGCTGGCTGCCGGGCAAGCCAGCACCTCTATTGCGTACATTGCCAGTTCGTGCCAGGTGTCTAGCTTCATGCCCGGTTTCAGGTCCAGCGGTGCCAGCCACAAATCCGTCTGTTCCTTTATTCCCCTCCAAATTTCCTCCCCTGTGTGCTGCTTATCCCCAAGGCAGATCAGCTTCAGCAACGCTTGCTGACGCATGCCAACAGCTGTGCTGCACTGCTTCCACGATCCTACTGCTGCTGGTGCTGGGTTAGCATTTCCGGATGAGGTACAGCTTTGAGATGCGTTGGAGGAGAAGGAGTCAGAGAGGTAGGTGCTGCTGTTGTTATCCAGCTGTTTGCGGCGTGGGCAACACCCGCGCCGTAGCAGGTGAGGAATCGCTGCCAGGCTCCACAAGGTTCACCCAGTGCGCGGTAAGGGAGATGTATCGACCCTGGCCGAACGCACTCGTCCAGGTGTCAGTGGTGAGGTGAACCTTGCAGGCAACGGCATTCTTCAAGCTTCGGGTTATTTAGCTGACCACGTGCTCATGCAACTCAGGCACTGCAGAGCGCGCAAAGTGGTAGCGGCTGGGAACCACGTAACGTGGGATGGCCACTGACATCATGCCCTTGAAGCTGTTTGTCTCCACCACTCGATATGGCAGCATTTCGCAGGCCAGAAGCTTGGCTATGCTGGCTGGCTGTTACTGCCACGGCCCGGGGGTCATTTGCTGGCAATTTCCTCTTGTGCTCAAACATCTCAGAAACAGACAACTCAACCGTAGCGCTGCACACCGAAGGGCTGTTGGTTGTTGTGTTTGATGAACACTGGGAGACCTCAAGAGCACTAGTCCGGAAAGTGACAGTGTCAGCATCGTCTGATGTTTGTGAATGTTGTGAACCACGCAATGGCTGGGCTACTGCTGCTGCTGAGGCGGGTCTGGTGGTGAGTCTGGTGAACCCAAGGGAGGCAGTGTTGCTGGTGGTACCCTGTCCTGCCGCGTTTGCCCACAGAGTGGGATGTTTGGATAGAATGTGGCGGCTCATGCTGGTGGTGGAGAGGTTGTTAATACTTTTCCCCCTGCTCAGGCGGGTCTTGCACACCTTGCAAATCGCCATGGTAACATCCTCAGTGCAGTCTTCAAAGAAAGCCCAGACTTTAACTGGCTGAGGACTCGGACCTCGTGCGTGATGTGCTGGTGCTGCTTAACCCACTGCTGGACGCTTGAGAGGTCATCCAAGTAATTATCTGGTCCTGTTCTTTTGGATCTGTGAGGGTTGTTGTCCTGGACAACATGGGCAGTATTGAGTGGGTTTTCTTGGGTGCTCCCCTGTGGCCTGTACGTGAACCGTCAGGGGAAACACCTCTTCCCTTGCCCCTCCCTCTTTCACCGGATTTCTTCCTCATTTCACTTATCCTTAAAGTACACGCTGACTGGCAGCAGTACAGTGGCAGTACAGAAATGCTATACAGTGGTGGGTGAGCGGTGTACCACTATTGTCAGCAGTGACACAGAGCACAATGCTATACAGTGGCGGGTGAGCGGTGTACTACTGTTCCCAGCAGACACAGAGTGGAAGTAAACACAATGCTATATAGTGTGGCTGAGCCGTGTACACAGAGTGGCATTAAACACAATGCTATATAGTCTGCTATATAGTCACCCCGAACAGGGTGATGTTCTGCAGAACCCGAACAGTGGCAAACACTGTTCGCCCAACACTACTGGGAGGGAACGCAGATTTTAGTACCTAAACACACGATACAACATGTTTTCCGGGGTCGGACTCTGAGGCACATACAGATGGTCCCGATCATCATCCTCATCATACAACTCTTCTCCTGAGTCTGACCCACCCACCACCTCTGCCACCCCAACATCCCCAGACACAGACCCCTCATCGTCCTCAACATTAACTTGGGATGCTGGCCTGAGCCAGACCTCCTCCTCCACATCAGGCCCCATCATCTCCTCAATGGCAGCCCTCATTAATCGCTCTGGCGACGGACTGATGGACACAACGTTCTCCTCCGGGGAGGGCTGCTGCTGACCACTGGCTGCTGGGGTGGATGTTATAGCTTGCGTGGGGCGTTGGCTGTTGCTGTTGTTGGGAGTGCTGCTCACAGCGGAGGTCTCTGGGGAACTCATGTTGAGCTCATATAGTGGTTGACGGTGAGTGGAGTATTACTGATCCCAGCAATATACACACTGACTGGCAGAGTACGCAATGCTATATAGTGTGGCTGAGCGGTGTACACAGAGTGGCAGTAAACACAATGCTATATAGTCTGGCTGAGCGAGCGGTGTACTACTGTTCCCAGCAGAATCAGAGTGGCAGTAAACAATGGTATATAGTCTGGCTGAGCGGTGTACATAGAGTGTCAGTAAACAATGGTATATAGTCTGGCTGAGCGAGCGGTGTACTACTGTTCCCAGCAGAATCAGAGTGGCAGTAAACAATGGTATATAGTCTGGCTGAGCGGTGTACATAGAGTGTCAGTAAACAATGGTATATAGTCTGGCTGAGCGAGCGGTGTACTACTGTTCCCAGCAGAATCAGAGTGGCAGTAAACAATGGTATATAGTCTGGCTGAGCGGTGTACACAGAGTGTCAGTAAACAATGGTATATAGTCTGGCTGAGCGGTGTACACACAATGCTATATAGTCTGCTATATAGTGTCAGTAAACAATGGTATATAGTCTGGCTGAGCGGTGTACACAGAGTGTCAGTAAACAATGGTATATAGTCTGGCTGAGCGAGCGGTGTACTACTGTTCCCAGCAGAATCAGAGTGGCAGTAAACAATGGTATATAGTCTGGCTGAGCGGTGTACACAGAGTGTCAGTAAACAATGGTATATAGTCTGGCTGAGCGGTGTACACACAATGCTATATAGTCTGCTATATAGTGTCAGTAAACAATGGTATATAGTCTGGCTGAGCGAGCGGTGTACTACTGTTCCCAGCAGAATCAGAGTGGCAGTAAACAATGGTATATAGTCTGGCTGAGCGGTGTACACAGAGTGTCAGTAAACAATGGTATATAGTGTGGCTGAGTGGTGTACACAGAGTGTCAGTAAACAATGGTATATAGTCTGGCTGAGCGGTGTACACAGAGTGTCAGTAAACAATGGTATATAGTCTGGCTGAGCGAGCGGTGTACTACTGTTCCCAGCAGAATCAGAGTGGCAGTAAACAATGGTATATAGTCTGGCTGAGCGGTGTACACAGAGTGTCAGTAAACAATGGTATATAGTGTGGCTGAGTGGTGTACACAGAGTGTCAGTAAACAATGGTATATAGTCTGGCTGAGCGGTGTACACAGAGTGGCAGTAAACACAATGCTATATACTCTGGCTGAGCGAGCGGTGTACTACTGTTCCCAGCAGACACAGAACAGTAAACAGAATGCTATATAGTGTGGCTGAGCGAGCGGTGTACCACTATTCCCAGCAGACACAGAACAGTGAACAGAATGCTATATAGTGTGGCTGAGCGAGCGGTGTACCACTATTCCCAGCAGACACAGAACAGTAAACAGAATGCTATATAGTGTGGCTGAGCGAGCGGTGTACCACTATTCCAAGCAGACACAGAACAGTGAACAGAATGCTATATAGTGTGGCTGAGCGAGCGGTGTACCACTATTCCCAGCAGACACAGAGTGGCAGTAAACAGAATGCTATATAGTGTGGCTGAGCGAGGTACACAGAGTGGCAGTAAACAGAATGCTATATAGTGTGGCTGAGCGAGCGGTGTACCACTATTCCCAGCAGACACAGAACAGTGAACAGAATGCTATATAGTGTGGCTGAGCGAGCGGTGTACCACTATTCCCAGCAGACACAGAACAGTGAACAGAATGCTATATAGTGTGGATGAGCGAGCGGTGTACCACTATTCCCAGCAGACACAGAACAGTAAACAGAATGCTATATAGTGTGGCTGAGCGAGCGGTGTACCACTATTCCCAGCAGACACAGAACAGTGAACAGAATGCTATATAGTGTGGCTGAGCGAGCGGTGTACCACTATTCCCAGCAGACACAGAACAGTGAACAGAATGCTATATAGTGTGGCTGAGCGAGCGGTGTACTACTGTTCCCAGCAGACACAGAACAGTACACAGAATGCTATATAGTGTGGCTGAACGAGCGGTGTACTACTGTTCCCAGCAGACACAGAACAGTACACAGAATGCTATATAGTGTGGCTGAACGAGCGGTGTACCACTATTCCAAGCAGACACAGAACAGTGAACAGAATGCTATATAGTGTGGCTGAGCGAGCGGTGTACCACTATTCCCAGCAGACACAGAGTGGCAGTAAACAGAATGCTATATAGTGTGGCTGAGCGAGGTACACAGAGTGGCAGTAAACAGAATGCTATATAGTGTGGCTGTGCAAGCGGTGTACTACTATTCCCAGCAGACACAGAGTGGCAGTAAACAGAATGCTATATAGTGTGGCTGAGCGAGGTACACAGAGTGGCAGTAAACAGAATGCTGAGGGAGCGGTGTACTACTATTCCCAGCAGCGACACACAATGACTGGGGGGGACCCTGGCTAGCGTGGCTGGAGCGCGAACTACCCTGCCTGCCTACCCAAAGCTAAACCCACAGACAAATGGCGGAGATATGACGTGGTTCGGGTATTTATTTACCCGAACCACGTGACAGTTCGGCCAATCAGAGCGCGTTCGGGTCCGAACCACGTGACCCGTTCGGCCAATCACAGCGCTAGCCGAACGTTCGGGGAACGTTCGGCCATGCGCTCTTAGTTCGGCCATATGGCCGAACGGTTTGGCCGAGCACCGTCAGGTGTTCGGCCGAACTCGAACATCACCCGAACAGGGTGATGTTCTGCAGAACCCGAACAGTGGCGAACACTGTTCGCCCAACACTAGCTGGAATGCAATGATGTGTCAGCTTGTTAATTGTACAGAGCCATGATAATCCAACATGCATACAGACTGTTTAAGATTGGTTGATCCTCATCAGTGCATGGAATGGATTCATGTGGCTCTATGGAGTAGGACTCAAAACACCCAGAGGTACAGATTAACCAACCTGAATTATCACAAATTCCTTCTTTTTTAAGAAGACAACCTTTTTGTTTTGCTTAACATTTTAGTAAGATGGCTTTTGGCCCTTTGTAGCCCCTTACACACTCCGTGGAATTCTTGTTCACCATGAGCTTGCTGGGTGGTCTGTAACTTTTCTTACCTAAATTATATTTTTGTTCTTTGGGAGCTTAAAAATGTAACATGGATAAGGTGAAAACAGAGGAAAACAGGTGAAAAAGCTTTGTGAATCATGCCCTTAATGGCCAACCTTGCTTTGTGCACTGGTGCTCAGTCATGTTGGAACAGGAAAGGCACTGATCAAACGGGTACATTCAAAAATGGTGCAGCAAAAAAATGGTGTAGGGTGATGCCGATAATGGCATCATGCTACTAATGGTATTTAACGTTTCAGAATTATCCAAAAACGCGAAATAACCTTAGTAATAAGATGTCATTATTGGCATCTCTAATACATTACCTGATCCCGGCAATTGCATTTCCTCCTCCTCTTCCTGTTTAGTGTGCAGGAGTCAAGCCAGCCAATCACTATGCAGGGACTGAAGCCGCATGGTGATTGGCTGGCTGCAGAACAGCTGAAAACTAACAAGGAAGTAACGGAGACGTGATCACCTGAGACCAGGTAATGTACACTAAAGCCCCTGCCTCTTTCACACCTCCCTTTGCCTAAACCTTAGCACTCCACCCCGCCGGACTGGAGGCAACGACGGGTCCGTCGTCACCTCCCGCTGGGTGGGCGTTCCAACGACAGTCCGGCGTGTGTACGCACTGTCGGCGGACTGATACGGCTGTTTCTGAGCGATCCGCCGGGTGGATCGCTCAGAAGCAGCCGTATCAGTCCGCCGACAGTGCGTACACACGCCGGATTGTCGTTGGAACGCCCACTCAGTGGGAGGTGACGACGGACACGTCGTTGCCTCCAGTCCGGCGTGTGTACGGACCTTAAACCTAACTACTGTATCCCGGCTATGCTGCCTAACCACTCTTCCTGTACCTGTCTTACTGCCGCCATAGGTGGCAATAGTATGAGCCCCAATAAGCAGCAAGAAGATTAAACAATGCTGCCCGATAAATAGCGGGCGCTAGGCACCTGCTATTTATAGAGCGCCATAATTTATGGCAGTGCCATTTTTTATAGGCACTCATCCTGCACTATTTGTACCTGCTCCCGATCAGATGGTCTGGCTTGTAGTCACAAAGGTGTTCCATAGGTGTTTTTGACCTTTCTTTGTGCCCTGCTACTCATGTTGGAACAGGAAGGGACCATCCCCAAACTGTACCCACAAAAATGAGATCATTGAATTGTCTAAAATGTCTTGCTATCCTGAAGCATTCAGAGCTCATGTTATTGGAATAAATGCGTGAAGCACAACCTCTGAAAAACAAGACCATTATCATTCAGTAGTCTCTATGCTAGTAGTGGGTGCATTGACAACCTACACATGAGAAGAGTATAGCCATGATTAGACATCTATCTAAATGAATGAAAAGCTTGAGAGTGAATTTATGTGGCCACAGTCCCAAACCTTGTGCAGTTAAACAATCGGGAGAGAGGGGGGTCACTAGCAGAACCTCTGTGTTATTCCATGCGCTGTGTCACACATTGCACAAAGATGGTACTTCAGTCAATAAAGCTGCTTGGAGATATTGTTATTGCTTCTGTTATTTTCCAATTGAAAATTGCACAGGCACTTAAGAAATATTATTTATTTATTTATTGTATTTATAAAGCGCCAACATATTACGCAAGGCTGTTATTGGTGTTTCACCATATTAATCCTGTGATATAGTGATGTCAGTATTGTCATTATAATATCTTAGTGACTGTGACAATTGATGTGTTCAATTGATTCTAGTTGCTTGTTTATTTTCATGAAATTGGTTTTACTCTTTGGTTGGTTATACCTTCATATACTGTTTTGATTAGGATAGGTTTATATTGTATAGATCCCGGTCATTTCCCCCTAGATTTACCTCTGGGTGGTTTTAATTGTTTTTACTATTGATTTCAACTGTTTCAATAAAGTCTCGACAATTTACTAATTACATCATGTTCTGGCCTGGTGCTGTTTAGAGCTATCTCTCCTTTTTGTTAGATTTTCAATGCATTTCTTGTAATGTAATGTGATCATGTAATCACAAGAAAAGTGTTACAACCAAATCCTAACAAAGTGATAGTGATACAAAAAAAACCAGAAAGTACTACATACAACAGCACATTTGCAAAATCTTTACATGCCCTGATGAAGGATGCAGGAATTAGGCGTGGGGAAAACGTAGAACACTGGGTTTAAGAGCTTTCTAAAACATTGTATATGTTGTATTATTTACACTTCCCATGTGCTTTTGTTGATTATACTCTCCCATTTAAAGTGAATACTAATGTTGTCAATAAAGAGCAAGGGACATTTTTAGTTCAGGCTTAGGAGGGAAAGAGTGTATCACTGCATTTACTAATAGGAGATTAAAGCAGACCTGAACTCCTCTCTGCTCTATAACATACGCAACAGCATAATAACCTTTAAAGAAAAACATTTCTATGTTACAGCTGATACATATCCTGCAATAAATCAGCAGTATTTCTACTTCCTACTTTCATGGAAGCAGACATATTGTTAACATCTTGTGTTTACAAATTACCTCTCTGCCGAGGCAGTCAGCTGACACACCTGAGGAATCAAATTACAACTTTTGCTTAGTCACAGATGAAGGGGAATTATACAGGCTAAACTCTCTAAGTGCATAAAGGGTACACAATAAACACCGACAACAAACCAATAGTTTATATACAATCAGCTAAATTCAGGGAAAACATGTTTAACCAACTTGCATTTTGCCTTCAATATATCATAGGTTAAATTAGTATTTGTGATGATGGTGTTCTGTTTTACTTTAAAGTTAATCTCCATATTTGTTGATTCTGAATAGCATTGTGTGAGAATCTGCTCAGCTGCCTGTGCAGACAGGCAGCTTTTTCACCACTGTTCAGGTCTGCATTCTGCAGGTCTCTTTAAGAGAGACTTTTTGTCAGTATTGCAGCTTGCTGCTGAGGAATTTGCATACATTCGTTATGCAAATCCCCTACCTGCCTCCTGTGATGACTGGCAGTATAAAGATTGGGATTACCCATAGTCCTTTGCTGGTCATTCCTTCAGGGTTTGTAGTAAACACTCCTAGAGAGTGTCAGCCATGCTACTTCTTGTTGAGGTTATCTTAGAGTAATTCTGGGGACTGCACTAGGCAGTTTTCTTTAGTGCCGTTAGGATTGCTTATCTGTTTGTTTGTCTGTTGCGACTGTCCTGTCCCAGCGGTGGTCGATAGGAAGTCGTTCTGTGTGTCTGGGTGCTAACCGGAACAGCCGTTGTTACTGGTAGCCCCTTCTGATGTCTTCCCTGGATCGCACTCGCCTTGCGTTAGTGCTGTGGATCCTTCTGTTCTGTCTACCTGGATCGCACTCGCCTTGAGCTAGTGCTGTGGATCCTTCTGATCTGTCTTCCCTGGATCGCACTCGCCTTGCGCTAGTGCTGTGGATCCTTCTGTTCTGTCTACCTGGATCGCACTCACCTTGAGCTAGTGCTGTGGATCCTTCTGATCTGTCTTCCCTGGATCGCACTCGCCTTGCGCTAGTGCTGTGGATCCTTCTGTTCTGTCTACCTGGATCGCACTCGCCTTGAGCTAGTGCTGTGGATCCTTCTGATCTGTCTTCCTGGATCGCACTAACCGCTAGCGGTAGCGGCTGTGGATCTTTCTGATCTGTGTTTCTGCTTGGATCACACTTGCTCTGACGGAAGAGCGGTGGATCCTTTCTGCCTAGTTCCTGTTTTACGTGTGTCTGTCTTGTCTGATATGAACGCTTGCTGTAGGCTCGGTGAGGTAACCGTTAAGCAAGCGCTCGCGTTCTCTGTTTCGTGTTTTTCTGTCTTTGGTTAGTTAGGCGTGCTTGTCTCTGTTGTGCGTAACACGCGGAGACCGCGCACGAACGTGTGCACTGTTGCGAATGAGTGCGGTGTTCGCGTTCAGCTAGCGTTTGTTATTTTCCTTATCTTTCTCTTTGTATGATTTGCTGTGCCTTTGCTACCCTGGTGCTCTGTCCTGCTCAGTCTTGTGTCGCTATTGGTAATCGTCATTCTTGCGATTGCGTTTCCTACTTCGTTTCCGCCATTGTGTGTTCGTCGTTGCTGGGTGGCGACTAGTTTGGTGGGCACACATTGGTTCTGTCCTTTTGCTCTGTTCCCTGTGGGCTATCCAGCCCTGCCTGATTGTACCTTGTCCTGGATCTGTACAATTCCCATTTGGCATCTGTGGCTGTGCAGCGGCTGTGTTCGCCTGCACTCCACAGCGCCATCTGCCGGTGGGAATTGCCCTCTGCGGGTGCATAGCACCTAGCCTGGGTGTCCTCAATTATACGCTTGTGGAGGAAATCCGCCGCGTCAGCGCACGTCTGGTGCGCTGACCACGGAGACGATTCCACAATCGTTACACATTGGAGCATTGAACAAGCCCCACCCCCAGTACCCAAGAAAGGATGCAAATGTGTGCCCTCATCCATGGCACCCTCCATCCCCCTTGCTCAGGCTAATATTAAAGGGAATCCAAAGTGAAAATAAACTTATTATATAATGAATTGTATGTGTAGTACAGCTAAGAAATAGAACATTAGTAGCACAGGTCATATTGTTTCCAGTACAGAAACTTCAATTGTTATCTATGCAAAAGAGGTTCTCTGAGCACTCCGACTAATTTAGTCAGAGAGCAGTGCGATTTCCTGAAGCACTTATACCTTAAAGAAACAATGAACGACTACTTCAGATAAGATTTTTACTGCAGAGAAGATCAAAGGGTCATTAGCTCTGCTGTTTCATAGTTTAAAATGCAGAGTGTAGTTTGTAAACTGCAAATATTAGAGAATGATGCAATGTTAAAAAAAAGCTATATAACTGAAAATAAAAATTTGATACTCTTTTCTTTGCCACTAATGTTCTATTAATTATCCATACTACACATACAATTCATTATATGTAACGATCGCTTGTTACTTATCACGCCTCGTTCCTGCGCTGACTCTCCTGCTAGGACGGCGAAGTGTAACGATCGTTCGTTACACCCCAGCCCCCAAGTCCCACGCAGCTCCGCTCTGTCTTCCCTGCATGGCGGAACATGCTGACCCAACGTGCTTCCAGGTTCAGTGTCCTCTGTTGCTAGGCATGCACAAGCGCCTCTGCTGCCCTTATATTGCAGTGGCCATAGGAGGTACTGCCCCTTCCCTAACTGAGAGAGAGGGTATTTAAACCCTGCACTCTCACACTTCATTTCTGTTGCATCCCTGGTCACAGCCATGGCGTTCCTTCACCATTCCCCCTCCAAGTCGTTTCCCTTTTTGGCTTCCCTATTACCAAGATCTCCCTGCAAGTAATTTCCCCTTTTTGGCTACTCCCTTTGCTACACCTGCCTGCCTGGTAGCCTACCAGGTATCCCAGCCTATCAGTCCTAACCTGCCAGCCATCCACCCAGCGGTCACTTTCCAGTATCCCTGCACTTCCTTTTAGTCCCTAGCCTCACTTCCCTGTCCGCTGCACTCCTGGGGTTTCCCTCTGTCTGCGAGTTCCCTCTGGAACTCTACAGTCACCTGCAGCACCCCAGGGGATTCTCTCAGCCTGTGCGTTCCCTCTGCAGCTCTCCTGTCACCTGCACACTAGTGGTGACGGCCCATCATCCCTTGTGGGGTGCGCTGATGAAGACCCCACGCCCTGGAGCTGCTCACCCCTTGATACCAGTGACAGGATCAACAGAACCCCGACGGTTCTCAAGAACCCTGACATTTAATCCGTATTCTTTGCTGCAGTGTCACTTTAAGAGGTGCTCTCCACCTCCCTGCCCCCCCCCCCCACACACACACACACACACACTCTCTAAATCAGAACCTGCTTGTAGCTTGTTTAACTACTACTCCACATTAAACCCCCCTTCCCCATGCTGGATTAAATGTCCACATGCTTACAAGCCCTTCTGATGGCGCCACTTGTATGACTGAGTGGAGTGGATGGTGACAGTCTAGCCCTGATGCCCTGAGTCAGCCCTAGCCACTTTCAGCATGACAACAGAAAGGGATGAGAGAGTACTGTTGGGTGTCTCTGTGGGATGGTCCATGTCTCTGCTGTGTTATGATTCTCAGCCACTGCTGCACTGATTGAAATGCATCGCCTTAAAGGGGAGCTTTAAAAAAACACATATATAAGTAGATAGATAAATACTTGCTCTACTTACATAACATATGTATTGTACTGCCCACGTTTTGATTTTAGTGATTTTTCTATAATAAAAAGAGAAAATCCTTGGGATTCTTCATCTTAACAGTGTTTATTTTGAAGCCAATCCTGATGGCATTTTCTCCTTTACTCTCCTCTGCCTGATTGTATATGCATTGCCTGGCCTACTCCCAGTGTTCAGGCAGTCCCACCCAGCTCTGCAATAGAAAGTGCATTGTCTCAGCATGAGAAATATTGGCCAATTAGAGAGGACCAAAGGTGTGAGAGGGTAAACGGGAGGGAAAGAGGCTTCAGCCAGTCAGGCTGCATTAGTTAAGTCTAAGCGGAAGTAAAGAAGCAAAAAAAAAAAAAAGACAACCCAGCATGCCCTGCAACTGGGGAATGTTGTTTTATGGATAAGAAAAGTAATAGAGACTTTAACTTTTGGATTGCCTGGTTAGCATCCTTATTACTTATTTATCAGATAAAAATAAAGAATTGATTCTTGATTTTATGCCCGACAGTTACACCTTAAAGGGGAACTGTAATGACACAGAATGTAATACAGTATTCAGGATTACCATCTTTATTTTAAATCCTGGTTTCAGCATCAGAAGCGCTTCTTATTTATCTATATATTGCTGTATATTGGTATGTAACCCCGCCCTCCCAATATAGACAGTCTCCTATTTCCAATCGAGTTACAATTTTTCACATATACAAAGTTGTCTCCATGTACAAAATATACAGGACGGTTTTTGTTATATTTTTTTTGTTACATGTTACAGTATTGTATAAACCGTTGTAAGTAGTGCAAAACAAATTAAAAACACATTAAAACAACAAAAAAGCCATAGTTTATAGTATATGTCCAAATCCAGAGTTATCTGAAAATAAATAATTTATCCGTAGTTCACTATGTATAACGTGACTCAACCTACAAACTAATTCAACTTACAATTTCCTGGAACTAAACTTGTTTGTAAGTAGGGGACCACCTGAAATATTTAGACTAGGCTACCATCATGCCCATATCCAGGGGCGGGGCATGGCCTGGGGCGCTGGAGCTGGAGAGTGCGCAGCGGGAGGATGGATGGATGATGCAGAGAGTGCGCAGCGGGAGTGCATAATAACTCACCTAGCTGAGATCCCCAGGTGCCTCATCTCCTCCAAGCCAAGGTGTCCTGTCGCACTGGCAACAACAGTCCCCGTGATGTCATCATAGGGGGCGCTGTTTCCAGTATGACAGGATGCCTAGGCTAGGAGCAGGAAAGAGATGCGGCATCTGTGGATCCCGCCTAAGTGAGATATCCAATCCCCCTGTGCACTCTCTGCATTTGCCCCACCCACCGTCCTCTGACTAAATGGATGGAAAGGGTGGGACTCTCTGACTAAACGAGGTATGGGGCTGTTTGGATAAATGGGAGGGGCTCTCTGGCTATATGCTAATACGATGTTGTTAACATACTATTAAAATATAATTGCATCACCTTAGCAATGCGATTACTTTGTTCAATGCACCGCAACGCCCTACTGTGAAGGTAGCCTTACACACACTTGTATAAACAAAACACACACACATATAGACAAGAATTTATGCACATTGACACACACATGCACACACGTACATATTCATGCATATATACCCATGTGTACTTCCATGGATGTACATACACAATAACGCTCTCGCACACACATAAATATATTCAACACAATTTTTATAAAGTTGAAAATAGTTTTCTAACTATGTCAATAGAAGTAGAGAAGGACTGTGAAGAGTGCATAAATCTGGCAGTTGGCGAATTGTCTGCAGAGTGGCTTTGGTGAAATTCAGGAGCTCCGTAGTGGACAGTAGTGAACAGTGAGGGGACCAGCGCATACAAACACTCTTACTTCCTTCACACTGTGGGACCCCAGAAGACATTCCCTGGCATAAAATATTACTGTGTCTCTCTGCTGTTGCTGCCTTTCCTTCTCTCTACCTCTCTCTGACTGCATAACAAGACTCCACGGATCTTCTGGAAAAAGCCATGCTGCTGGTCACTGTAGCTGCTCTCCAGATGATTTAAATTATTTCAGTTAGGGAATGACACAGCTGATAAGTTTTATTTTCTGAATTGAAAGATACAGTGTACTTTCTATCCTCCTCACATCTGAACCATGCTCTTATCATCCTGAATGGCATTTATTACATGCACACATGTGCACTGCAATCCGCTATCTGCTGTCAGAACGTGGGTGAAGGATCCCACGTGGCAAACACCTCAAAGTCACCCAGACACTGGAGTGGCTGCAAGTCTCTACATTACTTTGCTGACAATTGAGAGTGATGATATGACAAGGGAAACCACTCAGCATTCATATTGAGAATACATCCTAAATGGATGGGACTTCGCAATCTGATTACACATGAGTTGAGTGAACCCTATGTACCAGTACCACCGCCAGGAACTCAGGGGGGAGTAAATAAAGCATCATATTACTGGGTCAGCCAATCAGCATGTTCTAATTACACTTGAATGCTCATTGGAATGGATTTAGGGGAGTGAGTTGATTTTAGGAATGTTATGCTGGTGTTTTGCAAATTCAAGCACTGACAATACTTACCCTCCCAGCACAGTGTTTGATACAATTGGTCTCAGCAGTAAAGGAAGCCATACATCTAGAAATAATGGGCATATACGACAAGAGGCAAATCTCTCTCAATCAAATCTGAGTAGAGAGAGATCTGTCAGCTGCCCATACACTACAGGCCAATTCCTGATCAATTTCAGCTTAAAATCTCTCGGGAATCAGCTGAGCCTGCCAGGTCCGCCGCCTTGATACTGTGTGTGCCAGCATGGCGCATGTGTGACGTCTCGCGTCGGCGTGCTATAACTATCAGGTTATCTGAGCAGGTGCGTATATACAGTATATGATGCCACTAGGCTTATTTAACGTAAGCAACCTCCAAATTTACTAATCAAAATTACATCAATAACATTTTAATTAGATCTTATGACACAAGTGGTGTCATGACATCTTATCTAGATCTTATGACATTTTGGCCCATATGCAATTCACTATTTCACCTGAGTTTTCTCCTAGGTGATATTTTCATAACTTGTCAAAATATGCCCTTTAACCACTTGAGGACCGCAGTGTTAAACCCCCCTAAAGGCCCGGCCATTTTTCTCAATTTAGGCCACTGCAGCTTTAAGGCCTCACTGCAGGGCTGTCAGTGATTCCCCAACCCCCCTTTTTTTTTCTACTCCTCCCTCCCTCCCCCCGTCAGCCAATCAGTGTGATCGGCTGTCATAGGCTTCAGCCTATGGCAGCTGATCACTTCCCTGCAACAAAAGAGAATGGTGTTGGATAAGCAGCAACTCAAGTAGTAACTACTTGAAACACTATGCCGGTGCCTTGCCTCAGCTGGATTGCTCATACAGCTTGTATCCCATTGAACGTAAAGAAAGAGACGGCACTCCACTGGCTGCAATCAAGATGCTGTGTATTCACGAACAAGAACACTACATGTTACACAGCAGCATCTTGATTGCAGCCAGTGGAGTGCTGTCTCTTTCTTTACGATCACTTCCCTGCCTCTGGAGGGGACAGCTGTGTCACACGGCTGTCCCCAGTACAGCGCTGCCTTAGATCGCAACGATGAACAGGTTGATTAGACGGCAATTTTGCCATCTAACAGTCTCCTAGCGGCAATTGCCACTGGGAGTCTGCTCCGCCATCCAAGCAGGGATGCACGCAGTCTCCTGAAAACCACGCCCCAAGGACCTTACGCCGTTCTGTGTTAGGCGGTCCTGGGACTGCCGCCGCGTCCACGCCCATCAGCGTGACGTGGTCGGCAAGTGGTTAAGTCACCAGCAAGCAAGAAAATTCTCAGAATAATATTGACTATGCTTTTTCACCTACTTTTAGGTACTTTTTTAATTGTTAAATGTTTAAAAGTTATTTAAAAGAGAAAATAAAAAAATTATCTCCTGGGAGATAACTCAGGAGAAAAAGTTAATTGCATATGGGTCCTTATGTCTTATGACATCTATCTAGTCTTGATCTGATACTCCTAATTGGAGTCGGGTAAGCCAAGATATATCACGTATGCTCTTATCTTATTCTAAGAAATTGGTATGTTCTTTGGTACATCATTAATTAACGGGGATTTTCTGAATGCCACCTGTAAGGTCACAGGGTGTAATTACATGTCTTGATCACATGGTTTATTGTTTTCATAACAAATAGCCATCTGTTTTAATTCATGCTAAAATATATAGAAATCAAACGTATTTACCTTAATATATAGGTCTATTATTGATTAACTCATTAAATAATAGCTCTATGATCACTATACACGATTAACAAATATCAGCGTATAGCAGGCTTATAGCTTCTGCAGTACATATGGTTGGCCTTGCATAAGCGCATTGCATTGCAGCAAGAACTGAGTGCTTATCTTAATATAAACATTACAGAGTACAGACGTACTTCAAACAATGGCATAAAGGGTTACAACAATCTAGCACTGATTAAAGAATAACTCTTTAAAAATAACATTTTAAAACATATATAATTGTTACAAACCTGAACGGAGAAACTGGGATTGATCGCAGTTTGCAGCAACACAGACACTGAGATATACTGTGCAAAAATGTTTATTTACAATCGTGCATACAGTAGTGCTATCAGATTAAACATTCCAGAGGCGCTAGGAAAATTGTGTTTGTCACCTGGAGATAGAGAGCTATTGCATGTACAAGGCCACCCTGGCGGTAATGACGAGCCTGGCTCGACCAGCAGAAACCTGCTGAAAGTGGTAATGATGAGCTAGGCTCGTCAATACTGCCAGGGAGATTTCCTGTTTCTCTGCACCGCCGGCTCCACTTTTCCCTTATCAGAGGGATTCCCCAGGATGGCTGGATGCCGGACTGCACGCTGCGGGTAGCGATCTGTGCTACCCACAGCGTGCAGAACTAGCATCCAGCCACCCTGGGGAATCCCTGTGCAGCCAGCGGGGCAGAGTATGTGCTGGCTATGCGGGCGGGTGGGGGGATCCCCCTTCTATGTGTGCGGATGGCCGAGCGGGGGCTTCCTCTTCTATGCGGGTGAGTGGGGGGATCCCCCTTCTATGTGTGCAAATGGCCAAGCTGAGGCTCCCCCTTCTAAGGCGGGGGAGGAATCCCCCTTCTATGTGTGCGGATGTCTGGGTGGGGGATCCCCCTACTCTGGGGGATCCCCCTTCTATGCGGCGTGCGGTGGGTGTCCCCCTCCTCCCTCACAATCCCCCCCCCCCTGCCCCCCCTCAAAGCACCTTGAGGTGGGATCTACTCACCCGAGGGCTCTCTCCTGCGGCGGCTGGCACACTTCCTCCTCCATTGCCGAAGTCCCGGTCTGTGTAGTTACAGTATGAGGCTTGGTGACGTAACCAAGCCTCGTACTGTAACTACACAGAGAACGAGACTTCGGCAATGGAGGAGGAAGTGTGCCAGCCGCCGCAGGAGAGAGCCCTCGGGTGAGTAGATCCCACCTCAAGGTGCTTCGAGGGGGGGGGGGGCAGGAGATCAGGGGGCCGGGGGGGGGGGGGGAGATCGTGAGGGAGGAGATGGGAGGAGGGGGACACCCACAGCACGCTGCATAGAAGGGGGATCCCCCAAAGTAGGGGGATCCCCCACCCAGACATCCACACACATAGAAGGGGGATTTCCCCCCCCCCCCCCCCGCTTAGAAGGGGGAGCCTCAGCTCGGCCATCCGCACACATAGAAGGGGGATCCCCCCACCCACAAACCTGGCTCACTATACATCTGGCTCCCTATACATCTGCCTACCTATACATCTGGCTCCCTATACATCTGGCTCACTACACATCTGGCTCCCTATACATCTGCCTACCTATACATCTGGCAAACTATATACCTGGCAAACATCTGGCTAACTATATACCTGGCAAACATCTGGCTCACTATATACCTGGCAAAACATCTGGCTCACTATATACCTAGCAAAACATCTGGCTACCTATTCCTGGCTAATACATCTGGCTACCTATTCCTGGCTAATACATCTGGCTACCTACACCTGGCTAATACATCTGGCTATACATCTGGATCTTATACTCACCATTGGCGTGCTGATCCCTCGTCACGTACCTCTGGTAGCTTCCACAGTGCCTTCTTCCATGTCCCTTGGCGGATTTTGCTTCTCCCTCGGCGATCACATGTCCCCCTTCAATCGGCGTTGATGGCACCAGGGTCACACAGCATCATCAACATCTCGCAGCAAACACTTTTTTTTTTTTAAATTGAATCCATACAATAACCTGAATTGAATTCAATATATAAAAAAAATTGATTGCAAAAAAAAAAAATTGGTTAAAAATTATTGGAAATTAATTGAACCACTTTTTGCACGGAAATCCTGGGGAAATAGAACGCCAGGGTGGCTACAGGAAACCATAGACCAATAAAAAAAGTGTTAAGGTGCGTACACACGCACTACCAGCGGCAACAACGGGTCCGCCGGACCCTCCTGCCGGGCGGTCTTTTATCCGACAGTAGTGCGTGTGTACGCGCTGTCGGCAGACTGATATAGCTGTTCCTGAACGATCCACTGAGCGGATCGTTCAGAAACAGCCTTATCAGTCCGCCGACAGCGCGTACACACGCGCTACTGTTGGCTAAAAGACCACCCAGTGGGAGGGTCCGGCGGACCCGTCGTTGCCGCTGGTAGTGCATGTGTACGCACCTTTATACATACCGGGGGCTTCCTCCAGCCCTATGCGCACAGATCACTCCCACGCCTCCATCCTCCTCTGCCTGTAACTCCTGTACCGGGTCCCGTTAGTTCTGCCAGTCGCGGCCTGTCTGCGCAAGAGAAGTGTGCCCTCTACTGCGGGTACCGGAGAGATACATAGAGGGTGCACTTCCTCTTGCGCAGACTGGTCACGACTGGCAGAACTAACGGGACCCGATACCGGGGCTGCAGGAAGCGAGGACGTTGGCGTGGGAGCGATCCGTGCACATAGGGCTGGAGGAAGCCCCAGGTATGTATAAAACTTTTTTTTTTTTTTTATTGGTCTCTGGTACACTGTAAGACATATGTAATTAACTTTTTCACCTGAGTTTTCTCGTCAGAGATAATTTTTTGTCTTGGCCTCAATTCACTAAGCAGTTTAGACTAGTCTACAGATTGTTTTTAGTCTACTGATGGTTTGGTGTAATGATTTAGACCGGTTTTTAGATCTGGTGTAACATTCAGTAATTACACAGTTCACAAAGGCAAACAAGGAGCAACCACGCCCACTTTTATTGACAGAGATTAGACCAGCTGATTTCTGTAGGTAAAGTAATTCTGTGAGGTATTTTATATGTGAGGATGGAACCTTTTGAATTAATTATGCTTGAGTTTAATTGTATCCAGAGGAGAGCTCATCAAAGGAGAAGGATGTCAGTCATAGCTACTCGTTTGTGAATTGCATCTTTTGATCATTTCCTGTGCTTTACCGACCTAATTACTGAATGGTTTAGACCAGGTCTAAAAACCAGGTCTAAAACATTTGGTAGTGAATTCCCCTTTGATGCAACTGACCAAACCATCAGTAGACTAAAAACCAGCAGTAGACTAGTCAAAACTGCTTAGTGAATTGAGGCCCTTGTGTTTAAAATCATTTTCTAAAACTTTGTAATTGAAGTAGTACTAAGATAGGTGAAAAGGTGCTATCAAAATTATTTTGAGTATTTTCTTGCTTGCTGGTGGTGTAAAAGGCATTTTATTTCCAAACTGTGAAAATATCACCTAAAAGAAAAAAAAGTTAATTGCATATGTGTCCTTATGTCCTAAGCCTTGTATACACGCTAGATGGTTCTCAGCCGAGGCTGCCTCAGCCGAGAACCTAAAATCTGTACAGGGGTCCCCCACCCCCCTCAATGCGTTGGCAAGCAATCTACCTGGTGGATCATCTCAGCTGAGGGCATTTTTTGTCTACTCACCGTACCTACTCCATGCCACTTTTCTAATAAGTGTAGTAAAGCATTTTGACATGGTATTCGTCCATCGCTATTGATTGCTTTTTTTCTATCAATCTGTTCTTATTTTGCAACATTGATTGTTCTATGTTTTTTTTCTTTTTGATTGGCCTAAAAATTATTAAATAAAAAGATTAAAAAATCCTAACACCTTACCTGTGCCCTGACACTGCACTGGCACTTATCTAAGGAGGGATTCTGGGCAGCTGTAATCCCCCCCCCCCCCCCAGCATACTATGCCCGGTAAAAAAACACATATAAGTAGATAAATACTTGATCTACTTACATAACACATGTATTGTACTGTCCACGTTTTGATTTCAGTGAAATTATATAGTAAATTAAGAGAATTCTGTTCCTGGTGGGAACCATGTCTTTTGCCCACAGTTTGAGGCTAAACAGGGATGCTCAAATTCGGCTTCGGGAGATATCCGGATTTTTGCTATCCGGATATCTCCCAGTAATGCTGTGCGGGCTGGACGGGGGGGTCAAGCTTACCTCTCTGACGTCTTCTTTGGTCGTCCCTCGGCGCCTCCCACGATGCGCTCCAAGCAGCGGTCACCTGATTACAAACACTTCCTCCTTCCGGATTGAAGGAGGAAGTGTTTGTAATCACGTGACGCGCATGGAGCGCATCGTGGGAGGCGCCGAGGGACGACCGAAGAAGACGTCAGAGAGGTAAACTTGACCCCCCCCCCCCCCGCCCAGCATTACTGGGAGATATCCGGATAGCAAAAATCCGGATATCTCCCGAAGCCGAATTTGAGCATCCCTGAGGCTAAATACTGATGTCATTTCTTCCCTTACCTTTTTTTCTTTTCTCCTCCAATCGCTAAGTCGCCTCAGCCTTGCTTGTAAACACAAGTGAGCAGAGGATCATGTTTCAGCTAGGCAGGGAGATAAAGGGAAGAGCAGGAATATATTATACAGCCTTTCTCAACCTTTCTACCCTGGAGGAACCCTGCAATTAACTTTGGGATATCAGGGAACCCCTGCAAACAATTTTTTGATCTCGAGGAACCCCCGCATTTATTTTGGAGGAGGCATGGTCTTTAAAAGTATGTGTGGCTGTTTATTTCACTACCCCCTATTACACAGCCCCTCATTATACTGTCTCCTGACCCCCCAATTTAGTGCTTCTTGTTGAAGTATCACCTATTATAGAGTGCTCTATTATACTACCCCCACGATGGGGGAAAATGCCAAGGAACCCTTGCAGAGTACTCGAGGAACCCTGGGGTTCCAGGGAACCCTGGTTGAGAAAGCCTGATATTATAGATAAAAAGAACCCCCAGCATGCAACTGAATGGCAATGGCTATGAAAGGGCCAGTGCTACTAAGGTATTTGATAACTCCATATCATAATGGCAGAAAAAAGTTTTGTATGCAGGATTAGCATCTTTATCACTTAATCCCCTCAGACCAGTTGTTGTTGAAATTTGATTTTTATGGTGACAATCCCGCTTTAAAGAACAAGCGACACCCATGCTAACCTAGAAATAAAAAACACATACATAAGTAGATAAATACTACTTCTACTTGCATAACAGATGTTTTGTGCTATCCACGTAATGCTTCCTGTGAATTTTATAAAGGAAAAGCAGAAAATCCTCTTCTAGGCAGTGGCCATCTTGCCAAGCTAATGCTGACATCATATCCTCCCTGACTCTTGTTTTCCCCCCTCCCTTCTCTTGCTCATTGTGTATTCATTAGCTGCCCTCCTCCCAGAGTCTTCAGACACTCTCACTGAGGTGTATACTAACAAGGGCACTGTCTTTTTTATTTACACATCCAATCACTGAGTCACCTCAGCCTTGCTTGTAAACACAAGTAATCAGAGGGTGTTTCTGATAAGCAGATAGGAAGGGAAATAAATGTAAGAGGAATATATTATAGATAAAAAAAACTCCCAGTATTCAACTCTTTGGCACTGTTTGGCACTAGGGCCATTGCTCCTAAAGTATGTGATGACTACAAACCATAACAGCAGAAAAAGTATCTTTATCACTAAGGCTGGTTTCACAGTGGGACGTTACAGGCGCACGTTAGAGCAGCCTGTAACGTACCCCACCGCACAGCAATGAAAAATCAATGGGCTGTTCACAGTGCCCACGTTGCGTTACTTAGTAACGCTGCGCCACAAGACAACGTACTGCATGCAGTACTTTATAAGCGGCAGAGCCGCGTTAGACTTCTTGCACATGCTCAGTAATGTTGGGGAGGAGTGGAGAGCGGCCAGGCACATGGCTAATTAATATTCACTGCACTCAGTGACTGCAGTGTTTACTTCCTGGAGCGGCCGCTCTGTGCGGATATTGGCCGGGCTGGACCACGTGATGCTGCATGCGTCCAAGAGTACGCATCACGGACGCCAGAGTGAGCTGCACAACGCGGCTCACTCTGACGTCCACATCAGAGAGCACCAAGCGTGGCGTTAGGGGCACGTTATGCGACCATAACGTCCCCTAAAACGCAACGTCCTTCTGTTAAACCAGCCTTAATACATTCAGACCAGTTGCTGTTGAAATTTGATTTTTATGGTGACAATACCGCTTTAAAGGGACACTTAAAGTGGATCCGAGATGAACTTTTACTCATTGCATAATTGTGTTCCTTTCCTATTGTTTATAGGGCATTCCTCAAGCCATACACTTTTTTGTTTTTGTTTTAATGCTCTAATTCCCTATAAACTAAAGAAGCAACGCCCACAGGTTTTCAGAGAGCCAAGGCACTTTCAGACAGTAGCAAGGGCTCATGGGAGCTCAGTCTGGGCAGGAGGAGGGGGAGGTATTACTAGCCAGAGATTTCAGAGGCAGAGGGGAGGAGGAGGGGGGATCAAAATTTTTTGCTCAAGATGCAGATAAGCCTGCTTCTGTGAAATGTTTACAAACAACATGGCTGCTGTCATTGTATCACAGGAATAATCAGTCATATTCTATTAAAGCTGTTTGCAGCTAGATTTGCTGTGTAAACTATCTAAACTTTAGATAAGATATATAGACAAGTTACTTGTTATAGTTAGTTTTTCATCTCGGATCCGCTTTAAAGAGACTCTGTAACATCAAAAAGATCCCCTGGGGGGTACTCACCTCGGGTGGGGGAAGCCTCGGGATCCTAATGAGGCTTCCCACGCCGTCCTCTGTCCCACGGGGGTCTCGCTGCAGCCCTCTGAACAGCCGGCGACAGACCCGACTGTCAGTTCAATATTTACCTTTGCAGGCTCCAGCGGGGGCGCTGTGGCTGCTTTCGGCTCGGAACTAGACAGAAATACCCGATCTCCGCCGGGTCCGCTCTACTGCGCAGGCGCCGGAGACTTACGCCTGCGTAGTAGAGCAGACCCGACAACGATCGGGTATTTCCGCCTACTTCGGAGCCGACAGCCACCAGAGCGCCTGCGCAGGAGCCAGGAAGGTAAATATTTACGTCGCCGCTGTACGGAAGGCTGCAGCGAGACCCCCGAGGGACGGCGTGGAAAGCCTCATTAGGATCCTGAGGCTTCCCCCACCCGAGGTGAGTACCCCCCAGGGGACATTTTGATGTTACAGTTCCTCTTTAAGGCCTCTTGCACACTGCAAGCGATTCCGATTCAGATTCCGCTTTTTAATCTGTTTTTACATCCGATTCAGATTCCGATTTGCAGTGTGCAGGGAGCAAACTGCAAATCTGAATCTGAATCGGATGTAAAAACTGATTAAAAAGCAGAATCTGAATCGGAATCGCGTGCAATGTGCAAGAGACCTAAGTCATCCCCAAAAAAATGAGTTTTACTCACCTGGGGCTTCCAATAGCCCCCTGCAGCTGTTCGGTGCCCACGCCGTCTCCCTCCGATCCCCCTGTCCCCGCCGGCAGGCACTTCCGGTTTCGGCGACAGGCTGAGAACGCGAGTGATTCTTCGCGTTCCCGGCCACGATAGCGCCCTGTATGCTGCTATAGCATATATCATATACCAGCATACAGGGCGCTATTGCAGCCAGGAACGCGAATAATTACTTGCGTTCCCAGCCTGTCGCGGAAACCAGAAGTGGCTGCCGGCGGGTACAGGAGGATCGGAGGGAGACGGCGTGGGCACTGGACAGCTGCAGGGGGCTTTGGAAGCCCCAGGTGAGTAAAACTCATTTTTTTGGATGACTTAAGTGACCCTTTAAGTTCATTTTCATGCCTTTCCTGTTCAGAGCTAGTGCTCTTGCAGTCCATCATACTACATTTTTTTACTCAAACTTAGGGTCACTTTAAACAGCTTTTCCCATCCTTGGCAATGCAGGATAGTTGATATGCTGCGCACTATAGTGGCGTCGCCTCCTTGATTCAGGCGTTTGCATTCAGAGCGGCGAGTGTGCCGTGAGGAGCTTCCCCGGTACATGTGCAGCCAGGTAATAATGCGTGTCTATGTGCTGAGCAGGGCGGAGGGGCAACCGGCTGCATGCAGTGCACATGTGTGCTGCTAGCTGGGGAGGGGGGAGGCTGAGTTTGTGAAGCGGAGCAGAATCAGGAAGTCAGAGGGAAAACACACAGACATGTTTGATCACGATGACATGACGGAGGGGAGGAGGAGGAACAGGGCCTGAAGCTTTTACCTCCACACACACACACAACATACATACACCCCCCGCACGGCGGATCTCCCCGGCTACACCCGGCGCTGCTGCTCAGGTAAGCGCACAGTACAGGCTCATACAGCGGCGCCTCCTCGGCCCGGCTTCTGGGAGTGGGAATCGAGTTCCGGGCAGAGCGGCCATCGATCGGCTGTCCAAACTTTCCAGAGAGAGGAGGGGAGGGAATAAACATGGCTCCTCAGACTGCCTTGCCGAAATCCTGCCGTCCCCGGGCGGCGGAGGGAGAGCGGCGGGGAGTTAGAGGGTGCCGCCGCCCGGCGTGTAGTGTGTGTGCTGGCGGTATAATGCTACGGTGTCGGGGCGTAGGAGGGGGGATCACTGCTGCTGCTTGGCGATGGTGCCCCCCTCCCCCAGTGACGAGACTGCCGAGCTGCGCCTCCTGCCCGGGAATCCGGCTCCCACTTCTGGTACTTTCTAGAAGATTGGAATTGACAGCAGCTGCTCCTCCATCCATCCCCCGTGCTTGCAGGGCTGCTGGCGGCGCTAAGGCCTCGCCGCACACGGGGGAGTCATCCTAGGACGTAGCCTGGGAAATGGCAGCACATGGAGGAGGCGGCCAGCTACACGTGTGTATGTTTAGCACTGCATAGCTGTACACGGTCAGCATTGCTACAGCTTCGGGACGGGGCTACAGAGAAGTCACCAGAGTCACCTTGTATACACACAACTTTATGCTTCCATAAATGGCCTGCGCAGTGTTGCTGATACTATGTACTGGATTTAAATGATGTGATATATTAATATGCTCTTGCATGCAATAAACATCTGTGAGGAAAAGCCAACGCCATTGCAGGGCAGTTACCACCCAGAGCCATGGAATAGCTTCTCAATCTCCATGCAGCCCCTAGAGGACTGTACAAAATCCCTCTAAAGTGTGTTTACAAATAGGAGTTTCTGAAAGTTTATTTGCATAGGTATTATTCCTCCCCCTTTTTTCTTCCCCAAGCAGTTCTCTGGCCTGGCAGTAGTAGGCACCAAGTACTGCACTGCTGACTATAAGGCCATGTACACACTTATGATCGCTAGTGTTTTGCCACAGCGCTTTTTTTTGTATGCAATAATTGCATATTTTTTACTGGACGTGTTTGCGATTTTTGAGCAATTGAAATACATCGCAAACGCTCTAAAATCGCAAAAATGCTGCATGCAGAGAGTTTGCATTTAGCGCTAATCTCCAATCACTGGCGATCACAGCATTGATATCTTTGCCATATAGTTAACATTGCGCTGGCATTTAGCGATTAAACGCCTGCTTAAAGCGCTAGTGAAATGTTAACTATATGACAGTGATCTCACTACTGCGATCAGCCCTAAACACAAACATGCTGTATGCAGAATTTTTTTTTGCTATTTTACAGCGATCACGACTGCAATGTATTTTAATCAATCCATTGCTCAAAAATTGTGAAAATGTCCAGTAAAAAATACATGATTATTGCGTAAAATCGCCACAGCAAAACGCTAGCGATAATCACTAGCATTTTGCGATCATAAGACAGCACTTCTGAATTCAGATCATATGCACTGTGCAGCTTTGCAATGGGCTATCGCATTGCTGCATGCATTCTTCTCTCCAAAGCTCGGCGTTGACCCATTCTCTGTAGTGAATGTGATCAGCAGTGCACCGAGACGCAGATGGTGTGCGATCAGGTTTGTTGCGTTCCGATCGCACGGCCATTATGCGTTAATGAGGCAAATGAGGTCTATGAAATTCATAATTTCCTTACACGCTGGAAGGTCTCTTGTAGTCTAGGGGTTGCTTGTGGTGTCTATGGACTGGTTCAGACGGACATCTCTTTCCAAATGCTTTTCTGCCAAGCTTTGTTGACTTTCAGCAGCGCTTCCAGGTGTGCTGCAGTTTTCATTCTCACGGAGACACAGGAGCGTGCCGGTAAACAATCCTGGAAGCAACAAGTTATTCCTAACTTTATAGGAATTGCTAAGTGCCCGGCAGACAACGGTGAGAATCTAAATCAAAAGTTAGCGTTTGCGCAGAACACCGGTATGCGATCATACCGACGGCATTTAAAGGGAACGTTAACTGAGGAATAAAAAAAGTTTCACTGACCTGGGGACGTCATTTGTCCATGCCGTCTCAAACCGATCCTCCGGTTCCCCGCAGGCAGCTAGTTTCAATTCCGGCAGTGCACCTGCGCAGCTCTGGCAATGTGCGTACGCTATCATGCTCCCACCGCCGTGGCAGTCTTGTGCAGACACAGTATGTACTGCATACATTTGTACATGTAGCGTGCATACTGCGCTATGGCTAAATTCGAAACTAGCTGCCTGCGGGGAACCGGAGGATCAGTTTGAGATAGTGCGGGCACAGGACATCTGCAGAGGGCTGGGGAAAGCCCAAGGTAAGTAAAACTTTATTTATTTATTTTTTATTCTTCAGTTAGGCCTAGTGCACACCAGAGCGGTTCGGTCGTGTTTTTAGGAACGCTTGCGGCAGAGGAAACGCTTGGGTAATGTATTTCAATGGGCTGGTGCACACCAGAGCGGGTCGGTTTTAGCTGAAACGCAAACTCCCGGGCTGCAGCATTTTTTGGATTACGGAGGCGTTTCTGCCTCCAATGTTAAGTATAGGAAAAACGCAAAACACTTGATAAAACACCAGATCACATCGGTTTTCAAGGCGTTTTTTACAGTAGCTGTTCAGTAACAGCTTTACTGTAACAATATCTGTAATCTGCAACAGAAAAAAAAAAGCTACACAAAACCGCAAACCGCTAGCAAAACGCTTCATAATAATAAGAAAAAACACTTCAAAAATCGCTAGTGTTTTGCGGATCTGCTAGCGGTTTTTGGTGCACTAGAGCAGGGGTCCTAAAACGTTTTGGGTCGAGGGCCGGGTCAACATACTTCAGACTGTGGGGGGGCCGGAGTATACATAAAATGTAGAAGTCTTTGCGGGCCGGACAGTGACGCATACCCAGGTGACAACCTGCAGTCCAATTGGACAACAGTGTCACCTGATGTGGAATTTGATTGGAAACCAGCAAATTACTGCTTTCTGGCTTCATTCTATATGCAGACCACCAATATTTAAAGATGTAGCTAACTGCATCTATAATACACTTTGTGTGTGGGGGGGCCGGTAAAAAAGCCTCAGGGGGCCACATTCGGCTCACGGGCCTTACTTTGAGGACCACTGCCTTAGAGCTTGTTCACGTTACAAGAGCTTTTTAAGCGCTAGTGATTTTAAAAAGCTCTTCCTAAAGCAATGCTATGGGGGATTTTTACAAAATCACATTGCTTCAGTGAGAACACACACATCGGATAACATTAGGAAGAACTTTTAAAATCAAAAAGCGCTTAGAAAAGCTCTTGTATTGTGAACAAGCCCTTAAGGTTCTCTTTAAACGATGAGCGTCGAGGCCGTCGCTTACTGCCGCAGAACCATCCTTGTGAACCAGCCCTAAAGCTGTGTGCACACCTGAGATAAAAATCTTGGGAAACTGAAGACTCAATCTTCTGCATAGATAGGTTTTGGATCATTCTAATGATGTTGTTCACATACAAACAAATCGTTAATTCACAAGATCTAAGAAATTCTTTTGTAGCGCTGCGTAATATGTTGGCGCAATGTAAATCCAATAAATAATAGTACTTGTAAAAACAAAACAGAGGACATCAAGAGCCCAATAGTGCAATATTGTCTGGTAAGCTCAATATATAATCCCAGTGATCGAGTCTGCTGTCGAAACGGCGGCAAATCGGGCCAGTGTATGGCCAGCTTTAGATTAGATTTCAGGAGAAATTTTGTCTAATATATTAAGCTTCCTGCTGCAGCTAATAGCTTTGTACTGCCTAGTGCAATGCGAAGCTAGCAGACCTCAATTGGGTGGTTCTGCTGCATTATAGAACTGGTATTTCCAAATCTATATGCGATTGTTATTAAAATCACAATATCAAGTGAAAATGATGAAGTTTCAATAGAATTGTATTAGATTCAATGTTATATCAAACCTAATGTTCAATCTGTTGAAACTGTTGAGTAGTGTAGGCACTTGAAGCCTATTTTCACACGGGGCCTTTCTTTACTTATCCTGTAAGAACAAAATCGCAATGCACTGCAAGTGTGTATGTGCACATCACAGCTTGTATCACATTATTGTGACAGATTTCACTTTACTCCTAAGACGCCAGTAACAAGCATTACTTACCATCCAGAAGCTGCTCCCTGTATACGCTCTGCCATCTCCATCCAGAGCTGTGGCGGTAGCACATATGCCTGGCTCCGCAATGCATGCAGGAGATGTAGCCTTTCAATATGAGTACTTGTCTATCGGCCAGGATATGTACTTGCATTGATGGACTTAACCTCCCTAGCGGTCTGATTATGCGCAGCCGCACGGCTGCTCATGGTTTTTTAAACCTAATTTTTTTTTTTTATCATGTAGCTAGCCTAGCGCTAGCTACATGATACCCCCCTCCCAGCCGAATCCCACCCACCCTTCTGATCGCTGCCGGCGATGATGGCCGTCAGGAAATCCCGTTCTGAACGGGATTTCCTGCAGGGTTTCCCCCGTCGCCATGGCGTCGTGACGTCATTGGTAGTCCCGATCCGCCAGGCTGCGCATGGAGTACTGGGGGGGGGGGGGGGGCAGCAGGGCCTGAGCGGTGCCCTCTAGCGTCTCTGGACGAGCTCAGCTCGTCCAGAACGCTAGGGAGGTTAATCTTACGGCATGCATTGCGGTGGCCAGGGACATGAGCTACTGCTGCGGGCACTTAAAGCTTCTACAGGTCTAGGAAGGAGGAATGCATAGACAGGGGGCTAGGGAGGTAAGTAATGTTAGTCACACCCCAATGGCCCACACTATTTCCAAATCTTCAGGCCTGGAACCCACTAGCAGGGCTTTTCTAAGCACTTGTGATTTGAAAAGCTCTTGCTAGTGTAATGCTATGGTGTGATCCCACTAAAGTGATGTGATTTTATAAAAATCACCCATAGCATTGCATTAACAAGAGCTTTTCAAATCACTAGTGCTGAGAAAAGTCTGCTAGTGGGTCCCAGGCCTTGAGGCTCTTTCAGATGAATGTCTAAATGCACCATTTAACCAATCTTTTGGCAGGATTATGCAAAATAATGCAACCCAGTGGGAGCTATTGTAACTACAAGCATGTCAGTGGTTGACATGTAGAAAATGAAGTTAGGCCTGCACGCCATCATTCTAATGCAGTTTTTCGTTTTATTGCTTAAGTCAGCACAAGCTTGACAATTGTTTCGGGGCCACGTAAGGTCCCGTTCAGAAAAGTGCAAACGTACAATGATTGCGGAGGATTTTTTTATTATTTGGCTCAAGGCAGAACACACTTTCAGGGCTGCTTTCCTGTGATTCCCTGGTCTCCTTCGGCATTTGCGGCAAACGTTTTCCATGAGCACTTCTGCATTTTCACGTTTGCAGCGGCATGTACTGTATGCGAACATGCACGTTGTGCAGAATAAAGCAAAAAGCTGTGTAAATTAAAAATCATGTGAAAAAAATTAATTTCAAAACACAAACTGTCATGACGCACATTTCCTGTTTAAGGCTATTGACTTTAATAGTTTGTAGAATCGTGCTGCGTTTTGCAGTTCGTGGCAAAATACGCACAAATGCGTCTGGTGTGTTCTGTGCCTAAAGGTGCACCCGCGAGTGCACTTTAAAGTGTACCAGAGTTGAAAACGTAAAAAGATTTTATACATACCTGGAGCTTTCTCCAGCCCCATCCGCTCCGATTGCTCCCACGCCGCCATCCTCCGCTGCCCGCCACTTCTGGAACCGGGTCCCCGCACTTCCGTCAGTCGGAGCAAGTCTAACGTAATAGAGGTGTGCTGTTTGCGTATCTCTCCTGCAGGCGCTGGAGAGATACGTAGAGGGTGCACTTTTCCTGCGTAGCTGGCTGCGACTGACGGAACTGACAAAACCCAGTTCCCAAAGCTGCGGGCAGCGGAGGATGGCGGCGTGGGAGCAATCGGAGCGGATGGGGCTGGAAAAAGCCCCAGGTATGTATACAATCTTTTTAAGTTCCCTTTAAGGCCTCTTGCGCACTGCAAGTGATTCCGATTCAGATTCCGCTTTTTAATCAGTTTTTACATCCGATTCAGATTCCGATTTGCAGTGTGCAGGGAGCAAACTGCAAATCGGAATCTGAATCGGATGTAAAAACGGATTAAAAAGCGGAATCTGAATCGGAATCACTTGCAGTGTGCAAGAGGCCTAAGGCAGGGAAGACACTTGCAGGGCGGTTTTCCCTTAAGATTCCCGGGTCTCTGTTGGCTTATGTGTTGGCGTTTTAACGCATATGTTTTTCCGGAAACGTTTCTGTATTTCCGTGGTTTGCGAAGGCATGTACTGTATGCTAATGCGAACGTGCTCATCATGCGGGAAAAAAAGCAGAAACCTGTGCGATTTAAAAACACACGAAAAGACACAAACGCAAATGAACGGTTGCGATGCTTGTTTCCCATGCAAGACTATTGACTTCATTAGCCTTTAGAATCGTGCAGCGTTTTGCTGTCTGCGGCAAAGCGCGCACAAAGGGCTCTAGTGTGTTCCCTGCCTACAGGCACACCTGTGAGTGCACTTTAGGGCTCGTTCAGACTATGGCCTCAATTCACTAAGCTTTATCAAAGTTTGATAATTTACCTCATGGGTAAAATCTAATTTTGAATTCACTAAGGTGTTATAGATTTATCGAATGTTTTATCGATAAAACATTCAGTAAATCTAGATAAAACAGAGAAACCGAGAGCCCGGTATGGTGTAGTACGTATTGGAACCAGGAGGATAATGAACAAGTAAGTAATATACTCACAAACATGGGTTACCGCACAGGTAACCACTGTAAAGGCAGGTGGGGAGATTAGACCTGTCCCCACTCAGGATTAAGATGTCGCTCTCTGTAGACGGAAAAGAGGGTATATCACCCTTCCACCAGGGTGGAAATCTTGAAAGTAAGCTGTGCAGAGGCGCCAAAAGGATAAAAGTATGCTAAAAGGTTTAAAATGTTCGGGTGGCGGTGGTGGACCGGTCACTCCAACAAAGGACACGAAATTGTCACTTAAGGGTAAGACAATTTAATAAAATACTCCACAAACAATTTGCAACGCGTTTCACGGGCACGATCCCGCTTCATCAGGCAATAGACAAACGGAGTATCACTATAAAATGACAGAGATAACAGCATGTCAAATGGACTACAATGTACACATGATTGCACAAAAAATCGTGGTGCATGATTAATCTAAATGGTGCGTTTTTTTGTAATATTGTAGTAAACAAACAATTGGCGTAAGTAACATAATTGATAAGGTAGAGAGGAGTAACAGGGTGAAGAGGAAATTTAGTATGTTTAGTAAACATATTTAACCAAAGTGGTGAGGTGAAAGGTAATTTCAGTGTTATAGGGTAGTGTACTATAGTGCATATATGATAAACATGGTATATAGGAGGAGACATTGGTGGTCGGTACTGTTGGCTCAATCTTGGTTGTATCAGGATAAGTTTTAAGGTAATGATGAGGTGGTGGAGTAAAACACTACAAGTGTATACCACTTATTCTTTTACTCCACCACCTCATCATTACCTTAAAACTTATCCTGATACAACCAAGATTGAGCCAACAGTACCGACCACCAATGTCTCCTCCTATATACCATGTTTATCATATATGCACTATAGTACACTACCCTATAACACTGAAATTACCTTTCACCTCACCACTTTGGTTAAATATGTTTACTAAACATACTAAATTTCCTCTTCACCCTGTTACTCCTCTCTACCTTATCAATTATGTTACTTACGCCAATTGTTTGTTTACTACAATATTACAAAATAACGCACCATTTAGATTAATCATGCACCACGATTTTTTGTGCAATCATGTGTACATTGTAGTCCATTTGACATGCTGTTATCTCTGTCATTTTATAGTGATACTCCGTTTGTCTATTGCCTGATGAAGCGGGATCGTGCCCGTGAAACGCGTTGCAAATTGTTTGTGGAGTATTTTATTAAATTGTCTTACCCTTAAGTGACAATTTCGTGTCCTTTGTTGGAGGACCGGTCCACCACCGCCACCCGAACATTTTAAACCTTTTAGCATACTTTTATCCTTTTGGCGCCTCTGCACAGCTTACATTCAGTAAATCTATAACACCTTAGTGAATTCAAAATTAGATTATACCCATGAGGTAAATTATCAAACTTTGATAAAGATTTTGATAAAGCTTAGTGAATTGAGGCCAATATGTGCTGCCGTGTGCATTTTGGCAGCGCACATAGTGTGCGACACGCAATAACGGTAGAAGGGCATAGACAGCCCTTCTACCGATCCTATCATATGCACTGCACAGCAGTCCGATGCGCTATCGCTCTAATGCATGCATTTTCAGGAATCGCAGCGCAGATCCCATTCACTGTAGTGAATGGGACCTGTAGTGCAGATGGCGTGCGACCGTACGCGTTGCGTTCCGATTGCACAGCCATCTGCGCTGAATGATGTGATTGAGGCCTTAAAGACAGGGAACACACTTGCAGGGCTGTTTTCCCCTGCGATTCCCAGGTCTCTTGACGGCTTTTGCGTTCGCCTTGTAAAGAAAACATTTATTTCCACAATTGCTCTGGTCCATTAGGGTAAAACCCTTGGGGATGAAGTGGTTAACGGACAACTCAATTAATTCATTTATCTGTCAATCATTGGCTTCATAATCGCATTAGCCACTTGCAAAATTCTGGTTCCCACAGATATAAATATGTTTATTTGATCTATACAGTAATCTCTTCCAGCAAGTTATGCAATATTGTTGGGACAGAGAACAAGCTGTTTTCGCTTGTCACATTGCAATGGATGTGTGGGATATGTTGCAGTAAGCAGATCGTACGTCTGTGCAGTACGCAATAATCCTGGGCAGGCAAATGCATTCCCCCATGTTGCCTATGGGGATAACGCATCTGCCCTGGGCTACAGCCGGACCATTGGAGCGGACATTACAGTCAGGGTTCCCACTTGAGCCAGATCAGCGGGAGCAGAGCCTCAAGATCACACCTTTTTCATGTGTTATTTGCTGACCAGAATGTGATGTCTGCACCAGGGCTGTGGAGTTGGTACAAAAATCATCCAACTCCGACTCCTCAGTTTATGAAACCACAGACTCCGACTCCGGGTACCCAAAATGGCTCAGAATCCTAGACTCCTAATACTTACGAGGGCTGAAGATTTTGTACAAAAATCATCCGACTCCTCAGTTTATGAAACCTCCAACTCCAGGTACCCAAAATTACTCTGACTCCACAGCTCTGGTCTACACCTGAGATGATTTGATGTTACGGTCAGGCATCTCTGATGTTACCGCTGTATATTTGCCTGCAGTGGTCAAGCTTCCTCTCCTCTCTCCATGGGACAGGAAATGTTGTCTGACAGGCAGGCTGTCACATGAAACCATCACTAATGGTTTCCTCTTGAAATTGTGTTATAGATAATATTAGTTAAGGATACCACCTTTGGCATCAGAGACCAAGGCTTGAATTCTGGCCTCAGTCAGTTACCTATTCAGGAAGGAGTCCATTGGGCAAGGCTCCCTAACACTGCTGGGTGGAACATGCCCCCTAGTGGTTGCAGCTCTCAAGCACTTCACAGTCCAACAGGAGAAAAGCGCTATACAAATGTTATCTACAGGTGGCTTTAGTGAAGAAAAGATGGTCCACACTTGTCCTACGTTGTCATCAAACTTCAGTTAGGACGTGGTCTTGTTTGCCATTGTCCAGCAGTTATTATACCCATTAAATGGGACTTTGCTAGCGCACCAGAGTTGGCATACCAAGTGCACAGGAAAAGCTTTCGCGTTTTTAGGTGTGCATGGCCATTTGCCTTGGGGAACTGGTCCTTAGGAAGAAAATAGTCTAGAAAATGGCTGGCAGCTGCTTGCTTCCTCTCTAGACAACCATAGAACGCTATTGTCATGGGACTACAGGGTTCAGCATGCCCTACACACATGGGATTGTCGGATATGCTGGGGCTATTAATTCCGCAAGCAGACAGAAAACCTTATTATGAAAAGGCACTTTACACTCTTGATAGTGTTACTTTTGATACTAGGAAAATGTGTGATTGCTGTTTAATAGTTTTGTGAATATTTTGTATGGAAAGACATTACACTTGTGCAGGAATTTTAGGCTTCATGCAATTATATGGCCTCTCCTGCATGTTTATTTTGGTCAGTGTTGTACAGGCATTTGTTGGCATGAGATAGAAGTGGTTAATCACAGGAGCTTGCAGTCCATTAGGAATAGGCAGTGTTGATGCAGGCATGTGTAACAGCTTAAGGTTCTGTGGCATGTGGCATACTCCAGAGCTTTCATTGGTCAATTCTGTTTCTATGGTGCTAGGTCAGGTAGGGCAGATTAGTCCTGATTACTGATATGCCCCCTTGGAAAAGTAAATTGTGTGCTTGTTCAGCAGCATATTGTGTGGAATGCAAGGAGTTTCCAAGGCTTCAGAATAATAATGTCTGACTTTATAGCATACAGTATGTAGTATAATGGCATTTAGAGAACAGATTCTTAGTCACAGCATCAGACATTACAAAATAGAGTGTACTACTTATTGTTTTGCTTGGTTTCCAAGTCATATTCCAGTTTAAATGAGCTGCAGTAGATAGTAGTGTAATATCCTCTATGCCTTCTGACAGATGTGCTCAATGATTGCATCTACAATGTTCTCTGGTTATTATTACTATCATTTGTAAAGTACCAACATAACGAGTGCAAACGACTATATAGTGTAAAGCCCCGTCTACACGGGGAGATGTTGTGGCGATCGGCGGCCTCTTGCGCGACCCCCGCATTCGATTCCCCACTCGTCCCCGCCGGCGCCGCTTATCTTCCGCTCGATTCCCTGCCATTGTCCCTTCGCGGGGAGCGAGCAGGGAATCGGCGGAAGCAAAATCGGTCCTGTCGGATCTTATCAATC
This sequence comes from Hyperolius riggenbachi, assembly GCF_040937935.1. Lineage (NCBI taxonomy): Eukaryota > Metazoa > Chordata > Amphibia > Anura > Hyperoliidae > Hyperolius > Hyperolius riggenbachi. Next base: position 410,376,609 of record NC_090646.1, on the reverse strand, counting down.
GAGCCGCATAAGCGGCTCGATTGATAAGGAGAGTCGCGGCCGCATCTACATGTGTAGATGCGGCTTAAGGCCCTGTACACACATCAGACCATAGTCTTTGGAAAATGAAAGATCACAGACCAATTTTACCCCCTTCCGTGCAGTATGAGAGCCATACCTACACAGTCTATTCTATAGAGCTGAACTCCCCATCAGATAGAAATCTTTGCAAGATGCTGCACACAAAGATGCTGTAGACATTCAAAAGATCAGTATCTGCAAAAGATCTGTTCTTGCAAAAGATCTGTTCCTGCAAAATGCATTAATAGTCTGATATCTGCAGATCCTCATACACCCCTTGTTTAACAGACATTCATCTGCAGATCATTTGCAGATCAGATCCACCAGGATGGATTTTCAAATCTGCAGATTAAAGGCTCATACACACATCAGACCATAGTCTTTGGAAAATGAAAGATCACAGACCAATGTTACCCCCTTCCATGTAGTATGAGAGCCATACCTTCACAGCTGAACTCCCCATCAGACAGAAATCTTTGCAAGATGCTGCACACAAAGATGCTGTAGACATTCAAAAGATCAGTATCTGCAAAAGATCTGTTCCGGCAAAAGATCCATTCCTCCAAAATGCATTCATAGTCTATGAGATCTGCAGATCATTATACACACCTTGTTTAACAGACATTCATCTGCAGATCAGATCCACCAGGATGGATTTTCAGATCTGCAGATAATTGTCTGATCTGCAGATGAATGTCAGTTAAACCAGGTGTGTATGATGATCTGCAGATCTCATAGACTATGAATGCAATTTGCAGGAACGGATCTTTGGCAGGAACAGATCTTTTGCAGATACTGATATTTTGTGTCTGTGCAGCATCTTGCAAAGATTTTTTTTCTGATGGAGAGTTGAGCTCCATAGAAAAGACTGGGAAGGTATGGCTCTCATACTACATGGAATGGGGTAAAATTGGTCTGTGATCTTTCATTTTCCAAAGACTATAGTCTGATGTGTGTATGTGGCTTTAGACTGGAGGGAAAGAGGACCCTGCATGATATAGGTTACATCTGTTGGTGCTTAAAGAGGAACTGTAGGGAAAATAACAATGAATAAAACTGCTTATTGTTTACAATATTAATGTATGGGGTATTTAGTCAATGTTTGCAAAAATCTTTCCTCTCCCTGATTTACATTCTGAAATTTATCACAGCCCGGCGGATCGCTCAAGACCAGTCTTATCACCTGAACGACAGTCTGTACACACGCCCGATTTCGCGTGAGGACGACTGAACAACGGGACGTTCAAATGACCCGTCGTTCGCAAAAGTCCGACGTGTGTATGGGCCTTTATCCTTTTAAAATGCCTACAAGCAGAAAAAGGGGGCTGTGCAAACCAGGGACAGCCCATTGTTTCAGGCTCTCGGCATTTTCCCAAGCTGAGCAGCCATGCTTATCTGTTTTGCACTTCCTTATATTTCTAAAGCAAAGGTGAACAGCCAATCATAAGAAGCTATGCGCCCCCCCCCCCTTCCTGGCGGACCTGATGGGGAACTTGTAGAGCATCCCCATGTCATGTTTATCTTATATTGTGCACTGGTCTTGCCCTGAAAGGCAATCACACCTGTTTGCCGCAATCCAGAGAGATGGTGACTTAAGCAGTCCTTTCATTCTGAATCAATTGCTGTCGATTACACCTGAATGGACAACATAATGTCCATGTTTCACTATGGGTCAGTTCACATTATGTTTTTTAACCCAAAACTTTTCACAATGTACTGCTATAGAACAAATAATGTTAAAACCTGCATCAGTTTTTCAGTGTTCTGTGTGAAAGAGGCCTAAAGCAGAAATTGTTAGCAGACTGAAATGTGCTATTGGTTTTACTGAGCTTGTTTCATGTACTCTACTCTTTCTCCCCCTGTGATGCAACAGCCCCTCTTGCTACAACATATGGAATAGTTGAGACCCTTCCACTAATACCAGTAGTTTCTTCTTTGCTTTTACAACAGTGGCTGGATTGAGCAAAGCACAATATGAAGCATGGTGGCTAATGGCTAGCATTTGCCTTGCAGTGTCCTAGGTTCAAATTCCAAGAGAATATTTCCTACATGAAGTATCTGCATGGGTTTACTTGAGGTACTCGAGTTTTTTTTCCTGAAGACATGAACGTCCCAATGTGTTGTGTAAAGTAGAAAATATCAGTTTGTACAAATGCATTGTAATCATGTTCTGAGAGACGTGAGTGCCACAGGATGTCAATTGTGTGAAATACATTTTCTCACCTCCTCTTCCATTAAACAGTACATGTTGTTCAGCCACAGCCAAGCAGCAAATCTGTACAGCACTTCTATCCAAAATGTCACCCTAAATGTCACCCTAACAAGCGAGCAAGGGTTGTCAAGGGTGATATTTATTTACCAAGTGGATGAGGCTTAAATCTCAACTTGTAAAGCCATAACACTACCGCAAGAGTCAGAACTAGCATTCCATAGTTCTCTCACTACATTGGTATTGTTGTATTGCTGAAGAGGCAGAGCATGGACTTTCCTAACTTAGCCTTTTCACACAAGTATTGTGTGTTGTGACCAAGGCTGTGAAGTCAGTACAAAAATCATCCAACTCAGACTCCTCAGTTTAACCAGCCTGGCGGTATGGACGAGCTCAGCTCGTCCATCACCGCCGGAGGCTGCCGCTCAGGCCCTGCTGGGCCGATTTTTATCAAATAAAGTGCAGCACACGCAGCCGGCACTTTGCCAGCCGCGTGTGCTGCCTGATCGCCGCCGCTCTGCGGCGATCCGCCACGAGCAGCGGCGAAAGAGGGTCCCCCCAGCCGCCTGAGCCCAGCGTAGCCGGAACAAAAAGTTCCGGCCAGCGCTAAGGGCTGGATCGGAGGCGGCTGACGTCCATGACGTCACTCCGCTCGTCGCTATGGCGACGATCTAAGCAAAACAAGGAAGGCCGCTCATTGCGGCCTTCCTTGTTTATTCTGGGCGCCGGAGGCGATCGGAAGAACGCCTCCGGAGCGCCCTCTAGTGGGCTTTCATGCAGCCAACTTTCAGTTGGCTGCATGAAATAGTTTTTTTTTTATTTAAAAAAAACCCTCCCGCAGCTGCCCTGGCGATCTTAATAGAACGCCAGGGTGGTTAAAGGTGGCCATACACTGGTCGATTTGCCATCAGATTCGACCAACAGATAGATCCCTCTCTGATCGAATCTGATCAGAGAGGGATCGTATGGCCACCTTAACTGCAAACAGATTGTGAATCGATTTCAGCCTGAAACCGATCACAATCCTTGCTTGTAGACACGAGTGAGCAGAGGATCATGTTTCAGCTAGCCTGAAGTCTGCTCAGCTAATCTGTGAGGAGCAGGAAGGTGGGAGGGTCGTTGGCAATGGCACAGAAAAGAGCCTGGGGCACTGAGAAAATAAAACAGCAACAGCAGAGAGATTCCTGAATAGATTGGAGAGCTTGCACTTGCAGGGAGAGATTTCTGGCAGCATTTTAAACACGCTGCAATGTTTAAATATAATTTGATTTTGTGGCTGACAATCCAGCCCTGGTTGTGACAGCCTGATAAATAGCAGGTCTTGTACACCTGGCTCTGGAAGCACTCAAACTTCTCAACTAGAAATGGGCAGTGAGATTGGTGGAATTCGATAAGTTCATTTTCAAGCTGCATACATGTACATTAGGCCTGAACGATTTTAGGAAAAGATTGAATCGCACGATTTCTGTCAGAAATTGCGATTTCGATTCGATTCACGATTTTCTTCAAATCAAGCCTAAGCACTAAATTCACAATGTACACAGTACCATTTACAAACATGCGCTGACAAAAAATGACATCATACTATCAAATTGATGTTTGTAACTGTCACTGCATTATGTGAATGTATCAAAACAAATAGCTATTAATCTAAAATGCAGTGATGAAAATTAAAGCCAAGAATTGCTTTCAATGAGGTATTTATGAAACATGCAGGAGTGTGGGCGGAGTCTGCTGGCCATGTTACATAGTTTGATTGACATACATGCGGGTGGAGTCTGCCGCTCGCCCAGCAAATGATGTTAAAGCACTGGGAGCAGGGAGTTGCCAGGTGAGAGCCTGCTGCTCAGTTGATACCACAGCCAACAGTACACCTTAATGATACCCAAATCTGAGTCTCTGCTGTTCTTACCAGCAGCATCACACATTACAGTTGAAGACACACTGTGTAGAAGTTGAGCAAAGCATACCTGGGACAAGGCAAAAAGTTATTTATATTACTGGGGATTCTTCACCAGCTTATGATGTGGAGGGAATATTGAGCCGCCGGGACGTGTGAGAGCCTGAGAGACTGCAGGTCGGGGTGGGCGGAGTCTGCCACTCGTACTCTCGTAGCACTCAGCGATTGACAGCCATGCGGGCGGAGTCTGCCGCCCGCCCAGCTAATGTTGGGAGAAGGAGTGTGAGAGCCTGCGGGCGGAGCCTGCCGCCCGCTCCGCTGATTGGCTGCACAGTGGGAAGTTGTGGGAGAGAGTGTCCCGCCTCCACTCAGAGAACGAGTGTGTGCAAACTGCCACTGCACAGAGCGGTAGAGGGGACCGCTGGACGGGCTGCAGAGGGGGGGTGAATATCGTTGCCATGGCGATCCCGGAATCGGCATTTCCGGGATCGCGATTTCGATCCGAAAATGATATATCGTTCAGGCCTAATGTACATACACAATTTGCAGAATCCTGCATCTCGAAAGTATTTGCATCTTGTTGATCATCCCTAATCACAAATAGCGATGGTCAGTAAGATCATTATTGTGGTGTGTATGTAAATGATATGCTGCTTTTGAACTGGTCTAATCAAATACTGATTTAGATTGGTCAAGTTTGAGCAGCAAACAATTTGTGTTGCATTTGTGTACAAAGCTAGAATTTTATTAGCATTTCATTGTCCAAATCTAATCAGCACAAATCACAAGCAAAGTGCATGTGATGTAATATCCCTGTTATTGTACAGTGCAGCCATCTTTGTGATAGTGTGCACATTCCAGAGTGAACGGCCCAGAAACACACAGCAGACAGTGCGTCAGGAAAAAAGAATTTGTTGGGATACATATATGTGAACTTACCCATTGTGGAATATGTAGAATGCATTTGTAAGCTCTAATGATTTGTGTTGTAGCACACTGCAGCCTGCATAATGTAAACAAAGCCATAATAGGGTATGGCAGTATGAACATAGCTACTTCATTCATTCATCCCCCCACACTCTGCACTTTGGATAGGGCTCTTTCAGTGTTAGAGGAATGCCCCTTTCAAATTCCAGTCTGCATAAGGACTTTAACCACTTAACGACCAGCTAACGCCCATAGGCGTCAGCAGGTCTTAAGTGGGTTACCATGGAAACTCCATGTCAGTTCACGGAGGGTGTCTCGCGGCTCGCCGGCAAAATGTAAACACGCGGGGAAGAAATCCCAGCTGTTTACATCATACGGCGCTGCTGCGCAGCAGCGCCGTAAGGCAGATCGGCGATCCCCGGCCTCTGATTGGCCGGGGATCGCCGGCATATGATAGGCTGAAGCCTATCCTACAATGCGCAGGACGGATATTCGTCCTGCGCCGCTCACAGGGGAAGGAAGAGGAAGGGAGAGGGACGGAGCGCCGAAAACGCTGCGGAGGAGGGCTTTGAAGAGCCCCCCCCCCCGCAAAGCGCAGCAAGCCGGCAGCGATCAGACCCCCTCAGGAGGACATCCCCCTAGTGGGGAAAAAGGGGATAAGTCTGATCGCCCTGGCTCTATCCTGATCTGTGCTGCGGGCTGGAGAGCCCACGCACGCAGCACAGATCAGGCAAACCACCCCTGGTCCTTAAGTGGTTAAGGTCCATTTCACCCTAGTGTGTGTGTGTGTGTGTGTGTGTGTGTGTGTGTGTGTGTGTGTGTGTGTGTGTATATATATATATATATATATATATATATATATATATATATATATATATATATATATATATATATATATATATATATATATATATATATATATATATATATATATATATATATATATATATATATATATATATATATATATATATATATATATATATATATATATATATATATATATATATATATATATATATATATATGATCTTCTCAAAAAATTAGCATATTGTGATAAAGTTCATTATTTTCTGTAATGTACTGATTAACGTTAGACTTTCATATATTTTAGATTCATTACACACAACTGAAGTAGTTCCAAGCCTTTCATTGTTTTAATATTGATGATTTTGGCATACAGCTCATGAAAACCCAAAATTCCTATCTCAAAAAATTAGCATATTTCATCCGACCAATAAAATAAGTGTTTTTAACCAGTTCACCCCCAAGGGTTTTTATCCTAACGGACCAGAGCAATTTTCAGTTGTCAGTGCTCCTCCCTTTTATTCCCTAATAACTTTATATTATACACCATAGCTGTTTGTCACTTTCTGTGCTGCAGCAATTAATCTCTGTGACATTCTCCATTTATTTTACTGTAGTTTGCAGATGGAAAAAACTCTGTCACAAGTTTTTAGCAACTGAAATTTGTCAGTGGTTTATGTTGAACACTCAGCTGCTGACTGTAGATCTTGTTTTTCTATTTTTGGGTGCGAATCATTTCCCAATAGCAATTTATACATGCGTAGATTTGTACTGCAGCTAGCTACAGCAGCAGCTCTGTAGAGTTCCCAAAAATGATAAAAAGCAATTGATTTCCCTGAGCTGTGAATATACAGTAGTTTGATTAAAAAAAATGTAAGCAGGCCTGCACGGGACTCCGATTTGCTAACCATGCAGAAAACTGGAACATAAATTCTGTGTAATGATGAATGGAAACTTTTCCCAGCAGAAAAACCCTCACTGATCCAGAAAAGTACAAGCCTTGCTAAGTGCACTTTCCCACTGAATGAGTTGCTTTGCAGTCAGATCGCAACTTAGCCTAAAGGTCACACTGCGTGCTAACTCTGTGGTGTGACCTTACAGTGAGGCATATAGTAGAATGAAAGTATGCCTGACTGTCGCAGTAAACACACACGCTAACTGGTTGATGTACAGCATGCTGGGTATTACTGCGTCAGACACCGCTACACTTTGTTTCAAGCACAATAGGAATGTCATTCTGTAGCGGTCATATTGTCCATTGCAACGGAGTTGATGTGGAGCGGTTCTAATGGGTGACAGCGACTACCTATCAATTAGTTGGGAACTAAAGGACCACTATTGCAAGAAATTATAAAATACATTTGTATACATATATTTAAATTGTACATTTGCCACACAGAGTAAAATGCACTATAAATTACTTTTAATCTGCTGCTGCCACTTATATTAGGTAGTAAATATCTGACAGCTCTGAGAGATTCTCAAGAATGCCTTTATTTTCAAAAGTACCCCCTTAACAGCAATGGCGGAGTCCAATTGCCAAAATAGTGGCACACAAACAGATTAGGTTCATTGCATCTAACTATAGGTCCTTTGTAGGGAGTGCTTTTGAACAGGGCTGTGGAGTCGGAGTCGTGGAGTCGTGCAATTTTGGGTGCCTGGAGTCGGAGTCGGGAAAGAATGCTCCGACTCCTAATGAATTTGTAACTGTAATTAAAATAGAAAATATGATAAAATGTTCTATTTCTCAGATAATAGTCATTAAAAATAATGTATATATACAGTAATAGCTGTGCTTAGTCTACAAAAATAAAATAAACCAATCAAAATTAGTTACTTGTGCTGCTTCAATAAAGCAGTCCCTGTATTTTTAAAGTCAGATATACATATCTGATTGTGACTGTATATATGATGTGTACACAGGAATCTCTTATATACACTAAATAACATCTATGCTGTAAGTATAAAGCCTGATGGTTAGCCATGTCACTAATAGAGATGGTCAACGAGATGGAAATAATTCTGCATTGATGCTGATTTATGCAAATGTATGCACTCCCTTTGCTGATGAAATCAAATAATTTGATATGTTATTAAAATTTGGTTTGGTGACTACAAATTAAAGGTAAACTGAGACGGGTGAAAAGTAAAGTTTTATACATACCTGGGGCTTCCTCCAGCCCCCTTCAGGCTAATCAGTCCCTCACTGTCTTCCACCACCCGGATCTTCTGCTATGAGTCCTGGTAATTCAGCCAGTCAGCGCTGTCCGGCCGCATGCCGCTCCCACAGCCAGGAACATTCTGCACCTGCGCAATAGTGCTGCACAGGTGTAGTATGCTCCTGGCGGCGCAGTGTGTGCATGTGCACTACGCCTGACTGGCTCAAGTACCTGGACTCATAGCAGAAGATCCAGGTGGTGGAGGAGGACAACGAGGGACTGATTATCCTGAAGGCGGCTGGAGGAAGCCCCAGTTATGTATAAAACTTTAATTTCATCTGTCTCAGGTTTACTTTGTTACACAGTAGTACTATACTCTACATATGCACTCCCCACAGAGCTGCAGGGAATCCACTGAGAATGCTGTGCACATTGAACACAGAGTTGTTGTCTGTTTACAATCTCCTCATTCCCCTGCAGAATACCTGCACATCATTCTTACATGTACCCTTACTTACATTGCCTAGGGCCTGATAGATGTTCTTTGTTCCGGTTTGTACCTTTTACAAGTACTCTTACCAAGGACTAGTTTTAGTCTAAAGGGAATAAATATAGTAGTCTACATATCCTTCTCACTTCAGTTGTCTTGTAAAATTCCTAAGCGTTGGCAGTTAAGAGACGAATTTCATGTTACATACTTTTAATCAACAAAATTGTAATATGCAAATTAGAGGAGTCGGAGTCTGTGGAATCCTAAACTGAGGAGTCGGAGTCGGTGGATTTTTGGACCGACTCCACAGCCCTGCTTTTGAAAAGAATAAAGGAAATATTGAAAATCCCCATGAAGAGATGGACTATCCAAAACCTGTCCGTTGTCAGATTCTTGATGCCGAATGCGATTAGCAACATAGACCTAAAGTAATTTATAGTGCATTTTATTCTTGGACAATTGTATATCGTACATGTATATTTTAAATTTTACAGGTTTCTGTGATAGTGGACCCATAGGGCCTGTGCCCATTAACCCATTTGTGTCTGCTTTGCAGTAACACAATAATGTTAAAGCGGACACAAATGCAAGTAGGTTCGTGCCCTGAAAGTGGACCCAGGTTAAAACTGAACATGCCTTGCAAAAATAACAAACAATACATTGTATTATGAAATCCTGATTTATAATTTTTTTTTCCTTAATTCCTGAACTCTTGCACAGGACAGAAGGAAAACGTAGAAAAATCCACCCTGTATTTATTTAGAGAGTTTATTCTGTCTAATTTCCCCTCATCTGTGTTTAATCACAAGTTGTAATTTGATTTCTCCCCGTGTCACATGACTGCCATGGCACATGAGCTACTTGAAAGCATTGGGAGACATCACAGACACAGAACATTTATTTTGTGCTTTTCTCATGGCGGACTCAAAGCGCTAATGCTGCAGCCACTAGGGCGCGTTCTATAGGCTGTAGCAGTGTTAGGGAGTCTTGCCCAAGGTCTCCTCGCTGAATAGGTGCTGGCTTATTGAACAGGAAGAGCCGAGATTTGAACCCAGGTCTCCTGTGTCAGAGGCAGAGCCCTTACCCAGTACACTATCCAGACACCAACCAGTGGGGGACATCGCGGGAGCAAAGGGACATAGGACCAGGAAGGCTCAGTTGAATCCATAGCCTTCCCTCTAGGCGAATTTGCTTGCTTCAGGTTCACTTTAAGTATAAACATTCATTTAGTTACTTGCAAGCTAAAGCCTCTCCCAAGGGTTGTGCCATTCAGTGTAATGACAGTGCATCTGTTGCAGGGCATGGTGTACTGCTGTGTGTATATTTTTATTTTTTTTAAATATGGAACGCTTCACGAATTTGCGTGTCATCCTTGCGCAGGGGCCATGCTAATATTCTCTGTATCGTTCCAATTTTATTATAGATGCTGCCGAAGTGAGCACGCTGTGTGTATATTTAACCTACTGTACAACTGTTGCATTGCCATTCTGTTCAAAAAGGCATAAAATCTGTACAGCAATGGAGATGCTGACACAAACATACTGTGGAACCTTAAAGAGAACCCGAGGTGGGATTTAATTATGTTAGTGGGGCACAGAGGCTGGTTGTGCACACTAACACCAGCCTCTGTTGCCCCATGGTGTGCCTCCAGGACCCCCCTGCGCGCCGCTATACCCCCCACAGTGCTAGCGACACACAGCGTGGCGCCAGCACAATGTTTACCTATGCCTGTCTGTTAGCGCCGCTCCCCTGCCTCCTCCGTATCGGCGCTACCCGCCTGCGTCGCTTTCCTCCAATCAGCGTGAGGGAAGGGACGCGGGCGGGTAGCGCTGATACGGAGGAGGCGGGGGAGCGGCGCTAACAGACAGGCATAGGTAAACATTGTGCTGGCGACACGCTGTGTCGCAAGCACTGTGGGGGGTATAGCGGCGCGCAGGGGGGTCCTGGAGGCACACCATGGGGCAACAGAGGCTGGTGTTAGTGTGCACAACCAGCCTCTGTGCCCCACTAACATAATTAAATCCCACCTGGGGTTCTCTTTAAAGCACACCTAGTAAGGTGAAGCAATTAAAAAAACAAAACAGATTTTAGATACTTACCTTAGTAGTTTGAAGCCTCTACTAAGTGATCCAGTACAGGGTCCCTCTTCATCTTCTGCTCCCGGTCATGGAAGAAGGGCATCTGGATTTGGCATGCATGAGTAAGGTCCAAGCATGCAGATTAGAACAAGGCCACTTGTGCACAGCTTTTCTTTATGTCAGGGGTCTCAAACTTGCGGGCCATTTGCGGCCCTCGATACAATATTTTGTGGCCCTCGCCTGCAAAAGCTTCCTTATAGTTCGATTCAGTGCTCCCAAGTAATCCACCGCATCCCCGCCGCTAAACGAGGGCTGCAGAGCCCCCAAATCGCCCGGGGGGCAATCCGCTGGCATTTCCTGGAAGGGGCAGAGCTTTCAGCTTCAGCTCTGCCACTCCTGACGTCAATTGCCACACGGATCGCCGCCTCTCCCCGCCCCTCTCTGTGAAGGAAGAGTAGGAGGGGCGGGCAGAGGCGGCGATGCGCCACGATTGTGAAATTCCTTATGCGGCCCAGCCTCATCCTGACTTTGCCTCCTGCGACCCCCAGATAAATTGAGTTTGAGACCCCTGCTTTATGTGCATCCACTGTCTAAATGTGCTTATCCATGGCCAAGAGCACAGCTGGATCCAACCTACTTGGCTGGTGCAAGTCTTATACGTATAGAGGGACCCAGTGCTGGAGTGGTGGGCTGTAGGAGGACTACCCTATCTGCACAACCTCGCAGTTACTCCTGCTCTTGTATTTGCCTGAGGAAGCAGGCTTGGGACCTGCGAAACGAGTTGCATAATTTTATGTGGAGTACTGATTAAATATATATTTTTCTGGATACCTAATATGGTGGTTGTCCTATATATTGGGGAGACGGATCCACCCTGGTCCCCCAATTTTTTATATTGTTTTAATAGACTAATTTTTCTTCTGCTGGCGCCTTTGTAACTACTACATAAATGAAATATGATAAATTTATTAAGGGACAAAGTTGGTATTACTGAAATAGTCTCGTCCCTCCAGTACACTAACCCCTCTGTTGCGCCATACAGTCAGCCCTATACTCCCCCCCCCCCCCCCCCCTCTCTTATAACAGAACACAGGCTAGCAACACTTCTGTATATCCTAGAGCAATTGCCTGAGGCATCAAGGCCCTAATCCCTTGTGGGTGACAGCCCTTATACATGTGTATGCAGCTTTACACAACTGTAATTGGGAGGGTCTTGTTCCTTCACATGATCACTTTTCAAGAAAGAGAATAAGGACCTTCCCACGTATAGATTGGTTCATGAAGTGAACAGTTTTGATACTGATACATGATTACTACCTGTACCATTAACCACTTAACATCTCAGTCGTATTCAGCTTATGCATCCGAGCAATGTTCACCTCCCATTCATTAGCCTATAACTTTATCACTACTTATCACAATGAACTGATCTATATCTTGTTTTTTCCGCCACCAATTAGGCTTTCTTTGGGGGGTACATTTTGCTAAGAGCCACTTTATTGTAAATGCATTTTAACAGGAAGAATAAGAAAAAAATGAAAAAATTCATTATTTGTCAGTTTTCGGCCATTATAGTTTTAAAATAATACATGCCTCCATAATTAAAACCCACGTATTGTTATTGCCCATTTGTCACGGTTATTTCACCATTTAAATTATGTCCCTATCACAATGTATCGTGACAATATTTTATTTGGAAATAAAAGAGCATTTTTTCCGTTTTGCATACATCACTATTTACAAGCTTATAAAAAAAAAAAATAGAGAGAAATATTTCATCTTTACATAGATATTTAAAAAGTTTAGACCCTTAGGTAAATATTTGTTTTTTTTTTTTTTTTTTTACAGTAATGTATTTTTTTTTTTTTTTTTTATTAAACATTTTATGTGGGCATTTTTGGGAGGGTGGGATATAAAAGTGTTTTATTTGGGGAAATATTGGTGTATTGTAATGTTTTTGGGCATTTACTTGTAGTTTTACTTTTTGGCCACAAGATGGCATTCTCGATTTTTTTTTTTTTTTTTACATGACGTCACTCTAAGCGTACAATGTACGCTTAGAGGGACACAGCTTCAGAAAGAGCGAAGCTTCCGAGAGAAGCTGTCGCTTTTTCAGCGGGGGAGAGGAATCAATGATCGGGCTCCATAGCCCGACACATTGATTCCGTGGCTACCGACTCCGCGGCCGGGAGTGCACGCGCGCGATCGGCCGCGGGAGCGTGCCTGTCCTCCTTGACGTTTTTATACGTCAAGGAGGACAAAGTGGTTAATGTAAAAAAAAAAATCATTTTGGCACCTTTTTGTTTAACCTGAGCAGCTTTTAAGCATTAGTATGACAAAGCTGTATAGAAAGAAAGAATGTCATGAAAAATGACTTGTGGTCATTGCGTCAAGTGATGTGATATGAAATGTGACTAGGTAGTTTCTTTCTCTACACTGAGCATCAGCTCCTCTGGGTTGAGCAGGAACTAAGCACAGGTCCAGTCACATTCAGATTCAGGCTAATGATGGATACCTGTCAGCTTGCCTGACTAAGCAACTGACGGGAAGTTATTCAGTAGTTTCTGAAAGTGATTTGCCCTGTGAAAAGTTCTGGCTCTGCCTGCAGGGATTCCACTTTCTATGCAGCAGGAAAATTATTTAAAAAATGCACATTTTCAACTGTTGTGTAGTACTTTTCATCTCTTGTGTAGTACTTTTCATAAAGAGATGTCGATCTGATAAGATTGTAGCTTTTATTTACTCGCCAGATAAGACTTCTGTATTTAGAGCTGATTTGATTAATTTGGCTAAAGATCCGAGGCTCTGTCTGGCAACTATAAACCACCAGAGTAGCTATAGGGCTGGTTCACATGGGCAGTAAATGCAACGGTTTTAATGACCGACTAAAGCGTAATATAAAAGGGGCCAATCGTCGCATTGTCTTTTAACTAGTTCACGCCAGCCCATTGGCAGCATAATACGCACAGACATTCACATTGAGCGTGCACGTTTACAGTACCCGGGGGTGTACATTGATTGTCAGTTAATGCAAAACGATTGTTTTATAATGTCTGTTTGGCACTGAAAAGTGCAAAAACATGACATTTTTATAATGTCCATTTTGCATTAACTTGATGGCGACCACAATTGACGTCAGTGTAAAGATTGCTGTAGAGCTCGTCATTTTGTTTCATCTTAGGCCTCGTTCACATCAGGGCCGTTTCTGTGCACTTTTTACAGCGCACTGCCCTGTGCAATCAGCAAGGTATTTATTTTCCCATGTAACTAAATGTAGCTGGTTCACATCTATGCGCTGCGCTGAGCAGCGTTACAGAAACGTAGGGTTGCATGCATTTCTGTGCGTTGAGCTGGAAAGCGCACATCAATGCAAGTGAATGGGTGTGCTTTTTTTAGCGCATAGAAGCGCATGCGTTTTTTAACCCTAATTGGAGAAAAAAATACATTTACATACAAAAACAGTTTTATTGACAACTGCTGCTGGTACAACAAGCAAAACGTGCTTTAAAGAAGCGCAGCGCAACGCACAGAAACGTGCACTAAAGCGTGCACAAGCGCATACGTTTTTTACCACGTGCTTTCACACATTTTTCAGCGCAGCAGATGTGAACTAGGCCTTAGTCACTATGTGTGGTGTTGAGAAGTCAGTTGTTTTTGCTGGTGTTGCGGTTGAATGTCAACAAAAGGAAGCAAATTATCGCAAATGCCACTTCATTTGACGGAGGCGAACAGGAAAAACCACAATGCTGTTTCACAGGAAATGACACAAGTAAACGCTGAATGATCTCTGACTTTCAACAACTTTGAAAGCTTCACCGAAAAAGACTGGTGTTTTGTGTTTGGAAAATCAGTGGTGTTCAAACGAGACACTGAGCAGATGTCTATCAGAACCAGTACATAGGCATGGGTTACATTTTGGGGGGGGGGGGGGGGTGTTGTGGATATGAAGATTGCACATGGCTTTCCCACATGCAGAATCTTGGGACTTGCATTAGATTTGCTATGGACGCAAATCTGTGAATGGAGCCTTATTCTTCATTACCAAAAACATACATGGCAAGCCTACAGCCTCAGGGCTAGTTTTCATGTTCCGTGTGATAGCTGTCTTTCATGGAGCAGTGCTTCTCGGCGCTGCTAGATTGGGAAGCAGCCGGCGCCACCATAGGCTACAATAGGAATCGCAACTGAGCGGCGCTCAGTGAGTAACATCGGCACCGCCGGAAGACGGAGCCGAGGTTGCTTAAAAAACACAATAATTCGGCCTCCAGCAATCGCTGGAAGCCGAATTATATCATTCCCCCACTATCCATGGGGGCCTGGAGGGGGAATAGTAATTAAAGAGAACCCGAGGTGGGATTTAATTATGCTAGTGGGGCACAGAAGCTGGTTGTGCACACTATCACCAGCCTCTGTTGCCCCATGGTGTGCCTCCAGGACCCCCCTGCGTGCCGCTATACCCCCGCAGTGCTGGCGACAATGTTTACCTAAGCGCTGTCTGTCAGCGCCGCTCCCCCGCCTCCTCCTTAACGGCGCTACCCGCCTGTGTCCCTTCCCTCCCGCTGATTGGAGGGAAGTGACGCGGCGGGTAGCGCCAATACGGAGGAGGCTGGGGAGCGGCGCTGACTGTCGCCAGCACTGCAGGGGTATAGCGGCACGCAGGGGGGTCTTTGAGGCACATCATGGGGCAACAGAGGCTGGTGGTGTGCACAACCAGCCTCTGTGCCCCACTAGCATAATATAATCCCACCTCGGGTTCTCTTTAATACGGCCCGGACTTGTGCAGAAGCAGAATCAGCCATATACTGGCTGTATCCTGCGCCCAAGTCTACCGGCGCCGATTTCAAATGTATGCCCCTTTCATGGGTAACTAGGGTTTGCAGGTGTACAACTTTATCATATTAATAGTTAAATAATCAGCTAGTTGAGTCAATTCAGCTACCCAGCAGGCTAGGATCAATTGCTATTGGGGTTGATCAATGATATGCAAATACTTCAGAGTTGAAGCAAATTTTTGCAAATTTTTACGCAAATATATGCAGCTTCAAAATGGACCAATCAGTTTAAACCTGAATTTAAATTGATTGGTCCATTTTCAAATTGCATATATTTGCATACAAGTTTGCATACATTTGAAGTATTTGCATCTCTTTGATCATCCCTAATTGCTATTGAAGTGAAGAGACGTCAGCGCTGGAACCCACAGAGCTGGTGAGTGATCTGCGGCCTCCGCCTGCACATTCTACTGAGTGCACCTGACTTCCTATGCTGGGGGCTCCTACACCTGACTTTCTATACTGGGGGAATCTATGCTTGGCTACCTATACTGATGGCACCTACATACCTGTGCTGAGGGCACCTACATGCCTATCCTCAGTGCACCTACACCTGACTTCCTTTACTTGGGTGCACCTATACTTGGCGAACTAACTACTTATACTGAGTCAGAGTTGTTTTTGTTGGGGGGGGGGGGGGGGGGTCCACCGCAGCTAAAACGCGCAGTGCAAATTGTCAGTGCTCTCCAATCACTCCAACTAACTGTCCCACTGATTATTTTTATCAATATTCCTGAAAGGTTTAAGGCTTCATTTTTAAGTGTATTTCCATCTATTTCATGGTTATTCTTATTTTTCTATTATACATATGAGATGTGTCACAGAGATCTGAGCGCTTGGTGTGATGTCACAACTTCAAAAAGGATGGGAACCACTGTGCTAGGCCATCGATTGCTGGTTTTCAAATTGGATACATTTTGCATTGAAATTTGTGTAATCCTGTGTATAAAAAGACAAAACAGTGACAGCGCTCAAGGATGCACCTGAAATGTAAGCCTACAGAGGCAATGCAGAGCCCCTCTGGACTAAATACATGCCTTAAATACAAAACAGATGCAGCACGAGTATTATGTTTTTATCGTTAGACTAGTGTTAGGTCTTCCCTGAGTGGGTAGGTTACCGCTGTGGGGAAGTCTATTAGGTAACAATTTGTGGATACATTATCACTGAAGCTAACACCCCCCCTTTGCCTGTAGTGAGTGCTAGGTGTGTAATATAGTCCATTTATTGGAGCTCTGCACATCAATGCAGATAAATCATTCAGGTATAAGTTTTGTTTGAAAGCGCTGCCATGTCTCCCACTGTGCTAATCCTGTGTATTGCCAGAAATAATTGCATCTCATTGACCATCCCTACTTTGTACTTTGTACATGTAATCAAGCTAGACAAAAAGGTTAATCCATGCTACTAATAGAACTGAAGACATTTTTTTGAGCAGTATTGGGGTTTGTTGTAAAGCTGGGTGGCTACTTTTTAGCTATGCAACAGTCTTCGGAGATCACTTACCCCATTGCCCTATTCTTCAATATTAGATCACATATCTATAGAGATCTCCTCTAATATCGCTTTCTGCACCACTATCAAAAGTTTTGAGCGGCTTGCTTTAGTACAAAGCTATAGACGCTCACACTTGAGCTTTTCCTGCCTGTGGCCCCCCTGGGCTCCCTCCTGCTTGGTCTCCCTAGGTACAGCATTTTACAATTGTTTTGTTGAACATCAATATAGCTTTCTTTTTCTTTTTTTTTTCTTTTTTTTTAATGGATTTTCTTTAGTTGATGATTTTTTTTTTTTTAAATATGTTTTTATCAAATTTAATGACGAATACCATTAAAAATGTTTGTTCAAATTCAGTTTATCTGCTAATTGCTCTGCTTTAACCCTCTTCACTACTTTTCTTTGTTGTTTGGCTAACATTTATTCATGATTGGTGCATCAGGCAGCTAAGTATGTGTGGTTTATAATTTTGTAAAATAATCCACACACAGTCTGCTTAGTTGCCCTGACAAAACCACAAATGCTATGGGATCTCCGTAAAAGCTGTAGCGTTGTGTTCTAGACACTCCAGGGAAGCAAAGCTGTCTGCACCATTGAGAGACACTTTAGAACTTGGTTTCAGATACACCATTAGAAAATGAGGTTTGAAACCCAGATGATTAGCTTATTTGTGCAAGTGCTTTGTACAAATATACATGTGGACTGTATAATGGGAAGTATACTGTAATTGCCGAACATTTAAATACAGTATATGCATATTGCTGCATTTTTCAAGGCTACATGGACCAGTGATCAGATCCGTCTTCACAGATCCTTTAGCCAGTGTGAACAAAGCCTTACGGAACTGGTGAAGCGTTTGGCTTTAAAATCCAATGTGAACCAGGTTTTACCGTATTTTTCGGACTATAAGACGCTCCGGACCATAAGACGCACCTAGGTTTAGAGAAGGAAAAAAAACAGGAAAAAAAAATATACTAAACCTGGTGCGTCCATGGTGCAGGGCGTCTTGTGGAGTTTCTCCCCCTGAGCTCCTAAGGTCAGCGAGTTGAGTCAGGTTAGGCTGAATTCACCAATTATGGTAAAATATATCAATTAATAATACATTAGAGAAGCTTAAAAAAACAATTAAGTGCAAAGTGCAGTTAGTGCATATAATAAGAGCTGAAACCAGGTAAATGAAGAGAACACCTTAAAAAAACATTACCACCATGTTTGATAAGTACTGTTGTGAATAAAATAACATTTATTATATAATATATAAGTAAAAAGAATGGAGCAGTGAAGTGAGAGACCGTGTGCTGGGAAATGCTGCTTGCTAGCAAGAATTAAAAAGTAAAATTAAGAGAGGCTGTGTGGAGATGGAGAAGAGTCAGCCTAGAAATATTGATAGAAATTAGCCTGCCTAGGAAGGATAGGAGAGAAGCGCCATCAGTGTCACTCACCCTGCTCGTCCCAGGAGCAGTGACAGCGGTGTCCCCAGGCTAGGCTCCAACTTCGTCCTCTGTGTGCATCGTGGCTGCAGCTTGTAATGTCACTCACTCTGGTGCTGTGGTGAGTGGTGATAGTAGTGTCCCCAAGCTAAGCTCCAGCTTCACTCTCTGTGTGCAGATCGACACTTGCCACTCACGATGCTGGATCCCGGGAGCTGTGACAGCCACAATGTCCCCACGCTAGGCTGACACCTCCCGCTCTATCTCCGTGCACAGCAGCTGCAGCCTTAACAGTCTGATCAGTCTGATCGCGCTGAAGTGTCCCGAGTGCAGCGGCTCTTCTTTCCATAGCCCGGCAGGTGTTGCACTTTACGGCAATCTACCGTAAAGTAAAGTAATCAACCGTAAAGTGCAAAGCCTGCCGGGCTATGGAAAGAAGAGCCGCTGCACTCGGGACACTTCAGCGCGATCAGACTGTTCAGGCTGCAGCTGCTGTGCACGGAGATAGAGCGGGAGGTATCAGCCTAGCGTGGGGACATTGTGGCTGTCACAGCTCCCGGGATCCAGCAGCGTGAGTGGCAAGTGTATGTTTTTTGTTTTTTTTTTAAACATTTTATTGAATTTTTTTCATTAAACAATGACAGCTGAAATGATCTTCACAGCGAAGATATAGTGCAAATCAAACAGGATTTATAACTCAACCCCCTCCCCCCCCCCTTCTCCCTTTCTACCCTCCCTCCCCCCTGGTCACTCCTGCTTAGTTAGATTAGAGTCAAGTAGGACCTCTCCCAAGGCCCAGGGGCTAGGGTCTTATGCCCATTGTCCATTTGGATAGGTCATGCTCTTAGTTTCAGTCTGCCTAGAGAGCCAGATAGATCCGCTTTCGCATACCATGAGGAATACTTGAAGGGCTGTACTAGGCGCTGTAGATCTGCATCTGACATTGTGAGCAATAAGAAAGGTTTCCATCTCTTGAAGAATCTTTTCGTCCCTTTATCCATGTTCATAGTTGCATCCAGTTTTTCCATCAACATTAATTGTCTCAGTTCCTCTTGAACATCCCACAAAGTGGGAGGTGTTGAGTATATCCACCTGTTAAAGATTGATTTGCGTGCTGCCAACATTGTTATATGTACAATGTCCTGTGTATGTTTGGTTTGATCCGGTGTATTTTCTACCGGGGCTGCATTGAATAGAAGCAGAAGTGGTTCTTTTACTATGGTACAATTTCCTAGTTTACCTGCAAAGACACAAATCGTGTCCCAAAATGTTTGGATTGGAGGGCAGTCCCAGATGCAATGAACCATGTTAGCCTGAGGTTGATGGCATTTGGGGCAATGGTCTATGTATCCGGGTCTTATAAATTAAGTTGAAGGCATACTTTGCTTTATATATCATTAGTAGGTGGGATTCCCTCCATTTCTCACTTATCACCACCCTTCTCACTGAATTATTGCCCTCTAGTATCCTTTTCTCTAGGTTGGGGGCCTGGAATGTTTTCGACCAGCTGCTCATATTGTGAACTGCTTTCTCCTCCATCCCAATTGTTGCAATAGATCTTTGGATCTCCGACAGAGATAGCCTCTCCCCTCTTGGCTTTAGGAAAAGGTCAAATGGTAAGATATCAGCTATTGAAGCTATGTTTTGTAGATTAGCTCTAACGTAGGAACAAATTTGATTATATATGAGAAAATCAGTTCTTGGGATACCATAATTTTGTGATAGTTTCCTCAGAGTTGAGAGTCTATGTTCCCGGAGATCCAGCAAATTGCCCAATTTTGTAATCCCCTTGTCCGCCCAGACTATATAATTTTCATGTAGAGAACCTGGCTTAAATCCCGGATTCCCTCCTAGGGGCATGTATTTTGATATCTTCCAAGGAAGGTGGAATTGTTTACGTATTCCTCTCCAGGTTAGCAGGGTATCTCTATATATTACATTATATTTAAGTCGTACTGGTAAGCAGGACCAGTTCGCATGTAGGAGACCCGTCAGTTCCCATGGCTCAGCTACACATTTCTCTAGCTCTATATTTGAAAAATGACCTGTATTAGCTATCCAGTCCCTAACATGTCGGAACATGCAAGCTAGGTTGTATTTCCTGATATTTGGAAAGCTCAGACCCCCCATCTCTTTTGGGAGTTGTAACCTCGTCAGACATATGCGCGTTCGTTTCCCCCTCCATAAGAATTTAGTGAATGCGGCGTTAAGGGCTCTAACAACCTTGTGTTTTAACAATAGAGGGATAACCTGCATAGGGTAGA
This sequence comes from Hyperolius riggenbachi, assembly GCF_040937935.1. Lineage (NCBI taxonomy): Eukaryota > Metazoa > Chordata > Amphibia > Anura > Hyperoliidae > Hyperolius > Hyperolius riggenbachi. Next base: position 410,355,959 of record NC_090646.1, on the reverse strand, counting down.
GTAATCTCCCAAAGCTAATCATTTTGACCAGTGCCGCTCTCCCAACGACTCCTAGTGGAATCTCTTTCCAGCTCTGCACCTGTTCAATTACAGACTTTATGAGTGGGGAAAAGTTGCGGGTATAGAGTGAGCTCGGATCCCTACCAATATCTAAACCTAAATATCTTATCTTTTCTTTTGCTACTTGTAAACCTAGACCGCTGACTGATTCATGATCTGCGTACTTTGAGAGCAATAATAATTCAGACTTTGATGTGTTTATTTTAAATCCTGAGTGATGGCCTATTTCCTGTATGATTTCCAGGGCCTACGGGAGCTGTTGGGCTGGGTCTGACAAGAAGAGTAGGAGGTCGTCCGCAAATAGAGTCTGCACTATTTTCATGTGACCAATGCGTATACCTTCCAGCTTATTATGTAAAAGCCGAGCCATAGGCTCCAGTGATATGTTAAATAACAGGGGTGAAAGAGGACACCCCTGTCTTGTGCCTCTATGTAATGAAAAGGGACAGGAGAGGAAGCCTGGTGTACTAATTCGAGCCTGGGGGGAATTATACATGAGTCGAAACATAGTGAGGAATGCCCCCTGGAATCCCATTTTAACAAGGACGGCTTCTGCCCATTTCCATCTGACTGCGTCAAACGCTTTTTCAGCGTCAAGTCACCAGGGCACAGTTCTTATTCGATTTAGGGTACGCTTTTACTTGTTCCAGGAGCACTTTTCTAATGTTGGTGACCGCCGCTCTTCCTCTAATGAAGCCCACCTGCTCTCCTTGGATTAGTTTGGGCATAAGTTCTGCCAGTCTATCAGCCATAATCTTAGAGAGCAATTTCATATCCTGGTTTATTAGGGAGACTGGGCGGTAGGACCCTGGGTTTTGTGGGTCTTTGCCCGCCTTGTGGAGTAATTTAATATGGGCTTCATTCCCTGTGCCCAAAAAGCCTCTGCCTTTCAATGTGGTGTCGTATACTCGTCTAAGTGTAGGGGCTATCTCTTCTTTCATAATTTTATAAAACTCCCCCGGGAGGCCGTCTGGGCCTGGGGCTTTGTGGTTAGTTAATTTTTTAATTGTTGTTTTAATCTCTCCTTCAGTAATATCTGCATTGAGGCCAACTACCTCCTCTTGGGTAAGTTGAGGTAGGTGGATCTTTCGTAGTATATTTTGAATCCCCTCTGCATCTACTTCCCCCGTATCTGCATATAATGCCTCGTAAAATCGTCGGAATCGTTTGTTTATCTGCTTCGGATTGTGTAACAGGCTTCCCCCCTCGTCCCGTATTGTGTGTATTTTTGTAGGTGTATAGTGGCCTCGTGCCATAAAGGCTAAATACGTCCCGCTTTGCTGCCATATTTATGAAATTTCAGCTCTGTGTATGATCTGGATATTGTTTCTTTATCCCTAAACCACTTGTCTGAGTTGGCTTTAGCTGAAAGCCAGTCAGATTTTTTCTGTAGAGTTGGGGACAGCTTATAATTTCTGAAAGCCTCTCTAACCTTTAGAAGTGCCTCCATATAATGCTTTGCTGTTTCTCTTTTTTTTGCGCTCACATATGCCATGATGCGACCTCTCAGGACCGCTTTGGCCGTGTCCCAAAAGAGAAGGGGGGTTGCCTCGTGTGCCCTATTGTCCTCCCTATATTCGAACCACCAGCCCCTCAGCAGCGCATGGAACCCCTCATCCCCATACAGAAAGGAGGGGAATCTCCACATTATATCCGAACCCTTCTGGATTTTTTCCTGTATTTCCAGAGATACCGGAGCGTGATCAGAGGTTACTATATCTTCTATCTCTGCCGCATGGATTCTATTCGTTAATTGGTCATTTATGAAGATATAATCTAGGCGAGAAAAGGTTCCATGCGCTGCCGAGTGAAAGGAGTACTCCCGGTCATATGGGTGCATATATCTCCATGAGTCCGTAAGCTGCATAGCTGCTTGGAATTTAGCCAGGACTGTTTCTTTGCCCCCTAACTGAGGTCTGGCATAGTTTCCTCCCTTTTTATCCTCGTCTATGTGCATTACCGTATTCCAGTCCCCTCCTATTACAAGGTTATTAGCCGCCACCTTTGTTACCTGCCATTGTAAGTTATGTAGAAACTGGCTCGTGCCAGCATTTGGTCCATAAATATTAAAAATTGTGAGTTTATCCCCTGGTAGTATGAGATTTACCGCTAGGCATCTTCCCTCCCCATCCGACCAGAGGAGCTCTGACTTTGCCCGTGCCTTTTTGCTGATTAGAGTTAAGACTCCCGCCTTGCGGTTCTGTGCTGGAGATTCAAATGCTTCCGCCACCCAGCTTTTCCGCATGAGTTTCGCTTCCCCTACTTTTAGATGCGTTTCCTGCAATATTGCCACGTCCGCACGTAATTTCTTTAGGTGGCGCAGAACCTGCGATCTCTTATGCGGAGACCTCAGACCCTTCACATTCCATGATATAATTTTGAACGTTATCTATATATCTGAGAGCACCTGGTACTGAGACAACCAATTTGCCAGTCAGAGCTCCTCCTGTCCACTAAACGAGTATAGACTAGACAACAACCCCCTGTAAGAGCCTTAAGCATGGAGTGACCAGTTAGATACCCCTCCCCCCTTCCCTTACCCCCCCCGTATCTTTGCTCAGTGAGCAGCTGAATAATTTTCCCCGTAAGTTCAGTTCCCCATTATCATCCCTTCTTTCTTCAGACCTCACTTCTTCCCCGCATGTCGCTTCCGCCATTCTCTCCCTTAGTGAGTGTCTTTTCTCCTGCTTCCCCGGGTTTCCAATAAACAATTGCTTCGTGTGTATGAACAGCCATATAACTTCTCAAAAGCGTATACCATTAAACAGTCCCCAACACAGGATCACACTGTAACTTACGACCTCCTGGGACACTTCTTCTCAGGTGCTCCTGTCCGGATCTTCTGTCGAACGGTCAGCACGTTCTTTAGCGGGGCTATTAAAGGCCGTAGGATGCGAAAGGAATTTTTTGGCTTCAGGTTTTTTAAAGATGTAGGTCACCCCATCTTTCGCCGTTATTTTCAAAGTTGCAGGGTACATCAGGGCAAATCGGACCTTCCACTTCACCAATTCCAAGCATACTTCGTTAAAGACCTGACGGCGCTTGGTAACATCTGCCGAGTAATCATTAAAGATCATGATTTTCTTACCCTCTAATAGAAGTGGTTCCCTGCGTGCTTTAAAAGCTGAGAGTAATTTTGCCTTATCTTTATAGTCCAAATAGCGGACCATTACCAGCCTAGGTGGTCTCTTATCTCCTTCTGCTCTCTGGGGGCCCACTCTGTGGGCTCGTTCTGCAGTTCCGGCAGGGTCTTTTCACAGAACTCGTCGATGTCCTGTAGTTTATACTGCTCAGGGAGGCCTACCACTCGCAGGTTGTTCCGTCTAGATCGGTTCTCCATATCCTCAATACGATCGTAGAACATTTGCTCGTGTCTCTGGGAGTCCTCTAGCTGTTTACTTGCCTCCTCTACATCTTTCTCCAATTCTCTTATGCGCTTCTCCGCGCCTCCCCGCGTGGTCTTGCAGTTGGCGCGTTACATGTCCCAAGGACTTCTTCACAGCGCCCTCCACTATGGATTGGAGGTCAGGCGTAATAAACTTGGCCACTTCCTGGGCGATTGCACGGTAGTCTTCACTGTGGAGCGACCCCCTGGTGCGATCCTCCTCTATGCTCTCAGTGTCCCACGTTCCCGCGGGTGAGTGAGGCTCAGGGCTCTGGGAGGTGTGGGATCTTCCCGCCGCCATCTTGCCTGCATGCGGCTCCTGCCGGGCATTTTTCTCGGCTTTTTTCCGAGAGGACCGGGTGAGATATTTGTCCATCTGCCGCGTCTGTGTGCTAGTGACTTGGGACTGCTCGGAGGATCACCTCCTATCTTTTATCTGGCTGCGGGTTGTTGGCGAAGCCGGTTTCTGCACGGAGCTCTCACCCCTAGCCTCCGATCATGCGGGCGCCGGAACCGGAAGTCCGAGTGGCAAGTGTTGATCTGCAGCCACGATGCGCACACAGAGAGTGAAGCTGGAGCTTAGCTTGGGGACACCACTATCACCGCTCACCACAGCGTGAGTGACATTACAAGCTGCAGCCACGATGCACCGCTGTCACTGCTCTCTGTTTAGTCTCCAGCCGCAGGGCTTCCGAGAGAGGGAGGGAGGAGGGACGGAACCACTAGACTGCCAGGGATTAATTTTTACGGGAGGCAGTAGTTGCACATTCAGACCATAAGACGCAGGCACAATTTCCCCCTCTTTTTGGGGGGAAAAAAGTGCGTCTTATGGTCCGAAAAATACGGTAATCTACTGAAAGTAAATCCTAAAGGATAACTTAAAGTGAACCTGGGTTGAGTGATATTGAGGCTGCCATATTTATTTCCTTTTAAACAATTCTAGTTGCCTGGCAATCCTGTTGATCTTCTGCCATCAGTAGTGTGAGTCACAACCCTAAGGGCCTATTTAGGGCCAGTTTCCACTAGGAACGGTGCGAAGCGGCTACATAGCGACATCACACCGTGGGTGTCCTGAAACACATGCACGGCAATGGAAGAGTTTTCACTGCGTGCATGTTGTGCGGAGCGATCCGAGAATCTGCAGCATGCTGCAGATTCTCGCACGGCCGCAGCCACGTCCCATCTCTTCAATTCACTTCCGCATCGGGAGATGCGGAAGTGATGCGATGTGGCTAGGTAGCTGCATTCGCATCACTTAGTAGTGGAAATGGGCCCTTACACCTAATCAGTTAGTGCGCGTTAGTACACGTTTTTTTTTTCCGTAGCAGTGCATTGTGAAAAAGATTTCAGTTAAAACCTGTTAAAGGAATACTTAAGTCAAAAAAAAAAAATGACATTTACTCACCTGGGGCATCCCTCAGCACCCCGAAGCTGGATGGTGCCCTCGCAGCCCCGCTCCGATCGTCCTGTCCCCGCCGGCGGCTACTTCCGGTTCGGCGACAGCCGCCGACAGGCTGGGAACGCGGCTGATTTTCCGCGTTCCCAGCCGCTGCTATCACTCTCTATGCTGCTATAGCGTATATATAGACGCTATAGCAGCATAGAAAGTGATAGCAGCGGCTGGGAACGCGGAAAATCAGCCGCGTTCCCAGCCTGTCGGCGGCTGTCGCCGAACCGGAAGTAGCCGCCGGCGGGGACAGGACGATCGGAGCGGGGCTGCGAGGGCACAATCCAGCTTCGGGGTGCTGAGGGATGCCCCAGGTGAGTAAATGTCATTTTTTTTTTTTTTGACTTAAGTATTCCTTTAAGTGTGAAAGGTGCCATAGGAAAACATGGGCATTACTTTGAAAACCAGTTTTCTTTCAGTTATAACTGAGAGCTGCTGATAAAGTGTAAAAGAGCCCTAAGGGCCGGTTTCCACTAGGAGCCGCTTCTGTTTCTGCTGCGGCTCCTGTACTGCTGCGTAGCCACCAGGGCTGTGGAGTCGGAGCAATTTTGGGTGCCTGGAGTCCGAGTCGGGAAAAAATGCACCGACTCCTAATGAATTTGTAACTGTAATTAAAATAGAAAATATGATAAAATGTTCTATTTCTCAGATAATAGTCATTAAAAATAATGTATATATACAGTATATATACAGTAATAGCTGTGCTCAGTCCACAAAAATGAAATAAACCAATGAAAATTAGTTACTTGTGCTGCTTCAATAAAGCAGTCCCTGTATTTTTAAGGTCAGATATACATATCTGATTGTGTCTGTATATATGATATGTACACAGGAATCTCTTATATATATATACTAAATAACATCTATGCTGTAAGAATAAAGCCTGATGTGTAGCTGTGTCACTAATAGAGATGGTCAATGAGATAGAAATAATTCTGCATTGATGCTGATTTATGCAAATGTATGCACTCCCTTTCCTGATGAAATCAAATAATTTGAGATGGGGGGCGTGGCTATGCACGGGACCTGAGAGGACGTGAGGAAGAGGAGCTCCGTATGCGGCCGACCCAATCTATACTAATCCTGCTTTAAATATCACTCTTCGCCGCTGCTGCTTACCTGGCAATAATCTCCTACACCTGTACGCCCGTTTGATGTCCTCCGAAGCTAGGAAGTCGCGGGGAACCAAAACTACTAAAGGCTCCTCGCGCACGACGGAAGTAGGCCCAGTCGCCATCTTGCCCAAGCAGATGAAGACGAAGGGCATCCAGACCATGGAGCTCGAAGGCACCACAGATCAGCCGGATCTAGCCATGGTCTTTGCTGCGGTCACAGCCTGCAAAGATCTTATCGCTGAAACGCGAGATTCGCTTGCGCTGAAGATAGACCATGTTGAGACTCAGGTTTCCACGCTCCGACAAGATGTGCGCAATATCCGAGACCGCGTGGGTGAAGTTGAGCGCCGAGTCGGGGAATGTGAGGATGCTATCCCTCCCATACGGAAAACCTCAGAGGAGGCCATCACTCGGATCCGACGCTTAGAAGAAAGGGCGGAGGACAGTGAGAACCGCAATCGGCGGAGTAATGTGCGTATCCTTGGCCTACCGGACGGAGCAGAAGGTAACGACCCGGTGTCGTTTATTACCACCCTCCTTCGCCAACTGTTTCCCAATGCTCCCTTCTCTACCTGCTTTATTGTGGAGCGTGCACACCGCATTCCTGTTACCACCAAACTGCCCGGGAACCGCCCGCACCCTTTCATCTTCAAAATGCTGAATTTTCAGGACCGAGACACCATTCTCAAGGAAGCAAGAAAGATGGAGGATATCCGCTATGAAAACGCTACTCTCATGTTTTTCCCTGACCTGGCCACGGAAACACAGCGCAAGCGAAAGCTGTTTGACACAGTAAAGTCACGACTACGCAACAAAGGCCTTCAATACGCCATGCTATTCCCGGCCAAGCTTCGTGTGACGCACAACGAAAAAGCACACTTCTTCCTAACTGCGTCAGAAGCTTCAAACTGGCTTGATGAGCTGAAAGGCTAAAGGAGGATGGTAAGACTATCTTTATTTCTTCTTCCCTTGCTGCCCAGAGACTGATCGAAAATATCTCGGTAATTTATACTAACAGCCACGCTGGAAGTAGGCCCGATCCTATCGCCACTTTACACTGATTGACACTTATTACAACTCCCCCCGGTATCATGTGTACCCATGGAACTGATACGGCTATCCAAGAACTGTACCGCCTGGATTTCCCATTAGGCCTACCGCATCTACTGCTGCCAGGCCATGCACTTTTGTTGTTGTTAGCAAATCCTGACCTGAACATGATCGGTTATATGCAACTCTTACTCACCTAAGGATGGACATTGTAAGCAAATGATTATGGGTGCCACCTGCCCCTTGGTGGGTCACGGAGTCCTCGGTGCGTGACTATATGTGCACGGGGGCCCTGGGATCCACGTGGGGACGAGTCTTTATGAGAGGGAGGGGGGATTACAGAAACGGTATTGTGATTCAGTCCTGCTCCATAAGTGATCAGAATCGAGTTATCTTCAGATAACCCTGCTACTGGAGGTCACTAGAACTATACGCTATGTATTTACGGTCTGATAGATGGCACGGTGGGAGGGGGGAGTGATCAGTTCCTGGGCAACGACGACCTGTTATAATGTTGGGTTTAGGAGTTAATCAACAGCACGTATAAGAAGCAGCAGCTGCTTTCCCCCTTTTTTTCTTCCTATATTATGTTTTCCCTTTTACTGATGGTGAATCCGCATGCGGAGCAAATAGGGATCAGTTAACTGCGCAGACAATGCTTCATGTTTTGGGGGTTCAGGGATTAGACAACTTCGAGTTTGGGTTGAAGCTGTGGGGTGGGAAAAGGTATGGGAGTGGGGGGTGGGCAAAGGGGAGGAATTCTCCGGTTCCCGGTCAAACTAATTTCACCTGGTCTCTCTGCTCGCTTAACGGGCGGATCCTTCTTACATCTGCTGTGTGGATACTTGTTTTTATGCTGTGCATACTTATAGATTATGGCTAACAAGAGAGAAAAAGTTAACTGTATCCTATGGAACACTAGAGGCCTGAACTCCTCTATAAAACGGTCACTGGTTTTTAACTTTCTTAAAAGACATGCTCCCCATTTAATAATTTTGGTGGAAACCCATCTGACTGGCAGCAAGCTATTAGCGCTCAAAAAACCGTGGATAAGTAACTCTTATAACTCCACATATTCCTCATACTCCAGAGGTGTTAGCGTGCTAATCAGGAAGGGGCTACCATTCCAACTGCTACACTTAGAACTGGATGCTTCCGGTCGCTATGTCATTCTCCATGCCAAAATACATGAGATTACCCTGCTGGTTGTGGGACTATATAATCCACCGCCGGGATCAACAGAGCTACTTTACACTCTGATGCAAAAAATATCAAAATTCTCGACCCCCTATGTTTATCTCCTAGGTGATTTTAACATGGTCCCGTCTGCATCATCAGATAGATTGATCCCAAGACCCTCCGAATCCCCTGCACTATATGACTGGTCGCAGGCATTCTCTCTCCATGACGTGTGGCGCTGGAAGCATCCAGACATCTCAGGATTTACTTGTCACTCAGCCTCATATCACACTTTATCACGTATTGATCTGGTATATGCCACCTCCATTGGTCTCTCGCTCATTCATGACATCAAGATGCTGCCCAGGGGTATCTCGGACCACTGCCCACTGGAACTGCAATTAGACTTTGGCATTTCACATTCTGATTCTGTATGGAGGATCGCACCGCACTGGTTCGAGATACCTAGAATAAAATACTATGTGATGGATAGAATGAGGGAGTACTGGCAAATACCACATGACCCTGTTCCCCCCCTTATTAAGTGGGACGCTTATAAAGCGGTGACAAGAGGAGCCTATCTGGCTGCCATAGCGGAAGAGAAACGACAATCCATTATACTACTACAAACGCTTGAAAGGAAGGCGCAAGAAGCAGAGCAGGCATACATTCAAACTAAGACCAATGATGACTATAATATATGGCAAGCGTCACTACTTGCACTTTCAGCTAAACAGACAGACTATACACAACAAAATCTTCAAACCAAGATGGTTAGGATATTTGAACATGGGGATAAGACCGGTCGGTTACTAGCCCAGTTAGTAGGCCAGGAAAAGTGTATGACCCAAATTGCCAAGATTAACTCTAATGAAGGGGTTGAGCTGACCCACCCTGGGGACATCAATGCCGAGTTTCGTACATATTATGAAAAGCTATATACTTCCGTTGTTACAAAAACACCATTAGATATAGAGGAATATCTTTTAAATATACACCTCCCTAAGCTATCTGCTGAGGACACAGACTTATTGGAGGCAGACATTGACCTCCAGGAGGTCTGTCAGGCTATATCCTCCCTGAAACCCAGGAAAACCCCAGGGTTGGACGGAATACCCTCTGAATTTTATGCAAAATACAGCAAACAACTGGCCCCTAAACTCCTATCCTTATTTAAAGAAATTCTAAAAGAAGGGGGGGTTTCACCCACAATGTCTGAAGCCTTAATTACGGTTATCCCTAAAAAAGACAAAGACCCATCCCTGTGCTCGTCGTATCGACCCATCTCCCTCCTAAATGTAGACAGTAAAATCTTAGCTAAGATCCTGGCCATTCGCTTAAACACTGTAATCACATCAATAGTTCATAAAGACCAATCAGGATTTATTCCTGGAAAGGGATGCGACATTAATCTGAGGAGGTTGTTCACAAATATATCCACTCGGCACATCAATAGTGGCTCTAGGGTCATTGCATCGCTTGATGCAGAAAAAGCATTTGACAGTGTCGAGTGGATATATTTGGAGGAGGTGCTCAAGAAATTTGGGGTGGGCCCGAAGTTCATTACTTATATCAAAGCTCTATACTCAGCCCCCAAGGCCAGGGTCCGGACGGGGAACAGAGTCTCCCCCTTTTTCAATCTGGGTCGTGGTACCCGGCAGGGGTGTCCACTGTCACCTGCGCTTTTTGCACTGGCAGTGGAACCCCTGGCGGCGATTCTTCGCTCCTCAGCCGAGGTCTCTGGATTTAAAATAGCAGGCTTAGAGGAAAAAGTCTCCCTGTATGCGGATGACTTGTTACTATACTTAGCCGACCCGCACACATCCCTACCCGCAGCTCTCTCTATAATTCAGGAATTTGGGAAATACTCTGGACTAGTGATTAATTGGCACAAATCGCTACTATTGCCGTTAGATCCCTATCTTCCCCCACCATCACAATCACACTCCCTTCAAGTAGTTTCTATAATTCGGTACCTCGGCATTGATGTCTCGGCTACTGAGTCAGACTACTGTAAATTGAATCTGGCCCCCCTTTTGACCCTCATTAAGGGGAAGTTAAGAGCATGGGCAACACTCCCTCTGTCCCTAATTGGGCGCAGCAATCTATTCAAAATGTGTGTGCTCCCTAAATTATTATACATCTTCCGGAACACACCTGTGTTGATCCCTAATCATATTTTTTCTGAATTGGACAAGCTTGTGGGGTCATTCCTGTGGGCCTCTTCCTCTCCCCGTATTGCTTTCAACAGCTTACAGCTTCCTGTAGACAGGGGTGGGATTGCACTTCCTAAACTCAAATTTTACTACTGGTCGGCTGTTCTCACTACTATATATTGGTGGTTTGCCCAATCCGAATACAACCCAGCCACAGTGCTGGAAGCAGCTATACTGGGATCCTTCAACGCCCTCTCTAGCCTCCCTTTTCGAGGCCCCAAAGCTCTTCCCACATTAACTACCTCTATGAAAACTACTGCCGCTATATGGGAAACTGCGGGTAAATACCTGTCACGTATTGGGCAATGGTCCCCCCACACCCCGATTTGGAACAATGTTAAACTACGGGATTTTGCCTCGGTTCCTGATCCCTGTGTATGGGCAAATAAGGGTATACTCAAGCTGCGAGATATCACTGAAAATAACTCTATTCGCCAGTTTAATGACCTTAAACAGTCATTTGACCTGCCGAATTCAATGCTATTTCGTTATCTTCAGCTGCGCCATGCCTTTCAAACCCAGTTTAAGACAGCTGACCTCTTAGTGCAATCCCACCCCTTGGAAGATCTTCTCTCACACTCTGGACTGACTGGGGTGACCTCTCAAATATACACTGCACTTATTAGTGAGGAAGCCACCCGCAACACAAGACTTCTGCTTAAGTGGCAAGCCGATATCCCAGACCTTACACAAAAAGAATGGGATGACGCTCTGGCCCATATTATAACTACCCCAATAGCTGCACGACACAAACTAACCTCGCTCAAGTACCTGTATAGAACTTACTTTACCCCTTATAAACTCTCTAAGATGAAACAGGGTGAATCCGGGAGGTGCTGGAGATGCCAGGAGGATAGGGCTGATTTTATACATGTGTTCTGGAATTGCCCTAGAATACAGGAGTTCTGGGCCGCTGTTCATGATATGCTGTCTGTAATATTTAATGGGACAATACCTTACACTATTAAGGCCCTGCTTCTTGGCGTCTTTGGAGACACCTCTCTCTCTGATAAAAAATTACACTTGGCCCGTTTAGTGCTCATGTATTCCAGAAGAGCAATTGCATTGCAGTGGAAAAAGCAATCCCCACCCTCATTATCGGGTCTAAAAAAAGAAATTAACCAGGATGTTCCTATATATAAATCTGTTTATGAAGCTAGGAAATCTACCAAAAAGTTTTATAAAATATGGAAGTGTTGGCTGAAATTCTGCAACTTGGATTTGTGACCGCTATATATATAATGTTAGATGTAATCCTTAATCTGAATGTATTTATGTATCCTATGTATTCTGCCTGGAAGAGTGGGAGGGGACCGGGTGAGGGGCGGGAACGGGAGATGCCTGTTGGGCTTGTTATGTTGTTTTTCATGTTAAAAAACAATAAAAAAGTTTTACACAAAAAACTATAAGTGAAACCCACAAATTGTATTTGCTTATCCATCCTGGTTATTACAACATTTAGATTATGTTCCTACTAGTACAATGTATGTTGACAATATTTTATTTGGAAATAAAGGTGTCTTTTTTGTTTTGTGAAAAAAAAAAAAAAAATAAAAAAAATAATTTGAGATGTTGTTAAAATTTGGTTTGGTGACTACAAATTAAAGGGTACCTGAGACGGATGAAAAGTAATTTTTTTTTATACCTACCTGGGGCTTCCTCCAACCCCCTTCAGGCCAATCAGTCCCTCGCTGTCCTCCTCCACCACCTGGATCTTCTGCTATGAGTCCTGGTAATTCAGCCAGTCAGCGCAGTCCAGCCACGTGCCGCTCCCACAGCCAGGAACATTCTGCACCTGCGCAATAGTGCTGCGCAGGTGTAGTATGCTTCCGGCGGCGGAGTGTGTGCATGCGCACTATGCCAGACTGGCTTAATTACCTGGACTAATAGCAGAAGATGCAGGTGGTGGAGGAGGACAACGAGGGACTGATTAGCCTGAAGGGGGCTGAAGGAAGCCCCAAGTATGTATAAAACTTTAATTTCATCTGTCTCAGGTTTACTTTGTTACACAGTAGTACTATACTCTACATATGCACTCCCCACAGAGCTGCAGGGAATCCACTGAGAATGTTGTGCACATTGAACAGAGAGTTGTTGTCTATCACATATAAACCTGGTTCAGATTGTGCATGACGAATGTGTAATAGAGGAAGAATCTCCTCATTCCCCTGCAGAGCACCTGCACATCACTCTTACATGTACCCACAGTTACATTGCATAGGGCCTTATCCATGTTCAGATTGTGCATGAATAATGTGTAATAGAGGAAGAATCTCCTCGTTCCCCTGCAGAGCACCTGCACATCATTCTTAGATGCACCCACAGTTACATTGCCTAGGGCCTGATAGATGTTCTTTGTTCCGGTTTGTACCTTTTACAAGTACTCTTACCAAGGACTAGTTTTAGTCTAAAGAGAATAAATATAGTAGTCTACATATCCTTCTCACTTCAGTTATCTTGTAAAATTCCTAAGCGTTGGCAGTTAAGAGACGAATTTCACGTTACATACTTTTAATCAACAAAATTGTAATATGCAAATTAGAGGAGTCGGAGTCGATGAGTCTGAGTCGGTGGAATCCTAAACTGAGGAGTCGGTGGATTTTTGGACCGACTCCACAGCCCTGGTAGCCACAGCCTGAATAGCTAAGCTGTGCATTCTGCTGTGTGCTGCACAAAACTGCAGCAAGCTGTCCAGAGGCCTCCATCATTCGTAAGTGAAAGAAGGTCAAAATCACCAGGACTCTTCCTAGAGCTGGCTGGCCAATTAAACTGAGCGATAGTGGTAGAAGGACCTTAGTCAGGGAGGTGACCAAGAGCCCCAAGGCCCTCTGTGGAGAGAGGAAAAGCTCCCAGGACAACCCTCTCTGCAGCAATTCACCAATCATGCCTGTAAGGTAGAGGGAAGCCTTAGTAAAAGGCACAAGCCTGGAGTTTGCCAAAAGGCTCCTGAAGGACTCTGACCATGAGAAACAAGATTCTCATGTTCTCCATATACCTGTCGCTTCAGGTTCCCTTTGAGAGCATAATTGATTGTATTGGGCATGCTCCCACTATTCTGCATATAAACACTCTGCCCATGCAATTGTATGGGAATGTTAACATCTCTGAATTATAATAGATCACATTATTCTAATGCACATTGCACAGTGGAAAATGTGCATTAACGACCATGTTGCCATAGCAATCTTCATGCCATAAAAAGTAATGTGCACTGCATGTTGCAGCATGGGCGTCGCACGACACCCATAGGCCTCAATTCACTAAGCTTTATCAAACACTTTATCGAACGTTTGTTAATTTACCTCATGGGTAAAATCTAATTTTGAATTCACTAAGGTGTTATAGATTTATTGGAACGTTTTATCGCTAAAACATTCGATAAATATATAACACCTTCAGTGTTCTCCCCAGAATTTTTTTCCAGCCGGGTGGCATGAAATAGTAGCCGGGTGGCATGAAAAAGTAGCCGGGTGGGTTGAGATGAAAATGCAGGGTAACTCTGCTTACAGCATAGGAGGAGGTGAGGAGGAGAGCCGATGACAGCCGGGTGGTCACCAAATCTAGCCGGGTGTAGCACCCGGCTAAAAGAGCCTGGGGAGAACACTGACCTTAGCAAATTCAAAATTAGATTTTATTCATGAGGTGAATTTAACAAACGTTCGATAAAGTGTTTGATAAATCTTAGTGAATTGAGGCTATAATGTGAACTGATTACTGTGTGTAGATCTAGCTTACTGGCGCTTCTTGTGAGATAAAGGTGATCCAGTCATTCCACCTACTAGTAAAACAAAAAGGTACAATCGAGAGCCCCCAATAGTGTATTATTGATAAAATATGATAGCAAGAGTTAGCTGCAGATAAGGTTATACTCAAGTCTGGGTTGCCGAACTCAGTCAACCACTCAAATCGCCTGTGGGGATATTAAACCTGTCCCCACACAGGCTAAAAAGTCGCTCTCTGTAGAAAGAAAGGAGTGTTCAAACCCATCCACCAGGTGAATATCATTTACAAATTCCACCTACTAGAGTCAACTGTATCCAAAGGATAGGCTTGGCAGGCATAAATATTTTTTTATCCATATTCCATGCTGCACTTAACTTAAATTGATTTTAAACATGCATGCATCTGCTAACTTTATTCTTGTTCAACTGCTTCGAGAGATCCTGACTGTAAATGGGCACGTTTTTCATGACTGTTGTTTTTTTCCAGTTCACTAACTAAATTGCACTTTTCGGCCAAACAATGACGAGCAAGCATCTTGTCTGTACAGCCTTTAGTATAAGATGGCAAATAGATTTGAATCTTATAAAAAAGCAAAAACATAAAATTAACTTAAGTCCTTTTAATCTGTACATAGCAAACCCACACCGCATGCATTTTTTTCCCCCTTTAGTGTGCATGACAAAATACATAGAGAAATCTAATGCTGGGAATACACGATTCGTTTTTGCCTTCGTTTAAACCTTCGTTTCGATTGTGCCTTTTGTCCTTCTCGATCCCGAAATAATCGAACATACGGTTAATATCACCACCCACGGTTTCGTTTTTTTTTTCCGATTCTGATGGTTTCGATTTTCCAATGATCGAAGGCTGCAAAGAAACAAAACGAAAATCCCTTTTTACAGGGACGGACTAACATAAACGAATCTATAATCGATCTGAACAGCCATCAAGCCTACCAATGGCTTGATTAGATGGATAAAGAGAGATAATATCAAACATGTTCGATCACTAGTCGTTCGTTTTTGGGGTCTATTAATCGAAACTATAATGAGATTATGACTATTTTCACATACGTTTTCAACACTCGATTCGTTTACCGAACGAAACGAAGGCTAAAACGAAGGCAAAAACGAAACGTGTATTCCCAGCATAAGTCTACCTTGTATTCTTATATTTGGTCATTCCTTTATTTCCATAATAATGGAGATGAGTGAATTTCGGCATCTTATGCACCTCTCCTTTTCAGAAAGGTAGGTTATTTCATTTCTTTTTTTGTATCCAGCAGACTAACACAAAATGCTGCTTCAATTCACCAAGGAGTTCACATGAGCAGGTTGACGTAAGTGAGAAGGACCTCTGTGCTTACATTAGGATTCCTTCCAAGAGTTCTCTTTCCAGCCTGTCTTTGGTTTACTCTGAGTATGCAGGCGCTACCTTCCTGCTTTTCACTTTCCTTTCAGTTGCTAAACAATCTCGGCTACAGTCAGTTTTTGTACACGTGTGTGTGTGTGTGTGTGTGTGTGTGTGTGTGTGTGTGTGTGTGTGTGTGTGTGTGTGTGTGTGTGTGTGTGTGTGTGTGTGTGTATTGTGTTTTGAAGGCTGTTGCCGGTTTCACACTGCAAACAGGCTGCAGCGTTGCGGTGCCGCTTGCCGTCGCTTTCTGCTTCGGGTATGCGGAAGTGCACAGAAATGTATTGTTAAAATAACATAAAGACGCCAACGTTTTTAAAATCCCTGCGTCGCCATAGATTAACAGGACTTCTGGTCCGACTCGGAGCAACGCAAGTACGCGCATTAACGTAGTTTTGTCCTGGTGTCGGGTGCGGCAAAAAAAAAATCACGTTTTTGACGCATTGTGCCGTACCGTGGCAGTATGAAAGTCTTCATAGACTTTCATTGCCTGACGGTGAGGTGCGGTAAAAACACTGCCCCGGTGTGAAAGGGCCCTTTATCTTAGTACATCCAACTCGATATCTGTAGTTAAAGTTCCATGAGCATCAAAATCTTAATGGTGTTGGTGACATTTTAGTAAGTGGATGTGCTGTTGTTTTGTCCTTCAGTCTGTAATTGCCATGAGTACCACTAGTCTGATTATCCCTACACTGACCATTACCTGTTAGCTTGTAGAGGTTAACCACTACTTTTTTTTTTATTTGCTGATTATTATTTATTTGAATAGCACTTACTATTTCCACAGAGCTTGATAGAGTACCTAGTTCACTAACTGTTACTCAGATGAGCTCCTAACCTCTCAGTAATCCCTACCATAGGCTAAGGCTACATCCCACTGTGCCAAAAAAGAATTCCCATTTTCCTCAACGGAAAGCAGCAGGAAACTGCATGTTGATGATCTGTTACGTGTAAAATCTGTTCATATATGTCCTTTTTACGAGGGATTCACTGTCTGTTGGGGTGAGCGGAATGCACAATTGCATCCAGCTCCCTACTGCTCATCCTCAGCCATAGAGCAGAACATACTGATCAGAAGATAGCTGAACATTGTGTTTTTACAGGGAAAAGGTGCCAGAAATGATCAAGAATGATCATTTTGACAACCATTAGTGTGAGTGTGCAAAACTGCATCTCCTAATAGTACAACTCAGGCAAGGACAGATTTGAGATAAGTGTGGGTCATCAATCGTTTACACATGTTCATATTACATCAAAAACCATTCCAGTCTCAGCGTGGTTACGGTAAGCATTTGCCTGACACACGTTAAATGGCTCCCTGACTGCTTTATTGGGGACTATATTATGTACATAATTGCTGTGCTTGCTGATGAATACAATGCACCAATCTAAACATGCAGTAGATAAACCAGAACCAAAATTGACCCAGGAGGCTTGATACTTGCTGATAAGCCAATACTGTATGAGGTCATGTTAATCCCAATCTACACGATTCTTTATACGATTTGATTACGATTTTATTTACGATCCGATTAAATCTGACATGTCCAATCAGGATTCGATTCAATTCGATTTGCCATTGCAAAACCATGGCAAATCGTATTGAATTGAATCGAATCCCGATCGGACATGTCGGATTTAATCGGATCGTAAATAGAATCGTAATCGAATCGTATAAAGAATCATATCGTGTAGATTGGGCTTAGGGTGTGAAGGTGGCCACTTCCAGATAGTATTTCACATCTTCATTGGGCCTCAATGAATGCTGACTTACTAGCAGGTGGTGTTCCACAATAAGGTTACCGTCACTTATGCTTATTCTTGCCCTCTGCATACACTTACATGCTGTTTGGTGCATCCCAGCCAAATTCAGGCTTTCTGAGGATGACCTGGGTATTCATAAAGTGATGCCGCATATTCTGTGTTTGAATACCGGTACTGTAGAAAACCTGTGCCTGAGTTTAGTGAGACACTTCTGTAGTGCAGCTCATGTATTATTGCATATGGAAGTTTCCCAGGAGAAATGTAGCTACCAACCTGCCTGCAGTGATTTAAAGGGGGCCTCCATGCTGATAATGTCTTATGTCTCCACTAATGTGTGTGAATGCGTGGGTGCAAGTGGTCATTGAGCTTATGTCTTTGGTGTGACCACACAAACTTGAAGTGTATTATTGCTCCTGCATTCAGTCCACCTGCTTTCTACCAGTCACGTAGTCGCGATTGGCTGTGCCTTATAAGTCTCCATGTTTGGTTTCATGGGTTGCGCCTTTTTTGTGTAGGACTTGATCCTTATGAGGAATTTTGTATTGGAATTACTATATGTATGTAAGTAATACATTCTAGTAGTCAAGTTTGTTGGTGTGTTGTGTGTCCCTATTGATGGGGCTATGCCACAAATTCATACATAGATTTTATCATATACTACCCATGCAGCAGCATCCTAACTTTTGATTTGCGGAAGATAGGCCTAGCATAGGAAGTTTAAATACTAATAAATCTTCTGAAATGGACATTACTTTTGATATATGGTGACAAAATTCTGCCTTAGACTAAAGCAAAATACATTCATAAAGGTATTACCGTTTTATCAACTTTCACAAAACTGTATTGTAGATGCCTTATGAAACTCATATTTTGAAAAAAAAAAAGTGTTCATAAGCATTTTGTATTAAATATACAGAACATTCTGCTAACAAAGCAACCACTGGAGTGCATTGCACCTACTGCCTAGTGTCATACAGTGCACTGACCCGTCAAGTTGTGTAAAGCTTTTGCACCTATGGCCAACTTGCATGCTGGTTCCAAGCGTGAAGTTTCTTAGTGTAAACTTTTCTTGATTTTAAAACTTTGCTCTGCTTATAGTAAGAATTATTTTCTTTTTCCCCATAGGCACGTGACTTCCAATGTCTACGCCAACAGACCCGGGTGCAATGCCACACCCGGGGCCTTCCCCTGGGCCTGGGCCTTCGCCAGGGCCCATCCTAGGACCTAGTCCAGGACCTGGACCTTCTCCAGGTTCTGTACACAGTATGATGGGACCAAGCCCTGGACCTCCTAGTGTCTCCCACCAATTGTCAAGCATGGGCCCAGACTACACACCAGAAGGAATGCATCAAATGCACAAGGTAAGACTAGATGACTTATACAATCATAAAACATGCTCTAATGGAAATGACATGGTGCGCTGGTCACAAGCACTAGTATCAATGCAAATAAAGTCCAAAATAAATAAATGACCGCGCTCAAAGGTTTAAGAAACTTGAAGCAATACACAAATTAAATGTCACCATCCATATAAGTCCTTTGCCTCCACTCAGTTTGAGCTCTGATTTGTAGATACTCCAGGGATAAAGGATGGTTCTTCCAGTTCAAATCATCACATCAGACATATAAAAGAGAAAAACATAGGGAATTCATAGCACACGGGGGGGTGTTCAAGGCAGCATGTGTGGAAGTGGCTACTCGGGATTCACCCGATAGACTTATACAAAGCGCTTTACCCCTGACGTTTGTGAGTGCAAATCTTACCTTTTTTTTATCTTTGTAACGATTTTACAGTATATGGAGCTATTTTAGTTTTAGTGATTGGTGGATCAGCGTGATTCTATTTACCTTCCTTATGCTATTGAATCCTAACTCCAGAGATCTTAGAGGCCTGTTAGGTGAGTGCGGGCACATTGGATGGGGGTGTGTCCTTGCACGGAATTGACCATGGTGAAGGTGGATTGTATCACTGGAGAGGTGGAGGGGACCCTTATTCAGCTGATTGCACTATGAATTCCTGATGTTTTTCTCTTTTACGTGTCTGATGTGATCGTTTGAACTGGAACAACCATACTTTATCGCTGGAGTGTCTACAAATCTGAGTTCATACTTTTTGAGTGGAGTCAAAGGACTGATATGGATGGTGACATTCAAGACTAGGTTACTGGCTGTGGCTGGACCAGACAACACAGGTCTCAATCATAAGAATGTCAAGGCGTTTTGTGTACTGTATGTCAGGGGTCCCCAACCACCAGGCAGAGGCCCAATACCGGGCCGTGAGACGTTTTGCACCGGGCCACGGCTAATCCCCTGCCTCTGATTTTTAAATTCATTCCTGCCAGCCTTCATTAGCAGCGAGTGCTCGCGGCTGAATCTCTGTAGAGCGTATCCGCAACTGCTGGTCGGCCTCTCTCCTCCCTGCTGCGTCTTTCACAGTAGCGCACCCCCCTGGCTGCTGTGAAGAAGCAGAAGAGCAGCTTCCCGTTGCGGCGATGTATATTGCCGTTACCAGAGGAACCACTGTCCTGCTTCTTGCCTCTTCACAGCAGCCGGGGGGACGCGCTACTGTGAAAGAAGGCGCACACAGCATGGAGGAGAGGGGCCGACCAGCAGAATATGAAAGATGAAGCAGCCACTACTGAGGTAATACTTCCTATACACTGGTCAGTAACTGGGGAAACTATACTACCTATACTGGGGCAAATATACTAACTATACTGGGGCAACTATACTCCTTATACTGGGGCAACTATACTAGCTATACTGGTCTGAGCCATGCTTATGCGCTCTGAGTCTTACGGGAGAAAAGGGATTTACAAATGTTATTTGTTGTTGTTATACTTGTGCCGCAACCACCGGCACCCGCCGGTTGTGCAGAAGTCGAATGTGAAGATAGCAAAACTTTGCATTATGTGAGAGAGAATATCTGATTGTAAAACGTGTGGTTATCATTTAAAAGGGCACTATTGCTTTTTTAGACCCTTTGACTTACATATGTCTTTTTGGAATAATGTTATTGCACAGCATATAGTCTTATACAAATGTAATTATTCACTGCCAATAATCATTTAGAGCAAGGCAGTCACGTCAGTAGTTTTACCTTTCCAACGCCAATGTAGACTAATCCATTCTATAGTAGGGAAGCATCTGTTATTGATGGCAGAGCTGCTGTTATTTTCCTCCCCTCTGGGCAGCTCATTTAGCTTGTTCCAGCTTGTAACTGCACTAACGTGCAGTTACTCAGCTCACAGCAGCCGCTGTAAAGTGAAGGACGCAGCCTCCTCCATGCAGTGCGTAGCTGCGAGCGCTGTGTGTTGATACGCTGCCTGGCCGCCAAGAACCCCTTTTGCTAATCAGGCAATCAAACGGACACCTATTCTTGTCCGTTTCTATGGCAACCCGACCGGTGTACTGTCTACTCTTTGTTGCCGCCGCTAGATTGCGCAGTTCCGAAGCCGGTCGGGTTGCCATAGAAACTGACAATAATAGGTGTCCGTTTTATTGTCCGCTTAGCAAAAGGGGCCCTTGGCGGCCAGGCAGCGTATCAACACAGCACTCGCAGCTACGCACTGCATGGAGGAGGCTGCGTCCTTCACTTTACAGCGGCTGCTGTGAGCTGAGTAACTGCACGTTAGTGCAGTTACAAGCTGGAACAAGCTAAATGAGCTGCCCAGAGGGGAGGAAAAGAACGGCAGCTCTGCCATCAATAACAGATACTTCCTTACTATAGAATGGATTAGTCTACATTGGCGTTGGAAAGGTAAAACTACTGACGTGACTGCCTTGCTCTAAATCAGGGGTCTCAAACTCGCGGGCCATTTGCGGCCCTCGATACAATATTTTGTGGCCCTCGCCGGCAAAATCTTCCTTATAGTTCGCTTCAGTGCTCCCAAGTAATCCGCCGCATTCCCGCCGCTAAACGAGGGCTGCAGAGCCCCCAAATCGCCCGGCGGGCAATCTGCCGGCATTTCCTGGAAGGGGCAGAGCTTTCAGCTTCAGCTCTGCCCCTCCTGACGTCAATCGCCGCCTCTCCCCGCCCCTTTCTGTGAAGGAAGAGTGAGAGGGGCGGGCAGAGGCGGCGATGCGCCGCGATTGTGAAATTCCTTATGCGGCCCAGCCTCATCCGGCCCAGCCTCATCCTGACTTTGCCTCCTGCGGCCCCCCAGGTAAATTGAGTTTGAGACCCCTGCTCTAAATGATTATTGGCAGTGAACAATTACATTTGTATAAGACTATATGCTGTGCAATAACATTATTCCAAAAATACATATGTAAGTCAAAGGGTCTAAAAAAAGGTGAAATTGGCAATAATGCCCCTTTAATGGGGGCATAATTGGGAGAGTAAATTGTACATGTGCAATGAACTTGCCACAACCTGATTTTATCAAGCTAAGAATATTGTTATGCTCCTAGTGTAAATTTAGCTGCTGTTCATGTAGAAAAGGACAATTTTCCTATGACTTTGTCACCATGTTAACCTCCCTGGCGTTCTATTAACCTGCTGAGCGGTCTGGACGAGCTCAGCTCGTCCAGTACCGCCGGAGCCTGCCGCTCAGGGCCTGCTGCTGGGCCGATTTGGCTCAAATAAAAAGCAGCACACGCAGCCGGCACTTTGCCAGCCACGTGTGCTGCCTGATCGCCACTGCAGTGCGGCGATCCGCCGCATGCAGCGGCGAAAGAGGGTCCCCCCAGCCGCCTGAGCCCAGCGTAGCCGGAACAAAAAGTTCCGGCCAGCGCTAAGGGCTGGATCGGAGGCGGCTGACGTCAGGACGTCGGCTGACGTCCATGGCGTCACTCCGCTCGTCGCCATGGCGACGAGGTAAGCGAAACACGGAAGGCCGCTCATTGCGGCCTTCCGTGTTACTTCTGGCCGCCGGAGGCGATCAGAAGAACGCATCCGGAGCGCCCTCTAGTGGGCTTTCATGCAGCCAACTTTCAGTTGGCTGCATGAAATAGTTTTTTTTTTTTTTATTAAAAAAAAAACCTCCCGCAGCCTCCCTGGCGATCTTAATAGAACGCCAGGGAGGTTAAGATCGCCAGGGCGGCTGCGGGAGGGTTTTTTTTAAATTTAAAAAAAAAAATATTGACATATGAAAGCCCACTAGAGGGCGCTCCGTATGCGCACTTCTGATCGCCTCTAGTGATCAGAAGTAACGAGGAAGGCCGCAATGAGCGGCCTTCCTTGTTTCGCTTTCCTCATCGCCATGGCGACGAGCGGAGTGACGTCATGGACGTCAGCTGACGTCAGCCGCCTCCGATCCAGCCCTTAGCGCTGACTGGAACTGTTTGTTCCGGCTGCGCTGGGCTCGGGCAGCTGGGGGGACCCTCTTTCGCCGCTGCACGCGGCGGATCGCCGCGCTGCGGCGGCGATCAGGTAGCACACGCGGCTGGCAAAGTGCCGGCTGCGTGTGCTCCTTTTTATTTGATAGAAATCGGCCCAGCGGGGCCTGAGAAATCCTCCTGCGCAGGTTACCCCGAGCTGAGCTCGGGATAACCGGCAAGGGGGTTAAAGGACAACTGTGAGAGGGATATGGAGGCTGCCATATTTATTTCCTTTTAAACAATACCAGTTGCCAGGCTATCCTGCTAATCCTCTATCTCTAATATTTTTAGCCATAGACCCTGAACAAGCATATACACAAATCAGGTGTTCTGACATTGTCAGATCTGACTAGATTAGCCACATGCTTGCTACTGGTGTTGTTCAGACACTACTGCAGCCAAATAGATCAGAAGGTCTGCCAGGCAACTGGTATTGTTTGAAAGGAAATAAATATGGCAGTCTCCATATCCCTCTCATTACGGTTGTCCTTCAATGAATCGCGGCTTCACTGTAGAAAGTCTGTTATGCTGGATACACACCATGCGTTTCCGCGTTCGATGCGTCCGTCGATACGCATCGATTCGATTATTTCCGAACGCATTTCGATGATTTTTAGGTCGATTGCCATGTAAAGTATGGCAAATCGACCTAACAATCCATCGAAGCTTGAATCGGACATGTCGGAATTAATCGATTCGATGCGTATCGACTGACGCATCGAACGCGGAAACGCATGGTGTGTATCCAGCATTAGACTGCTACTATGCATACTATATGATATGCAGCAATTGATCTTCTTTATTGTAATTGCTATTCTGTTTCCTTTGTTCCCTTACTAGGCATGGTATTGTTGTACATGATCATCAGATATTATTGTGCTGTTGATGGCTGCCATACAGATGACACTAATTGACTAGTCAATGCTATTTCCTTCTTTGGTTTGCACGTCTGTTTTCTTGGTGGATTGTTCATTACTGGACAGCAGTATTTACATTTGTATAGCCAGTAACCTTAGAGATGCATCTTCAATGAAAATTAATTTTATTCATTGTTACATAAATGATTGCATTTATTTTCCATTTGTAGTTACTTTAAAAAAAAAAACAAAACACTTTTATAATGGAAGAATTATACATATATTTGAATCACACTTAATTAGTAGATATGATTTTGTTCTCTTGTCCTCTGGGTGTACTATGGAGCAGTTGGATGCAAGTAAATATTTTGCTTAGGGCTCATCTATTTGTGCATTTTACCAAACGGAATATCATGTAGATTCCTTTGTGAAAGCCCACGGAATGCGTGACACCATCACCTCCGGCCCAGCTGACTGTATTGCCCTGCTTTTTCCAGCTCCCATCTGTCCTGTGTGTTTATGCATGTTGCTTCTCCATTTGTTAATGTGCAGAGTTCTGTAAATGTGCTGGCATGTTCACTTCCTCCCCCAGTCTTATGACTGATAACTGAAGATGGGCCTTGAGCCTCTTCTCCAGCATCACAGCATTGTGATAGGAAAGGATCTTCAATAGCTGTTTGTCACCAGAGCAGGTTGGGAGCCTGTCAGCCTATTTAGAACCTGCCAGTTCTGCATAGCACCAACTCTTCAGCTGAACACCCCCCCCCCCCCCACAACTTTTAGTTAACCTCCCCGGCGGTGCATTTCTATCCGGATTTATGGGTCTAAAAGCAGTACATTTTTTTTAAAAAGAATTTTAGGCCTCCAATTCTTATAACTCACCAAAATATATCAGAATAAAAGCCTGGTAGACATTCCGCGTAGATATAAGACTGGAACACAAAATTGTTGAATCAATTAAATTTATGATAAACTTTAAAAATTGTGAAACTGTACAAATAAGGCAGGCAGAGAGTAGTCAAAATACAGGAAGAGGCATGTATTGTAATGTATGTACTGTAAGTCTGTGCAGGCGGCAGGGAGAGAGTAGTCAAAATACAGGCAGACGTCGGTGCAGGTAGCAGGCTGAGAGTAGTCAAAATCCAGGTAAAAATTGGTAACAGTAAGGTAGTAGCATTTAGCTCAGAAGTTGGGAACCAAATTGGCTATATTGTTAACATCTTGTGCTTTTAAATGATCTTATCTGTCATCTCTGCCATGGCAGTCAGGTGACACTGGAGAGATCAAATTACAACTTGTAATTGGAGACGAATGAGTAGGAATTAACACACCACACACACACACGCACGCGCGCCGGTTTTCGGGTCCACTTAATTTTTCCCCCGGTGATGTCACGCAGCAAACTGCCACCCAGCTGTCCTGAACTGACCAGCGTGGGACCCAGGAAAACAATAACTATATCTGAGCTCTATATTTTCATCTAACTATAACAAATGTTAGGATAGCCGTAATGCATATAAACAGTGTGTGTGTGTGTGTGTGTGTGTGTGTGTGCGTGCGTGCGTGCGTGCGTGCGTGCGTGCAAAAGTAATTTTTGTAGATATAATGGTACTTTTCAAATCCAATTTATAAAGTGAGCATCACCTAAAGTGGTCAACACTGTTATTTTTTTTCAATTATCTTTTTATTGTTCAGAAAGAATAAAGAAACAAATATTAAACATATGTCAACATCAATTATGCAACAGTCATGCTTGGAGTATATTATCCAGAGAATAACAGCGATAAGACAGAATATCATATACCAATATAATAACTTTAAAGTGGTCAACACTGTTATGCGGGATTGTTTATTTATTTTTTTTATATATTTTTTTTAATAATCACTAGTTTCATCAGAAATTCAAAATCTATGATGTTTATATTGCTGGAATCAGCTGACTGTCAAAAGGTGACCATTAACAATACAATTCTTCGGAAAGATCGATCATCCAACTTGATCATAATATCGATCAGAAAGTATCGTTTGGGCCTACTAATGGAAGGATAGCTACTATCCAATTAGTCAGTTTCATTGTTCTCTTTCCTTCCCCTCCCACTCCACAACGCTTTCTTCTGTGCATGGTCCCTCTGCTGCTCCTCCATAGTAACATATGTCTGTGCAGCCTTGGCTTCGGCTACGAACTGTTGCCCGGGGGATCAAGTCTTCTGAACTTGGAAGATGGCATTAATTTTGTATCTTTGTGCATTACTGATCTTTTTGTTGCCCCTCCTCCCAAGTTCCACTACATCAAAGTGGTATACTGTATTCAGCTGGCTGCTATAGGTCTACAAACCGCTTAATCAATCACTCTGGGATACATTTTATTCAAGTAGGGTTTGAGTTTAGTCCTGTACAGACATCAGGCTTTTTGTAGGTCAAAACCATCACTTATAATTGTTTGACTAAAAGTCTGACTATATAGAGACATCTTGTGTGTCCTTCGCTTGTCAGAATTCTTGCTACTACCAGTTGGCCACGTTGAAATCTTTTCAGTGGAATGATCTGTTCCTGCCTGCAGTGGTAAGACTCCTGCTTCTCCTCCCCTTCCCATCTTCATAGTACATGCAGTTTGTCTGCACTGAACTTGCATAACTTTCATAAGTTTCATCGACTTGGCCAGACTTTCGGACAGAATGATTACAGTGAAATGTTTGGCTGACAAATAGTGATGTCTGTATGGGGCTAGCAAACTATGAAACATTTGTATAGTGTATTTGATTCCTAGAACCACATTGTAGAGTTTTCTTTTTGATTAAGTGAGATAAGCTTTGTTATATGTCTGAAAAGCCTTTTTGTGAATCATCATATCTTCTTTTCAGCCTCCCATGGAAAGTATGCATGAAAAAGGAATGTCAGAGGAAATGCACTGTGCTACTATGAAAAGCTCAAACATGAGACCACCACATGCTGGTATGGGTCCTCCTCAGAGCCCGATGGATCAGCACAGTCAAGGTACTTTTTACTTTCCAGTTTTTTCAAAGGTTTGGTTACATTGTTCTGACTGTGCAGATAGAAACTTACATGTGCACCATACTGCATTTTATATTCATAGTATTAATCTGTGAATTAAACAAACTCCGCTTAAAACTTGTTATATCTTTTTTTTCATGTGGTAGTTGTCGAAATACTATACTGACATTTTTTTTCCTGCCTATTTATGAAATAATGTGCAGGAAAAGTACCTTATTTTTCGGACTATAAGACGCTCCGGACAATAAGACGCACCTAGGTTAAAAGGACAAAAAATGGGTGAAAAAATAATTATACTAAACCTGGTGCGCCCATGGTGCAGGGGCGTCTTGTGGAGCTTCACCCCCCCCCCCACCCCCTCCCCCGAGGCGGCAAACAGCATGCAAAAGTGAGGGATACGAGCACACAAATGCCAAGTGAATACAAGGATCAACCTGTGTCACCTGACTGCCATGGCAGATAAGCTCATTTGAAAGCACAGGATGTGAACCCTATGTCTGTTTAATTAAAGCAGGAAGTAGAAACAAGGAAGATATATGGTAGGATTTGTATCGGCTGTAACAAAGAAATGTTTTTCTTTAAAGGTTATTATGCTTTTGGTTATCTTTTAGAGTAGAGAGGAAGTTCTGAGTTCAGGTTTGTTTTTTAAGCACACACTCCTCTCACAGCACATGATACTAATCAAATACCCATGCCCAAATATGCAGCCTGAATAGAGCTGCAGCATGGCTTCCACATGAAGCTGTAAAAGTGTATGTACATGAAGGGGCAGGTGCGCCTGGATGCAATCACTCAGTTGTGGCAAACACAGTTTATGTTTTTGAAATGGAAATGGTGAATACCGTGGTCCGGACCGCGAGATGGAACAGCAGACAGACATGATTGGTCTATCCGGGGTCTTTATTTCACACCTGATTGGCTTGATGACTTGTGATTGTCTGCGGTGTCCCTTCAATGGCCCGCCCGCGTAGGTAACGCAGCAACTCCTAGTGCAGTCTGAGCGCTGCTCTCTGAATGGTCCTGGTGGCGGAGGTGTGCCAGTGACTCCCTTCGGATTATCCCAGATGGCGGCGGGGTTCCCGCAATTGGTGCGCACGTAGCAAAGTGAACGATCCCGGAAGCTGCAGCCGCATTGTAAACATTCCTCTCTGATCGTTCCTGGGTTCCGCCTCCTCCCCGTCTGACCGGCGTCTTCCTAGTCAGACGGGGAGGAGGCGGAACCCAGGAACGATCAGAGAGGAATGTTTAGAATGCGGCTGCAGCTTCCGTGAACGTTGTTCACTGTGCTACGTGCGCACCAATTGCGGCAAACCCCGCCGCCATCTGGGCCAATCCGAAGGGAGTCACTGGCACACCTCCGCCACCAGGACCAATCAGAGAGCAGCGCTCAGACTGCACTATGAGTTGCTGCGTTACCTACGCGGGCGGGTCATTAATGGGACACCGCAGCCAATAAGGTGGGAAATAAAGACTCAAAGACACCAATCACGTCTGTCTGCTACTCCGTCTCGTGGCCCTGCAGCACATGACGAAAGGAAATTATTAATTATTTAAAAGCGCAAGGCTTATTGCAGCATATTTGGACCATAAGACGCACACACATTTCCCCCCCTCTGGGAAATAAAAACTGCGTCTTATGGTCCGAAAAATACGGTAAGTGACCCTTTCTAGACCATACTAGGTAGGAAATGCAGTGTATATCATTAAATCACCTTAAATGGCTACTGTAATGCAAAAATAGTTTACCTTACCTTGGGCTTCTGCCGCCCAGCCCCCCCCCCCCCCCCACTGCAGAGGTCCTGTGCCCGCGACAAGACAAAACGAATACCCATTCCCCCGCGCCATGGCTTGTTTCCAGTATTTGTGACTTGAGCGCAGGAAGCTCCCAAAGACGTCAGCTGAGCAAGACCGCGTGTAGCCAGTCCCATGCAGGCGCAGTGGCTTGCGACATTAGTCGCAAATACTGGAAGCAAACCGTGGTGGGGGACTGGGGGATTGTTTTGACAGGATGTCTGTGGGGGGGCTGGTAGTTTTGCATTACAGTACGCCTTTAACTTGAATTGGAAGTGTATGAACCCTGCATATTTTTTTTTTTTTTTTTAATTTTTTATTTTGTAAAGGCAGCCATTTCATGAGCTTGTGTTCTACAATTGAGCATGACTCCATGTTAACATATCTCCTGCTTTCTTCACAAAAATGCCATTACATTGCAACAGCTCCCTTTGTTCATGATAAGATGAGCAAAATTGTGTTCATTAGGGCACAGGTACAATAGGAAAAGAATGAGCTGTAGCTTAATGTTTAGCATGTAAAGGAGGAGTGAGAGTTTGTGATGCATTGTGAAGAGTATCAGCAGAGCGACTAAAGCGTATGCACATCTTCACTTCATTGTACCCCTCTATATTACATCTGCACATGTCAGTACGCACCCCTAAGTATGCCCTACATTTTACTGCAGCAGACAATCGGACATGCAGAAAGATCTCAGCTTTCCTTTGGTCCCGTTTACACTTGCCCGATGTTGTGTATGTAGTCCTCTTTTGAAACAATCTAACCAGTATGACTTTTTGTCCAAAAAAATAAACATTATGCAAATTTGAAAAACTCATTTGTGCATGACAGAAAACATAAGTACAAATGTGGTTTCTCACACACTGCAGTGTGAGAAAGCACTTTGTGTTTGCCTCAGTTCATGAGTTTTACAACTTGTTGGTGCTTTTTTGGTGTGCTGCTGTGTTCCTGGTTGCTATCAATAACTTCTAAATGCATGCATTTTCCTGACAAGTGCAAATTATTGTGCTTGTAAAAACGCAACCCATAAATGTGTACGCACATCTGACAACTTAACTTTCCCATGAAAACCATATGCAATGCAGTATATGCATTTGTGCACAGAAATATGCCAGAATGTACATAGTGTGAGAGAGCCCCTAATGCTAGAAATATTACCTCTCTTAATTGTCACAAAGTACAGAGAAAAAAAGTTTATAATTTGTTTGCGTCTTCATTCAAGAGATTTCCTTTATAAGTACAGAGGGAAAGGGTTGAAGATAAAAGTGTGTGTGTGTGTGTGTGTGTGTGTGTGTGTGTGTGTGTGTGTGTGTGTGTGTGTGTGTGTGTGTGTGTGTGTGTGTGTGTGTGTGTTAATATTGCTGTCTGTGCATGTTAATCACTTCCAACTTGGGAACCATTGCATGAAAATTGAAGTCAGTAGAACTGGATTGTGCAGTGGATAAAGCTATGTACACACAGCAAATGAATATTGTTGGAAGCAACCGATAAATGACTCATCGGATATAGTTTCAAAATCTTTAACTGACTGATACTCAACGGTGCTAAGGCATTTTGAATGACCAACCTAATAGAACAAGTTGGTAGCAAATATTTCATCAGCGGTGTGTACAAAGCTTGTTAGATCTTTAAACAATTGTACAGGGAAGTGCCATAGACTTTGCAGACACTTCTGTTTCCAGGCCGTCACATCCTACAGCATAACGATCACATCTGTTTACAATGGGTTGAGATTCATTTTTAGTATTCTGCTGCTGTTTCACATCACATCGCTTGACATCTTCCATACTTGATTGGGGAGCGGTCTTTCATTAAAGGACATCTGAGCTGAAAGTTTAAAGATTAAAACCACTTATCTGGGGCTTCTCCCAGCCACTAGCAATCCATCTGGAGCTTCTGTGGTTCCGCTGCCCTCCAGTGCAGCATGCCGTCTGAATCACACTGGCATGCAGTTCGGACAGCAAGCCTGTTGTCTAAATAAGCAGTGTTTTCCTGTCTGCCTCACGTGGGGAAATGCTGTGTATTCAGATGTAGTGGAATAAATGTTCTGAACACCAATCTATTTTCCTACAGTTTGCAAACTAGCTCCTTGTTTCTGTGGGTTTCCTTTGGGCTGTCTAAATTTCTTTTCGCAACTTAAGAACACACTGACTGGCAGTGGTGTAGCTATGAAGCTTTGGGCCCCAGTGCACGTTTTACAGTGAGTCTCTCCCCCCCAGCAGCAGCAGGAGTGGAACAATTTGTGAATGATCATTACTATTCAAAGCATCCATAGAAGTGATCATTACCAGCACAGGACCAATAGAGAGCTAATACTGCGTTTGAGGCACTCTAGCCCCAGGGCTCCAGTGCGGATGCAACCTCTGCATCCCCTATTTCTAAGCCACTGATGTTGGGTTGACTCTCTGAAATGGCAGGACATTAGCATATGAGTCCTTCTGGGGACATATGTGAATGGCTTTATCTAGTCTATCAAGATGTGCGTCATCTGTGATATTCAGTAAATAAATGAATACATACATATTTTACTTGTCCCATCTCTCTATTTAAAATGAAAAATAATTTTTTTTTGTAGCTCTAGCATTGTCTCTTCTTCTATTCACACTTTTGTGAATGCTCAGCACTGTTTATCCTGCACGTTGCTACCACCTAACCAGATAAAAATAACGTGCATCTGTACTGATTATGTAAGCAAAATAAAAAAACAGGCCTCTCACGCTTGCATAACACCTTACATTTTGATGTGACAGAAACAAATCTCAGCTTTCATAGCTTTAAACTTACCTGAACAATTTACTTTTTCAGTGCTGCACTGTAACTAAGCGATTAGCATCCTTATTCTGCAACACAAGACCCTGGGCTCAATTGCCTTTTGGGGACATTGCATGCATGGGAGTGTGCATGTTCTTCCTTTGTGTAGGATAGCTCTTGGAGCCTAAAACCAAATTCTCCCTCTTCCCAGCTCATAATCACAAAGGGAAACCATCACCATCACTTCAGTGCCTTTCATTTTTATACTTACATAAAGATAACATTCTTGCACAGTATAGCGGACCCGATTGGGCTTTGCTACTTCCGTCAGGGGTTTTGTTTTTTCTTTTACAGATAGAAATATATGTTGATGCGTTTTTTTTTCTTTACTTTTAAAATCTTGGTTAGGCCACCAGTTAGTCTTTTTCAGTCAATAAAAATGAATGCATTATGGGTTCCCCTTGATCATTATCGACAGCTGAAAAACGTTCTAAACTATCCTAGGACTTGGTGAATCATTTTAGACCATCCCTAAGATATTGCAAATTGAACAGGTTGCTTTTCTTTGAAATCATGTTTAACCATCTTGCCGATGTTGTGTTAAAAATTGGTGTGTCATTTCTTGCCCATAGCGCACATCCATCATAGCATATTACATCACTCCTTCTACAGCGTGCACACATTACCTCATTCCCACCTTCTGTTCACAGCATATTTGCCAGTAGAGGCTAGTGTGATTATGCCTTTCACTTTCAAACCTGCTTTAGAAATAGAACATGAAATCTGTGCTGTGTGGCGACACAGACAATTCATCTTCCAGAACTTTTGGTAAATGAGCTCCATTGTTCCCAGTTATTTTTTTTTATATGGATGCATGGTACTGCAATTCTAGAAATGCACTGTAATGATTTCATAGCACTCTTATGTCAGCTGCTCACATAAGAAAATGCCTACAATTTCTAAAAGATTTCTCAGTTTTTCTTTTACAATACAATTCAAATACTAAGGGCTTGATTCACAAAGCGGTGCTAACTGTTAGCACGCCTGTGAAAACCCCCTTAGCACGTCTAAATGAGCTTTATGCGCGCAAAACTTTACGCGCGCACTGCACAGAGCGCAGGGCGCTCCGCGCGAAGTGCCCATTAAAGCCCATGGGACTTAGCGTGCGATCTGATTGAGAAAACCGGTGCTAACCTACTTAGCACCCTTGTTAGCGTGCCTAAAGACTTTAGACGTGCTAAGTAGGTTAGCACCGCATAGTGAATCAAGCCCTAAGTGGGATAACAAAAGGAGTATCCTTGACGGTCACAAACTGAGAAAGATGGATATGGATTATGTGAGCCAGCCACTCATTAAAAAAATATTGTGTGTATGTACCTTGGCTCCTGAGTGTCTTCTTCACCCATTGACTTACCATGCCTACATTCCAGATTCCCTGGCACAATGGTCATGTGAGATGTATGGCAATTTCCATCATGTTTTGTGATGAATTAAAGGGGATATAGTGTGAAATAATTTCCTTTTTTAAATAATATGCATAGTGAATATAGTATATTAGATAATGCTCCACAGAAAAAGTCATGTCCAAAGTGTAATACCATAATTAGGAGGACTGTTTTACGGGAGCACTGTAATAAGAACAGCATTTGTGGAAATTATCCCAGTCTGTATGCATGTTGGATTATCATGGCTGTGTACAAATTAACAAGCTGACACATCATTGCATTCCAGCGGATCTGGAGGTGTGTTTAGCTTCTAAGGGCAACAATGGTTAATTTGCATATATTCAGCAGTGTTGCACTGGGAGACATCTCAAGCTCACTCCAACCTGAATTATCACATTCTTTCGGTTTTAAGAAAGCAAACTTTTGTTTTCCATGGAAATTATAAGAAGCTATACAATATGAACAACTATAGTAGAGAGCACTATAATTAAGGACATGAAATTAGCACAGAGTGCAAAGGACTAACATGGAATAGGGCCTGAAACCACACTTTTAGAGACCATGCCTACTGTAAAATAAATCCGCACTCCACCCACTAAGGGGTTCCCTGAGATTCTGGTATTGAGAGAGGTTGTTTTAGAGGTCGCTAGCTTCCTAGCTGTAATACTTATAACAAAACTACACAATTTGGTAAATCGTTTTCAGAATACATATGGAAATGTGGGCTTCTGATTTCACTGACAAAGCTTTTTCTGGGTCATTGACCATGAAGTCATGGAATGAGCATGACCTCCACAGAGCAAGCAACTACTAAAGCAAGCAACTAAAGGGAGCTTGCAGTTCTGTAACCACAGGTTATCATGTATAACATGTGACGGGGTTAGCAAAATCTGGCTTGTGTGAAATTTTGTTTGAAGAGCTAATTCTAACTTGGGAAAACCATGACCCATTTCTGTCCAGACTGCTGTAAGACATTACCTTGATGTTTAATCATGTTGAGAATGTTTTTTATACCAAGGCAAGGTTTCATTTAACTTGCAAAACTCTTTTTAAGTGTATACAAGTGTAAAATTGATACTATTACCAGGGAAACAGATGGTGTTCACAGTTATGCAGTGTATTAATACATACATGTTTTTCAGGGTACATGTCCCCTCATCCTTCTCCCTTGGGAGCTCCAGAACATGTGTCTAGTCCAATGTCAGGTGGAGGCCCAACACCTCCTCAGATACCGCCAGCACAGCCTGGGCACATGATGCAAACTGAACAGCAGGTTATCAGCCAGCCCAATCGAGTACCTTCAGCATTTAGTCAAGTGCAGCTTCATCAGCTTCGTGCGCAGATACTAGCTTACAAGATGTTGGCCAGAGGGCAGCCATTGTCTGAAAACCTGCAACTAGCTGTGCAAGGAAAGAGGACGCTACCTGCAATCCAGCAACCACAAACGCCACAACAGCCTCCACAAGCACCACAGCAGCCACCGCCGCAACAGCCCCCGGCTAATTATAGACCGCCAGGTAAGTTGCTAAACGCATGGAACCTTCACCTTTTACTGAAATGATCAAGAACCAAATAACGCAGCACTGAAGCAAGATTTGTGCACATACATTATTGATCAGTAGTGCTCAATTTTCACTTTTTACAGTAGTAGTCAGCTCTCTCTGCATTGCCTCCTCCCTCCTTTCACCTTCTAACTATGGATATCCAATTCAATGAGATGCTAATAGTTCCAAGGTCATGCAAATTTTATGCAAATATATGCAGCTTTGAAACAGACTGAGCAGAATGTCTGTACGCCGATTACTGTATATTTTTTTATTTTTTGAGTCCAGGTGCTTTTTAAAATCGTTTTTGGAACTAAGTCACATTTACAAAAACAATCATAAAGCCTTTATTAAACTGAGCTATTTTTCGATTCTTGCGTGGTCATCACCAACTGTATTTATAGTCCGCAGTTTCCTGTGTTTTTTTTTTTTTTTTTTTTCATGTTGGTGTTTTTATTCACTTTGCTTATCTTTCTGTGGTAGGAGTAGGGTAATCTGGAATTATACAGCTTTTGATTTGGTTTTCATTTTGGTAGGTATGGGAATGCATCCGATGGGAGTCCCACCTGCTGGGACTGGACCTACTCCAGTAATACCGGGGCATGCCGCAGGCATGGCGCCAAAGCCTTGGCCAGAAGGTAAGGCTTGGATGTTGTCCTCTGTTAGTATGTTTAGAAGTGTTAAAGAGTAAAGCTTTTATAAGACATTTAAAAGGATTGAATTTACTGTAAGATTTTCTTTTTTCATAAGGAACTATGGACAAAATGAGAAAAAAAGCTTGCTGTATCCATATGAGTAAAGTTAAATTGAGATCTTGTTGTACCTTTGATTATTGGTTTAACTCCCTGCAGAAGTTGCTGAAATAATCTCTCCTTCATCCAGTGGCATGACAATGGTAGTGGATTACTCTGATTCTACTCCTGTTGTCAACCAAATATCAGCAGAACTGAAAGTTTGTCAACAGTCATGTTGACTCAGCATGGTGAGTTGGGTGTTAACAGCTAACAGTCACCACCATAGGTCAAGAGAAGTGTAGTCCTGTGTCCAAGCATTTGGGACAGGATGTGTCATATACCCCTTCCATCTGCATTTCTGATGGCATAGCTCAATGAAACTTCAAGGATGATGCAACTAATCTATTCAAAACTATTTAATGCTGGATACACACGGTGCGTTCGCGCACTCGATTTTCCCGTCGATTCCCGTCGATTCGTTTATTTCCAACATGTCCGATTTGAATTTCGATGGATCGTTAGGTCGATTCGCCATACTTTGCATGCAAATCGACCTAACGATCCATTGAAATCCAAATCGGACATGTTGGAAATAAACGAATCGACGGGAAAATCGAGTGTGCGAACGCACCGTGTGTATCCAGCATTAGGTTCCTATAAATCTTTGTTGACCAAATAAAGTAAAATGATTCTAATATGCAATGAGCGTGTGACTCTCAGATGCTCTGTATATTCAGTTGCACTATACCTAAGGAAGTAGGGCTACCTGTGATGCACGTAGCTTGGTACTTAATAAAATCCTTCATCTCCTGGTTATTTACCTAGGAAGTACAGTTCAGTGCTTTTGCTCCTGTTTATTTTTTCAGCACTTTTGGGTGCCTCCTAATCTATGTATACTTGGGTCTAAAGAAACCAAAGCTATCCCTTAATTCCTATCTGATGTATGTTTCAGTAGTCCTACAAGTACTACTTGTTTTTTTGTTCATAGGACAAACTTCAGAGCTTAATGTAACAGCTACTCCTCAGAAACTTGCTGTACCACCCCCAAGTGGAAGACCGTCACCAGCACCACCTGCAGCTCCTCCGACAGTTGCTCTGCCAGGTCCATCAGTTCCCCAACCTACTCCTGGACAGCCAGCACCTATTGTGCAGCTCCAACAGAAACAGAACCGTATCAGCCCTATCCAGAAACCACAGGGTCTAGATCCTGTTGAAATACTGCAAGAAAGGGAATACAGGTACAGTACATTGTCAGAGAATGTTGATGTGCTTCCTCTACCTTCTGTGAAGGTTTGTAATGTGTTGGGTTCTTTTGTGTTTGGGTGATAGCCCTAGTGTTGTGCCTTTAGCAAGGGATTTCTATTAAGACATCAGCTAATGATAAATTCCAAGACGCCAGCAGCAAGAATTGGCTGCTTCTGTATGATCACTGGTTTGTCCAAGGAAAGCAACCTGGTGGTCTGAAAGGTGAATGGTGGAAACGCAGCTTGTTTGCCAGCTGTCAGTTGAAGTGATGTGGACTTCCTAATGTTGAAAAAAATGGTGGTAACAGTTAGATTCTTTCACATGTGGTGGATTGCAGAGCTAACGCCAGAAGATGCTTGGACAGACAGCTGACCGCTACCTGAAATAATCATGAGCAATTCTGCAACAGAAATGACCTGTCTGTATGTAGCTTACCGTGCACCTGAGGTGACATAATGAGTAATGAGATAGACATGTGTATGTACGATGGCAAGCATACAAAGAACTAGGCTGTGTTCATTACTTTCTTCCTTCTCTGGAAAGCGTTAACATTCAGGTATGTAAGCAAGTTTCTGTCCATTCAGGACATAGTGGAACTATAGCTAATCCTCACTTATGAGGAATTGCAGCCATAAACCTTGTCTGGCAGACAACAGTTTCTAAGTGCCAGGGATCGATTAAAAAAGTAATTGAGCAGAGTCAAATACAATTGTATCTCAGTTTTTATTTTCTCCTCTGGTTGACTTCAACTACTTTCGTACCAGCAGTCTATGCCCCCTTAACGACCAGAGACTGTTGGCACGGTGAATCACAGCACATACCCGCCGGTCTTGATGCTGTCTCATCGCATCGCCCCTGGCTCCTCTTTCTACCGTCTCTGACGGCAGAGTGCTGACAGCTGGTCAGGAGCTGCTTTCATTGGCTCCTGACGCTGTCTTATCAATGGAGGCTAATGTGATTGGCTCTCCGTGATCACGCGGTCAGAAGCCCATAAAAGCAGCCCCTGACCTGCTTACAGAGTTCACAGCGGAGCGAGATAATTGCGGCAAAATCGGTGGGGACGTGCGATTCAGTGTGACGTTGAATCTACGTCCAGTCAAGGCCGCAGCACCATCTGCTGGACATAGATTCGTACTGCATCGGTCCGGAACCAGTTAAAGGATACACAAGGTGACCTAAAATAGTAAAACCTTTACTCAACTGGGGCTTTTTTCCAGCCCTTACACGTCTCTGTGTTCTTGCGCAGTCACCCAGTCGTCAGCTGTTCCTTTTGCATTGCAACCTGGCCAGGTCAGCTTCTTCTGCACATGTGCCACTCATGCTCCCATGGCTGGGACTGTTCTGCGCAGGCAAGCAGTACATGTGCACATTGGCAGAAGAAGCCGGGTCTCCGTCCTTTACGGAGGGAACAGCTGTCAACTGGGTGGCTGCGCAGGGGGCCACCGAGACTTCTGGGGGATGAAAGAAGCCCCAGGTGAGTCACTTTTTTTTTTTTTTTTTTTTTAGAATCTTTATTTATACCAAAAATTTTTTACAAAAACCATCAATAATACATATCAATACATATCACATATCCTGGTATCCACCAGTTACATCGTTCTGGTCCCTTTTCAAGGGGGCCATTTCTGCTTAAAATGGATACTCCTAGTGGACATCATATTAACAAGCAGGTGTAAACCTTATATCACCATATTATACTGTTAATTCACCTCCATTCCCATCACTATATGTTCAATCATACTTTCTACCATCCACCCATGGTCTGATAGTCCTTCATTTCCACCCACAACTCTGCCATTCATTCAGTCATCTAAAAATTTAACCGGGAGGGGGGGGGGGAGCCCCCGGAGCCACGGAGAGCCAGAGTGCTTTCCTCTTAACTTTTCTCTTTTCTCTCTTTTCCCCTAATGAATGCCCCTCTTTTCTTTCTCTCACTCCCTGCTCATCAGAGATGCATATTCCTCCGTGTCCACAAATAAATTCCATTTTTCCCAACTCTTTTCTGTTAATTGTTCTCCTACCCTATTTTCCTGAACCAATTTCTCCATCTGAGAGATATGTGTCACCTCCCTCAACCATTCCCCTACTGATGGGGTATCCACTGATTTCCAGTGTCTAGCTATAAGTATTCTTGCTGCGTTTATTAGATATCTCGCTATTGAATTCCTGTATTTTTTGATACTAAAGGGGTTTACATGCAGGAGATAAAAGTCCGGGTCCTCTGGAGGAGCTAACCCAGTTATTTTTCCTAGATATTTTTTAACCTCTGCCCAAAACGGCTGGATTTCCTGGCACTCCCAGAATATATGAAATAAAGTTCCCCTTTTTGTCCGGCATCTCCAACACCCTGCCTCCGCTTCTCTAAAGATCTTATTTAACCTATCTGGCGTATGATACCACCTACTTATCATCTTGACTCCTGACTCCTGGATTCTTATGGACATCGAGCTTTTATGGGCGAAATATAATATCCTCTTCCATTCGGTATCTGTATATTCTTTTTGTAGGTCTCTTTGCCACTTCTCTCTCCATTTCCCTGTCAGATCAGATTCCGTGTTCAAGAGATTATAAATTTCTGAGATGGAGCCTCTATTTTGTCCCACTCCCACACACATTTTTTCAAAGGGCCTCAAATCTCTAGAGAATTCCACTTTTGTACCTTGGGACCTTAAGAATGATCTGATTTGAATCAAAGACCATTCTTCCAGTCTAGGTTTCTGTAATATTTCCTTGAGCTCTGAAATAGATACCCAGTCTCCTTCCTTAACTAGTTTAAAAGCTCTAATTTGTTCGGGGTCTCCCCACTGCATGAATGCCTTCTTATTACGCCCCGGGCTAAAATCGGGATTGTCTAATATCGGAAGGAGAGGCGAGGGCCGATTAATTAATTGAGTTCTACGGGAGTATAGGGATAGTAATTCCAGAGAGCATCTAAGGAAACATCCTGCGGGATGTGCAATTGAGGTTTTCCTCTTTAACCATGGGATCCCTGTTAAGGGTGTCTGTATGAAATTTTGCTCCAATCTCACCCATATTTTATCTTCTCTATTTCTGTGCCAATCTATTATCCTCTTTAGGGCTGCTGCTGCATGATATATTTGTGGGTTAGGGACCGCCATTCCCCCATTCTCTTTAGGCTGTGTCATAAGCCTATAATTGATGCGTGGTGGCCTAGAGTGCCAAATGAATCTCAGAAAATCTTTCCTCAATGTATCAAAAAAGGCTTTAGGTACTCTTATCGGGAGAGACTGGAACACATGCAGCAATCTCGGCATGACATTCATTTTTATGATGTTGATTCGTCCTAACCATGAGAATTCTGGTCTATTCCAGTAATTTAAGTCCTTTTTTATTTCTTGTGCTACTACTTTATAATTGCTATGGTATAGTTTCTGAATATTCGGGGAGATATTTATTCCTAAATATTTTAACGTGGAGGTCATCCAACTGAATGGGAAATTTCCTCTTAGATGTTCCACCTCTTCTTGTTCCATGGCTACCCCCATAGCTTGGCATTTAGGCCAGTTGATCTTAAACTTAGATAAATGTCCGTATCGTTTAAACTCAGCCATCAAACATGGCAGGGACACTCTTATTCCTGTAAGAAAAAATAAAAGGTCGTCTGCATAAGCGGCGACCTTGTGCATATCTCCGCCCACTTCCATGCCCTTTATATCTGAGTTTGCTCTGACCTTTCTCAGAAAGGGTTCTAATGTTAGCGCGAATATCAGCGGAGAGAGGGGACATCCCTGCCGAGTTCCATTAAAGATCTGTATAGGTTCTGAGGGTACCCCATTAACCCTAATTCTTGCCGAGGGGGAGGTGTATAGTGCCAAGACTCTGCACAGCATGTTTTCTCCCAATCCCACATGCCTGAGGGTAACCTCTATAAATTCCCAGTCCACCCTGTCAAATGCCTTCTCGGCATCTGTCGATAGGCACAAGACAGGGGACCCAGACACTTCAGCTGCTTGCATAAGCATCACTGCTCTCATAACGTTATCTCTAGTCTCTCTTCTCAGGACGAACCCAGCCTGATCTGGATGGATCAGAGCTGGTAGCCTGGGTGCTAGTCGCGCTGCCAGAATATGAGCAAATATCTTTAGATCTACGTTCAGCAATGCAATGGGTCTATAACTAGTGCACTGTGCTGGGTCCTTGCCCTTTTTCTGTATGACCGAGACCACAGATTGCAAGGAGTCCCTGCCGAAATCCGTTTGTTTGTCCCCTCTCTCCGCCAAAGAATTCACTGCCTCCACCAGATATGGCGCCAGAGCATTTTTATAGCATTTATAGTACTCTGCGCCAAATCCATCCGGGCCTGGGGCCTTACCTAATTTACAATGGGCTATGGCCTTCTCTACCTCTTCTAATGTAATAGGTTGTTCCAATTTTCGTATATCATCCTCATTTAGCGTAGGCATCCCGGATTCCCGCATGTATTCCAGTATCTCTCCTCGTCTTTTAGCTCTACTTTCCTCAGTTTCTCCTCTCCCTATCCCGTACAGTTCCTCATAGAATTCTTTAAAAACTCTAGCTATTGATTCATTCCTATGATGTTTCCTGGAATTTCGATCGACAATGAAGGGTACATAGTTGGCCTGTTGCTGCTGTTTGAGTGCCCTGGCCAATAATCTTCCTCCTTTATTACCATGCTCATAGAACGTTTTTTGGCATCTCTGGAGGGCATATCTGGCTCGTGTATACATTAAGGCTTTATATTTTTCTCTTTCTGCTGTTAATTCTCTAAGTATATCCTCTGTCCTATTCCCTTTATGCTGTCTTTCCAGCCTCTCTATATTCGCCATGAGTTCTTTTCTACGCTTCTCATTCTCCCGTTTTAAACGGCTTCCCTCTTGAATTAGCTTGCCTCTGATTACACTCTTATGCGCCTCCCATAGTATCATAGGGGAGACTTCTTCAGATCTATTCGTCTCAAAGTACATATCTATGCCCTTTGAGACTCTGTCTCTGATTTCCTCTTTCTGCAATAAGTAGGGATTTAGTCTCCATTGTGTATACCCATGCTGTCTTTTTACTAGGTCTATTTTTAGAAAAACAGGGGAATGATCTGACAAGGTGGCGCAGCCGATGGAGGTTTCCGGGCGATATGAGAGCAAATTTTGGGAAATAAACATATAATCAATACGTGAATGCATATTGTGGGGTGGGGAGAAATATGTGTAATCTTTTATTGCAGGGTGCTGGAGACGCCATATGTCACAAAGTTGCCTGTCTTGCAAGGATTTCCTCCCTCTTTTAATCCCTTTGTATGTGAGGAAGGATTTACCTGAAGATGAATCTATTACCGGTTCCAAAGTGAAATTCAGGTCTCCCCCAATTATTAGACTCCCTTCCGAGAACTCGTCCACCACTCTCAAAAAAGTCTCCAGGAAATCCAGCTGTTTACTGTTAGGGGCATAGAATGTACCCAAAGTCAGTCTACATGTCTCATATTTTCCTTTTATCAGTAGGAATCTACCCTCCGAGTCTCTATAAACTTCTTCCTCTTCTAGGTGAAATCCTCTCGCCATTATTATAGCTACTCCCCTTTTTTTCACATCTTCAGCGCTACTATATATAGCCTTGGGGTACCTCCTATTAGTTAATTTGGGGTGTCCAGAGTTTTTAAAATGGGTTTCCTGCAGAAATATTACCTCTACTCCCAGTTTGTGGCTCTCTAGTAACAGGGAAGACCGTTTCTCTGGTTTGTTCAGGCCTCGGGCATTCAGGGTCATAAATTTGAGGGTCATCTTTTGGCGCCTGACCATGATCTCCATGCTTCTTCAAGGGCTCCCCTTCGTCCCCTCCCCCCACACCCCCTGCCTCCACCATTCTCACCACATTCATGCCATTCACCCGTGCTCACTTGCAATTCGTACCCAGACCATTCCATCGAACCTTCTTTAAGGTGGACCAATTCCACCTGTACCCTCCTCAAGAGGGCTTCTGAGCTACGTGCTCTCTTTCTATAGGGTGGTCTGTTAGACCTCTTCCCTATTCCCTTTTGGGGTTCCTCACCCCTAGGGGACAAAATACTACGGATGACCTCAGTGACCCAGTCCCCCCCGTCCCCACCCCCATCCTCAGCACCATTGGGGAAAAAAAAAAAAAAAAAAGGGGGGGGGGGGGAGGCGGGGAAGGGAGAGCGAGGGAAGGGGAGAGGGACCGGGAGAAGAAGAAGGAAGAAAAAAAAAAAAAAAAAAAAGGGAAAAAGAGGGGAGAAGCAGGAAGAGGACACCAATCTATCCAACATAGGTTGGTTTCACAGATTTCATATCTGTTCTATGTATAAAGTGCGGTCAGAATCACCTCATCATCTTATTATATATAGCCTTTACAATGGTTATTGAT
Source organism: Hyperolius riggenbachi (assembly GCF_040937935.1). Classification (NCBI taxonomy): domain Eukaryota; kingdom Metazoa; phylum Chordata; class Amphibia; order Anura; family Hyperoliidae; genus Hyperolius; species Hyperolius riggenbachi. The sequence continues at coordinate 410,313,555 of NC_090646.1, read as the reverse complement.
CCCCCTTATTTACTATAGTGTTATCTATAATTTCCCCACTTATCCCCATATAGGCCCTCCATACTATGTGCACATCAAATATTTTCTTCTTTAACAATATAATCATTATATAATCATAGATTTCCTAACCTACATTGTGCCCTTTCTTATATAGATCATAATTTTCTTTTCTCCTCCCTCCCCCCCCCCCCCTCCTGGCAGTGGCGATGTGAGACAGGATCCTACTAGTGTCTTTTCCTGTTATTACGTGAAATTACTCCCCCCCCCCCCTATGTGTCTATTTATAACCTTATCAAGAAACCAACTTCTTTTCCTCCCCCAAAGATAACTGACTTATTTAAGTGTGCACATAACTTAATCACCATTTTACTCTTACTCTAGGTATATATGTGTTTATTCTTCCTAATGAAGACTATTGCTCCTGTCTCATTCGCCACCGCCAGTCGGTTCCACCTACTCAACCTAAGCAGGTTTCTTCCACCCCTAAATACAGTAGTGCTTATAATTTACCATCGTGTCCTTTTACTCCCCATAACAAAACATCTGTGACTTATACATCTTTATCAGTATAACCATTGGAAAAAACCTAGCTTTCCTAGCAACATTATGCACTTTCTTGCAAGAGTCAATATCTGTTTTTCCCCGAGAAGGTGGCTACCTGGAACAGGATCTCACTGATGACCATTTTCATATTTTTACATGGTTTCGTTTCTTTCCACTGTTTATCTAATGTAGCTTTATTTAATATCCCCCCTCTTCTCTTTACTAATAACTTACGGTGTAATCAAATATACTCTTAACCTAATCCCCAATTTACTCGTATTTACTCATAACTTTTAATCCTGTCCACCCAGCCACCTCCTTTGGGGTGACATCTTAATTCGGCTCCTTATCCAGGCATGCTATCAAATTTCCAGCAGCATGCCTAGAAGCTCATGTATGTCATATCGACCATTATGCTCTTATTTACCAAAAAAAAAAAATAACAATAGAGACAAAAAACACCCCCTCTCCCTTCCCCCATCCCCCACCCCCGTCCCCAACAAATCCCCCCCACTTCACAAACAAACAAAAAAAAAGAAAAAAAAAAAAAAAAAAAAGAAAAGGCGCTTATATATATGATCATTTATGACTCCTGGACCTAGGCTCATACATCCCAGCGTCAGGGTCCCAGTCAATAAGTTCCACAGGCTCAATTGCTAGAAATGAAAAAAAATCTGGGAGATCTCCTGGGTGTCTAAGGAAAAAAGTTCTTTGATTTTTCCTAACAATTAAACTGAACGGAAACCCCCATCTATATTGTATATTTTCTTTTTGTAAGACAGTCAGCAAGGGGCGAATAGCTTTCCTCTGTTGTAAAGTGCTTGGGGCCAGGTCCTGATAGAGCTGGATTCTATGTGTTTCCCATAGGATGTTTCCCTGGCTCCTAGCTGCCTCCATTATTGCTTCCTTTTCATGAAAATGATGTATACGGCAAATAATGTCTCTTGGTAGTTCGCCTGTTTTGGGGGTCTGTCTTAGTGCTCGGTGGCATCTCTCGAACCGCACTATTTGCTCTGAGGGTCTATTCAATAGTTTATTAAACAGCTGGGTCAGCACAGGTTGAAGTTCCTCTTGGCCGCAGGTTTCCGGTAAACCTCGGATTCTGATATTTTTCCTCCTAGATCTATTTTGGAGATCTTCAACTTGGTATCTCAGGGATCCACAGTAGCTATTCTGCTTATCTCTCTCCCCCCATAACTTAATATTCATAGCCTGTAGATCAGTTACAGCTGCTTCAAGCTTGGTGACTCTGTTATCTACAGTGTGTAAGGCTTCACGGAATAGCTCTAATTCAGCTTTGGTGGTTTCTACTATTTTTTCTGTTTGTTCAGTGAGATCTTGCTTAGTGGGTAGCATTTTTAAAAATTGCCAGATATCCTCCAGATTTCTTTGTCCCTTCTGTGTTCCCTCCTGGGGGTCATTAGAGTGCGCTCCTGTCTGGGTTTTTTCTATTTGCTTGCTAGCCCCCCCGGTTTTGGGAAAGAAGTCCTTTGCTGATCTCTGGGATTGATTTAAACTATCGTCGGCTTCTTCCTTTTTCCTATTGCGTCCCGACATTTTTATTTACTTATGGGTAATGATTTCAGATATATGGGTTTATATGTCCAGTATATAGTGAGAGAGGCCGCTGGGATTAGCCCTTCCCTCAAGCTCCAGACAAAGGATTCCGGCAACAGTTCTATAGTTGTTTAAATATAGACAGCTTTTACTTACAGATCCGGAGATATCTAGTGCAGGGTCTCACTCACCACCTCCTCCAGCCTGCTAGGATCACCGGTGTGTCTCTGTGTATCCTCTCTTCCTCCAGGCCTACGGCCAGAACTGCAGCTCAGCGTGCTCTCCTCTGCTCAGGCCGCATAGGGCCGGCTGTGTGGGTTGCTCCTTTAAGCCTCTAGTGTAGAGCCCTGCTCCTCTGGATAGTCTCAGTGTCCACACAGCTGGCCTCTGTGTGTCTGCGTCCGCAGATTTTTACAATCGTATTTTCCAGTCACACCGGGCGCACCGAGCAGGCTTCGCTGCTGGTTCCCTCCAATGTCGGGCAGGTCGCACCTCTCTACCGGGTTCCCCAGAGTCAGCTTTGTGGTAGACGAATGATGCCGCAGCCGCTTCGCTGGATAGACTTTCCGGAAGGCCCCAGGTTTTCCGGGTCGCAGGGAGTCAGTCTCTCAGCTTCGGAGCCGCTCGGCGGGCCTCACTCATGAGGTAGGACGCCGAGCTAAGCTTCTGCCGAGGGAGGATGGGGACGGAGCATCGGACACGCCTCACCTACGTCATCACGTCAGCACGCCCCCGAAACTCCGACAGACCAGGACCTTATGAGTCACTTTTTTTAAGGTTGCCTCATGTAGCCTTTAAGCACTGCTCTGGTTTAATTAAGTCTTGGTAATTATACAGTATATACTGTATATCTTTCTCAATTGCTGGTCTTTTGTCAACATGACCATTTAATCCATTTTTGTATGGACCATTGGATACTGGATTTTGATAGGACCACTATAGCAAAAAAGTTGATGCCCTGCTATTATTATTATTATTATAATAATTAATAAAACTTAGAATAACATGTAAAATCGCATAAAAAATTGAATCGCATGTAGTGTAAAGGAGCCCTCAGATATGGCATTTATTGCGCATTTGTGGCTTTTTTTTTTTAATTAGCTGATATTGTCTTTAGTCCAGTTTGTACTACAGTAACATTTGTATGCAAAAAAAGTAGTCATTTTACATAGTGTTTAGTATAATGGATGCTAAATTACTATAAAGTCAAACGATGTATGTTATATCTGTAAAAATTGAAATTTGTACCCCACATTTTATGTTTCTCCACAACATAGACTCTTTTGCAGCAGAGGCAAATTTGCAGGTCCAAAAAACTTTAAATCATGCATGCCTCAGAGGATGCTCAGTGTCTGGGCAGTGTGAGTCCAAGCATGGCAAGGAAAATTAATCTTGAAAAGTAAAGCTGGAAGTAGACAGGCTGTGCAGCTGCAGCTTATTGGTGCTACTTTATTATCTGCACAAAACGAAAGGATGCTGTCTTAAATAATAAATAGTAGCCCTTCTTAAAAGTCAGAAAAACTCGGGCACAAGATCTCAGTTTGTAATTGTCAAGAGACATATTTACACTTGCAGTCTGTCTGTGATTAGACACTTACATATACAGTGTAAATATTCTACCATATAAAAGAGCCTGTGCCAGATAAATTCTCTTTATCTGGATATTTGCTAAGATCAAGCAGTAAAGTATTCCCTGCTTCCAAATACATAATGGCAAAATGTTCTTACTGACGGATTTCTGATCTTTAACCCAAACTAGCAAAAGAATAACTCCAATGCATTGAAAGAGGATTTTGTTAGTAAAAGATACCTCTATTTTATCAGAAATTGCCAATCGCCTATCAGTAATAGTTTACTTTTGCTAATGAACTTTATTGAAGGATTGTAGAGAAACCGTATCCCCCCCCCCCCCCCCCCCAGCACCCCCCTTCCACAGAACCCCTTTAAAGGGGAACTGAAGAGAGAGGTATATGGAGGCTGTCATGTTTATTTCCTTTTAATCAATACCAGTTGCCTGGCAGCCCTGCTGGTCTATTTCTCTGCAGTAGTATCTGATTAAAACCAGAAACAAGCATGCAGCTAGTCTTGTCAGATCAGACTTATAAGTCTGAACCACTGAAACACCTGATCTGCTGCATGCTTGTTCAGGGGCTATGGCTAATAGTATTAGAGGCAGAGGATCAGCAGGGCTGCCAGGCAACTGGTATGGTCTAAAAGGAAATAAACATGACAGCCTCCATATACCGTATTTTTCGGACTATAAGACGCTCCGGACTATAAGACGCACCTAGGTTTAAAGGGCAAAAATCAGGAAAAAAATATATACTAAACCTAGGTGCATCCATGGTCCAGGGGCATCTTATGGACCTTTTCCCCTAAACTGTCTCTACCTAAGCTACACTGCCCAGCTACACTAACCCTTGCTGCTCCACTAGTTAAACTAAGTTCCTTACATTAACTCTTGCTGCCCCACCAGCTACACTAACTAACTCTTGCTGACCCACTAACCTACTCTAAACAACAATACCCCCACTAACCTACTCTAAGCAACAATACCCCCACTAACCTATACTAAGCAACAATACCCCCACTACCTAAACTAAACAACAATACCCCCACTACCTAAACTAAACAACAATACCCCCACTACCTAAACTAAACAACAATACCCCCACTACCTACACTAGCTACAAATGCCCCCACTACCTACAAATGCAGTTTTCATATTTACCAATCCTAGGGGAGAGGTGTTCTTCCAGGATCCTGGGCTACTGGCAATAGGGATGGCATCCAGGGTCCCCTGCAGTCTGGCTCGGAGTAGCAGTGTCACTGTTCTGTCTTCTCCTGGGTCAAGGAAGTGGTAGTAGAACAGCAAGGACAACAGCAGGGACATCGGTGGCAGAGACTGGATCCCTCCTGGAGCCTCTGCAGGAGCTGGAGATACGCGGGCAGCTCCAGCTAATAGCCCATGTGACTGAGAGCCACCGATATCCTGGTAGAGCAGCGGGGACATTCCTGGCAAGGACCGGATGTCTTTTGAAGCGCTGGAGCTGGACCCTCTGTGGGAGTGGACTCATGTGGGCAGCTTAGCTGATGGCCCACGTTACATAGCCGCCGATGTCCTGGTCCCTGTAGCAGCGGCAGAAGGGCAGAAGGGACATCGGTGGTCAAGTCTGGAGCCAGAGATGGAGCCGCTGCGGAAGGTGGAGTCACGTGGGCAGTGCTAGTTAATGGCCCACGTGACATAGCCGCCCGATGTCCTGGTCCCGGAAACAGCAGCGGAAGGGCAGAAAGGACATCGGTGGTGAAGACTGGAGGCGGAAAAAGCCGCTGCGGGAGCCGGAGTCACGTGGGCAGCTCTAGCTAACAGCCCACGTGACATAGCCGCCGATCCTGGTAGTAGCAGCGGCGGAAGCGCAGGAGGGACATCAGTGGCGGAGACTGGAGCCAGAGATGGAGCCATTAGCCGGAGTCAGCTCTTGCGTGACTCAGGAGCCGCGATGTCCTGGCCAAGCAGCGGGGACATCAATCAATTGCAAGGACCGGGTGCCTATTGGAGCTGGAGCGTCTGCGGTGTCCAGGAAAGGAGGCGAGCCGGTGCACAGTGTATAAGGAAGCAGGATGCGGAGCCCGCGGCTAAATAGCACCTGCTTGTGGGGGGCATCTGGCTGCACATTCGGACTATAAGACGCAGGGACTTTTTCTCCCCACTTTTAGGGGAGAAGAAGTGCGTCTTATAGTCCGAAAAATACGGTACCTCTCTCTTCAGTTCCCCTTTAAATGGGCTTGTAAAACATGTGTTTTATGCCTTGTGCTGTTAACCTAGCTTTTCCTGGGCAGAGCCAAGTCATTTTATTGTTAGACAACTCTGTAGCTAAATAGTTCCATTGGAGTTCAGGGCTTGAATTCATGTTGGAGCCAGTTAACTATTCAGGAAGTAGGCCTTGGGCAAGACTCCCAATTGCTCCAGGGTGACCTATTGAGTACCCCCTTAGTAGCTGTAATTCTTAAAGGGAACCTAAACAGAGGGATATGGATGTTTCTTTTTAAACCATACCAGTTGCCTGGCAGTCCTGCTGATCTGTGTCTGCAGTAGTGGCTAAATCACACACCTGAAACAAGCATGCAGCTATTCCAGTCTGACTTCAGTCAGAGCACCTGATCTGCATGCTTGTTGAGGGGCTGTGGCTAAAAGTATTAAAGACACAGGATCAGCAGTAGAGTCTGGAAACTGGTATGATTTTAAAAGGAAAAATCCATATCCTTCTCAGTTTTGGTTACCTTTAATCTTTTAATCTGCAAAAGATCTGTTCCTGCAAAATGCATTCAAAGTCTATGATATCTGCGGATCTCATACAAATCTTGTTTAACGGACAATTATTTGCAGATCGGATCCACCAGGTTGGATCTTCAGATCTGCAGATAATTGTCTGATCTGCAGATGATGGTCCATTAAACAAGGTGTGTATGAGATCTGCAGATCTCATAGACTATGAATGCATTTTGCAGGAATGGATCTTTTGCAGGAACAGATCTTTTGCAGATACTGATCTGTTGAATGTGTACAGCATCTTTGTGTACAGGATCTTGCAAAGATTTTTATCTGATGGGGAGTTCAGCTCCATGGAATAGACTGTGTAGGTATGGCTCTCATACTACATGGAAGGGGGTAAAATTGGTCTGTGATCTTTCATTTTCATTTTCCAAAGACTTTTATCTGACGTGTGTACCCACCTTTACACATGGATATGTTTTGTTTTAAACCATTCCATTGTTGCCCTGGCTTAATGTTTAGGGTCGTTGTCCCGCTGGAAGGTGAACCTCCACCCCAGTCTCAAGTCTTTTGCAGACTCCAAGAGGTTTTCTTCCAAGATTGCCCTGTATTTGGCTCCATCCATTTTTCCATCAACTCTGACCAGCTTACCTGTCCCTGCTGAAGAGAAGCACTCCCAGAGCATGATGCTGCCACCACCATATTTGACAGTGGGGATGGTGTGTTCAGAGTGATGTGCAGTGTTAGATTTCCACCACACATAGCGTTTTGCACTTTGGCCAAAAGGTTTCATTTTGGTCTCATCTGACCAGAGTACCTTCTTCCACATGTTTGCTGTGTCCCCACATGGCTTGTGGCAAACTGCAAATGGGACTTCTTATGCTTTTCTGTTAACAATGGCTTTCTTCTTGCCACTCTTCCATAAAGGCCAACTTTGTGCAGTGCACGACTAATCGTTGCCCTATGGACAGATTCCCTCACCTGAGCTGTAGATCTCTGCAGCTCGTCCAGAGTCACCATGGGTCTCTTGATTGCATTTCTGATCAGCACTCTCCTTGTTCGGCCTGTGAGTTTAGGTGGACGGCCTTGTCTTGGTAGGTTGTGCCATACTCCTTCCATTTCTGAATGATCGCTTGAACAGTGCTCCGTGGGATGTTCAAGGCTTTGGAAATCTTTTTATAGCCTAAGCCTGCTTTAAATTTCTCAATAATTTTATCCCTGACCTGTCTGGTGTGTTCTTTGGACTTCATGGTGTTGTTGCTCCCAATATTCTCTTAGACAAACTCTGAGGCCCTCACAGAGCAGCTGTATTTGTACTGACATTACATTACACAAGTGCACTCTATTTAGTCATTATCACTCATCAGGCAATGTCTATGGGCAACTGACTGCACTCAGACCAAAGGGGGCTGAATAATTACGCACACCCCACTTTGCAGTTATTTATTTGTAAAAAAAAAAAATGTTTGGCCTCATGTATGCTTTTCATTCCACTTCTCACATGTACACCACTTTGTATTGGTCTTTCACGTGGAATTCCAATAAAATTGATTCATGTTTGTGGCAGTAATATGAAAAAATGTGGAAAACTTCAAAGGGGCGAATACTTTTGCAAGCCACTGTATGTGACGCAGAAACTGTGTGCCTTTCTCTGTGCCGAACGGACCCTAATGGGTACTTGTGCAACTCAGTCATTAATAAAAGGTACCTGCTATATATAATTGTGTAGAAAAGCTGATCTACATCATATTTAGATTCACAAGGCTGCATTGTCATTTGTGGTTTGTACTCTTTGTACAAACTATGTTTGTACTCTTATACAGCAATACACTTTATATCGCAGTGCTTTTTTTCTTCTTCGTGTCAGCAGCATGTTATCTAATTTGTTGCTATTTTTAATTTGCAGTTTGCCTTATTATTGAGCTCTCATTTTGTGTCCTGATTTCCCCTCATTCAAGGACTGTTTGTATGCAAATTAAATTACCACATATTTTAGCTTTGTTGTTGACAAGGGCAAATGTAACAGGCAGAAGCCTGTATTAGTGGCACAGAGGAGCAGCACCGCTAGCAGACTTCTGCATGAAACAATTGGCAAGCCAAGAATTAGGATGTTTCAAATGTGTGGGAGTGGACAATGGAAAAGTTGGATAATAACCAGTGGTTTCTTCCCTGCTGTGTGAGACGTGTATCACTGTCCTTTGTGCTGGTGGTGGGCTTAGAGATAGCACAGACCTCCCAGGGAGTAATTATGTGTAATGATCTTTATGGGCACAAGCCCACCTAACATCAACATGCTAATAATTGCTTTGACTAGCTCCCCTGCACAGACTGAACACAGGCATCCATTTACTTCTCCTATTTGTACAAACTGATCCTTCCCTTGATGTTTTCCACCAATCTCACAGGCACCCAAGGGGATAGTTCTTCGATCTTTTACTATTATTGCTTTTAATCTAAGGAACAGAATACCCCCTCCTGTCTTCCTTGGAGAAAGAAAAGGGAAAGCCGCTTGCCTCATTTAGAAAGATTACAATGAGCAGTCCCTGCTGTGCCGTTTGCACTGATGCTGTAGTGCTTGTATGTATGCACTGAAAAATGCTAACTACTATCAATTCAGGCAAAGTGAATGGAATCACAACAGGATTACAGTCAGAAAGGTTTGTTGTAGGAAACAAGCTGTATAATGCACAAAGCTGACCAGGAAACAAAAAGCAATTATTTGTCTGTCCATTTGCATGCCGGTGTGTGAACAGCTCTTGTCAGGCACCACAATACAGTAATATTGCAGAATTGCTGACTCCATGTGGGGTGAAAGCTACCCGATTTCCCACTTTTACGCTAGCTCTGCTATGGTTTCCTGGCAGCACTTGCTGGCATTTGTGTCAGCAGATGGCGAGTCTGCAGTCTACATCCCACAGAATGTATATATGTACGGTGTTCATTAGGCTAGCAGCAATGATGAGCTTTCACACTGCTGCAGATCACAGGGCCAAATGCAATGCTAATTGCTCTCTGCTTGTATATATTTCATTTCACTGCAGAAAGGAGAAGAACAAAAGCAGAGAGTTTGATGCAAACTAGAGGCCATTTTAAATAGAAGTACATCTGTTCTGACCTTTCGTTAAATGTCATTGCCGTTTTTTTCCAAAGATAAGTTCTGGTGTCGTGATGTCATCAAGCCTGATATGACAGAGATAGCAAGCTATAGCTGCTTATAGAGAGCTGTTCTAATTTAGCATTTTTTTTTTCTTCGTTATATTTAGCTTTTTATCACACTTTATTATTTTGACATAGAGATATGCTCCAACAATTTACTTACCTTGATGCTTCCCAAGTTGAAGGAAGTTTTTACTTAAAGGTGTACTACATGAGCATAAGGGTTCAGCCAAATTCAGTCTGTATGGAAGACATTCTGCATCGTACTGTGCCTTGGTGATTATTTTGTCTTAAAGGACAACTGAACTGAGAGGGATATGGAGGCTGCCATATGTATTTCCTTTTAAACAATGCCTGGCATCCTGCTGATATTTCATGCATCTGTAGTGTCTGAATCACACACCTGAAACAAGCATGTGGCAAATTCAAACTTAAAGCACTCACAAGGTGACAATAAAAAACGGTACTTGTGTATTATCCCGTCTAGCAGAACGGGCTCGGCAGTTAGACAGGCTGGAAAAGTGTGCACTGTGCTTCTTGAGCAGCTGATTCACCACAGATCAGCTGCTCCGTTCCATTCAGCTTTCCTCACTGCGCAGTGTTGTAGCCCGTCCCGAAGTCACAGCACTTGTCTGTGTAAGATGTGAGTAGAGGGGCTGTACAACGCACTGAATGCAGTGACCTCCGCTCCATAGACAGCAGCCGCTGATCCCCGCTTAGGTAGGCTCTCCCCTGGTGGGCTGTGATTAGGGGCGAGACCCTTTTATAGACAAGCTGTATGATAGCGGGCAGATTGCTGCAGGGCACAGCGCCGTACATAGCAGGGGGTGTGAGGTGGATCACCTTGTGCTGGTGCTCAGCAAGTCCTCTTCCCTGTAATGTGATTAGGCAGAGTTGGTATGCCACTAGAATCACTTGTAATTCCCCTCCTCCAGGCTGGAAGGCTTCATGCCTCTTTCATTATTGCTCTCTATTGTTCTGCAGTCTGATCACTGATGGAAAAGACAACACAGCGCAGTGAGGAAAGCTGTGTGGAACGGGGCAGCTGATCTGTGGTGAATCAGCTGCTCAAGGAGTACAGTGCACACTTTTCCAGCCTGTCTAACTGCCGAGCCCGTTCTGCTAGACGGGATGATACACAAGCACCTAAAAAAAAAGTTTTTACTTACCTGGGGCACGCGAATGCACCCGCGTCATTGGAAGCCAGTATGCTTCTGGTGATATAGGGGGCATTCGCAGAAGACGCTAACCCTTCAGTCGGTCGGCAATCCTCAGCAGGCTGCCAGCGGAGACGGGAGTAGACCAGAGATGCAGCCAGGGACCAGAATGACTTCTAGGGGCTGGACGAAGTCACTGGAAAGTAAAAATAGTTGTTTATGGTCACCTTGTGTCATTTTAAGTAAAACATCTGATCTGCATGCTTGTTATTTGACTAATAGTATCAGAGGCAGAGAATGAACAGAACAGCCAGGCAAATTGCATTGTTTAACCACTTAATGACAAGCTGACATAAAAACGTCCTGCTAGAGCCTCTTAGGGCAGTTTCCACTATCGCGAATCCGCATGCGTTGCCCGCATGCGGATTCGCACAGCCAATACAAGTGGATGGGCCTGTTTCCACTTGTCAGTTTTGCTGTGCGTTTTTCTGTGCAGGATTTTTCTGCATGGCACAGCCCTCAGAATTCGCCTGCGTGTGGAATGCAGGCGAATCGCACGTAATGTATTTAATAGGGAAATCACATGCGTTTTCCCCATGCGTTTTTTGCCGCGAATTCGCATGCGATTACGCATAGGTACCCATGTTAATTCACACAGGCAGTGACATGGTTAAAATCGCATCACCCTAACCTATGCGAAATTGCATGCAAAATCGCGGCCAAAAACGCATGCAGAATTGCACCCGCATGCGATTTGCCTGCGGTGATTCGCCGGCGATTCCGCAACGCTATAATGGAAACGGGCCCTTAATGGCTCCAGGACGTTTTTATAAGTCACAGTGCTGCTGCCACTGTGCGCGTGAAAATGAAAATAGTGAGAGGGGAAAAAAATAGAAAAATGCACCTTTTTCAAATACTATATTGTCACCATACTTTGTACTAGGGAGATAATTAAAATCTTGTGATAACCAGAACAAATAGGCAGATAAAATGTGTGGATTTTATGTACAGTAGCAGTGTTTATATTAAAACTATAGGGGATGAAATTGGAGAAATAGTGTGTTTTAGTTTTTTTAGTTTTTTTCCTTGTTTTCCCTTGAAAATGCATAAAAAAATAAAGTAATTACTGAAAACAAATATCAACCCCCAAAAGCCCAATTGGTGGTGAAAACAAAAAGATATAGATCATTTCATTGTGATCAGTAGTGATTAAGCTATTGGCAAATGAAAGGGATGAGCACTGAAAGGTGAAAATCGCTCTTGTCCGTTAGGGTAAAAACCCCTTTGGGGTGAAGCGGTTAAAAGGAAATAAATATAATAATAATAATAATAATAAATATGGCCTCCATATTTCTCTCACTTCAGGTCTCCTTCAAGGATCCTATGTACTCTGAGTCTAATGGTAGTGAACAGGTGTACCTCTTTTTACCCCATTTACTGTTCATGTTTAGCAACTGCTTAATGAGAATAACACGATGCCACTCACAGTAGATATTTCTTGATTAGTATTCTGATCTGGTTATCCTGATCAATATACACACTGCACCTTAGTGTCTGAAGAGATTTTATCAGAAATCTGATTGAGGTCTATCAAGGCTCCTGCTATGGAATAATTTTTGTACGGTGTAAACAAAATCATTGCTTCGCTGCTGCCCCCAGAAATTAACCATTAAGTTCTTTATTTTTTAAATAAAGCAGATTTGTGAAAGTATTGGTTGTCTTCCTATGGTTGCTCCATGTCTGACAATGAAAACGTAAGGGTTTTTTGCTATATTTATGAAGTGTTGCTCAGACCTGTCAACTTCTTCGTCCCTTCTCTCTACCCTAGTCATGTAATACTAAAGACTGGATTAGTGGGCATGGGTTTCCATGAACAAAAAGCCGGTTTTCCTGTGATAAGAATAAAACTGTGGCCCAGGGCCATATTTGCATTTGATGCCCATAGCAACCATCACGTCCATTTGTAAATCGGAAATGCAAAATTACGGAAGCAGGACAAATGTTTCAGGGAATCTAACAGTCATTCCTAAAGTGAAGAGGGCAAATTAAGGTCTCCAGTTTCCCTGTGCCTCCTGTTGCCATCCATGTCACAACCCCCTTGTTCACGGTAGCTCTGTTGTCAGTTGCATTGGATATGTCATGGATGGCATGCGATCTATGACATGTCCAACTTCTGTCCGGCATCTAGAAAAATCGTGCAGGTTGGGATTTTTCTTTTCATCACTGCTTTGGACTCCAAATAAAATTGACCTGTCAGCACGTCTGAACAAATCCCATGCTTTTCATTTAGGTCATTTAAGTCAATTGAGGCGGGCGCTGACGACCGCCTCAGCCAACAATCGGTCATGTGTACAGCAGCTGTCAACTCCCAACCCACAAGCAATCTGCCGGGCAGATTTACTCAACCCCAGTGACACTGATCCCTCCCGCCAATTCCATTGTTGGTGCCACTCCCCCGCCAATGCTCGTTGCCCCTCCATAGCGACACAGAGCATTGTCCGCTACACAGCTGACACATCTGTGTGTGCAGCCCGGCCCAGCGATGTTGCCCAAGTGATCCCCGATGGGCGACATCCAGTAAGATGGACGTGTGTATGGCTGGCTAACAACAAGATGACTTGATAACAGGTGGTTTGCCAGATCCATCCAGCGGGTCAACCTGCGCAACTATTTTGCAGGTTGGTTGCATGTACAAGTCCTTTGAATAACTTTGTTGCTTTTGAATACGGAAATGTTGTGCAGTTTGTTTCACTTGTGTGAGCAGTATTTAGGTGAGCAGGTTGTGTTGTTGATTGGCATGTTTGTATGCACTTGTCGTGTACACAACTTGTGCAGTTGGTTGTGCGTTATATTGGATGTGTGTATGAACCTTAAAGAGACACTTAAAGAGACTCTGTAACAAATTTTTCAGCCTTAGTTCTTCTATCCTATAAGTTCCTATGCCTGTTCTAATCTGCTCTGGCTTACTGCAGTCTTTCCTAACTGCACTGTCTCTGTAATAAATCAATGTATCTTTCCTCTGTCCTGTTTGTCGGGCTAAGGCTTGATTGTGTAGAATGTGCAGGGCTGCTTGTGATTGGTAGAAGCGATACACACCCTCTGCAGGCCCCCTGCACACTCTGAATGGCTCACACACTATGCTTAGCTGAGCCTATTAGAAGCTGGTTAGTTTGTTTGTAAACACTGCCTAAAACTGTTAATTACAAGCCAGGATTGCAGCAGAGAGTGGCAGAAACAGCACAGAGGGGCACAGGAGAAAATAATGAATAGAATGGTATGCTTTTTATTGTAAGAATATTAGAGTACAGATTCTCTTTAAGTCAAACAAAAAAAATGAGTTTTACTCACCTAGGGCTTCCAATAGCCCCCCTGCAGCTGTCTGGTACCCTCGCCGTCTCTCTCCGATCCTCCAGGCCCCGCCGGCAGCCACTTCCTGTTTCGGTGACAGGAGCTGACAGGCTGGGGACACGAGTGATTCTTCGCGCTCCCAGACACATTATCACCCTCTATGCTGCTATATAATATATGATATATGCTATAGCAGCATAGATGGCGCTATTGTGGCCAGGAACGCGAAGAATCACTCGCGTCCCCAGCCTGTCAGCTCCTGTCACCGAAACAGGAAGTGGCTACCGGCAGGGCCAGGAGGATCGGAGGGAGACGGCGAGGGCACCGGACAGCTGCAGGGGGGCTATTGGAAGCCCTAGGTGAGTAAAACTCTTTTTTTTTTTTTTTTTGACTTAAGTGTCCCTTTAAGAAATACTTTTAGATGGTTATTCTTATTACTTTTTGGAAAGGGATTTTTTTTTAATGTAGAAGATAACTCACAAAAATATCATTTGGCTATACAGGTGCCTGAGCAGTTTACATATTGCACGTATTATCGGTTTGTGATGGTAAAATAATCTAACGTAGTTTTAAAAGAAATCATTAATATTTAGGAATCTATGTGAGCAAGGGTCTTTAGACTAATTTACAGCTTAAGGTTTTACGTGTGGACAGTGCTGCATAATGGGCAGTGACTTTGCAATCTACCTTAAGTGATCGCTTTTTTTTCCTTTTTGCTCTATAAATACACAACAAAAATCAGATCAACAGATTGTCTTCCAAGGAGATTTGAGGCTTTAAAAACACCCAAAACCGCAAGGATGTAATTCTGCATCACTGCAGGAGACTCATTTTCTCTCCTCCAGAGTACAAAAAATTGAATTAGAATTAGGTCAGTCAGGTTTTTCATAGAGATTGAACTGTAAATCAAGACGGGTTACTATTCCGGCAAGAAACAGACTTATATTACAGCCAGGAGATATTTGTTCAGGTCCCGGGAAGAGGTTTATGAATCCTGCAGGAGAAGTGAATCTGCTAGCAGAGGAAGACTGGGTACTGCAACATGTGATATTACTAATACATTAATATGCAGTGAATTTGCTGTGTTACTGTGTGTACATTCAGTAAACAAGTACCTCCTTAATTATTCATGCGGCATGCCAAGACACATTAGCAGTAAATATGGCCGTAATCACGAACTATAAAGTGCTGCATTTGCAAGTTGCTTGATACGTGGTGGTTTGGGATTTCTTCCTATTGGCACAGATGCCGCAGTGCTCTTTATCTGGCTGGGCATCAGAACTCATGCTTATTACTTTATTGCAAAAAGGTTGAAATACAAAAATGTTCTACAGCATCTTGCTGGGCTGCCACTTATTTTAGAAGCAGGGATGTAGGGTAGAACTACAGAGCAGAAGAGAAATAACTGTAATGCTTCTAGCAATCGGGTTTTCTTTATTTGGTCTCTTATTTTGCACTAGTTTTCATTAAGCACTCACATCACTTCACAAGTGGAAACTGGCCCTAACCAGAACTTTTTTTTTTATATCACCGTTAATTGGGGAAGGGTTAGCGCTACTGTCAGTTTATTTATTTCTGTGTCTCCATTGTCTAGATTTCCTCAGCTTTCTTGCCTTTTTGTGATACTTGTGGAAGGGCAGGAAGTTAAGTCAGTTTCACACCCAAAATCATTAATCGCAACCACTAAGCAATTTTCAAAGTGATTTTGCTTTTCTTTACCCCCCATAATCGGTGGCAGCACTTTTAGGCTAGGTTCACAGTAGGAGGTTGCGATGTGATTGCATGTTAAGTAGCAATGCAACATTAAAGCGCAACAAGAAAATGGTAATGCAGATTAACGCTGCATTACCTTTGCATTAAGTAGGTACAGTGAAGCATACATGCAATAAAAAGTATGCTTTCCTGTACCTGGTAACGTGTGCGTTACTAACTCCGCACTGTGAACGTCACATGGACTTCTCTTCGTGGTAAATACCGGTAACGCTTATTTACACAAAAAGATGTCCTGACAGTTGGCATCAGTTTTGTATATGTTTCTATGGATGTGTTTAAACATAAAAAGTGTACATTTCCAGTCCAGTCAAGTAAAACTGATAAAAAAATGTGACAGGACAGAACTAGACCGGACAGTGCAGATTTATGTGGAACCAGGCCTACCTTTTCTGCAATGTCTTGTGACCAGGATAGTTAAGGATACTGCATACTCTTCAGAAGAGACAATGCAGTATTAGGCACAACATCTTGTCAGGCTCTCTTATTAGGGGTATTAAGATCTTTACACAGTATACACTTCACACATCCCACACTATTCTCTGAGTTCCCACTTTTATTTCGTAAGATTGATGCTCACAGGGTGAGGATGCATAGAAAGCCAGTGGACAAGATGGTGATAAACTTGGCCACCCTTGCTTCTGGGCCCTATAGCAGCCATATTGCTTGTCTGTAGCTACAACCCTGTCATTCTGTTCAGTGGAGGACTAATAATTCAATTGTATTCCTACCGTTGTGTCTTTTTAAAATGGGTTAATTTCTCTCTTTCTTGTAAACAAAATATCACCAGTGGGGTATAGCCCTGCCTTGTAGTAGTCCTTCTATAAATGTAGCAACCATACTGATTGGCATATTTCCCTTTTCTTTCTAGGCTTCAGGCCCGTATTGCCCATAGGATCCAAGAACTGGAGAATCTTCCTGGCTCCCTACCGCCAGATTTGAGAACCAAAGCTACAGTAGAGTTAAAGGCACTTAGACTTCTCAACTTTCAGCGTCAGGTAAAACACTGCAACAGTGCATTCCTCATAGTTCCATGCTTTTCCACTGTTGGCGCACTATGGAGAAAACTGTTAAATTTAATATATATATATATATATTACATTTTGTTCAACAGCAAAATGCATTATAAATGACTTTGTCACATAGAGTAAGTGTTCTTAGTTTTACATGTATGCATTTTGCTCTAGTCCTTCTCCTCTCTTAGTGGCTGAATAGTGTACTGGTTCAAATCTCGGCTCTTCCTGTTGAGTAAGCCAGCACCTATTCAGTGAGGATACCTTGGGCAAGACTCCCTAACACTGCTACTACCTATAGAGCGTGCCCTAGTGGCTGCAACATTGGCCATTTGAGTTCGCCAGGAGAAAAGTGCGATATAAATGTTCGGTGTCTTGTCCTCATGAGGAACCTAAAGGTTTCCTGCATTCTTTTAAAAACACTCCCTGGCAAAAATCTCTACAAAGATATCAGATTGCCAGCGTATGAGCTTGCACACTATTCTTTCCATTGGACTGATGGTCAGTAAGTGCTTTTGAAATGGAAGAAACATCTAAAAATCCCCCATGAGGAGATGGACTACTCCAAAACCTGTCGGTGAGAAGTCAGAACCATCAGATTGCAAACATTGTAAGTGGTAGCTACCTTAAAAGAAAGTAATTGACCGTGCATTTTACTTTGGGACACTGTAAATCTTATACATATATGTACACATGTATTTAAAATTTTACACTTTGTAGTCACAGTGCTCCTTTTAAGGATAAAGAGAAAGAAGGCCACAGCAAAAAAATGTATCGCCATATTAATACTTTGTTTCTTTGTGCCCATTATTACTTTGCCATGTTTGTACACTTTATAACTTAGCAATTTATAACTTGGCAATGTTTGTGCCCTAATAATGCTGTTCCCATTTTTCTATTGCTCAGTTGAGGCAGGAAGTTGTGGCATGCATGCGACGAGATACTACTCTTGAAACTGCTCTAAACTCCAAAGCTTACAAGAGAAGCAAGCGACAGACGCTACGAGAAGCACGCATGACTGAAAAACTTGAAAAGCAGCAGAAAATTGAGCAGGAAAGGAAGCGTAGACAAAAACATCAGGTAAGTTCTTTCCCTAGAGGGTCCGTTTTATACAAGCTCCCATTTGCCCAACCCTATTTCCATCATGTTTGGAAGCTGGAATGTGGATCGCTCCATCGTAAGCCTCACCTTATAATGATGTACAATTACTGTGAAAGGAATTCATGAATGAGCATATTGTCAACAGTAAATTGAGTTGCCTACTGTGGACGACTTCAGTCACTGGATGAGAACTTGATGAAAAGTAGCTACATACAAGAAGACATTGTAGCTTATAGAAACTGTTGGCATTCAAAAGCTTGTTAGTTAAATCCTTAAAAAAAAAAAAAAGAATTTCACAAGACTGACTAATAAATGTTTTCAGTCAAATCTGCTTGCCACTGCAGTACTGCTTACTCCCTATCTTTGGATGAAGCTGGTGGTTGGGTTCATTAGGCGTGACCATGTGACTCCCAAAGTAGGAAGAGCACTTGAGACAAGAGTATGTTTTTCAGCATCACAGTAAAAACATGACAAGAGAGCAGCATGAAAATAGTTTCCACGTTTGTTCTTAAATTTTTACAACCAACCTCATTTATATTCAGCTCTATGCACAAGCTATAGTGGGAACTTGTATCAAGTCGCTATGCTGGCTCAGCTTGATGTAAACTTTCAGTTCGCAGTAAGTGGGCACCAACTTTCTTAACAGGACAATGCAAGCATCTTTCCTCCATATGCATAGTTTTACAGCTGCAGATGAGGACAGCTATAAAAACAGATTTTAAATTAAAATATGCAGTCTAGAACTATTACTTCAAAGTTACATAAAATGTGCATTCAGAATTTGACCGCTTCAGTTTGGGGTTCAGTTGGATTTAAGCATTTGACTAAATAAACTGGCTCTAGCTTTTGGTAGTGTTCAATTATTGTAATAGGCTTATTACATTGTAAATTCCTTCAGAGGTGCCGTAGATCTGATTAGATTCCTGTACTAAGCAGTAGAATATACTTCTAATCAGATGTATAATATGTAAAACCACTAATGGTGATATTCTATTGGAATACTAATGAAATTGTAGCTGATGTACTATAAAATGAATATGATCTTCTAACAAGCCAAGTCAAGCAACACAGGAGCATGGCATGAATTTTGAATGGCCTTTTGGGCACTACAGATTCAAAATTTGGATCATGATCTGTACTGATCTTTGATGATTGCTTTAGGCAGTGATTTGGGAGTAATCTGTGTGCAGACATGCATGCTCTCTTTACTTTAAGCCAAGTAGTAGTGCTTTGGGGTTGAGGGGTATTGTCCCTCTTCATGGTGTACATTAGCAGTTAGCCCAGTAAACCTGTCACTGCACAGCCAGTTGCTGAAGCACAAGCTGTAGAGGACAAGGGTACTCTTATAAAGGCTGTACAGACCTCAGACCCACTAAAATAATCAGTTGTTAGCAGCCACAGAAGTTCTGTATCTTTGTGTACCTATAAATTCCTTAAAATATGATTTTTGTTTTACTACAGGAGTACCTCAACAGCATACTGCAACATGCTAAAGACTTTAAAGAGTACCATCGATCGGTTACCGGCAAAATTCAAAAACTTTCCAAAGCGGTTGCCACATGGCATGCAAATACTGAGAGAGAGCAGAAGAAGGAGACTGAACGAATTGAGAAGGAAAGAATGAGAAGGCTAATGGTAAGTGCATGTCTTCAGCAAGAAGCTGTAGGATTCACATATTACATCTATGAAGTATACAGCCTGTGCAGATTCACAAATATTAATTTTAATATTAATTCACAAGAATATTAAAATTGAACTTAGATACAAATGCAACACACACAATAGCCACATCAAAATCGCTAGTATATCAAAAATTGCGCCCATCAGTCTTCAATTAGAGACCATATACACAAAAAGAAAAGAAAGGCCTGTCTGGGCTATAAATTGGTAGTAATATCAGAGACCAATCAAATCTCTGATGAAAAAAGTAATCTTTATTGTAGCAAGCATTTCATACAAACAATTAAAAATACAAATCTCTCGGATAATTGGCACTTACTCCCGCTGTTAAACAATATTTAATAGGACCAACAATAATCTATATCCCCTCAGACTTCAAGCAGGCCACTGTACTACCCCTGCTCAAGAAACCCTCCCTCGACCCCTCGCTACCCTCCAACTACCGTCCTATCTCCCTCCTCCCCTTTGCCTCAAAACTCCTGGAGCGTCTGGTTCACAAACGCCTGACCCAGTACCTCAATGCCAACTCAATCCTAGACCCACTGCAATCTGGATTTCGGCCTGCCCACTCAACCGAAACTGCTCTCACCAAAGTGGTCAATGACCTTGCCTTAGCTAAAGCTGAAGGTAAATACTCCATTCTCCTCCTCCTTGACCTTTCAGCAGCTTTTGACACAGTAGATCATCCCCTACTCCTCCAGTCCCTCCAGTCCTTGGGCATTCACGATCTCGCCCTGTCCTGGCTTTCATCCTACCTCTCCAACCGCTCATTCACGACTGCCTTCAATGAGTCCTCGTCCACCCCCAACCACCTCTCGGTGGGAGTCCCCCAAGGTTCGGTCCTTGGCCCCCTACTGTTCACCCTATACACATCCTCCATTGGCAAGGTTATCTCCTCCATGGGTCTTAACTATCATCTGTATGCAGATGACACCCAGATCTACCTCCACACCCCTGACATATCCACCACTACCATGGGCAAGGTCTCCTCCTGCCTATCAGCCATCTCCTCCTGGATGTCCGCTAGGTTCCTGAAACTAAATCTAGACAAAACGGAATTTATGATCTTCCCACCCCGGCCATCCACGAACCTCCCAGATGTGCATGTCACTGTTAACCACACTACCATTCGCCCTACCTCTCAAGCCCGTTGTCTGGGTGTCACCCTGGACTCCGCACTCTCCTTCACTTCCCACATCCAAATCCTCACAAAGTCCTGCAACTTCCACCTTCGTAACATCTGTAAGATTCGCCCTTTCCTTACCTCTGCCACCACCAAACTCCTCTTCCATGCCCTCATAATTTCCCGCCTTGACTACTGCAATGCCCTGCTGTCTGGTCTCCCTATGACCCGAACAGCCCCACTGCAGTCCATCATGAATGCGGCAGCCAGAATTATCCACTACTCCATCGCTCCACCACGGCAGATCCCCTCCTAGAATCCCTCCACTGGCTTCCTATCCAGTCCAGAATCAAATTCAAGATACTGTGTCTGACCTACAAATCTGTCCACAAAACCTGTCCAACCTACATTTCCGATCTTACTCAGAGGTACACACCTAGCCGCTCACTCCGCTCTTCCAATGAACTTCGCCTAACCGCCCCCCGCATCACCCAGTCCCATGCACGCCTCCAGGACTTCTCAAGAGCTGCTCCAACACTATGGAACTCCCTACCTCCACCCATTAGGGCAGCCCCCTCCTTCAACATCTTCAAGAAAGCCCTCAAAACTCACCTTTTCACTCTGGCCTACTACCCCTCACAAGTGCTCTAAACCTACAGCTGAACTCTGGTCCCCTACCGTACGTGTCCTTACCTCTCCCTCTAGATTGTAAGCCTTTGGGCAGGGTCCTCCTCCTTTTGTGTCCTACCTGATCATGCACCTCCATTACTGTACACCCATGCTAGGCATCTGAGTGAACCTAACTTGCCTAATCTCTATGCTCAATCCAGTGACTGACTAAGCATTACCTTGTACTCATACTGTGCGATCTGGTTTTCTATTATTCCTGTATTGTCATATTGCTGTATGTCACCCCTAAATATTGTCTGTAACCTAAATTAATGTTCAGCGCTGCGTAATATGTTGGCGCTTTATAAATACAATAAATAATAAAAATAATAAATAATATATCCAATCACTGGTTTGGTCAGATGACATAAGAAAAGAAAGTGCCTATCCACATATTCTCTGGTGATTTTTTTTTTTTTTTTGTGACATCAGGATATGTCAGTGGATATGCACTTTCTTTTCTTGTGGCATCTGAGAAAGCCAGTGATTGGATATATATTATTGCTGGACAGACAGGCTTCTCTTTTCTTTTTGTGTATATATTAAAATTGAACGGTCATTATCTTCCAAGTATGATTTAAAAGGCAGATGTTCGCTAAACTTTGGAAGAGATTGATTGCAAATGCAATTATTTTAAAAGGAATCTGAGGTGGGAGGAAAATGAATAGCGACATTAACTTGCTAAAAAATTAAACATTTGCATATTAGTCATCCTGGTGGTATGGTCGAGCTCAGCTCGTCCATCACCGCCGGAGGCTGCCGCTCCGGCCCTGCTGGGCCGATTTGGATGAAATAAAAAGCAGCACACGCAGCCGGCACTTTGCCAGCCGCGTGTGCTGCCTGATCACTGCCGCTCTGCGGCGATTTGCCGCATGCAGCGGCGAAAGAGGGTCCCCCCAGCCGCCCGAGCCCAGCGCTAAGGGCTGGATCGGAGGCGGATGACGTCACTCCGCTCGTCGCCATGGCGACGAGGTAAGCAAAACAAGGAAGGCTGCTCATTGCGGCCTACCTTGTTTATTCTGGTCGCCGGAGGCGATCAGAATGACGCTTCCGGAGCGCCCTCTAGTGGCGCTCCGGAACTTTCAGTTGGCTGCATGAAACAGTTTTTTTTTAATTTAAAAAAAACCCTCCCGCAGCCACCCTGGCGATCTTATTAGAACGCCAGGGTGGTTAAAGCATAACCGTGAGAGAGATGTCGGTTTTTGAATACTAAGTCCTATTCCACACTTCTATGCCTGTACTTGATGTTACTTTTAAGGGTCACTTGAGGTGAGAGGAATATGGAGGCTGCCATCTTCATTCTCTAATAAACCATGCCAGTTGCCTGACTTCTGTGTTGATATTCTGTCTGTAATAGTATGTCACTGGCTCAGAATGAGCGTACAGATCAGACTCATTGACTCTGATATGACTCTACTGCTTGCATGCTTGTTGCAGGTTTGTGACCCCAAAACAATTGCCAAAAGCTAAGCATGACAGCCAGGCAACTGGCATTGTTTATAAGGGAACTTAGATTGTAGCCTCCGTACTCCTCACTTCAAGTTCCCTCTAATGGACGTCTTTATAAATGCAATAGCCTTTTCGGTAATCCAACCTCCAGCATGTTCCTAAAACTGAAATATCAAATGTGTGGATTTTTAGTTGCTTAGAATTGTTATCATTTTTGCATGTAATGTTTTCTTTTAATGAAAACCATGCTTAGTCAGCAGTTAATTTCCCATGCCATGACTGCTGACACTTGCCAATGATGCTTATATGTGAAGTGAATGAAAGTGTTGTGTTTGTAAATTAAGTGCAAACAGGAATGGAATTCAAAGTGAGCTCTTTATAGTTACTCCCTTTAGTGTACTTTATATTATCTTAAACCTAGGAGTGGAAAGGGGGGGGGTGCTCTTCAAATCATGCATTACATACCAAGGTAATCCTGAACTCCAGCATGTTCATACTGACACTTTCCAGATGTGTCATACAGCTGGTGCTTCACAGAACACTTTGCTTCCAAAAGGAATGCTGCTTCTTTCTGTAGTCAAAAGTGTAGCTTGAAATAAATTAGTTTTGGTTCATTACTATCCTCTCCAAGTTGTAATGATATGCTGCTGTTGTTATTAAATGTTCTATGAAGAGTGCATTCATTTTAGTTTGGGTGTATCAGTCATGTAGGAGGTTTACATCTTGATTTCTTTTGTACCAGGCGGAAGATGAAGAAGGATACCGGAAGCTGATTGATCAGAAAAAAGATCGCCGTCTGGCCTATCTGCTCCAACAAACTGATGAATATGTTGCAAACCTCACCAGCTTGGTGTGGGAGCACAAGAAAGCGCAAGCTGCCAAAGAGAAGAAGAAGAAGAGGAGAAAAAAGGTAATTAGTGGTGAAGCCTGTGTGTACTAGAAGTTACTAGCTCTACAGTGCATCTGAGGTTAGTGGGGGCCTGTCAATAAAATGACACATCTTTAGCATCACTAGGGCACATGCTCATAATACTAAATTGTATTTTAGAAATGGAAAGTACCCCTCTTGCCTTAAATGGGGGGAAAAAATTCCGCTGCTGAGCTCCCGCATATGGCCAGCAGTTTAGAGAAAAGATCACATGGTTACTAGGATCAATGGACATGTTGCATGCTGTAGAAGTCTTTTGTGCAGGATTCCCATCCAGAGACTCGTGGGCCACTACGCTATCAGAGAAAGTTATAAGGAGGTGGGAGGAACCTCTAGACTACCAGGAACTACTATAAGGGGGAGGGAGGAATAGGGGGCTAGACTATCAGGGTAATTATGAAGGGCAGAGGGGAGACAACTAGGCTACCAGGGAAAGCTATAAGAGAGGACCACTTGAATACCATGGAAAGTTTAATAAGGGTGGAGTGGGACCACTAGACTACCAGGGAAACATATGACGTGGTGAGGAAGAACCACATGGCCCCACGGAAAGCTATAAATGGGAGGGAGGAACCACCAAAGAAAGCTATAATGAGAGGTTTCCGCTAGACCAGGGCAAACTATAAAAGAGGGGAGGTTACAATTAGACCACAAGGAAAACTGTAAGGGGAGGGTAACCACTAGACCAGGGGTCCCCAACCTTTTTTGGCCTGGGGACCGCTTTCCTGTCCAAACACTTGTCGGGGGGGCACAGATGTTCCACCAGTATTAGGTAGACCCCTCCCCAGTTTAGATGGCTAGATTTGCCCCCAGTGTTATGTAGTTCCCTTTCAAGTATTGATAGTTAAATTTACCACCAGTGTTCTTTAGTCCCCTCTCCCCAGTTAGCTAGATGTATCCCCAGTGTATTGTATCCTCCCTCCCAGGTTAGCTAGCTAGATGTGCGTTTGTAGCTAGATCGCGTTTGTAGTGTGAACTAGCACTTGGGGAGCACAACATAGGTGATTTTATAAATGGGAGACCCATGGAAAAGTAACGTAATAGCAATGTAATATAGGGGTTGCAATGGGAATAAAACTTAGTGCTATTACACTGCAAGTACTGTTTAGACACCACCTTTACCATGAGGTTAAACCCCCTGCATAATAAAGCACTTTTTACTTGGACATGTTTTTATTATTGCTGTACTGGTAGAAAAAAATATACCTTTTAGTTTAAAATCAAATATAGTCCACATACATTGTAGTAGCAGCATAGTTTAAGTTTAGTGATGGAATAAATAGCCCTCACCCAATCTTCAAAAATGCGTTGAGTATAAAATAATTTCGGGGGGAGCACCCGAAGTCTAGTGTGTCCTGTAGTGATAAAGTTCTTGCTGATTATATAGGGATTCAGTAACGTGCCCCTGTTTACATAAAGTATTACTTCCCAGTGGCATCTGAGATGTTCAGTCACTGTGTCCTCCCACAGTAATGGAAAGGAGCCAGTCAGTGGATTTTCTGGTTGTGCAATCTCTGTGTAGAACCATTTCCTTTTCACTGAGTCCTACTAGATGGCTACTTGCTGTGATTTGCACTTCCTAACATGCTTCTCCCTTGCTAGGTGTGAATTGAATAAGCTTCTTTCTGTTTTCTCTGTCAGTTTTTTCATCAAATTAAATGTCTGCACTGTGCTGTTTATTTACTGTATATTCTACCTTTGATATTTTGATATTGGTAAACATGAAAGATCTATCTGACAATTCTATGTTGTCTAAAATTTTAAATCCGATCCTTCCTTGCCTCTGAAATGATGGAACCCCCCCTGTCCTTTCTCCGTCATAATTTGCAGGGACTGATCAGCAGGCTCTGGGACCCTCCTTGCTGTCTGTTGCATTGTGCATTTTATTGGCATTGTCCATCTTTTTAGCCTGAGTGTTACAGTGAGTTTCAGGCTGTATTTATGGTTACACAATGTACAAGTCCCTTCTGCTTCTGACTGAACTCAGCACAGCCTAAGCTATCTATGAATATGAGGAAAAGAAGATTGCATTGGCACTGCGGTGTGTTGGGTTAAAGAGAATCTGTACTGTAAAAATCTTACATAAATAAACGTACCAGCCGGTTTGTCTTCTCCTAGCCCCCTCTGTGACATTTTCGATGCTCCCCGCTGCTTTCTTGGTGATAAAATTACTGTTTTATTCATTGTTTTTGTAAACAATGAAGATGGCCGCCAAACAGGAAATACATCATCAGAGCAGATGCCTGTTTGCAGAGGCTCCTCTCAAATGTGATTTGATTGCTGGAATGTTACACCACTTGTTGCCTTAGCTGCTTGTCTGAGCTCTGAACTGATCTTTCTGCACTCACAGCTGTTCACAAGGTCACAGCTCCTGAGCTGCAGACACTGGCTGTGAGCAGAGACCTTGTCTGACTCATACACACAGAACCTGCAGGGGAGGTGGAGGAGGTCTGTATAACTTCTCCTTATCACAGCAGAGCAGTGCATTCCTCTCTTCCGCGACAAGGCTTGACAAAGGAAAGAAGATTAGCTTTATTACAGAGACAGTGCAACTAGAAAAGGCTGCAGCAAGCCAGATCACATTAGAACAGGAGTAGGAACTTATAGGATAGAATAAATAAGGCTGAACATTGTGTTACAGAGTCTCTTTAAGCCTGGAGCACTCTGCTGCTTTTGCAGAATTTTGCCTGATAGACTGAGGTCCTTTTCAGCTGTTTTGAAGTCTGTTCGTAAAGTGTGTCATGTCTTGCATGTGGGTAGTCTGTTGCATGTTCTGCCCAGGTCACACTGGTTTGTCAAGGGGTTGATGTGGTGTACGAGCAACTGTGTGCCTTTTGCTATTTGTGGGGCGAAATTATCTCAGCTAGTTGGCTGACAATTGGAGCAAAAATAGAACAGTCAGGCAGTACAGCTAATCGTGCCGAAGCTGAATCCTAATTACGCAACTGCTAAACTTTTGCATCAGTCTTCTTTGCATCCATCTTGATAAATAATGTCCTGTACTGCATTGGCAGTCCCCCTTGCCACAAAAGCATTTGGTCAAATATTAATATGTAGGATGTACTTCTGCCTTTAAGTCCATATGAATAAAGATGCGTTTGTTCCTGAGGGCCAAACAAGATAAGATCACACTTGGGTTTGACACAGAAGTACAGATGCCATGCAAACTTCCCTTTTCCAAAATGTACCAGGTGCTTTGTTGATGTAGTTATTAACCTCCCTGGCTGTGCATTTCTGCCTGGATTTATGGGTCTGAAAGCAGTACATTTTTTTTTCAAGAATTTTAGGCCTCCAATTCTTAAAGAGGAGCTGTTAGGTATAAGGTCTCAGAGAAAATAAACACATATATCAGTAGCTAAATATTGGCTGTACTTACATTACATATGCATTTCACTGTCCACGTTTGGATTTCACAGAATTTGTATATAGTATATGCAGAGATAGATGCTCCTGACAGCTCATGGCAGGCTCCATGTTTTTCTGTCAAATGTGTCGTCATGTCCTGCCTGCTTCCTGATCACAGATCAGCTCGTACTTGAATAACAGTAGTGTGCAGTGAATATTAATGAGCCATGTGGCTAGGAACAATAGCTGACTCCTGCAGTGTACTCTGCCCCGAGATTGATCAGTGCTAAGCGCTGGACTGATTACACAAGCTGCTGTAACGTCTCATTAGCAGCCGAGGGGAGGGCCCCAGAATGCTTTGCAGTTTAGTATGCGGCTTGCGTCCTTATGGGTCTATAACAGCCTTTAAGATAAGCACACATCAAAGGTAACTGAGATTTTTATCTTCACTAATGGCTTTTGAACTTCCTTCTAAACTGTTTAACACAGGAGAATAGAGGTTTAAATTAGCTTCTGCAGCCTGACAGTTACTCTTTAAGTCTAAACTCACCAAAATATATCAGAATAAAGGCCTGGTAGACATCCTGTGTATATGTTACGGCCCGAACCCGAAGTTTGGCCACTTCTAGTTCTGGCCGGCCACTTCGGGTTCTGGCCGGCCAATGTGCGAAGTGGCCGCTGCGCTGCGGCCAATGTTAGAAATGGATTGTTTCCTCTGACGTTAATGTATCTTCTGGCCGCAGCGCAGTGTCCAAACGTATAACAACTTAGTGAATTTATTGCAATTCAGCCGGCGGCTTTTTTTTCCTGCCTCTCTCTCTCTCTCTCTCTCTCTCTCTCTCTCTCTCTCTCTCTCTCTCTCTCCCTCTCCTCTTATGGGCAGCCGGCGGGGACATGCGTGTCCCCCCGGAGTCGTTCGTGGAGCCAGGGCAGCAGAGCGGGGAGGCTGCAGACATTGCTTCTGCCAGCACCCGCTCTGCAAGAACGGCAGGATAACCCTGCTGCGACGAACGACTCCGAGGGGGACACTCGTGTCCCCGCCGGCTGCCCATAGGAGAGCGAGAGAGGCGGGGGGAGAAGGAGAGAGAGAGGGGGGGGGGAGAGAAGGAGAGAGAGAGAGAGGCAGAGAAAAAGCCGGCGGCTTGAATTGTTACATTGCCGCCGGCTGAATTGCAATAAATTCACTAAGTTGTTCTACGTTTGGATGCTGCGCTGCGGCCAGAAGATACATTAACGTCAGAGGAATCATTCCATTTCTAACATTGGCCGCAGCGCAGCGGCCACTTCGCACATTGGCTGGCCAGAACCCGAAATGGCCGGCCAGAACTAGAAGTGGCCAAACTTCGGGTTCTGGCCGTAACATATACATAAGACTGGAACACACAATTGTTGAAATAATTAAATTTATAAATAAACTTAAATATTGAAACTATACAAATAAGGCACCAGACTATACAGTTTTTACTTATATACCTAATAAACCTCCCGTGTGTCGTATATTTTGAAACCGAGAATGGCACAGAGGGTGACATCACTATCGGGGCAGTAGAAGCGTGATTCCTTTCGGACTTTATTTCCTTTGCTACCAGTCTAAGGCAGCAGGCAGAGAGTAGTCAAAATCCAGGCAGACGTCGGTAACGGGCAGATCAGCAGAAACACTTAGCTCAGAAGCAGTTGGGAACCAAATGGCTATGTTGCTAACATCCTGTGCTTTCAAATGAGCTTATGTGCTATCTCTGCCATGGCAATCAGGTGACACAGGGTAGAGACCAAATTACAACTTGTGATTAGAGACAGACGAGGAGGAATTAGACAGGCTAAACTCTATATACATGCAGGCAGCATTTCTGTTTGTTAACCTTCTGTCCTGTTGAGCAGATCAGGGTCCAGAGGGGGAATTAGACAGGCTAAACACTCTACATACATACAGGGTGCATTTCTGTTTTCCGTCTGCCCTGTGCAAAAGTTCAGGTCCACATTAAATTTTTGTGGCCCCCCTCCCCTCATGAGGTCACGCCGCCCCGTAGTAACACCTCTCTGTCATCCTGATTGCTCGCACACCATGTCAGTCCTGGGAACAAGAATGGAGGTAAAGGGGATCCCAGGAGGGAGGTCAGAGAGAGAAGCCTGGAGTCCCGCTGACCAGCGCTGATTAGGATTTCTGCCAGCGGCGTGGAAGGACAACTGCGTGAGAGGTATATGGAGGCTGTCACATTTCCTTTTAAGCGGTACCAGTTGCCTGGCAGCCCTGGTGGTCTATTTTGACTACAGTAGTGTCTGAATCACACCAGAAACGAGCGTACAGCTTATCTTGTCAGATTTGTCAAAAATGTCGAACGCCTGATCTGCTGCATGCTTGTTCAGGGTCTAGGTATTAAAGTATTTGAGGCAGACGATCATCAGGATAGCCAGGCAACTGGTACTGTTTAACAGGAAATAAATATGGCAGCCTCCATATACCTCTCGCTTCAGTTCTCAATTAAGAAAAGCACGGTTTTTAAAAGAAGTTGCACCTGTGCTTAAATATTTGGTTTTTACTATTGAGTGTCATTAGTTCTGTTGTTGTTTTTTTTCTTCCTTAAACTGCTTTAAAAGCCTGAGCATTAAAGTATGCTCCAGCTGTTTCCCACAAATGTTCCCCATTAGAAGTGTTGAAATGTCTGTACCCATGCAACCAAAGCTGCTCTTCTTGCATGCCCTCTTTTGTTGTTTGTTTTTTATTCTCTTTTGTGTTCCGTTTTTATATTGTACCGCAAAGTGAACTCAACTGTGCAACTTCTTTCATTTCTGTTTTTGTTTTTTAAACATTTTCACATCAGATAAACAAATATATTGTAGTTTCTTTATTGAAGGAGCCATGTAATCATGACTGTTAAATATTGATTTGTACCCAGAGTGTTTTTTATTTCTTTAATCTGTTTAATACCAAAAATGGCACTTTCTTTATTAGCATGTGGTACGGCTCAGAAATGGTTGTCACTAGCCCAACCTTTATAAAGTAGTACATTAACTTGAAGCATCGTCTACTTTAACAAGAAAGAGCCAACAGCTTTTCTTAAGTGATTTTTACAATACCATACTAAAGAGGTTAAATGAAGGTTTCTTTTTTTCTTAATATCTGTTTATTTGGGTTTAATTAGAACAGATATACCGGTAATCAAATCATCACTGCACTGAAGCATCTCCAGAACAGTAAAGCAGACAATAATAAAATAAACATCAGTACAAAATCAGACTCCAATGCACTGGACATTATTAAAGTGAGATAGAAATACAAGAGAAATAAAATATCCAAGCAGACTTCAATGACTATGGAGCCAGGATTAATACAAAACAATAGTAAAGAATAGTTGCCACAAGGAACTTGCTAAGCATTTACTGCAGAGAGTTGGTGTTAAGCCCCATCTACACGATACAATTCTTTGTGCGATTCGATTATGATTCTATTTACGATTCGATTAAATCCAACATGTCCGATCGAGATTCAATTCGATTTGCCATTGTTTTGCAAAGGCAAATCGAATTGAATCGAATCCCGATCGGACATGTCGGATTTAATCAAATTGTAAATAGAATTGTAATCGAATCACACAAAGAATCGTATTGTGTAGATTGGGCTTTAGATTAGTGGGTTGAATATCCCAGAATCTGAACACCAGCGCCCCTCCCACACTCATCCTAAGGATGCAATGAATTGGTGTTTGCCAAGAGGATCGACTAGTCTTGCCGTCTGCTCCTCAATGTGCTTACATCTGATATTTTTATCTAGGAGATAATCTTCTGTAGGGATGCTTTGAGATCTTTATTATATACTGTGCTGTGGATAGTTTAGCCACTGTAAAGGTAGCCATACACTGGTCGATTTGCCATCAGATTCGACCAACAGATAGATCCCTCTCTGATCGAATCTGATCAGAGAGGGATCGTATGGCTACCTTTACTGCAAACAGATTGTGAACCGATTTCAACCTGAAAACGTTCACAATCTGTTGTGGTGGTGGTGGTGCTGCTGCCGCCGCTCCCCTCCCCCGCCGCATACATTACCTGCTCCGCCGGCGTGACTGCCCCCGGTCACCGCTGCTCCGTCTCCGCTCTGGTCTCCAGGTCCGGCATGCTTTACTTCTTCATGCCCGGCAGGAAGTTTAAACAGTAGAGCGCCCTCTACTGTTTAAACTTCCTGCCGGGCTAGAAGAGGTGAGGCATGCCGGACCTGGAGACCAGAGCGCAGACAGAGCAGCGGTGACCAGGAGACTGCAGTCGCGCCGGCGGAGCAGGTAATGTATGCGGGCGGGCGGGGGCAGCAGCAGCAGTACCACCACAACAGATTGTGAACGGTTTCAGGCTGAAATCGGTTCACAATCTGTTTGCTGTAAAGGTAGCCATACGATCCCTCTCTGATCAGATTCGATCAGAGAGGGATCTATCTGTTGGTCGAATCTGATGGCAAATCGACCAGTGTATGGCCACCTTAAAGGTAGCCATACACTGGTCGATTTGCCATCAGATTCGACCAACAGATAGATCCCTCTCTGATTGAATCTGATCAGAGAGGGATCGTATGGCTACCTTTACTGCAAACAGATTGTGAACCGATTTCAGCCTGAAAACGTTTACAATCTGTGGTGGTGG
Source organism: Hyperolius riggenbachi (assembly GCF_040937935.1). Classification (NCBI taxonomy): domain Eukaryota; kingdom Metazoa; phylum Chordata; class Amphibia; order Anura; family Hyperoliidae; genus Hyperolius; species Hyperolius riggenbachi. Next base: position 410,281,814 of record NC_090646.1, on the reverse strand, counting down.
TGGTGGTGCTGCTGCTGCCGCCGCTCCCCCCCCCCGCCCGCCCACATGCCCGCATACATTACCTGCTCTGCCGGCACGACTGCCCCCGGTCACGGCTGCTCCGTCTCCGCTCTGGTCTCCAGGTCCGGCATGCTTTACTTCTTCCTGCCCAGGAGGAAGTTTAAACAGTAAAGCGCCCTCTACTGTTTAAACTTCCTGCTGGGCAGGAGGAACTGAAGCATCCCGGAGACCAGAGCGGAGACGGAGCAGCGGTGACCGGGGGCAGTCGCGCCGGCGGAGCAGGTAATGTATTGCCGCTCTATTGCGTCAGTCGTCGGGCACTCGAACGCCGCTAGCGTCGCGCTTCCTACCCGCGGGCGATCGATGGTAATTTTCCGCACGGAGCGATCGACTGGATCGGACGAAATGGATTGAAATTCGGCATGTAGCGCAAACGATTGGCAGCAGATTCGATCCCAGTGATCGAATCTGCTGTCGAAACGGCGGCAAATCGGGCCAGTGTATGGCCAGCTTAAGGGCCATCGATCTGCTGCTGGCAGATCTAGGTTTTCCATCCTGTCAGATAGATCAAATCAATTGAAATCTGCTGAAAATCGATTGATCGATAGATTTGATTTTTGATGGGCCCCTTAAGTTTTGTTACATTGCTTCTACTGAACCCTGTAGTGATACACGATCAATGCCACCTAACCTAATGGGCCTCTAGTGGATGTGCTACCCGATAACATGGCTTGTATAACGGACATATTAAAATTAGATGGTACTTCATGAAGTGTCAGTAGCTGTATCCCAATTCTTTTCTACTAAATTGCATAGCTGCCTATATGGAAGTGTGTCCTTAGTTATGCTGCAGCAGTGGACCACCATTTAGTGGGCAACAATCCTGCGGCTTTAGATCACAGGTGTCAAACTCTAGGCCTCAAGGGCCATGCCAGTGTTAAGAATGGACTGAATCTTTTCTAATTCAGGTCCATCAATTAATTTGAACTGTGCCAAAAATGTGTGAGGACTTCAAATCTTAAGGACTGGAGTTCAACATCCCTGCTCTATATGGAGGTTACATTTAGGTTAATATTGTATTTCAATGTTTATATCCATTTCCAAGTGTACTTCAGTTGATTGAATTAATATAACGGAATATATTGTTTGTTACAGAAGGCTGAAGAAAATGCAGAAGGGATGGGATCTGGCCTTGGTCCTGATGGAGAGGTACAGTATGTTTTTATTTCAGTTTTGTGCAGTGGTGGGAATAAAAAGGGACAGTTCCTTTTGTTGTCATAGCTTGTGATGTTCCAATTAGAAACCGTTCTGATTTAAAGGATTGCTATTAAAGCAAGCAGCCAGGATGTTTTTCTGTGCCCACCTTTTCTGAGTTGTCCCCTAGATACTTCAGACTCGAGATCAAAATCCTATGCCAACATCTGAGTATGTCATACAGTGACCCTGTTGGTGGTGGTGGCCACAAGGTCTTGTGAAGGAAAGCTGTTGCACCACTGCAGCAATCAGTCTTCCTGAAGTGCATTGCAGGAGTAGGGTACATTGCATGTTGCTACCTGCTCTCCCTTCACTCTAGTAGAGGGGTAATATTGTCACAGCCACGGGTCTTCCTCCTCATGTTCTACATAGTGCAGAAAGCCTTATGGGTTACTTTTTGAGGAAAACTACTTGGTACTTAAAGGACAGCTGAAGTAAGAGGGATATGGAGGCGACCATATTTAATTCGAGATGAAAAACTAACTAAAACAAGTAACTTGTCTATATATCTTATCTAAAGTTTAGATAGTTTACACAGCAAATCTAGCTGCAAACAGCTTCAACAGAATATGATTATTTCTTCCTGTGATACGACAGCAGCCATGTTGTTTATAAACATTACACACAGGCAAGCTGATCTGCATCTCCAGCACTCAGCCTGTGAAAATCTAATTCCCCCTCCTCCTCCTTCCTCCCTTCTGCCCTTCTGCCTCTGAAATCTCTGGCTAGTAACACCTCCTCCTCCTCCTGCCCAGATTGAGCTCCTATAAGCCCTTGCTACTGTCTGAAAATGCCAAGGCACTCTGAAAACCTGTGGGCGAGGCTTGTTTAGTTTATAGGGAATTGGAGTATTAAAACAAAAACAAAAAAGTATTTGGCTTGAGGAATGCCCTTTAAACAATATGAAAAGAACACAACTATGCAATGAGTAAAAATTTATCTCGGATCCACTTTAAGCAATACCAGTTGCCTGGCTATCTTGCTGAACTTCTGCTTTTAATACTTTTAGCCATAGACCCTGAACAAGAATGCAGCAGATCAGGTGTTTCTGACAAGATTAGCTGCATGCTTGTTCCTGGTTTGATTCTGACACTACTGTGGCCAAATAGATCAGCAGGGCTGCCAGGCAACTGGTACTGTTTAAAAGGAAATAAATGACAGTTGTCCTTTAAGCTATCTCCTGCCCATTATGGAGGTGAGCCAAGTCATGTGTCCTGCCATCTTGGAGTTGTGTCTTTTTGTATTTACGGATGGAGGATAGTTCTGTAGCTGGGTATCTGAAAAAGGACATGGAGCTGAAACTTTGTGCTATAACTTAAAAATATTATATAGCAGTAAATAGGATACTCACAGAAACTTCGGCAGAGCTTCCATCACTTATCATTTAAGTTATATGTGCTTGGCGGATGATGCTTGATGTCAGATATTCTCTATTTGTATGTAACCTACCTTTGTGATACTTTGGAGATTGTCAATTTTTAGCCCTTCCCTTCTACCTAGGAAAGAAAGTGTTTGCCTGCCTATGCCTACCCTGTAAAATATTACAGTTCTCGTTTATTTGGAAGGGCTGTGGCGATCAGATTGTGCTTGTCCAATTTCCTTTCCTTCCATGTCCTTAACATCAACCTGCACAAATATTGGGTACCATCTACTAGTCATGGGAGACGTTCCCTCATTCTGAAGATGACCATTGTTACTGATGGAAGTGGTTTGTGCATGCCTTACATCCAAAAACACTCCAAAAATGGTTGTGCAGCTCTGTACAGTCTCAGATTATTTCTTTCCACTGTAGTCAATTTAATTTTCAATACAACAAGTTTGTGGCTGTTATGTTAACCTGCAGTTGTGCAGCATGCCTGCCTTACCAGACTAACACTGTACTCATCCAATAATGCAGTGTTCCTTAACCCAACAGTGCTTGTTTTGTTATAAGCTACACATACTCATAGGTGAGGTAATTTAGTGTCTCAGCATTCCTGATTAGCTACCTCTGGATTTCTACAAACCATTGACTCTTCATGGGCCCTGAGGACAGGGTTAGGGAATATTGCTCTAGCCTATGCATAGCAACCTCCTCTCATACCCGACCATAGGTTTAACCACAGTCTGGCCTACACTCTTCAAATGATGACTAAGTGCCAACAACCCAAGCCTTAATTCTAACCTACACCTAAACCGACTGTGCCTGACTAATTCCAAGTCTGCACTGTCCTTACCTCTTTACCCTCGAAAATTAGCAATACTTTCCAGTCTGTGTTTTTCAACATAAATCCCCAGAGCCTGGTAGTTACCATGGGAAACAGGCTTCTATCTGTCGGTATACTATCATCCATGTAACACGGCTCTCGCACTGGCTTCTCCATGGGTCTTTTCTCACACAGACTTTAGAGAAAAGTTCCCTATGATGGAGAGTAATATATTTTAAGTCTGTAAATTGTTGCCATTAGTTATTAGCTGGTGTTAGTTGTTAATTTCTTTCCAGAATTGTACATTTTTTCTCTTTGATACTAGTGGATATTCTTCATTGTTGAGCATGTGATTAAAACGTTGTTTTTCCCTTCACTTAGCTAATAGACGAGAGCAGTCAGATGAGTGATCTGCCTGTAAAGGTCATTCACACTGAAACCGGAAAGGTGCTGCATGCTCCAGATGCCCCTAAAGCCAGTCAGCTGGAGACATGGCTGGAGATGAACCCAGGGTGAGTAGCTGACAACCCCACTCATTTCATCAGTTACATGTTTTTGTTGTTGTTGTTGTCTTCGAAGTACATAGGAGAAACGGAGGGAGCTGGCATGTATGGTGAGCTGTCCTGATGCCCACCATTCCCCCTGTTCTCCTTTCTGCCCCTCTGATCCTCCTGATTGCCTTCCGACACCCTCTTCCGGGGCACCAGAGTCTGGCAGCTTCTGGTATCATTTAAAGCAGACCTGAACTCAGATCTTCCTCTCTGCTCTAAAGGATACGCAACAGCATAATAACCTTTAAAGAAGGTTATTTAAATCCTGAAATAAATCTGCACTGTTTCTACTTCCTGATTCATGGAAGCAGACATAGGCCTCAATTCACTAAGATCATGCTGGAGATAAGGCAAGAGAAAACTTGCCACTACACAGTGAGAGAGTTATCTTATCTCTTCATTTCTTAAGTTACCTCCTCTGTAGTTATTTTCACACGTAGTTAATTAAAGAGAGTCTGAAGCGAAGAAAAAATGGCTACATTTACCTTTTAATTAGCTTCAGAACTCTCATCAGCCGCAAACTGCCGCATCCCACTGGAAAACGAGAGCTGCAGACCCCCCAAATCCCGGGAGGGGAATCTGGCCAGCGCTTCCTGGAAGGGGCAGAACTCTGCTGTAGCTCTACCTCTTCTAATGTCAATCGCGACGGTTCCCCGCCTCTCCCCGCCCCTCTCACTCTTCCTTCACAGAGAGGGGCGGGGAGAGGCGGCGATCCGCGCGGTGATTGATGGCAAGAGAGGCAGAGCTACAGCTCATAGCTCATCCTCTCAGGGTAGCACAATCCACGACCAACTTGGTCGTGGATGTTTGCCTGGGGATTTGGGGGGTCTGCAACACTCGTTTTTCAGCGGGGATGCGGCGGTTTACCGCTGATGAGACTTCTGAAGCTAATTAAAAGGTAAACGTAGCAAAAAAAATTTGCTTCAGAGTCTCTTTAACAGCCTGTCTTTAACTTTAGAATTCTGGAGTTATTTTAAGGATTGCAGAGTTAACTTTAGCTTTGCCTGAGGTAAAATGTTTCCTGAATACTACATGCCTCGTCACCATGGTGATAACTCTATAAACATTATTAAAGACAGGAGATAAGCTTAGTGAATTGAGGCCATATTGTTAACCTCCTTTTGTCCTGTACAAGAGTTCAGGTCCACTTTAAATAGGAACGTGGCCCCGATGAAGATGTTCATAGATTCTTATAAACTGTCCATATACTTTTAAGTAGTAATGAATTTAGCATGTAAAATCTTAACTTTGTCTTGACCTTGGTTTTATTGGATAATAAATGTTCTTTTATGACCTTTCCCACTTTGTGAAATTGTAGATATGAAGTGGCTCCTAGGTCTGACAGTGAAGGAAGTAGCTCAGAATATGAAGAGGAGGTATGTTTTCTTTTCAAAATGTGATGTTTCTGATCCTCAACTTACTAAATGTTATTAAGGTGCATTTATGCTCGGAAACATAATGGATTCTGCAGTTCTGGTCTGGACTTGCTAAAAAAATAAATAATCTTGCTTTACAGACATGTGAGTAGAATAGCACAAATGCTAATTCTTTAGCTAATTCTTTATTTTATTTTTTTAGTGCCTCTCGCAGTGTTTTATTCCGAAGACCTAGTAACAAAAATTGTTGAAATTATACCTTTAATGACTAAGGTGCCCATACATCCGGAGATTATGGGCAGATTCAACAGAGACAAATTTATCTCTAATCGAATCTGATTATAGAGATAAATTTGTCTGTTTGTCAAAGCTGCCCATATGCTGCAGGCTGATTCCTGTCCGTTTTCAGCATGTAATCTTACGGGAAACGGCTGTGTCCGCCCCGCCGCTGCCCCCCTAATGTATAAATGTGCCCCCCCCCCCAGTGTGTGCATTATACATCACCTGTCCTGTGGCAGCCTTCAATGCGGTGTACGTATCCTCCAGGCGTCTCTCCATACACGCCACTGGCGCATAGCACCTGACTCTCACATTTCTACATTGCAGCGACGGGGGTTTCGTCGCTCATTCTGATATCAGCCACTGTACTGCCGCATTCCCGAGCAACCAACTTTAGCCCGACATCTTGCATCCCGGCCCGAAATTGGTCGTATCAGCGATTGGGCCTGCACTTGGTGGCACCGAGTTTCAACCAATTTGATAATAATCGAATTTGTTAATTCGTTAGTCGATCGGCCTCCAAAGTCACCTGATGTATGGGCACATTAACTGTAGCCACACGCAACTGTGTTTTGGTATGAATCTAGGATTGCAAACGTTTGACACCTGATAATGGACAATGTTTAATAAACTTAAGGTGGCCATGCACTTACAGATTTGCAGCAGATTTGACCATCAGAAAGATTTCTGTCAAATGCCTGTCAAGTCGAATCTGACAGGAATCTATCTGATGTGTGCCACACGCTAGGAACAGATTTCCAATAGATTTCAGAATTAAATCTGTTGGAAATTGATCTAAATGCATTATTGGACCATTAGATCCAATGCAACTCTATGGGCCATCGATCTGCTGCCAGCAGCAGATCAACCTAGATTTTCCATCCTGTCAGATAGATCAAGTCGATCAAAATCGGCTGGTAATCGACAGATCGGCTGATTTGATAGAATCGATATGCAATAGAATCGATCAATGGCTGAAATCGACCAGTATATGGTCCCCTTAAGGCAAAGTTTGTGGGATTTCTTATGTTTACCCAAGGTTAATCAGCTCAGGAGAGCTTAGCAAATCAGACAAATTGATATCACAGGAGCTTTGCCTGGGTTTGCTAAGACACCTATGAGTGTGGGGGTGCCAAATTGTCTCCCAATCTGCTGTCTTGCTGTTCCACTTTTCATGTGCAACGGTCAGCAGTGACATATAATGCAAGGATGGTATGTACCTGCTCCTGTGGCTGCTCATCTGTGTGCAGTTCAGCTCTCATGTTGGCTCATGCTGGCCCTCCTTCCTCAGTCAGGACATGGTGTCACTTGGTGAGCACAGGAAGCCGGAAACAGAGCTAACGTAAGAGCCAAACTGATAGAAGACTTGCCAGTGGAGCAGGTAAAGGTTCCCCAAGTTACTGTACTTTCCCGCCCTTGCAGTGGCACCGTCAGGGCCTACACTTGTTATGCTGGCAGATAACATCCCATATGGCAGACATCACAGTTGCACTTTTTTTTTTATAAAGGGTTGTTGAAATATTATATTCCACTAGTGACTTATCCCGTTTAAAAACTGGCTAGGTCTGTCCCTAATGTGCCGCGTGCATCCGTGCACCCGTCGCGCGCACGCCCGTCCCTCCTGGCCCTATCCTCCTCCGGCTCTCGGCGGTGTCGCTACGTCTTGTCCCTGCACATGCGCAGTGCTAAAAAGCACTGACACAGGGACGGACGCAGGGACATTAGGGTTTTATTATAGAGGATGAGACATATGATCTCAATGCATGTACACTGCCAGTGGTCGGTGGAGCGAGTATAAATGCACTGGGGACACCACTTTAGGAGAGGATGATTATAACTGCACCATTGTAGGTGTAGGTAGATGACAAAAAGACTGTTCAGTGGTGCTTGTTCCTTTTATTTTCACCAGTGGGTGCATTTGCTTCCTGTTTGCATGCAGATGCACCTTTCTCTGTGCATGTGAAAGTTGCTTCCCATTTTCTTGCATACTGCTGTGACATATGATTGACTTCCATGGCTTCTCTAGCATGGACAGGCCCTAGAACCTGTACGCAGGCAGATAGACCTGCCAGTCAGTGAAGAGAAAACTGACAGATCTCCATGCACCACCTAAAACCTCCAGGCCCAAGGTTCTGTATGTTAGTAGTACCTGTAACATTATAAATATTTACTAATGTCACATGCACCGAAATTATCCACGGTGATCTCAGAGATCAACGAACCAACAATCCAGGCTCTCACAACATTTCTGTCCTATATGGTGGCTTAAGCAGTACCTTCATGTATTGAAAATACCAGAGCTCTGATTTGATATGACTACAAGGAGTTGGCTGGAAAATATTTTTGCAAGTTTTACATTTTAAGATGGCTTTTTTTTTGTTTGATTTAATCCAGGCCTTTAACAAAGATATTTATGTAAAGCTAATTTGCACATCTTTGTGTAAACAACAATATGGTTCATAAAGAAGTAATGCAAGGTTCACCAATGATTTCATAAAATACTAGGAAACGCTTAAAAATCCATTGCAATCCATTTCTGCTGCTACTCTGTTTTTGATACTAGTTGATCATGCTGTATTCACAACTAAAGCTGTAACATATCAGCACACATAAAAGTTAATGAGGTTAGGGGCTGACTAGCCATACATTATTCAAAACAAACTGTGCAAGTGATGTTGCCCTCAGATAGTAATGCTAATGTAGTAGATCCAAGCATCTCTAACTATGATTGTTTTTTTTTCACATAGGATGAGGATGAAGAATCCAGCAGACTGGAGTCAGATGAAAAGAAAAGCTCAGATCTGAATACGGAGGACCTTGCAGAAAAGAGCGCTAAGCATATCATTGAGTACGTCCTGGATTATCCTTAGGGAGTCCTTTCAACATGCAGTCTGTGCCAGCTGTTCTTTCTTTCAGTATCCGAATGTTAACTAAATATATAGCAAAAATGCTTGCTCCAGATTAATTTACACTGGCCATACTTCCAGGCTGGCTCATTTATCATGCATTTCAAGTTGCTTAATACATATTCTGTACCTTGCGTCCTCAAGCTGGTATAAAGTATACAACAGAGTGGAATTTTTCTGGAATTTTAAAAGTACGGTATATTATGGCTATAAAATAAAGTAAGTGTACACACCGCTCTACCCACCAATCACTGGATGTGCACGACCAGGTCAGCAGAGCCCACAGTACACATTCAAAAAGGTCCGCACCAGTCCAGGATTCCAAATAATTGTCTTTATTTAAGACGTATCCAGTATAAAAATGCACACATGCATCAGAAGGCTAACATGTTTCGAGCTATCTCAGCTCTTAATCATAGCTATGATTAAGAGCTGAGATAGCTCGAAACATGTTAGCCTTCTGATGCATGTGTGCATTTTTATACTGGATACGTCCTAAATAAAGACAATTATTTGGAATCCTGGACTGGTGCGGACCTTTTTGAATGTATATTATGGCTACACATAGCTGAAAATTCAGCTGAGCACAATTGTGTTTATTAAGTGACTGCGTAGTGTACCTCATAACTTCAGAATGTACCCACCCTGTGTGGAATATAGAATTGTTTACAGTTTACCTCTGAGGAAATGTGCATTGAATGGAATATGTATTCTGGCATGTAGTCACATCTCTTTTCCTTATCTGAGCAGGTCTAAACCAAGGAATACAATTCAGCTGCCATCATGTTTGGCAGGCTTCCAGTGATTAGATATGGATGTGCTTTGCTGTCAGTGTTATTGAATGGAATGGGTTGTCACAAGAACACGTTTTTTTCTTTAAAGCCCAACCGAAAGCAAACATTAAAATAGGCTGTGGGTATAGTTCTGTGAGTAGAGCACTAATCCTGCTAGTCTTGCCTACAGGAATTACTTATTTGCAGTGTATTGGGTGTGCAGGTTGTTCCCCTTCTCAGCACTTGCCTGTTAAAACTGCTAATATGGATAGGACTGACTAGCTCCACTCACACATTGGGCTTGGCAGAGCTCTCCTCTGTTGACTTTAGGAGGTGCATATGTATATCTATGGGGAATTCTGACCAACCAAATGTGTAGTTCAGGCTTATGACAAATCTTTCCAATATTAAAGCTGTGACAAGCAGGTGCCTGGGAGGGAAACACACCCACAGCACTGCCAAATACTTCTAATAGAAGCACTATGCACAAAGCACTAAAAGCACTCACCTTGCTGTCTGTTTTTGATTTTTGCCTTTAATTGGGCATTAAAGGAAAAATGAAGTGAGACCATAGGAAATGAACTATTGTTGACTCCTTTTTGAAAGTGTTACTTGCCTTGTAGTTCCACAAATCCTGGATCTTAAATATTTTCATCAGTTTTTGTTGTCATCTAAGATGAATATCAGTATAAGAACCACCTGCTTCACTTGATTTCAACAGATTTACACTTTTTTTTTTTAAATATATACATGCTGGCTATTAGTTGAGCTTTTCTGCTGCTCTCTGTCATTAGTCGTTGTCTCTGTCCTTTAGGGGTGTGGCTAAATATCACAACAAATTAACATGCAGTATTGTAGTGCTAACTGCAGTTTGTCAAGACCACCATTTAACTAGATATAGGAAAGGTCTGTGCGGTCTGGATGACAGGAAGTAAAGGATTAGCTGACATTCATGGTATCTGGTAGCTAACTATAGGGCTCTACAGTTATTTCAAAGCACTGTAGATGGAGATACAATTTACAGATTTTTCATTTTTGACTTAAGTTGGGCTGTAAGCTTTATATATGAGCTGCAGTCTTACCAGTAGGGAGAAAGGCACAGCCTTTCCTCTCCAGAACAGCTTCTGCTGTTTCCCGGTCGCCATCACTTCTGTAAATCTTTGGTTTGTGCTTAGTGTATCCCATCTACCCAGGGCTGTGGAGTCGGAGTTGTGGAGACAGAGCAATTTTGGGTGCCTGGAGTCGGGAAAAAATGCTCAGACTCTTAATTAATTTAAACTGTAATTAAAATAGAAAATATGATAAAATGTTTTATTTCTCAGATAATAGTCATCATAAATAATTTATATATACAATAATAGCTGTGCTTAGTCCACAAAAAGGAAATAAACCAATCAAAATGAGTTACTTGTGCTGCTTCAATAAAGCAGTCCCCGTATTTGTAAAGTCTGATATACATATCTGATTGTGACTGTTCACTCTCTTTGCTCATGAAATGAAATAATTTTATATGTTGTTAAAATTTGTTTTGGTGACTACGAATTAAAGGGTACCTGAGACAGATGAAAAGAAGTGTTATACATACCTGGGGCTTCCTCCAGCCCCCTTCAGGCTAATCAGTCCCTCGCTGTCCTCCTCCGCCACCTGGATCTTCTGCTATGAGTCCCGGTAATTCAGCCAGTCAGCGTTGTCCGGCCGCATGCCGCTTCCACAGCCAGGAGCATTCTGCACCTGCGTAATAGTGCTACGCAGGTGTAGTACGCTCCCGGCGGCGGAGTGTGTGCATGCAAACTAGACAGCTCAAGTACCTGGACTCCTAGCAGAAGATCCAGGTGGCGGAGGAGGACAGTGAGGGACTGATTAGCCTGAAGGGGGCTGAAGGAAGCCCCAAGTATGTATAAAACTTTAATTTCATATGTCTCAGGTTTACTTTGTTACACAGTAGTACTATACTCCACATATGCACTCCCCACAGAGCTGCAGAGAATCCACTGAGAATGTTGTGCACATTGAACACAGAGGTGTTGTCTATCGCCCATAAACCTGGTTCAGATTGTGCTTGAAGAATGTGTAATAGAGGTATAATCGCCTCATTCTCCTGCAGAGTACCTGCACATCACTCTTTCATGTACCCACAGTTACATTGCCTAGGGCCTGATCCAGGTTCAGATGTGTAATAGAGGAAGAATCGCCTCATTCTCCTGCAGAGTACCTGCACATCATTCTTACATGAACCCACAGTTACATTGCCTAGGGCCTGATAGATGTTCTCTGTTCCGGTCTGTACCTTTTAAAAGTACTCTCTTACCAAGGACTAGTTTTAGTCTATGACTAAAGGGAATGAATATGGCATATGTATGTCTACATATCCTTCTCACTTCAGTTGTCTTTTAAAGTTCCTAAGCGTTGGCAGTTAAGAGATGAATTTTATGTTACATACTTTCAATCAACAAGATTGTAATATGCAAATAAGAGGAGTCTCGGAGTCGGAGGAATCCTAAACTGAGGAGTCTGAGTCGGTGGATTTTTGTACCGACTCTACAGCCCTGCATCTACCCCCTCACTTCTAACCATGAGAAAGAGAAGTGATTGGAGACTCCTTACACTCTCTAGAACTAATTACTTGAAGGGGTGAGATGTGAAGGCCATCCTACCCACTACCATGTTGGTGCAGAGGAGGATACATCTTCACATTGAAAAAGTGAAAGTCTGGAACCAACATGAGCCTTCCTGGGCAAGGAAGTATCTGCCTCTCTCCCTGAAAGTTCCCTTTGGTAAAAGTCTGGAAAAAAGTGAAGCCAAAAAATGGTTAGCTCTGCTGAGGGTGCCACGTGGCTGCCGAGATTAGGGCGCCACCCATAGGCCTCTTAGTATGTAATTTGGGTGCTGCCAAAAGACTGAGCCTAAATTACGATAAAAAAGCGTAATTCAGCTGCCAGCAATAGCTGGATGCCGAATTACATATTGCCCTCTCAACTATGGTTTGGAGGGGGATGGTAACTTATGCCGCCGGAAAATTTGCCACAGTATAGTGAGACATTTTTCGGCTTCACTCTGCACCCAAATTTTCCGGTGCCTTCATTACATATGCACTTTGTACACATACCTGGAGTCCCACTGTAATATAAAATGTATAAAGTGAAATATTTGTGTTTTGTTGTGTCTCAGGACTGCTAAACAAGATGTGGATGACGAGTACAGTATGCAAGCAGATGCAGATGAACGGCAGTCTCAGTCCTACTATGGTGTGGCTCATGCTATTACAGAGAGGGTGGAAAAGCAATCTTCTCTCCTTATCAATGGAATGCTGAAACATTACCAGGTACTTATTTGCGAAGTGTTTTTTTTACGACCACATTTATTGAACATTTTGCATTTAAATGTACGTCAGCATCCATCCAGGTGGAGGGTGCAATCAGTCAATCAAAACCTACATTAACACAACACAACTCTGGTGCAGAGCAAAGCTGGATCCCCAAACTGCCACCTAATACCTCCTAGTGGTCACCTGTCTGTACTGGTCCACAATGACAACTAATAATCTAAAGATATCTCTTTCAACTCAAGCCATCTAGACCAAACCTTCCCAGATGTATTTGATGCTTTACAGTAAACCCCTTTATGTAGTGGGAGTTCCTGATGGATCAGAAACCTGCAGAGACTCAATACGGTTCCATTTCAAAATGATTAAGGTATTTTTTTGGCATAAAATACCGTGTTTCTAAAAACTATTTTTTTTATAACAATAACTATCCCCAACAACATAAATTCAGAAAGCAATGAGATATTAGCAGTATGTTCAGGAAATGTCTTTACATTCTGCTTCTATTACTTACTTAGTTTGTGTAGGAGGAAAATAATCACAACTGTTCCCGGTCTGTGCAGGAAATGTAGAGTGCCTGGGCTGTCAAAACTGCACACTAGTGCAATACAGAGTACAGGTTCCAGATCACAAAATAATGCAAATTGGCCTTACAGTTTTTAAAATCTGCAGCTGCCTGGGAATTACGGTAAAACAAAATAGACATTTTATAATGGCAAAAACATTTGTGCAGCCTTGATGGATAATTGTTATAGTTTTATTACAGTATGACAAACTAACGTAAAGAGGTTTGTAGATCCCAAATCTGTCACTACCAGAAATTCTGAAAATTATAGTTCTATCAGCTATCTCCCAATGAGCTAATAAACCATTTCTTCTCACTGCAATGCTTCAAGTGGCTGGTAAGCTGGTCATGTGACACCCCTCAGAGTTGCACGGTTAAAATTGGCTGCTGGGAAGAGCCTGCCAATAGGTTTGCTTCTGCATAGTTTCATCACTGTATGTTAATAACTATAAAGTGCTTATATATTTGTGGGAATGTACTGTATATACTTGTTTCTAATTAAATGGTGGCAGCTATAGTTGTGCTTAGAAGTTTACATACCCTGTCAGAATTTGATTTATTGACCATTTTTCAGAGAATATGAACACAAACATTTCTTTGGTTGGTTACTGGTTGGCTTAAGCCATTCATTGTCAAACCACTGATTGTACTCTTATTAAAACATAATCTCTACCCAAATGACCCTGATCAAAAGTTTACACCCCCTGGTGATTTGGCCTAATAATATGCACACAACTTGACACAAACTGGTTTTAATGGCTATTAAAGGTAACCATCTTCACCTGGGATCTGTTTGCTTGTAGTTAGTGTGTATAAAAGGTCACTGAGTTTTTGTGCTCTTGACAGACCCCTATATCTTTCATCCAGTGCTGCTCTGATGTTTTTTGGGATGCTAAGACATGGGGAAATTCTGCCAGGGTATGTAAGCTAATGAGAACTGTACATTTATTCCTAAACCTGTTCATGTTGTGCTGTTGAGCAGTGCTGTGCACTATGCTTTAGGGCCCGTTTCCACTATAGCGTTGCGGAATCGCCGGCGAATCACCGCAGGCAAATCGCATGCGGGTGCGATTCCGCATGCGTTTTTTGCCGCGATTTCGCATGCGATTTCGCATAGGTTAGGGTGATGCGATTTTAACCATGTCACTGCCTGTGTGAATTAACATGGGTACCTATGCGAAATCGCATGCGAATTCGCGGCAAAAAAACGCATGGGGAAAACGCATGCGATTTCCCTATTAAATACATTGCGTGCGATTCACCTGCATTTCACACGAATTCTGAGGGCCCTAGCATGCAGATTTTTTTCTGCACAGAAAAACGTTCAGGAAAACGGACAAGTGGAAACAGTCCCATCCTCTTGTACTGGCTATGCGAATTCGCATGCGGGCAACGCATGCGAATTCGTGATAGTGGAAACGGGCGCACTGGTTCTGCTTCTCTACTGAGGGGTTTCCCAAATTGTGGAGCTAGTACCACTGGTAGGACCCAATCACCTTAGATTGGCCACCACAGGGTTCCAAGTTTGTGTGTAGAGTTACTTTGTGGGGGAGGATGTTTGTTATAGTGGCAATACTGATAATAGATACTATGGAAATGTTGGCAAAGCTGTATGTATATAGGACAGCTGGGAAAAATTATCTAAATTACGTGCAGTTACTTAAAGTGAAACTCTACTACTCGGTGATAAAAAGACAGTCCCTTCAGTTCAGATATAAACCATATTTCCAAATTGCTTATATACATGAGTGGCATTGCTAAAGAGCCATGGGCCACAGTGCACATTTTACACTTTGCCCTCTTGTTTATCACTGTATGTATAATGATCACATAATACAGACCACCACTGTGTGTGAGAGGAATAAGGACAGGAAACGGAATGGTTTGTCCATGATTACCATTAGTCACAGCACATACAGAGGTAATTATTGCAACTTTAGCACCAATAAAGAACTTAGGGCTCTTTCACATTAACCAACGCATCATGAACCCTTATTTCGTACAGGCGTTAAATGACATCAGGAAGTTGCAGTGGGATGCTGATTAGCGACAGTAGTTATAATTCACCCGTCAGGAAAAGCCAGTGCCGGACGATTAAAAGCTCCCGGGTGCGTTGAACCGCAACGCACCAAAACGCAGCGTTAGACGTGAAATTTAAAATGAAACTCTGTTGACTTTCATTTTACCTTGGTTAACGCAATCTATTGCCTTTGCGTTAAAACGCTGAAAATCAGCTCAGGTTTGAAAGAGCCCTAAGGCAGTGATTGTAGGAAGTCCTCCAGTGGGCGCCTCTGGCCTGGAGCCCTGGTCCCTTTGCAACCTCTGTATCACCTATTGCTCAGACTTTAACATAATTCCTAAAAGAGCCTGTAATATGAGAGTGTAAGTATATGCTACCAGTCAGTGAGATTGGTCCAAGTGTGGAAAATGAATAACAAAGTCCTACTCTGGGCACTAATTTCTTACAAAGCACCACAAAAGGATTCTAATACTACATAAAACAAGTGCAGATTCCGGGCTTGCAAAGGCAAGGAATTTCAGTTTCATTTAGTTTTGGAAAATTAAGAGCTGACTGCATTTGATTTAGAAATAATATCTTTAGCACATTAATTTCTGTAGTCTGTTTTGTTTTCAGTGAAAGTAGAGATTCACTTTAAATCTAGTCATAAAAAAAAAAGTGATGGCTTACCAAGAGGTAAATTGAGTCTATATAATGAACCTTCGCACTGCTTCCTCCTTGCCATGTACCATACATGACACTAGAGATGTGAAAACTCTTCATACCTGATTCTGTAATTACTGCTGAAGACTGAGAATGTTATTCATCCCTACTGCTGCATTTTAAAGCCTGCTGTGTGTCCCACTAGAAAGGGGTGTCAGTTTGAGGCACCATTTTGTCATTCATGTCAGAAGTGTTTTTACTGATTTGTATCCATTTTGCACTGCAATTTCAGGTCCAAGGCTTGGAGTGGATGGTTTCTCTATATAACAACAATTTAAATGGAATTCTAGCTGATGAAATGGGACTTGGAAAGACAATTCAGACTATTGCACTCATAACCTATCTGATGGAGCACAAGAGACTTAATGGTCCCTATCTCATTATTGTTCCACTCTCGTAAGTAAAACATTTGTTTCTTTTTAGTCGATTTCTCATTGATGCATAGTTTTCTTTTTGAGGCATTCTCAAGTCTTTTAGTCAAACTCAGCAGTGAAGGTCTGTGGAGAAGAAGTGTAAATTTGAGTGCATTGGCATATTACATTTTTCGGATTCAAAGTCCTAAAGAGGAACTTTTTTTCTGAAAGCTGCAGGTAGAGATGCAGCGTACACACAGACAGGAAGGAGGCAGCCAGTAGAGTAAAGCCAAATACTCTCCTAACTATGCAGGAAGATGAATCATTCCCCGATCCATCTTCCTGCCAGTGGGTATACATGACGACATGCGACGGGCGCTAACGAGAGTTCAAGTGATCACGGTATTTTGTGTGGGAGTCATCTGGAATCATAAAGATCACATCCTTTGTGCCGGTCGTTGTCTCTGTGTGTCACCAAACGTCGTTTGCGAAATCGTGTGTCTGTACCCATGTCGCAAGATTGTGCATACGGTCACTCAAAAATTGAGTAGTGGATACAGGCCTTATAGGGAACCTTAACTCTAAGCAACAAAATTAGTTTTACTTGCCTGGGGCATCTACCAGCCCCCTGCAGCCATCCTGTGCCCTCGCAGTCACTCATGGCTCCTCTGGTCCCCCGCTGCCAGCTAGTTTCGTTTTTGCCGACTGGGAGTCGGCCGGCCGCCATGCATACGTTTTTACGCATTACACCCGTAACGCGTAAAAATGTACTTGTTGATGTCTGCAATAGCTTCCTGCACCAGCAGGAATGCGTAAAAACGTACGCATGGCAGCCGGCCTCAACAAAAACGAAACTAGCTGGCAGCGGGGGACCAGAGGAGCCACGAGTGACTGCGAGGGCACAGGATGGCTGCAGGGGGCTGGTAGATGCCCTAGGTAAGTAAAACTCATGTTTTTTTTTTTTTTTTAGAGTTCAGGTTCCCTTTAAGTGCGGGGGGGGGTTCAGTCTCGCATTTAATTGTGTACTTTTTGTTAAATTATGATTCACACACCTTGAACATGCATGTTTAAATCCGCTCGCAGATTATAAGGTTCTTTTCTCCTCCTGTGTTACCCCCCCCCCCCCCCCCCCTCTCATCTCAAATTGTTCTAATGTTTCTCATCTTGTTAAATAAATTGTAGCAAAAATTGCTCCTCCATGCACTCATTCAAAGGTTCTGTGCGTTGCACTTTTTTGTTTCTTGTACCACCAGCTCCCTCTGGTGGTTCTGAGTTTTCTAGAGACTAACATGGACCTTCAATACTGCAGAAGGTACTGTAGATGCTGAATGTTAGCCAGAGATGAGGACACACAGGCATTGAGGATAATGGTGATATCCCACATTCACTGCTCTAATTAACATTGATCCTACTCAGTGATGCCTCTTACATTTCTGTTGCTTAATTTTCCACTTGTACTATCCATGAACTATGTACATTTTTATGGTACCCACTATTCTCTATATTGAGCACTGTACAGTGTCATGGAAAATAGCGCTGCTACATTAGTAAAATAATACAGTGGAAACTGCTGTTCATGTACCACAAACTTGTGGGATTATACAAAAACGGCTTTCAGCAAGTTGTCTCTTTTCCACAATACTCTGGAAAATTACCTGCTACACCTGCAATTTTATATAAACTGGTGTTAATTGGGCCTTGCAGAAAGTTACTTATATAATGATATTTAGTGTTTTGCTCTTACTGTGTTTTTTTTCCCCCTTACTCTCTATTCTGCTTTTCTTTAGGACATTATCCAACTGGCAGTATGAGTTTGATAAATGGGCTCCTTCTGTAGTGAAAATCGCTTACAAGGTACAAAGTGTTTATTTAGCACACCAGAGATTAGAAATCTTGTCTGCATAATTCCTTTTCATGGATTTTCTTTTCTTAAGATGCTGCAGAACATTACCATGTTAACTGCAATACAAGCTAATCATTGTAAAGAATGCTGCAATAAAGACTAATTACTTTCAGATGGAAAGATGCTGCACAAAATTGTTCATCATCATATCCAATATATTTTGATGAGTGCAGTAATGGCTGTATCTCTTGCATGCCATTTTGTGTGTTTCCCTGATTGGATCTGTGCTTGAAGATGGCCACCTGCTTCTCAGAAATATTGCACTTCTCTTGCTTGTCATGCTCAGCTTAAGTGATGGCAGTCTTACCTATCTCCTGTGATTTCCAGAGTCTTGCTTGATTAGAAGGCTTTGTGACAGCTGTAGAGTTGTATTCTTTATCTGCCACTCATGTTTATGCAAAACAAATGTTTCTTCCTGCTGTATATTATTAACCCTTCATGGCCAGGTGTCCTGTAAATCCTTCAGATGCATTTTTCTTGAGGGGCAAGACATAGGAAACACATTTACAACTTCCCTGCAAAACTACTGGGGTCATCTGGAAAGTAACAACTGTTTACATTTAATTAATTAATGAGAAACCTATTTTATTTTGGACACACAGTGGCCTCAATTCACTAAGCTTATTCCCTGTCTTTAATAACTCTTCTAGAGTTGTTACCATGGTGATACGGCATGTAGTATTCAGGAAACATTTTACCTCAGGCAAGCCTAAAGTTAACTCTTCTGTCTTTAAGTTAACTCTTCAATCCTTAAAATAACTCCAGAGTTAAAGACAGGCTGTTCATTAACTGCGTGTGAAAATAACTACAGAGGAGGTAACTTAACTACAGAGGAGGTAACGTAAGGAATGAAGAGATAAGATAACTCTCTTACTGTGTGGAGGTAAGTTTTCTCTTGCTTTATTATCTCCAGCATGATTTTAGTGAATTTCCTGAATACTACATGCCTTATCACCATGGTAACAACTGTTGAAGTTATTAAAGACAGGAGATAAGCTTAGTGAATTGAGGCCATGGCCTCAATTCACTAAGATCATGCTGGAGATAAGGCAAGAGAAAACTTACCTCCACACAGTAAAAGACTTATCTTATTTCTTCATTCCTTACGTTACCTCTTCTGTAATTAATTTACCTCCTCTGTAGTTATCTTCACACACAGTTAATGAACAGCCTGTCTTTAACTCTGGAGTTATTTTAAGGATTAAAGCGTTAACTTAAAGACAGAAGAGTTAACTTTAGGTTTGCCTGAGGTAAAATGTTTCCTGAATACTACATTCCTTATCACCATGGTAACAACTCTAGAAGAGTTATTAAAGACAGGAGATAAGCTTAGTGAATGGAGGCTATTGTCTTCTAACTACTTCTGCACATAAACCCCTTCCTTTATTTAAGCTTTTAACCTATTTTTTTTGTTTTGTTTTAGTGTTTCCCGTTCCCCCCCCCCCCCCCCCCCCAAATGTAGTAGCATCACACTCCTCACCTATTGGGTTATAGGAAATGAGGCGGGGTGGGGGAGAGACTTCGTGTTAATGCTGCTAAACACACAGTTACCAGCATTCTGCAGTCATGTAACAAGTGGTGCAGGGAGAGATGAGGTTAACCTGACAGGTTCAGGTTAAATCACACATAAATAATACTTTGCGTGGCAGATGAACGCAAACATCTGCTATTTTCTGGTTGACCCGCGTAGCTTCAGCATCATACACATATTACAGTTTCTATGAACATGTTAGATAAACATTCTCGTTACATTCCAGATCTTAAAATGTATCTCTTTGATGCATTGTAAGCCAGTGGTTTATCAGAAATCTGCCATCAGATTGTTTGGAGTTAAATATAGTCTTCTGTGTCTTTGTTGTACGTTTTAGCATGTAGTGTTAGAAATTCATTAAAAATGAGATGATTGGTTGTCTGTGAACGATCTATCTTGTCTTTTTATTTCAGGGAACGCCTGCCATGCGTCGCTCTCTCGTTCCTCAGCTACGGAGTGGGAAATTCAATGTCCTTTTGACCACTTATGAGTACATTATAAAAGACAAGCACATTCTTGCAAAGGTATTTTATGTCCTATTTTAAAGTGAACTCTAGGTGAAAATTAATGGACAAGATAAACAATTGTAATTATCATCCTACTCCTGAAAATGACCTTTTTTTAACTATCCCATGGTTTTATTTGATATTCAAACATTTAAAAAGTAGATTTTTTTTATTATATTGTCTCTGCTCAATGGCATTATCTCAGAGTCCCAGAGCTAAAATATGTGTACTATTGACTTTTTTTTATCTATCCTCTGCTCTCAGAAGTTGTTCTCTGCAGGAAAGTGTTTATGGCTTTAATTCTTTTATCAGTGAGGGTTGCACCATTATCCAACAAGACATAGTATCACTTGCATGCCTGAAGGTTAACTTTCAGGCACAACAAGAGAAAAAGAAGCTTAGTAATTTGTGTGTTTGGCACTGTACATACACATGTTTATCTCCTCATTTCACCTCGGGTACACTTGAATTGTTTTTATTTAGTATATAGCAGTTGTAATATTTTCATCTTAAAGCTCTAGTGTCGGCGTGTGTATTTTTAATGCCTTTTATGTGGGATACAGCATTTGCATTGCACAGTTTTTTTGTTTTTTTTCTTTTTGCTAAACACATTGAAGACAGAGGATCAGCAGAACAGGCAGGCAATTGGCATGATTTTAAAAGGAAAAATATGGCAGCCTTCATATGCCTCTCACTACAGGGTCACTTTAGATTTGATAATTATGGGGTATTTTTTGGATTATGTTCAGATAGCAATGTTGTTTACAATCTTATGTTAATGCCGCTAGTGTGAAGTCTGCAATGTGGGCTCAGTGTTGCTAGCCAGGAATAATTAAGCCATACCATAAAATGTCTTAACATTCCACAGCATACATATTTTTTTTCCAGGCAGCAATCTGTTTTCACATAGCCAGATGTGATGCATTCTGCATTGGTAATTACTAGTCTGGTCTCTCCTAACGTGATCGGGGAAGCTTTGTGCAGCCCTGGGCAACAATGGGTAGCAGATGGAAATAAGAGAATTCTGTACCTCCTGACTGCTTTTCCTTGATGCTGTGTACGGCTTGCCCAATACCACCTTGTTATTTTGGATAGGTCTGCTGTGGTTTATAATCTCATTAATGCATGAATCAGTGTTCAGGAGGATTTACTGGTGCATTAAAATGATTTTATTTGAAGTTGTTGGCAAGGACTCAGAGAGTCTGGCAAACGGACTGTATCCTGGGAAGGTGGTGTGGTTAGCCATCCAAATTATTCATATGCTAGCACTTCGTGCAAGTTGCAGATAAAGTAAGCTGATGCTCTTGGTATGCTTATGTGCAGATACTTATATCCAGATGATGTAATACTTTGCCCTGTGTGTAACTGCTGCTGTGATACAGTCATGGTTCATTTATTTCACACCTCAGTCACAGGCTTTACAGTTTAAATATGAAAAAGAAGAAAAAAAACTTGTCAAATCCATGTATTTAAATGCGCCTGGTGCATCCCAACCTAGCTTCATGTGTATTTAAAGAGACCTGTCTTCCTTTTAAAATCAGGAAAATAATGTTAAATTGGGGCGTTAAATCACTTAGTATAGTAATACATCTTCTTTCCAGTTGGGCAGAAGTTAATAATCAGATTTTGTTTGTGTTAAATTCTATCTGAATATCCCCTTTGGGGTGAACCTAAAATACTCCTCTATAATGCTTTCTCTCACTCAGGCTTACAAAAGGAGCAGCTAATCAGAATGAATCTATGCTTCATGATTATCAGTCTCAAAGGCAGAGGGAAATTACACATTGAATCAGGGCAAATACTTTTATGTATCAGGTTTCTTTTTTTTTGGGCGGGGGGGTGAAGGAGAAATGGCTGCACAGAGGCACAATCTTCTGCCCAAGTATTGTAACCTTGATGTATGTGTGAAATCTCCGAAAGAGTTTATGAACATAAAAAGGAACGTTGCCCATAGAAACAACCCTACTCCATTTCTAAAAATATTTCATTTTTATTGCTGTCAAAAATATCTAAACAAGATTGTAAACCATTTATAAAGCATTAACTTTCACACCCCTCAGATGACCAATTGATTATCATAAATCAATTACAATTCATTAATATTGCCTTGCTCTGGTCCAAAATCATGTATGCTAATAAATACTATGTGCAGGGCCGGCACTACCATAGAGGCAAAGGGGGCAATTGCCCCAGGGCTGCAAAGCGGATTGGGGCCCTCCAAGGTGTCCCCCTGCCGACTTAACTGTGCTCCCCTGCCACATCTGTGAAAGAGCATCTCACCTGTCCCGAGGTGCACCACAGAGGATCATGCCCGTCGGGACAGGCGAGTTGCTACTCTGTCAAAGACATTGCAGGGGCCTTGGGGAGGACAGTCAAGTCGGGGGGTTAGTGGGGAGGGGCACAGCTGACTCAGGGGCCCTGTGGCTACAACAAATGGTCTCTAATGTGGCTCTATAGTGGGGGCATGGAGGTGTCTTTCAGGGGGTCTCTGGGCCCCATTGTTGCTAGAACTGGCCCTGACTAGGTGCTCAATCCTGTCTTTATGCATTGTACAGGTTTGTATGAAGGACATTGCCTTTTTGTCTTGCTATAAATTATATGTCCGTGTTTTCAGATCCGATGGAAATACATGATTGTGGATGAAGGACACCGAATGAAGAATCACCACTGCAAATTAACCCAGGTTCTGAACACTCATTATGTGGCTCCGAGACGTATCCTGTTAACAGGCACCCCATTGCAGAACAAATTGCCAGAGCTGTGGGCTCTCTTGAATTTTCTCTTGCCTACTATCTTCAAAAGCTGCAGCACATTTGAACAGTGGTTCAATGCCCCATTTGCCATGACTGGAGAGAGGGTAATGAGCTTTAACATTTGTTGTAGATCAAAAGGAATGCACACACACTAGTACTGTAGGAAGGAGCTCATCACTGTTCACCGTAAAACGCTTCAGATCAGGAAAATCAAAGAGAGTACAGAAAGTGTCCAGCAAATGCACCATCCTCAATACAATGGATTCAGCAGTACAATTTACCCAGGTTAGATAGATAGATAGATAGATAGATAGATAGATAGATAGTTAGATAGATAGATAGACTAAATATTGTCCTGTGTGCTTAGTAAGAGTGGAAATCATAAAAACAGAAAGTTCACTACCAACTGTTATTACTGCAGACCTTTCAATAACCCTGCACTGGACCAAACAGATTGCAAATTAGCAAGGACATCAATGGTTACTGCTTGTGCCTCAGGTTCAATGACTGCGTAAAATACTATGAATGCCAATGGTTTAGTGTGATCTGGACTGCAACAGTTTTCATCAATGAGCCTGTCAGTAAAATGTCTTAGCCTCTAGCAGCCTAACGCTCTACATTATCACTGCACTGCGCACATTTGTTTCTAGCAGACAGAAAGATGCAGCTTTCTGCTTATTCATCTGAGCTGCCCTCTGACACAGTGGATGCAGGCCAAGCTTGCTTGGCAAGTGCTATTTGGAAACCAAACCCTAACAGCTTCTCAAACTGACCTGCTGAAGTACAGGGGAGAGGTTAGTTGTGAAATTCGGCAATTTCACACATGCAAGTGTCTCTGTAAGCAATATAGCTTCAATGCAACGGTTAATATCAGAAAATCACAGGAACTCTCTTATCTGTAATGCATTTTGACTTTCAGTCTCTCTATGAGCGAGTCAGAAAGTTGTGCAGCTCTTAGTGCATTCTGTGATAAATCACACTGAGCACTTGGGAAGAATGCTGTGATCAGAGAATAATAATTGAAAAATCACTGTTAGTTTTTGCATAAGGTCTCAGGCCTCGTTCACATATTTGTAGCGCAGATGGCCGTGCGATCGGAACGCAACGCATACGACCGCACGCCATCTGCACTGCTACCCGCTGCGCTGCTGATCCCATGGGGTCAGCTCTGCGCTTGTGGGCAGTACACAAGCGTATCATAGCGCATCGTACTGCTTCACAGCGCCTTTAAAGTGAACGACAGAAGGGCTGTCTATGCCCTTCTGCCGTTCTTGCGTGTCGTACATCATGCGCCCTTCCAAATGCGCACGGAAGTGCGTATGGTGTGAACGAAGGCTAATAAGTCTACAGTATTTAGAAGTTCCTATAGCATCCAGCGTACCACACAAATTCTTTTCTGTCTTCTTAATGAGAAATGAATGAACTCAATTTGTTTTAATTTTGGTTTTTCACTTACTTAAAAATGTACAACAATAAAACAGGCCTTGGCAGGCTACACATAGGCTGGACCTTTATTCATAGTAACACGTTTTTGTTCATAGATTTGTATGTGCAATACTAGTATGCTAAACTTCGGCACTGATAGCCTGAAACTGTGTGCTTTTTAGTGTAGGATTACTGGCGATAAATATCTAATGCTCCCTAAATGACCCTTTCGACTAGCAAAGAGCAAATGTTCTCCTAACATGGAAGTTTCCACTGACCCAGGAAAAGAAAGAAATTGGCTCAATGAAAGCCCGCAGCTGCTGTTTACTAGCTATGTGCGCAAACCCACTAGCAGCCTTTTCTAAGTGCTAGTGTTTTGAAATCGCTCTTGCTAATGTAATGCTATGGGGGATTTTTATAAAATCACATCCCTCTAGTGGGATCACTCCATAGCATTACACTAGCAAGAGCTTTTCAAATCACAAAGCACTCAGAAAAATCTGAACTCCATGCTTGCTTATACTTTAGCACACTGTGATGTACTCAAATAGCTCCATGCCCATTGCTTTAAAGTGTCCATGTCCTTGTTCACTCCCGTCCTGTCTCTACTGCCGTCCCGTCTCTACTGCGCTTGTACAGGATGCTCCCGTGCCAAGGCTGCGCACACGTGTAGTGGACAGCGACTGGCGAAAGAATGTGAGCAGCGGCGCAGGACCAGAGGATCGTTCCAGGTATGCTTGGGCACAGGATGGCTGCAGGGGGCTTGCAGAAGCCCCAGGTAAGTGAAACTTTAGGGGTCTTCAGGTCTGCTTTAAATTCGTATCAAGAGCAAGAATATACTGAAAAATGTTGAAAGTAAGTGTTACATTAGCAACACTTTTCTGCAGATTTGTTAGAACGGGATTTTCTAAAGCAAAAATGTTATTTTCTATGTATTGTCCTTCCTGAATTGTATGTACCCAATTAACTAATTTTTTGCATTCTTAAAGGTGGATTTAAATGAAGAAGAAACTATACTGATTATCCGGCGTCTGCATAAAGTGCTGCGCCCATTCTTGTTGAGACGGTTGAAGAAAGAGGTGGAGTCTCAACTTCCAGAAAAGGTCTGTAATGCCGATGGTTGCTCATTGTATTCTTTCTATAGCAAACTTGGAACATTAACTGGTTCCAGACCGACGCAGTTGAAATCTATGTTCCGCTTGTGGCTGGACGGATCTGACGAGGCATAGATTTCAACAATGGTTGGCCTGCATTCCCGCCGATCGCACCGTTGTTTCCCCACCGCAGATCACTTGCCCTGACGTCTATATGACGGCAGAGCTGTGTGAGCCGGTCAGGAGCCGATTTCATTGGCTCCTGAACCTGTCATCAAGGTAAGCCAATCCCATTGGCTTACATTGATTGACAGTGTCAGGAGCCAATGAAACCAGCTCCTGACCTGCTTGCATAGCTCTGCCGTCATAGAGACAGCAGAGAGAGGGACCTGCGGCGGGACAGAGCAATGTGACCAGCTGGAGTGGCGGATTATTGTGGCGATTCGTCGATAAGCGCCGTTTTATTGGAAGTCTTGTACCTGTCTTGTACATTGGTACTTAATGGGCAGAAAATTCTTGTACCAGTCTTGTACATTGGTACTTAATGGGCAGAAAATTCTGATATGTTCTTATAAACCTAGAACTCCTGAAGTGCCTTTATCTCCGCCTTGAGCAAATTAGTAGAAGTATGATGATCTTGGCCTCCTATTGTGTATGCAGTACATCTTTATGTGCAATACTTAATTTTTTTTTCTATACACATTCAAAGGTCTTTATATTGTTAGTTTTTTTTTTTTGGAAAGGAGTGTCCTTACAATCATTCAACTTTTAACCCTAATCTATGTATTTTAGGTTGAATATGTAATTAAATGTGACATGTCCGCTCTCCAGAAGATTCTGTATCGCCACATGCAAGCAAAAGGCATTCTTCTCACAGATGGATCTGAAAAAGATAAGAAGGTACTTTTGATTACTGATATGCAAAGTTGTGTAATCCCTTCTTTCATGTGGAATCCAACATAAGCAAACCGAAAATAAGAAGGTAAAAAAAAATTAGAAGATAAACTATATCATCAAAAAAAATGTAGTTTTTAAACTGGAAAACATAAATGTGTTATTACATTTTGAATTTTGCAACAACTTTAATAGTATAAAGCAAAAAATAGTACGTCAGACTGAAAGAAGACCAGATAGATTACACAGTCCTTTCAGCCAAATAGTGGCATTCACAGTGTGTCATAGAGACCTGCATCATGTCAGGCACCCAAGGGTTAAGGGCCCATACACTCAGCCGATTTTCTGGCCGACCGATCGATCGAAATCGATCGATTGATCGATTGCAAATCGGTTGGCCAATCGACCGATCGACGGCCGATTTCGATCGATTTCGATGGATTTCCATCGAACTGGCAGGGTGGAAAATCTAGGTCGATCTGATGAGATTGCTTATCATTTTGCATTGGCCCTAATGGAAATCTGATGGCAAAAAAAATGCCATCAGATCGAATTTCAATAGATTTCAAACTGAAATCTATTGGAATTCTATCCTGGTAAAAAAAGTTCTAAAAACGCATCAGATAGATCATCAGATGCATTTCTTATCTATCTGCTGCCGATCTGACGAGTGTATGGGCACCTTTACCCGAAATGCAGGTTGTGTTTGGGCGACCCACATTGTATGTATTTGGGTTTTGGCTTGGGTGTGGGGGTAGAAAGCATTCCAGGTAAGTCTTTGGCTTTTGCTCACCAAAGTCTGTGATCGCTTAGGGCCTGTTGATACTTGTGCAAATTCACAGCATTTCCCCACATGCGAATTCGGAGGGGAAAACTCAGCTTATTTAAATCAATAGGCTGCCATCGGATTCGCTTGTGCGGACAAAATTGGATGTCATTCTGCATTCTTAAACGCATCCGAATCTTTATAACAGTGCATGGCGCAACTAGTGGGATTCGGATGTGTCTCGCATCACAGCTGTGCCAGCCTGTGTGATGTCTCAGATCACACAGTGGAAACGGGAAAACTTTTCTTTTTCATAGCTCTCAAGCTATGATTCTTTGTGACCTGCAGCGCTGGCCCAAAAGTTTTAATATTTTTAGCAGCATAGGAAGCATCTGGGGAGTAAAGCTATGTACACACGCTCAACAAATTGCCTAATCAGACGACAATCCTAAAAAAAACAATGGTAGGCAAACGACGACGAGCGACCAATATCGAGCATGTTGCCCAATCCATCTGGTGGATCAACTCAGACTGTTGGCCAGATATTGTGCAATCGGCCACATGTGTACAATGTCGTTTAAATGGTATTGTTCTACAGAATGCGTGCATGTTGTGAATGTCTCCTCTGGTTGCGTGCACAGTACTTAAATGAGTTGGTGTGCAGATAACCTTGTTGGAAAGACTTGTCTTTCTCGCCAGTAAAGTAGTTTCCGCAACATTGGTTGCTTTTTACTTTTTAGAGCATGTGTACCTTAAGAGCTGTTCACTAACTAGTTGATGACCAGTTGTTTTATGGTGCACCTCTTCACCCCAGCTTTGCTTTAAGATACATTTTGGTTGTTGAATAGATTTAGAATTTGCTAAAAAATAAATAAAAAAATATTAATTGCCATTCACCTGCAATGTAATGGGGAAAACTGAATATGTTGCGCTAATAGTAGAAATGATCTTGTAACTAATTTGTATTACAGGGAAAAGGTGGTGCAAAAACACTTATGAATACTATTATGCAGTTAAGGAAAATCTGCAATCACCCCTTCATATTCCAGCACATTGAGGTAAGTGTTACTTGTGACTTAAGCAAATGCCTTGAGACCAGCTCAAGAAGTCCTCATAATGATCAGTACAAAGTACATAGGGCTACATTTCATAATGACTACCAGTATTGTGACATGTTAAAGATCACAGAGATTTAAATGTACTTGGTATCCATCTACTCTTGAAGCCGAGTTGTCAAGGAACAACACCTTTGACCCGCTACAATCTATCAAGAATCTCCACAGTTGCAAATCCTTCAGATGCCCTATGGTCAATCGGGCAGGGGTCGCTGCCAATCACAGCCACTGCTCTGCTCTTTTACTTTAGCCAATGGTCTCATGCAGACAGGACCACAGATCCATCATCGGGGCCATCACTGCACTTGCTGAGTAGCAGTGACTACATCGGTCACTGCTGCTCAGCGAGTGCAGTGGTTGGCCCGAATCAACAACGGTTACAATGCAGAGCAGCGGCCGTGATTGGCAGTGCCTCCCCCTCTGCGCTACTTCCGCACACGCGATCAGCCACTGCACCCGAGATGGAGGGTGAGTGATCCATTGGCCCAAGTATTAAGATGGATTGGCTATTAGGTCATGCCTGTGTGGGGCATAGCAGGCAAAAGGAGGCAGGAATGATATAGGAGGACAGAGGAGAGGACAAAGCTGGACGTAGGGGAAACAGGAAGGAAAGAGGAGAACATGAGGTACAAGGAAGGCTCAAGAGAGCCCCAAAAAGATGCACCTGCACCATTGAAGCACCAGGATTAGTATTTTTCCCCCTGGTTTTTGTCCTCTAAACTAGGTGTCTTATGGTCTAAAAAATATGGTACATTCCACCACGTGGAAAAATCCTCAAAAAGCATACCGCTGCTATGCTGATGGCACCCAGCTGTGTTTATCATTAAAACCTGGCATGACAGACCCTATTTCACAAATAAACACACTTAGCTGAGCTTCAGAAGAGTATGAATGACAACTGGCTTAAAGTGGTCCTGGACTCAGAACTTCCTCTTTGCTTTAAAAGATACGCAACAGCATAATAACCTTTAAAGAAAAACATTTCTTTGTTACAGCTGATATAAACTCTGCAATAAATCTGCAGTGTGTCTACTTCCTGTTTTCATGGGAACAGACATTACAAATTAACTGCTCAGCATTGGCAGAGGAGATTCCTGAGCTGACACAGCTGTAAAATCAAATTACGATGGTGATTATTAACAGATGAGGGGAAACTGGACAGGATAAACTTTCAAAATACATACAGGGGGCATTTTCTGCTTCTGTCCCATGCAAACACTGACTAAACACTGACTAACACTGCGGTCCTCAAGTGGTTGAAGACAAATGCTGGTGCATTTAAGTGTTTACTTTGTTACTGGTGCACTATAGTGTTTGTGATAGCTTTGCAGTAGGATTATTGTATTTTTTATTTTAAAAATGTTAGCACCATCTTCATTTGGAATTGATATTCTTTTTACATTTTCTTTGTATGTTTATACTTTCTCACTACACCAATTCTATTTTTGGTAGGAATCCTTTGCTGAACATCTGGGATATGCAAATAACATCATCAACGGGTAAGTCACTTTAATATTTAGCATTTGCTGGTAGATTCACATTTTAAGCATTAAGCTGCTTGTTTCATGAATATCCAATGAACCATTTTCTATATTACTCTGACACTACAGAAAATTATATTACTCTGACACTACAGAAAAAACATCCACCTTAGATTGACAGCTTTATATGTTCTGAAGTATAGTTTTCCAAGAGAACAAACACCTGCTGGTCTTTCATACACTCATATTTGAATTTTGTTAACTTCTTTAAACACAAAATTAGAAAAGCGTTGTATCTTCCTTAGCAACAGAACCCCTTTCACCAGATGCCACAAATGGCTTACTTCAGCAATAAAACATACAGTCCACATTGACCATACAATCAGGGCCGGATTTCTGGGAAGGCCATGGCCTAGGGGATAAAATCAGATAAGATCAGAAGGGCGGCAGGACTTGGAGAGAGAAGAGGTCATATGTCAAAGTAAATCATCACATCTGGTCCCGCAGCGTAGCCAGCCAGCGCCCTGCTCTGCACTAATAGCTGAATTCCAGAGTTCCCCAATCCCTGCATCTCTCACGCACTTACTGGTGTGTTATGACCAGCAGCATCTGCTGTCACCTGATGATCCATTCCTCTGCATGATGGACATACAGGCTGTTGTGAGAAATACCAGGGATTTACATTACAAAGCGGATAGAACTGAGTTCCGGTGAGTTTTAATGCAGGCATTCACAAACATCAGTGAGCTCTGCTAGTTTCTTCACTTTTTTTTTTTTTTTTTTTTACAGCTGTGACACTGACCCCAGCAGCTGTTACTTACACTCTTATCTAACCCTAATTTATGACTGTTTCTCTTTTGTTTTTTTCTTCCTAACTAGCCTATTGTCTGCTTCAGTTAACTCTTTCCTGACAAATTTTCTGTCCTCAAGTTCCTACCATCTATGAGAACAGCAGGAATAAAAATGCTGTTTGCCTACCTTTCATTGCTAAACTGTCACTTTAAAGGACACCTGAGCTGTTACTACCACTATGCTAGTGTGTATGGTTTGGCATCCTTTTGCTTTCCTGTAGCAGTAGAGCATTGTACAATCTTAGCCATCAGTGGAAGCAGCGAGTTTTGAATCAGGATGATGCCATTTATTGGTTTAAAAGAAAAAGAGTAAGCTTTCTGCTAATACGCCGTCTTCACACTTTGTTCCTGTATGCTGTCAATATGTTAGAGCACACCGCCATATGTACATTCAAAAGAGATGCATAGATTTTTCAGCAAATTATAAATAAATGTCATTCAGATGCTTTAAAGTGGAGCTGAACTCTTGCACAGGACAGAAGGAAAACCTAGAGAAATTCACCCTGTATGTATTTAGAGAGCCTGTATAATTCCCCCTCATCTGTGTCTAATCGCAAATTGTAATTTGATCTCTATACTGTGTCACCTGACTGCCACAACATCTAAGCTCATTTGAAAGCACATGATGTTAATAGGCCTGCTTCCATGAAAGCAGAAAGTAGACACTCTGCAGATTTATTGCAGGATTTGTATCAGCTGTAACAAAGAAATGTTTTTCTTTAAATATTGTTGTTGCATATCTTGTAGAGCAGAGATGAAGTTTTGAGTTCAGGTCCACATAATTACATCAGAATATCCAAAGTGGGTCTTGACAGGATGTTTGCTACTTACCTGTTCTCTGATTTCGATGGGCTTCTCTCCATTGCAGTTCCCTGCCACCTGTTTGTGGCTCTGATTGCAGCCAGTCGCACAGAAGACGAAGAAGCAGCGCATGCTCTGGCCACTCGCGCTCCCTGTAATTTCTCGCTCCTGCCCAGATGTGCACAGCAACTGAGGCCGGTAAAGTGTCATGCATTCTTGACAAGTACCGGTCATACATCAGCATCATTTCTCAAGTATGCATGCCCAGAACACTATCGGCTGCTGTGCACATTCGGGCAGGAGCGCACATTACAGGAATTATTTGTTGAATGGGGGGCAGAGCAGCACAACTGAAATGAGCCCATTCAAACCAGTGATCACTAGTCAGTGTTGGACAGAATGTTGTTGTTGTTTTTTTTTTTGGGGGGGGGGCGGTTGGTGACAGCAGGCCTAGGGCACTGGAAAGTACAAATCCAGCCCTGCACACAATATATGTGAAATACATTACTGATTTTGGTGTTTTTCCTCATATCTTTACTTTTGGGATGGAAATATGTTGTATGTATTTCTTCTAAAAAAAAAAAAAAAAAAAAAAAAAAATTGATTCTAAAAATATTGATATTTTCTTTTTTTTTTTTTTTTTTTTTTTACTAAAGTGGACTGTACACTAACTAATATTTTTATGTCACACAGGCCCGACTTGTACAGAACCTCAGGAAAGTTTGAGCTGCTTGATCGAATTCTTCCCAAGCTGAGAGCCACAAATCATCGTGTCCTGCTCTTTTGTCAGATGACCTCACTCATGACCATCATGGAAGATTACTTTGCTTTCCGCAACTTCCTGTACCTTCGGCTTGATGGTTTGTATTATTTTGGATAGTGATAATATAGTTCAGTAAGAGCGTTTTAAAAACACTGAGGCTCCCCATCTGGAGATGGACCACAAAACCTGTATAACAGCGCTATAGGAAAAAAGTAATTTATAGTGAATTTTATGCTAGGCAAAGTGTAGATTTTAGATGTATGCATAAACATATATTTTAAGCTTTTACAATATTTTATCGTGATAGTGGTCTTTTAGTAATAAAAAGCCGTTACAGGTATGGGCTTTGTAATGAACTATTTACAAAGAGGTCATTTAATAATAAATCTTGTATATATAAATTCAATTGAAGTCGAAACCTACATGAACTTTTCAGCTAACTGGAAATGCCGTAAAGCGCAGCTGAACTGAAATAAACTCAATAGCTAATGAATTGTATGTGTAGTAGCAGTCGCATATAGAACTTTCGAGGAGTTTTATATATTTAATGCCTGGTACACACGATGCAATTTATATTTTGGTTCGATCGATAATATCCAGACGTGTCCGATCTTTTTCCAGTCGAGAAAGTGATCAATTTTGTGCAGTACTGATCTGAAAATTGATCTCTTTATTGATTGGCAGCAGATTCGACTACCCGGAAATTATGTATCGACCTGTCAATCTGATGGGAAAATTGCATTGTTTGTATCAGCCTTAAAGAAAACGACAGAGAAATGTTATTAAAAGTTTTCAACATACCTGAGGCTTCCTCTAGCCCATGCATGTCAAACTCCGGCCCGCGGGCCAAATTTGGCCCTCAGAGCCATTAAATTTGGCCCTCAAGTGGTTTCCCCACTTTGCATTATGTTTGGCCCATTCTAGACCACCAGGGAAGCTATATTGGAGGTGAAACCCTAAATCACGATGGAAGCCATATGGGGAGGGAGGAGGAAAGCACTAAACACTAGGGAACTGTATCGGGGAAGAAGGACCACTAGACACCAGAGAACTTTATTAGGGAGGAAGGTGGGCAGTAGACATTGAGGTTAGCCCGCGATTAGGTCCCAGTGTAAAATTTCGGCCCTTTTTGTATTTGAGTATGACACCCCTGCTCTAGCCCCATCCACACAGATCGCTCCCACGCCGCCATCCTCCATCTTCTCTGTCTGCTGTACCGGGTCCCTTAATTTTGGACAGTCTGCGCAAGCGCAACACGCTCTCTCCAGCGGAGAATACCACCAGAGAGAGCGCACTGCGCTTGTGCAGACTGGCTTTGACTACTGGCTGAAGTTATGGAAGTATTGGAGTGACGTGGAGCGCTTAGGCTGTGTATAAGTGTAAGTTAACCCAGAATGTGAGTCCACACAGACCTAAGCCAAGTACTAATTCACATCCATGCTTTGAGCCAAGTCCTGTATGATCATTTCTGACTATTTACAATGCAGTAGCCTTGCTCGCACAATTCTTTTTCTGCCAAATTAAAAATGTACTGTTGTTAAGAAAACCAAACTGCACAAGGATGAAAATGTGGCTTCTCTTACAGTAGTTGTTCCTTCAGAAATTTTGGTTAATCAAGTGTATATATTGGAACATGTGACCAAGGTTGGACAGATAGTTTCGTCTGCAATACTAGTGTCCTTATGAAAGCTGAGAAACTTGTTTTCACTAGCTGCAGTAGAAATATTAAAATGTTAGACACAGCCTACCGTATTTTTCGCAATAGAAGACTCACTTTTTTCTCCCCCCAAAAATGGGGAGAAAAGTCCCTGCATCTTTCAAAGAAGATATGGACTCCCTGCCTTGTCTCCCTGTGTGGTCCCTCCTTTCCCCCCTGAGTGGGGCAACAGGTGGGGACACGGGGAGCAGGCCTGGACATGGGAACCTAGAGGAGACACACCTGGGACTGAAGGGGACACACAGTGGGAGCAAAGAAGGACACGGGGACAGAAGGGGACACTGGGGGAGAACATCTACAAGATGCTCCCGGAACATGGCCGCACCAGGTTTAGTATATATTTTTTACTTGGTTTTTGCCCTCTAAACCTAGGTGCGTCTTATATTCTGAAATACACAGGTGCGTCTTGTATTCTGAAATATACGGTAGTTTCCTTTATGCATTTTGCAGAATTTGAGTTTCATTGAATAACTTTATTAGAATTTACTAAATCGAGCAGAATTCCTGCTTTTTGGAATTTTGTATTAAGGTAATATTTATAAAGCATATACATTACAGGTTAACTTACTAGGACTTTGTTGTTGTTTGTTAGGGACAACAAAGTCAGAAG
The DNA here is from genome assembly GCF_040937935.1 of Hyperolius riggenbachi. NCBI lineage: Eukaryota > Metazoa > Chordata > Amphibia > Anura > Hyperoliidae > Hyperolius > Hyperolius riggenbachi. Next base: position 410,247,317 of record NC_090646.1, on the reverse strand, counting down.
ACCGAGCTGCGTTGCTGAAGAAGTTTAACGAGGAAGGTTCTCAATACTTCATTTTCTTGCTAAGTACAAGGGCTGGAGGACTGGGACTGAACCTTCAAGCTGCTGATACAGTTGTCATATTTGACAGTGACTGGAATCCTCATCAGGTTTGGAAGTTTTATATATTGCTGGACATTTTATTGCATGCTTTTGCCTCTTCTTTCTGACTTTCTCACCTGCACTCCAGTTTAATCTCTCTTATAGTGCCCATACATGATTCAATAAAAATGTTCGATTTTCCCATTTACTCGATCTAAATGATCGAATCGAATAAAAGTTGAAAATATTGATTTATTTATTTATTTTTGATCAAGAAATTCGAACGATTATCTCGTGGTTTTTTTTTTTTAGAAAAATCTGATCGGACATACTGGAAAAATCTTTATGTTCGATCTAACGGAATAATCGAACTAAATTATCTAATCGGAAAAAAATGAAAAATTGTACCATGTATAGCCACCTTTAGCGTAATAAAAACTACTATGTCTGTCTTTGAAACATAGCCCATAGATCTGTTTAGGGCTCTTTCACACCAGAGCCCTTTTCCTGCGTTTTAACGCAAAGTCCAAACTTTGCATTAACCAAGGTAAAATGAAAGTCCATAGACTTTCTTTTTACCTTTCACACCCGACGCTGCGTTTCGGTGCGTTGCGGTTCAACGCACCTGAGAGTGTTGAACCGCCGGGAGGCGGCGTCTTCTTGTTGGGTTCAATTAATAGCTACCGCCGCTGATTGCGTCGCACCACAGCATCCCGCGCTACGCCGCAGGCCATTCACGAACGGCTCCTGCACGCATTGTCTAATGTGAAAGAGCCCTAAAGGACACCTGAAGTGAGATATAGAAGCTGCCATATTTATTTACTTTTAAACAGTACCAGTTACCTTGCATTCCTACTAATTTATTTGGCCGCATTAGTGTCTGAATCACACAGAGGATCAGCAGTACCTCAGGAGATTTACATTGTTTAATCAGGATGTTTATTACCGGTTTTTTGACCTTATAAGATGCACCAAAAAAGGGCCCTTTTATATGCATTTTTGCGTTGTAATCACATAAATGTGCATAAGAAAATGCGTATGCAATTTTTTTGCAATCAATCCAGGGACTTTTTCCGTTTGGTGGTGAAAAAGTGTCTCATAAGAAAAAAAATACTGTATTCACCATTTACACTTAATATATATTACTGTGTGTGTGTGTGCGTGCGTGCGTGCGTGCGTGCGGCGGTGATATATATATATATACACATATATACACATATATATATACACACACACACACACACACACACACACACACACACACACACACACACACATATATATACACACATATACACACATATACACACATATACACACATATATATATATATATATATTATAATATTTGGTGTGTTTGTGAACACTACAGTTACATGACAAGACACATGGCACTGTGGGTGTTTGCTAGTAGGGTTGGTGGGACTTGGGTTAATGGTCAGGACACCTTGGGGGAAGGAGTTTTTGTGCCTGGAGGTCCTACTGACAATGGCCCGGCAGCGTTAACCAGATGGTAGTAGATTAAGGTAGCGATTGCCAGGATAGGAGGGGTCATTAGCAATTCCCTGTATCACATTCTGGAGGAGTAGATAAGTTAGAGGGAAGGGAGAGAGGTTCCTAAGATCTTCTCTGTAGATTTGATGTCCCTTTGTAGCTTAACCTTGTTTCTACCTGAAGGGCTTGCATTCCAAACGATGATAGAGGAACATAAAATCGACTATAGTGGCAGAGTAGAAGCTGGTCAGGAGGGAGTTAGACATTCCATAGTTTTTCAGTTGCCACAGGAAGTACAGCCGTTGTTGGGCCTTTTTCAGTATTTTGATTGCGTTGTCTTCCCACCTAAGGTCCCTGGAGATGGTGGTACCCAGGAGTCGAACGCTTGGAACTCTGGCAACCTCTGAGCCTTCGATGAGAACTGGGGGGAGTTCAGGGGTTTTTTCCTGAAGTCAATGATCAGTTGTACAGTTTTTGATGAATTGAGAACTAGCTTATTGGCCTTGCACCAGCTGCTGATGTTCTGGATCTCCTGTCGGTAGGCTTGTCCTCCACTTTTGTCTATGAGGCCTATGATGGTGGTGTCAATTGCAAAATTGATCGCCTTGACAGAGTTGTTCTTAGAGGTGCAGAAGTTTATGTAAAGGGAGAAGAGGATAGGCGACAGGACGCACCCTTGGAGGGCACCTTTGTGTGTGGTTTGCACTTGGGAGATGACTGTGTCGAGCTTCCCCACTTGGGTTCTTTTTGTAAGTAAGCCCTTCAGCCAAGTGCAGAGGGTGGGATGCACATTGAGTTGGATAAGCTTGTTATGGAGGATGTTGGGGCTGATAGTATTAAAGCCCCAACATCAAGCAAGTAGGAGAATCCCGGCGTAGGTGTTTGGTTTGTCTTGATAGGGCAGGATGTATTCTAGACCAGTGTTCCCCAACCCTGTCTTCAAGGCCCACCAACACTGCATGTTTTGTATAAAGCCACAGAGGTAGTTAATCAGCTATACTGCAACACTAATTACCTCACCTGTGATTGTGTGTGGTTTTCTGCAAAACATGCACTGTTGGTGGGCCTTGAGGACAGGGTTGCGGAACTCTGCTCTAGACGATGTTTATGGTGTCGTCTACCGACCTGTTTGATCTATAGGCAAACTGGTGAGGGTCAGCCAGGTCCTTGGTGATGAGTTTCAGGTGGGACGGGACCAGCTTTACGAAGACCTTCATGACATTTGATGTCAGAGAAATTGGTCTGAAGTCGTTGAGATCTACAGCACCTGGCTTCTTGGGAACCAGGATTATAGTGGACTTTTTCAGGCAGGATTGGGACCTTGCCATCCGTAAGGGATTTTTTTGAACAGGGTGGAGAGAATAGGGGCAAGCTGGACAGCGCAGGTTCTTGGGCAAAGGAAAAAGTTATGGCATCCTCCATATCCCTCTCATTTAAGGTGTCTTTTAAAGGATACTTAAAGAGAACCTGTACTGAGTAAAAATATTTAAAATAAACACCTGAGGTAACTTCAAATGAACATTGCATAGTTACCTCGCCATCAGTTCCTCTCAGAAGCTCACCATTTTTTTCTGACAATTATCCCTTCCAGTTCTGACAATATTTTGTCAGATCTGAAATATATCAGTTGCTGTCAGTAAAATATCAGTTGCTGTCAGTTATAGCTGAGAGGAAAACTGATGTACCAGGTAATGTCCATGTTTCCCTATGGCTCAAGTGGGCAACGTTACAGTTTAACTGTGTGCTGACCAGAAAGCTGTTATGGGTAATGGCCATTTTCAAAATGGAGGACGGAAAATTCCCTTGATCACAGTGAACAAATAGGACGCGGGACAGATGAAAGACACTGAGGAGTAGACTACATGGAAGGTAAGTATGACTTGTGTATGCTTATTTTGGCTTTTAATTTTCAGTTCAGGTTTTCTTTAAGTAAATCTGCTGTCATTTACAGTATTTCAGCTTAGCTGGAGCTTCTTCCAGGCCTTAGAAGCCTTTGTGTCCCTTGCTGCAGCTCCACTCTCAACCAATCTGCTGAGGTCCCCTCTGTAGTAGTGGCTTCTGTTCTAGGTGGCTGAGAGCGGAGCTGTGGCAAGTGACACAGAGGCTTCTAGGGGATGGAGAAATCCCCTGGTAATTAGATCTGCAGTCATTTATTTCAGCTCATGTATCCTTTAAATAAAGGATCAGGAGGGTTAACCAGTAAGTACACTTCTGTTGCGTTTATTTTTTTTTTGTAATTGCTGTAGTTTACGGGAATATGGGTCTAATGGCTACACTGACCTAATCTACTGTAACTGGATATTATACATCACCCTCCTTGGACTTAGTTTTTGTTTCCTCTTCTTGTCACCAGAGGGCTTAGTGAGCATGTGTTACAATCTGTAATGTAGTAAATGGAAAGAAAGTACTCATTCCATGCTTCCAACACCCTCTTGTGGGCAAAGATTGAGACAGAAAAACACACAAGATCCCCATCGTGCAGTAAACAGTGATCCACATTATAGATAACTAGGTGACCTAAGCCAGTTTTAACCACCCTGGCGGTATGGACGAACTGAGCTCATCCAGCAAAAACTTGCTAAAAACGTTAATGACGAGCTGAGCTCGTCCATGCCAACAAGGAGATTTCCGGTTTCTCTGCCCCGCCGGCTGCATTTTTTTCTCATCAGAGGGATTCCCCAGGATGGCTTGATGCCTGTCTGCACCCTGTGGGTAGCGATCTGATCTACCCCAGCGTGCAAAACAAGCATCCAGCCACCCTAGGGAATCCCTCGGCAGCGGATTGGCGGGCAGAGAATGTGTATGCGGGGGTTACCCCTTGTATGCAGCGGCTGTGTGGCAGGGGGATCCCCCTGTCCGGGCGGGGGGATCCGCCTTCTATGGCGGCTGTGCGGGCGGGGTGTTCCCCCTTCTGTGCGGCGTGCGGGTGGCCTATCCCCCTCCCAATCTAGTCACACACCCCTCCTTCTCAGCCCGTTGAGTAAATAGATCTGCTCACCTGAGGGCTCCCTCCAGCGATGCACGCTCTCCTCCATCTCCGAAGTCCCGGTCTCTGAACATTTACATTACGAGGCTTGGTGGCGTCACCGAGTCTCGTAATGTAACTGTACAGAGAACGAGACGTGGTGATGAAAGAGGAGGTGCTGTTGCAGCCGTTGCTGGAGAGAGCCCTCGGGTAAGTAGATCTATTTACTCAACGGGCTGGGGGGGGGGGGGGGGACGACATCTGGCTACCTAAAAATATGGCTAAACACCTGGCTCACTATATATCTAGCTATACATCTTGCTCCCTATACATCTGGCTATACATCTTGCTCCCTATACATCTGGCTATACATCTGGCTAACTATACCTTGCTGCACATCTGGCTAACTATACCTGGCTATACATCTGGGTCTTATACTCACCATTGGCGTGCTTCTCCCTCGGCGATCACATATCCCCCTTCGATCGGGGTTGACACCAAGGTCACACAGCGTCCTCAACATCTCGCAGCAAACACTTTTTTTTCTTTATTGAATTCAATACAATAACCTGCATTGAATTCAATATAAAAAAAAATGGTTGAAAATTATTGGAAATTAATTGAAACACTCCTTGCACGGAAATCCTGGGGATATCCGGGGATATCTTCAAACCACCACTGGTCAGTGCGCATGTGCGCGCACCCGTCCTCCTGACCCAATGGCTGTCCATGCTGCGCACATGCGCATTAGCAATAAACCATGGGCACAGGGACAGGATGATGCAGGGACACCTGCGGTTTTATTATATAGGATAAATCGGTGTGAACACATTTAGTATTGCATGCCACTGCCAACACCAGTCACAAATGTAACCCAAAAATGGAGGGAAGCTGGCTCTCCAAGCAAAGACTCAAAATGATACTAAAACCAGTATTATTCTATATGCGTAAGACACCAAGGTGCAAAATACACACATACTGTAATATAAAAAAGTTACTTAACAACTATAGCTATGTTGGTAACATCCACAATTATGCAATAGTGCAGAAATATTGCAGCATAAAGGTTCCAAACTCTGAAATGATAGTTCTCACCAGGGGACCAATTGCATCCATCTGTAATCCTTCATACAGTATTGTGCAAAAATAAAAATGAAGAAACCGAGAGCCCAATATAGTGTAGTATGTTAAAAACAAGTGAAAAGTTAAATCGTGAGATGTAGATACTCACAAACATGGGTTGCCACTTAAGCAACCACTGTATATGCAGGTGAGAAGATTAGACCTGTCCTCACTCAGGATTAAGATGTTGGTCTCTGTAGATCGGAAAGAAGGGGGTAGGTCACCCCTCCACCAGGGGTGGACACAGTGTCGTAGGCACCAGCAGGATAAAAAGTGATAAAAATTCAAAAAATTGCTGGGAGGCAGTAGTGGACTTACCTCCGCAAAGCAGGCACGAAAGACTGTCTGAATTTATATAAAGACATTTATTTAAAGGTACCCCAAGGATGCAACGCGTTTCGCAGGCACAGCCAGCTTCATCCGTCAATAAAGTGGGGGACAAAGAGGCGCTACACATGTTGTTGGCGAATTTTTGTCCCCCACTTTATTGCTTGATGAATTGGGCTGTGCCTGCGAAACGCGTTGCATCTTTTGAGGTATCTTTAAATAAATGTTTATATAAATTCAGATAGTCTTTCGTGTATGCTTTCCGGAGGTAAGTCCACCACTGCCTCCCAGCGATTTTTTGAATTTTTATCACTTTTTATCCTGCTGGCACCTCTGTTCTCTTACTACGATATTGTGCAAAAATGTCTGTTCTGGTAATGTGACACAACCAACCAGAAATGCTACCTGACATCCTGTCATACACAGCAGTAAATCCAACACACCCACCAATATCACATGACATTAATATATGCTAGGTAAAGCACCATAGAACTTTGACTAGCGCAAATACTGTACATCAGAAGTATAAGCCTGTTACTAGCCTTAGCAACATACAAAACAAAGAAATCTCTGATATGAGAGGTGGTAACTGTTATGATCCATTTGATTTTTTTGTGCTATTCACGAAGACTCCTATAAAAGCAGATTAGCTAGGTCCGTGCAGGAAGATACATAGGATGCCATCAACTGAGATGGTGTGACTGTTCTCTTTATTTTAAGGACACATTGACCAGTAAACGGGGGAAGGTGCCCTGTGAAGGCACAGAGGTTGTGAGGGTTAGTGTGTTTAGACTTCCAAACCAGGGAACCCAAAGACTAGAGTCTCATTAGTGAAATTCAGCCTGTGTTGCTGAAGTGACAAGGCTGCATATAGTATGCAGTCTTGGCACATATTTGATGTCAAATCTTGGTCCTTTCTTTGCCATTCATCTGCTATATACCCTCTGTTCCCTCCAAGTATTCTACTTCTGGTGCACAATCAGGGTAGCTGTCTGGCAGCAGAGCTTTAATGTATTTTCAGTGTTTACTGCATAGTATTTTCTTAAGTTAAATATTTGGTTTTGGATTATCTAATCACTGTAAAGCACAGTTGCGTGGACTAGAATATTTGTGTATTGATGAGATATTGGTGAATTATCATTACATTGAATTTTGCTTATGCACATAGGACTTACAAGCACAAGACAGAGCGCACAGGATTGGACAGCAGAATGAGGTGCGCGTGCTGCGTTTGTGCACTGTAAATAGCGTGGAGGAAAAGATACTTGCAGCCGCCAAGTATAAGCTGAATGTTGATCAAAAGGTTATTCAAGCCGGCATGTTTGATCAGAAATCCTCAAGTCATGAAAGAAGAGCATTTCTACAGGCCATTCTTGAGCATGAGGAGCAGAATGAGGTATGTCACATCCTTACATTTGTATTTTGCCTTCAAGTAATGATGTTACTTGCATGAAACTGATATTTTAAAGCAAAACAACCGTTCAACTAGTCCTATTTCCAGTTGACTTTTTGGATGGCGGCAACACTTTATTCTAATAGTTTTGATTACCTGTGATGTCCTTGCTTGGCGTAGACAGCTTCATACAGACAGACTAAATTGTTGTGTTGTAAAGTGTTATGTTGGTCCCCTTATGAGCTTATTAGATTTAGTGCAACATACAAAGCTAGATCATCACAGGTTGGCTTTAAACAAGGTAAGGTTAGTATCTTATATAGTAGTACTCTGAAGTTGCATTATACCAATGGAACCCACCGCTCCCAATGTCATAGAAATATAATTTCATTGTTTTTGGATACGATTATATTGTCCATTGCAGTGGAATGCAACAGTCCGAGTTTGAGAGGACCCACATGCGCACTTTCTTGGAGCGAGGTTATTGTACTCCTAAAGCCACTTTCATATCCTAGCCAATATCAGTGGATCCTCCACCTTTAGAAGTCACAATTGCCTTGAATGTAAAGTGGCTGTTGAGTTATCACTTCTTTGTAAATGAAGAATGCCATAGGCTGAAATGTAAGCTCTGTTTGCCAGAATGCCTGTAGTGGTACATAGCTATAATGCAAGTCAGCGGGCAGCAAAACCAAAGTAAATGCTGCTGCTGATGAACCGTTACTTTAAAAAAAAATTGACACACTAATAGTAAAAGCAATTGTATTTTATCCTTAAAGGGAACCTGAGATGGGCTATATGCCAGTATTTATACTTATCTGGGTCTTCCTCCAGCCCCATGAGGTCCTTGGGCTCTCTTGGCGTCCTTTCAAGTGGCTCTGTTCAGTAGCAATCCCCTCTGGTATTCTGGCTGGCCACGCTCGTGCACCCACATCACGCTCCCTCAGCCAGGATCGTTCTGCACCTACGCAGTAGTACTGTGAATGCATTTTGCAGGAACTGATCTTTTGCAGGAATGTAATCACAGGAACCATGTAATCACAGCCTTCAGACAGACCTAAAAGCTGGAAATGTTTGTGACAATAATGCCTTTCCAAAACGAAAATGAGTATTTTCTCCTCATGCTAGGCAATACATGTCAAACTCTGGCCCAGGGGGTAAATCTGGCATCTATAGCCATCAAATTTGGCCTGCAAGTGTTTTCCCCACATTGCATTATGTTTGGCCTGCTCTAGACCACCAGGGAAGGGGACAGAGGTTGTCACTAGACACCTGGGAACTGTATAGGAGAGGGAGGTTGTCATTTGACACCTGGGGACTGTATAGGGGACAGAGGTTGTCACTATACACCTGGGAACTGTATAGGAGAGGGAGTTTGTCACTAGACACTTGGGTACTGTATAGGGGAGGGAGGTTGTCACTAGATACCTGGGAACTGTATAGGAGAGGGAGTTTGTCACTAGACACCTGGGAACTGTATAGGAGAGGGAGTTTGTCACTAGACACCTGGGAACTGTATAAGGGAGGGAGGTTGTCACTAGACACCTGGGAACTGTATAGGGGACGGAGGTTGTAACTAGATACCTGGGAACTGTATAGGGGAGGGAGGTTGTCACTAGACACCTGGGAACTGTATAGGGGAGGGAGGTTGTCAATAGATACCTGGGAACTGTATAGTAGATGGAGGTTGGGCCATTAGACTCCTGGGAACTGTATAGGGGACAGAGGTTGTCACTAGTCACCTGGGAACTGTATAGGAGAGGGAGGTTGTCACTAGACATTTAGGTTGGCCCGCGACTTGGTATCCAATGCTCCATTTCGGCTAACTTTGTATTTGAGTTTGACACCATGGTTCTAGGCTTCTCCTAAACAGCACTTTTCAAGCAGACCTTTAAAAACCTGTTCCTTTTTTAAACCTCAATTCAGTCAGGCCTTTGTTTTTTTTTGTTGTTTTTTTTTTTAAATATGCATATTGTATGCAATATATCATGGTTTGCTATGCACACATTTTTCTGCATTGCACATAAACCATTGTTGCATTATTTATTTTAATTACATGGCTTTGCTGGGTTTGCAAAACTGACTTTGTGTGATGTCCTATGTTAAGTTAGATTTAATAGCAGTCTGTGAACTTTCCAAACTCTTCCCCATCCCATCATCACCCACATGAAGAAGTCCGGTAGGAGCTGGGAGAGAAGATTAGCTAGTCTTTCACTGTGGCCAACACTGCATCTAAAGCTTTATAGTCTCTTAAATTCCTGTCTAGTTTCTCCCTATTTTGTGTGCAAAAAATATTTACTCCTTTCACAACTTTCCCAGTGTAAAAGAGCAGTGATTGCTGGCAATTTCGGCAAAACGCTCAAGCGCTAGCGCTTTTTAGATCACTAGTGCAATAATACCCTATGGGCCCGTTCTCACTTGGGCGATTTGCGTTAATTGCCAGCGATTAATGCCAAACGCAAATGTGTAGCCTGCACCATTTTCAGGCAATTTCCTGGCGATGCGTTTCAGTGCTATAGAAACGCTAAACGCGATCGCTAAAAAAAATCGCCAAGTGTGAATGGTTATTTTTTCACATTCAATGCAAAAAATTACCTGAGCAAAACGCTAGCAAAAGCGCTAATGTTTTGCGATTAGCAAGTGTGAATGGGCCCTTTGGCTGGATCCACACTATAAGCGCTTTTGTGAGTGCTTTTTACCATTCACTTTCATTAAAATCATGGTAAAAATCACATAAAATACACAAAATACATGGAATAAAGATTTTATGTGATTTTTACCGTAATTTTATGCATTAAAATGCAAATTGCATTCATAGTCTGATACCTGCTAATCTCATACACACCTTGTTTAAGGGACATTCATCTGCAGATCAGATCCACCAGGATGGATCTTCAGATCTGCAGATGATTGTCTGATATAGGTTACGTAGAGAAAGAGCAAGAGCGCTGGCACTGCAGTGTTAATGATCCTTGTGGAGGGGGGGGAGAGGGGGTGGTAGGGAATCTAGGGATGCAGGTTTCCGGTAGTCCAGCAACAGTATGAGCGTGCTCAGGCCATAAGGTAATCTATGTGTAACGGAAAGAGAGAAGTGCCGGCACTGCTTCAGTTGCTTTATTCAATACAAAAGTGATCACAAATTGCTGCGTCAATTGCATACATCAATAACGTGGGACACATACAGGAGGTTGCTGCAAATGGGTACGGTGGGTGCAGGGGCTGAGGAGCCCCTGCACCCACAGCACCCATTTGCAGCAACCTCCGGTATGTGTCTCACATTTTACTGATGTATGCAATTGACGCAGCAATTTGTGATCACTTTTGTATTGAGTAAAGCAACTGAAGTAGTCCCGGCACTTCTCTCTTTCCGTTACACATAGATGATTGTCTGATCTGCAGATGAATGTCAATTAAACAAGGTGTGTATGAGATCTGTAGATATCGAAGACTATGAATGCATTTTGCAGGAACTGATCTTTTGCAGGAACTGATCTTTTGCAGGTGTACAGCATCTTTGTGGCTGGACAGTGTAATGGTTAAGGGCTCTGCCTCTGACACAGGAGACCTGGGTTCAAATCTCTGCTCTGCCTGTTCAGTAAGCCAGCACCTATTCAGTAAGGAGTTTCTTGGGCAAGTCTCCTTAACACTGCTACTGCCTACTGAGTGCGCTCTAGTGGCTGCCTCGCAAGCACTTTGAGTCAGACAGGAGAAAGGCGCTATACAAATACTGCAATCTTTGTGTGCAGCATCTTGCAAAGATTTTTATCTGATGGGGGGGGGTTCAGCTCAATAGAATAGACTGTGTAGAGCCGCCTTTCTCAACCTTTTTACCCTGGAGGAACCCTGCAAATATCTTTTGGATTTCAAGCAGGGCTGTGGAGTCAGTACAAAAATCTTCAGACTCCGACTCCTCAGTTTATGAAACCACAACTCCGACTCCGGGTACCCAAAATTGCTCCGACTCCTCGACTCTGACTCCTTAGTCTAATACTTAAAGGGGAACTGAAGTAAGAGGTATACGGAGGCTGTCATATTTATTTCCTTTTAATCAATATCAGTTGCCTGGCAGCCCTGCTGGTCTATTTCTCTGCAGTAGTATCTGAATAACACCAGAAACAAGCATGCAGCTAGTCTTGTCAGATCTGACTTTAAAGTCTGAAACACCTGATCTGCTGCATGCTTGTTCAGGGTCTATGGCTAATAGTATTAGAGGCAGAGGATCAGCAGGGCTGCCAGGCAACTGGTATTGCTTAAAGGGAACCAGAGCTGAAAAAATAAAGATTTTATACATACCTGGGGCTTCCATACGCGCTGATCGATCCCACGCCGCCATCCTCCTCTGCCCGCAGCTACGAATACCGGCACCGCGCTGTTCCGTCAGTCGGAGCCAGTCTAAGCGTAGCAGAGGTGCGCTCTTTGCGTATCTCTGCAGCAGTGTATGCAGAGGTACGTAGAGGGCACACTTCTCCTGCGTAGCTGGCTCTGATGACGTCAGCGACGAGAGCCTGTTCTCGTAGTTGCGGGCAGCAGTGGACGGCGGCATGTGATCGATCAGCGCGTATGGGGCTGGAGGAAGCCCCAGGTATGTATAACTTCTTTTTCATTTTCTCAGCTAGGGTACATCTCTGGTACCCTTTAAAGAGAACCCGAGGTGGGGATCTTAGAATGAAATCTATACACAGAGGCTGGGTCTGGCTATAGTGCCCAGCCTCTGTTGCTATTTGAATCCCCCCTAAGTCCCCCCTGCGCTCCGCTCTCCCCCATAAATTACAGCCGCACTGTCGATACGCAGCGTGTCGCAACGGGCTGTGTTTACCTCCATAGTGTCAATCACGCCGCTTCCCCGCCCCGTCCCTTCCCTCCCCGCTGATTGGAGGGAAGGGACGCGGGCGGGGACAGCACGGCTGTGATTTATGGGCTAGAGCGGAGTGCAGGGGGGACTTAGGGGGGATTCAAATAGCAACAGAGGCTGGGCACTATAGCCAGACCCAGCCTCTGTGTATAGATTTCATTCTAAGATCCCCACCTTGGGTTCTCTTTAAAAGGAAATAAACGTGGCAGCCTCCATATACCTGTCTCTTCAGTTCCCCTTTAAAGGGAACCAGAGACGTTGGGGGGAAGCTTTTATACATACCTGGGGCTTCCTCCAGCCCCATACGCACGGATCGCTCCCACGCCGCCATCCTCTGCTGCCTGGATCCACCGGTACCGGGTCCCGTCATTGCCGCGAGTCGGCCGGCAGACGCGGCCAATTGTCCGCATCACACGGGGCTCCCTCCATATACGTACGCATGAGGCTGCCTATTGCGCAGCCTCATGCGTACGGGTATGGGGGGAGCCCCTGTGATGCGGACAATTGGTCGCGTCTGCCCGGAAGTGACGGGACCCGGTACCGCCGATACAGGAAGCGGAGGATGGCAGCGTGGGACCGATCCAGGCTTATGGGGCTGGAAGAATAAGTATATATAAAAGCTTGTTCTATATTTCATAACTGTTCCTCTCTGGTTCCCTTTAACCACTTGAGGACTTAGGGCTTTACCCCCCTTAAGAACCTACCACCCAAATGAATGCTCCTTTTCTTGTCACTAATAAAGCTTTCTTTTGGTGCTATTTGATGGCTCCTGCGATTTTTACTTTTTATTATATTCATCAAAAAAGACATGAATTTTGGCAAAAAAATGATTTTTTTTTACTTTCTGTGCTGACATTTTCAAATAAAGTAAAATTTCTGTATACATGCAGCGCGAAAAATGTGGACAAACATGTTTTTGATTAAAAAAAAACCCCATTCAGTGTATATTTATTGGTTTGGGTAAAAGTTATAGCGTTTACAAACTATGGTGCAAAAAGTGAATTTTCCCATTTTCAAGCATCTATGACTTTTCTGACCACCTGACATGTTTCATGAGGGGCTAGAATTCCAGGATAGTATAAATACCCCCCAAATGACCCCATTTTGGAAAGAAGACATCCCAAAGTATTCACTGAGAGGCATAGTGAGTTCATAGACGATATTAATTTTTGTCACAAGTAAGCGGAAAATGACACTTTGTGACAAAAAAAAAAAAGTTTCCATTTCTTCTAACTTGCGACAAAAAGAAATGAAATCTGCCACTGACTCACCATGCCCCTCTCTGAATACCTTGAAGTGTCTATTTTCCAAAATGGGGTCATTTGTGGGGTGTGTTTACTGTCCTGACATTTTGGGGGGTGCTAAATTGTAAGCACCCCTGTAAAGCCTAAAGGTGCTCATTGAACTTTGGACCCCTTAGCGCAGTTAGGCTGCAAAAAAGTGCCACACATGTGGTATTGCCGTACTCAGGAGAAGTAGTATAATGTGTTTTGGGGTATATTTTTACACATACCGATGCTGGGTGGGAGAAATATCTCTGTAAATGACAATTTTTTAATTTTTTTTACACACAATTGTCCATTTACAGAGATCTTTCTCCCACTCAGCATGGGTATGTGTAAAAATACACCCCAAAACACATTATACTACTTCTCCCGAGTACGGCGATACCACATGATTGGCACTTTTTTGCAGCCTAACTGCGCTAAGGGGCCCAAAGTCCAATGAGTACCTTTAGGATTTCACAGGTCATTTTGAGAAATTTTGTTTCAAGACTACTCCTCACGGTTTAGGGCCCCTAAAATGCCAGGACAGTATAGGAACCCCACAAATTACTCCATTTTAGAAAGAAGACACCCCAAGGTATTCTGTTAGTAGTACGGTGAGTTCATAGAAGATTTTATTTTTTTGTCACAAGTTAGCGGAAATTGATTTTAATTGTTTTTTTTCACAAAGTGTCATTTTCCGCTAACTTGTGACAGGAGTATGGCGAGTTCATAGAAGATTTTATTTTTTGTCACAAGTTAGCGGAAAATGACACTTTGTGAAAAAAAACAATTAAAATCAATTTCCGCTAACTTGTGACAAAAAAATAAAATCTTCTATGAACTCACCGTACTACTAACAGAATACCTTGGGGTGTCTTCTTTCTAAAATGGAGTCATTTGTGGGGTTCCTATACTGCCCTGGCATTTTAGGGGCCATAAACCGTGAGGAGTAGTCTTGAAACCAACAATGTCGCAAAATGACCTGTGAAATCCTAAAGGTACTCATTGGACTTTGGGCTCCTTAGCGTACTTGGGGTGTAAAAAAGTGCCACATATGTGGTACCGCCGTACTCAGGAGTAGTAGTAGTATAATGTGTTTTGGGGTGTATTTTTACACATACCCATGCTGGGTGGGAGAAATATCTCTGTAAATGACAATTGTTTGATTTTTTTTTACACACAATTGTCCATTTACAGAGAGATTTCTCCCACCGAGCATGGGTATGTGTAAAAATACACCCCAAAACACATTATACTACTTCTCCTGAGTACGGCGATACCACATGTGTGACGCTTTTTTGCAGCCTAGGTGCGCTAAGGGGCCCAACGTCCTAATCACAGGTCATTTTGAGGCATTTGTATTCTAGACTACTCCTCACGGTTTAGGGCCCCTAAAATGCCAGGGCAGTATAGGAACCCCACAAGTGACCCCATTTTAGAAAGAAGACACCCCAAGGTATTCCGTTAGGTGTATGACGAGTTCATAGAAGATTTTATTTTTTGTCAACAGTTAGCGGAAATTGATTTTTTTTTTTTTTTCACAAACTGTTGACAAAAAATAAAATCTTCTATGAACTCGTCATACACCTAACAGAATACATTGGGGTGTCTTTTTTCTAAAATGGGGTCAGTTTGTGGGGTTCCTATACCGCCCTGGCATTTTACAGGCCCAAAACCGTGAGTAGTCTGGAAACCAAATGTCTCAAAATGACTGTTCAGGGGTATAAGCATCTGAAAATTTTGATGACAGGTGGTCTATGAGGGGGCGAATTTTGTGAAACCGGTCATAAGCAGGGTGGCCTTTTAGATGACAGGTTGTATTGGGCCTGATCTGATGGATAGTAGTGCTAGGGGGTGACAGGAGGTGATTGATGGGTGTCTCAGGGGGTGGTTAGAGGGGAAAATAGATGCAATCAATGCACTGGGGAGGGGATCGGAAGGGGGTCTGAGGGGGATCTGAGGGTTTGGCCGAGTGATCAGGAGCCCACAAGGGGCAAATTAGGGCCTGATCTGATGGGTAGGTGTGCTAGGGGGTGACAGGTGATTGATGCGTGTCTCAAGGTGTGATTAGAGGGGGGAATAGATGCAAGCAATGCACTGGCGAGGTGATCAGGGCTGGGGTCTGAGGGCGTTCTGAGGGTATGGGCGGGTGATTGAGTGCCCTAGGGGCAGATAGGGGTCTAATCTGATGGATAGCAGTGACAGGGGGTGATTGATGGGTAATTAGTGGGTGGAGGAGAGAACAGATGTAAACACTGCGCTTGGGAGGTGATCTGATGTCGGATCTGCTGGCGATCTATTGGTGTGGGTGGGTGATCAGATTGCCCGCAAGGGGCAGGTTAGGGGCTGATTGATGGGTGGCAGTGACAGGGGGTGATTGATGGGTGGCAGTGACAGGGGGTGATTGATGGGTGATCAGTGGTTTATTACAGGGAAGGACAGATGTAAATAATGCCCTGGCGAATTGATAAGGGGGGGTCTGAGGGCAATCTGAGTGTGTAGGCGGGTGATTGGGTGCCCGCAAGGGGCAGATTAGGGTCTGATCTGATAGGTAACAGTGACAGGTGGTGATAGGGGGTGATTGATGGGTAATTAGTGGGTGTTTAGAGGAGACAATAGATGTAAATACTGCGCTTGGGTGGTGATCTAATGTCGGATCTGCGGGCGATCTATTGCTGTGGGTGGGTGATCAGATTGCCCGCAAGGGGCAGGTTAGGGGCTGATTGATGGGTGGCAGTGACAGGGGGTGATTGATGGGTGGCAGTGACAGGGGGTGATTGACAGGTGATCAGTGGGTTATTACAGGGAAGGACAGATGTAAATAATGCCCTGGCGAATTGATAAGGGGGGGTCTGAGGGCAATCTGAGTGTGTAGGCGGGTGATTGGGTGCCCGCAAGGGGCAGATTAGGGTCTGATCTGATAGGTAACAGTGACAGGTGGTGATAGGGGGTGATTGATGGGTAATTAGTGGGTGGAGGAGAGAACAGATGTAAACACTGCGCTTGGGAGGTGATCTGATGTCGGATCTGCTGGCGATCTATTGGTGTGGGTGGGTGATCAGATTGCCCGCAAGGGGCAGGTTAGGGGCTGATTGATGGGTGGCAGTGACAGGGGGTGATTGATGGGTGGCAGTGACAGGGGGTGATTAATGGGTGATCAGTGGTTTATTACAGGGAAGGACAGATGTAAATAATGCCCTGGCGAATTGATAAGGGGGGGTCTGAGGGCAATCTGAGTGTGTAGGCGGGTGATTGGGTGCCCGCAAGGGGCAGATTAGGGTCTGATCTGATAGGTAACAGTGACAGGTGGTGATAGGAGGTGATTGATGGGTAATTAGTGGGTGTTTAGAGGAGACAATAGATGTAAATACTGCGCTTGGGTGGTGATCTAATGTCGGATCTGCGGGCGATCTATTGCTGTGGGTGGGTGATCAGATTGCCCGCAAGGGGCAGGTTAGGGGCTGATTGATGGGTGGCAGTGACAGGGGGTGATTGATGGGTGGCAGTGACAGGGGGTGATTGATGGGTGATTGACGGGTTATCAGGGGGGATAGATGCATACAGTACACGGGGGGGGGCCTGGGGAGAATATGAGGGGTGGGGGGGTGATCAGCAGGGGGCAGGGGGGGGGGGGGGGGTAAAAAAAAATAGCGTCGACAGATAGTGACAGGGAGTGATTGATGGGTGATTAGTGGGGTGATTGGGTGTAAACATGGGTCTGGGGGGTGGGCAGGGGGGGTCCTGAGGGGTGCTGTGGGCGATCTGGGGCGAGGGGGGGGGGGAATCAGTGTGCTTGGTGCAGACTAGGGTGGCTGCAGCCTGCCCTGGTGGTCCCTCGGACACTGGGACCACCAGGGCAGGAGGCAGCCTGTATAATACACTTTGTAAACATTACAAAGTGTATTATACACTTTGTATGCGGCGATCGTCTATTTAACATCCCGCCGGCGCTTCCGGATGTTGCGGCGGGTGAGCGGCGACAGGCGGAGGATCGCGTCACGGATGACGCGATCGCTCCGCCCATGCCCCTACAAGGACCGCCGCCATTTGTCTATACGGCAGTCCTTGCGGGGTCCACTTCCCGGCCGCCATTTGTCAATACGGCGGTCGGGAAGTGGTTAACAGGGCTGTGGATTTTGTACAAAAATCATCCGACTCCTCAGTTTATGAAACCACGACTCAGACTCAGGCTGCCCAAAATTGCCCCGACTCCGACTCCACAGCCCTGATTTCAACGAACCCCTGTAAACAATTTTTTTATCTCAAAGAACCCCTGCATTTTTTAACAGGAGGCATGGTCTTTAAAAGTAGGTGTGGCTGTTTATTTCACTGCCCCCTATTACACTGCCCCTCATTATACTGTCTCCTTATTCTTGTGCATTTTATTTATGTGCTCATTATTATTCTGACCTCCAGTTTAAGGCTTCTTTTTACTGTACCCCCTATTATATTGTGCTCTAGTATACTTCACCTGTGATGGGGAAAAATGCCAAGGAACCCCGGCAGAGTGCTCAAGGAGTCATGGGGTTCCAGGGAACCCCAGTTGAGAAAGCCTGGTGTAGAGTATGCTCTCATGCTACATGGAAGGGGCTAAAATTGGTCTGTTATCTTTCATTTTCCAAAGACTTTTATCTGATGTGTGTACCCACCTTTAGAGTGATGTGCAGGTACTCAGCAGGAGAATTAGATGATTCTTCCTCTATAACGCATTCTTCATGCACAATCTGAACCAGGTTTACAGGTGATAGACAACACCTCTGCGATCAGTGGGCACAACAGCTCTGCGGGGAGTGCATATGTACTACCTTGTAACTTAATTTCTAGTCACCAAACCAAATTTTAACATCTCAAATTAACTGATTTGATGAGCAAAGGGAGTGCATACAGTTGCATAAAAAAATTGCATAAAGCTGCATCAACGCAGAATTATTTGCATCTTATTGACCATCACGAATAGTAGCACAACTACACATCAGGCTTTATTCTTACAGGAGAGATGTTATGTATTATATACAGTATAAGGCTTCTTGCACACTGCAAGCGATTCCGATTCAGATTCCGCTTTTTAATCAGTTTTTGATTCAGATTTGCAGTGTGCAGGGAGCAAACTGCAAATCTGAATCGGAAGTAAAAACAGATTAAAAAGCGGAATCTGAATCTGAATTGCTTGCAGTGTGCAAGAGGCCTATAAAAGATTCCTGTGTACACATCAGATTTGTAGATCTGACTTTAAAAATATGGCGACTGCTTTATCGCAGCAGCACAAGTAACTATTTTTTGATTGGTTTATTTAATGTTTGTGGCCTTAGCACTGCTATTACTGTACATATGTTATTGATGACTATCATCTGAGAAATAGAATATTTTATCATATTTTCTCTTTTAATTACAGTTTGAATTATTGGGAGTCTAAGTGCATTTTTTCCTCTTGCTTCGACTCCGGGTACTCAAAAATTGTTCCTCTCACTCACTCTTCATCCTAGTGCCAGTTGCATGTATAATGATGTGACCAGGAAAAGCCGGCACTAGGGGAAGAGCGAGTGAGAGGAGCAGCAGCACCCTCTGGTCAGGTGAGAGATGCACACTGCTGCCGCTTCTAATTACATTACATTACACGGGGAGTGGAGGAGAACACCGAGGACAATACAGGGAGCCCCTGAGATTGCAGCAGTTAGTATCCGTGGGCGATCGTAAGTCGGGTTCATCCTGTATTTGGACTGTAAAACTCGAGGACTTTTTTGTCTTGTAGTCTGAAAAATACAGTAATCGCATCACACGGAGCTGGGTGATATTGTCCTTTGGTTCTTTACTCAGATTGGTTGACACTGTAGTCCTAGTATAGAGCACTCACAATTGTCAGAGGAATAATTACCATCCTGCCCTATTTTAGCCTGAGAAAACTGGCATCAATGTTTGACCTTATTGTAAGCCTGAGAGGGCTTTTACGCCTCCACCCACTAGATCTTTAGTCTCTTTGCTTGCAATTATGCATCCTTGTTCTGGATTATGCAAAATGTATAAAAAGGAGAAATTAAGTGCCCTGAAACCAAGCAGCATCTGACTTGTATCTGGCTGCAGTATTGACTTCCGAGCCAATTCAAAGGTACATGCAGTGCAGTTGCTGCTCCATGGGGCGCTGCTTCCCCATGGAGGCCCAAGGCACGCTCCAAGTAAGGTAGGTCACATGGCAAACTTGTTGCCATAGTTTGGGTAACGCTCGAGAGGCTAGGAGGGGCATGTGGCTCCCTAGCCAACACCTAATTGTATTACTATGTGGAACAGTTTCTCTTTGTAGGGTAGAAGTTGGTGTGGTCGGTGTCAGCTACTGCTATTTCTGGTGTTGCAGATACAATTAAATGGTATGTGACTTGACATCTGCCAGGCTGAGAGGCTTTGCTGTGACCACTACTTTACTCTGATTGTTGTGAATTATTACTCTGATTGTTGTGAATTATGCCTCATTGAGAATCATAACTCACTACAAAGCTAAATAATGGTGGGGGCTGTGGAGGACAACTTCGGCAAGTGTGGTACTCCATAGCAGACAACAACTGGCTGGAACGTGGATCGGTAGCTATATGACCTGACCACAGCTTCACCCCCTTCTCCAACATCCTTTGTATGCAGAGTCTATGGTGACTGCCAAAATTTTATGTGACGTATTTATGCTATACCACTGTTGTAGCTAGGTTGAAGCACTGTCCTTCCTTTATGCCAGTGGTCTTTAAACTAAGACCCGCGGGCTGAATGTGGCCCCCTGAGGCTTTTTTAACGGCCCCACACACACAAAATGTATTACTTATAGATGTGGTCAACTACGTCTGTAAATATTGGTTGGCCGCATATAGAATAGCAGTGCTGGCACCACCCATTTGCTAGTTTCCAATCAAATTCAACATTAGGTGACACTGCTGTCCAATTGGACTGCAGGTTTTTACCTGGGTATGCTTCAATGTCTGGCCCGCCAAGACTTCTACATCATTTTATTTACACTCCGGCCCCCCAGCATTCTGAAGTATGGTGACCCAGGCCCTCGACCAAACACGTTTGGGGCCCCCTGCTTTATGCATATTCCAGTACAGTACACTGTTGGTGTATTATTATACATTGGTTACATGTTTGCTACAGTTACCAACGCCATTTTTAAGGGCTGGTTCAGATGGGCGTTTTTGTGGTATTTCAGGCGCAGCGTTTTTTTGGGATCTACCGCCATCCCATGCAAGTGAATGGGAGCGTTTAGAGCTGGCTTTTGCAGGCTTTCATGAAAGCCTGGCGGTAGATCCCGGCGTTGCGCCAAGTCTCGAAAGCAACATGCCGCTTTCAGAGGCAGTAAACGCAAGGAAACTATAGCAGAGATCAGAACTGCTAGCCTTGAACGCTTCTCAAAAGCCTTCAAAAGCTAGCTCTTAAACGTTTGAATGCAACGCCAAGCAAAAGCTCAGCAGACGCCCGTGTGAACCAGCCCTAAGTTTTACTAGCAAACTAGTACCCATTCAGCGCAACACTGGTAGAGCAGTGGAGGTACGTGTCCCGTAAATATTTGTCGTGAGGGAAATTGGGAGGAGGTATCGCACAGACTATTGTGGCTTGATGTAGAAGTCTATTGTAAAATGAGGATCAGTATTTGCCACTGATGGGAGCAAGTGTAGTATGAAGGAGCACCAAAATAGGTTTCAGGTGGTGTGCCATGGCCACTGTCCGTGTCTCAAGGGGCATACCAGTAATAGACAATGAAGATGGGTCGGCACCACTCAGGTAACGTCCAAAAGCTATTTTATTGCATCAGAATGTCAGCAGCAATGACAGACACTGTTTCGGACTTAATGTCCTTCCTCAAGTTGCAAATGGCTATAACCATACAAATTCAATCGGTGGAATTATAGATGATATCCCCAGTGGTGTATTGACTATGGTTCCATGAGGTATAGTGGCTGCTTTTCCTAGAAACCGTATTAAAATTGTGATGAATTTGTTAGCCATGTCAAGATGTAAAGTTTACTTTAGCTTCACTGTGTGTGAAGAGTTAAAGCTACTGTTTAGGCACCTGTTCCCCTTCTAAAGCCTTGTACACACTCAGGACACTCTAGATATTCCTCACTCAGGATGATCATTTGAGGCAATCAAAGCCAAGCATTTACCATGTGTACAGCTGCCATACAATGTTGTGTAGTGATGAGCAGTGGCAAATTTCTAAGCGACAAGCTGTAAATGAGTGGCATTTGTCTGCTTTTGTTCCCAGCACTGAACATGCTGCCCACTAGTTCATTATTCCTCCTTTCTATAGAATAGCAAACGGTTCTTGTCTATGGCACAGAACAGTATTCATTCTCAAAACTGTTGCCCTGACAATCAATTGACTGTTTTTACGATGACAGAAATTGAGCATGTGTATGAAGTCCTACACCACTGTAACTGGAGCAGCTTATTCTATATAGTACTGTCACTGGTTTTGTTACAAGTCTGGAATTGAGAGAGCTGAACACATTTTATATAGCAAGACAGCTTAATTCATAATCCTTTCCACATTTTCCAAGAGAACATCACTTCCTCCAGATCCACTGTTTTAGACATTGTTTGTTTTCTGTCTCCTTTTTATGTACACAAATCTGTCTCTATAATACTGTTGTAGTAGATTTCATCCACAAAGGCAGAGAATGATCATTTGTGCAAGTTGTGCAGCTTATTCGGTTGCAAACTCTATTGCAAAATGACCCTCATTGCAGGATATTATAGCCAGCCATTAATGCAGACACCCAAACCATAAGGCTGATGTTACTTTTGTCACTGTGAAGAGTAGAATGGGATGATATCATTTGCTCTTCTGATGTTATATAACTGTTGTGGTGTATTGGAAGAATCATCCAATCAGAAGTTAATTCAGAGAGAACTGTATTTACTTTAGTTAATTCAAAGAGAATTCATTGATGTATTTACCGTACCTTAGTTAAAATAACAGCCTCTCCCCTAAAACCTTTTTTTTTTTTAACCTGGACACAGTGTATCGTTGCTAAGTAGGGATGGTCAACGAGACCAAATAATTTTAAGATGATGCAGGTTTGTACAAATTTTGTTTAGAAAATATATGCAGATTGAAAATGGATTAAATTGGTCTGCTCTCAAGATTCATAGATTTGGCTACATAACTTGCATAATCCTGCATCAACTCAGAAATATTAACATCTTATTGACCATCCTTATTGCTGAGCTGATATTGGCAACGTGACAGTGTGTGATACGCAAGAACATGAGACCGTGCTATCTGATGTGCACATTTGTGTGCTGCTATATGCTTTTTGTGTGCAAACAGTTCTGTCCCATTCAGTATAGCTGAATGGAGTCAGCCTTGCAATAGAGGGCAACATAGATGACTGGTGTTTTTTGTAAAATGCATGGAGGCCATTGCTGCACTTAACTGTGTGCCCCTCTCTTACTAGTTCACTGAGCCTTTTGTTAAACTGGCAAGAGATGCTGAGACCTCTTTGAGTGTATCACTGTAATCTAGCTGGCTAATCAAAATCTTAGGTTCAGTGAGGTCAGTATGCTTACCAAAAGGTTGCTTGCTGTCCATGCTCTAATTTCATGGATCTTTTGACAGCAACTACTGTTATTTTATTTTTTTTTAAGTCATTTTGTTTGCAAGCATTTTGAAAACTTAAAAAGGGTCTGAGGCCTCTTGCACACTACATGCGATTCCGATATTCAGATATTTTTTTTTACAATTCAATTTTTGATTCCGATTAAAAAAAAAAAGTAGCAGCACGCAGTACTTTTTTTTTTTTTAACATTTCAATCAAAATTGGAATGTATATAAAAAAAATTGGAATCGCATGTAGTGTGCAAGAGGCCTTAAAATGAAAAAAAGTTCTACTGGCCTAGCCTTGAAGTGGTCATTAAAGAGACACTGAAGCGAAAAAAATATATGATATAATGAATTGGTTGTGTACTATGAATAATTACTAGAAGATTAGCAGCAAAGAAAATATTCTCATATTTTTATTTTCAGGTATATAGTGTTTTTTCTAACATTGCATCATTCTATAATATGTGCAGATTACACAACACTCAGCATTCAAAATGAGTCTTTCAGAGCAGTCTGTGAAGTAATGACCTCTTCTCTAGCAGAGGAAAAGTAAACAGTTCACTTACAGTTGAGATAATAAAAGTCAGATAACAGCCCTCTCCACGACTTTAAAAGTCGTAGAGATAATGGCTTTTTTGTATAGAGATAACAACTGGAGTTTCTTAACTCTTCCTGTACTGGAAACTATTAGACTGATGCATCTGATCTTAATGTTTTATTTCTTAGCTGTACCACACATTCAAATCATAATATAATAGTTTTTTTTTCGCTTCAGTGTCTCTTTAAAGAGAATCTGTACTCTGAAATTCTTACAATAAAAAGCATACCATTCTATTCATTATGTGCTCCTGGTCCCCTCTGTGCTGTTTCTGCCATTCTCTGCTGCAAACCTGGCTTGTAATTGCCAGTTTTAGGCAGTGTTTACAAACAAACTAACCAGCTTCTAATAGGCTCAGCTAAGCAGAGTGTGTTAGTCACACAGAGCCTGCAGGGGGTGTGTACAGCTTCTAGCTAATCACAAGCAGCCCTGCACATTCCAGTCTGACTGCCTCAGCCTGACTGTGCCGACTATAGAGAGAAGATTAGATCATATAACAGAGATAACACAGCTACTGTGCAATTAGGAAAAGCTGCAGTAAGCCAGACCACATTAGAAAAGGCATAGGAACTTATAGCATAGAAGAAATAAAGATAAACAATTTGTTACAGAGTCTCTTTAAAGCACAAAATGTGAACCCGCTATTCACTGCGGACCCTTGTCTTGACACTTATGCTACAAACCCTTTTGTGGTTGTGACTTGTTGTAGAAGTGAACAGTTAGTGGAAGAGAGTTCTCCATGTATTGTCACTACTTTTCAATAGGAGGAAAAAAATCTCCCTGCAAATAGATGTGGGCACAACAGCCAAGATACACTAGCCATTCAGAAACCCTCACATTGATAGGACTCCAGGATGAGAGTTCTTTGTTTGCTACCTAATAGATGATTTTATTTTTTATGTGAATTCAGGCTAGTTTGCTGCATACTTTCATTCTCTGATGTTTTTCAGTTTCATGGAATCTGTGTAAATCAGATCATATTGTTCTGTGGACTGATTTATTTCCACTCTATGTAAAACAAATTCTGCTAATGGCACAAAATTCCATGATTGTTTTAGCATTCTAAAAAGTTTCCTCAAGATGGCGCCATGTAGCAACAAATATCCTGCAGCAGAAACAATGCACTATTGTTTTTATTCAAGAGTTAAAGAATTCTTTGTCTGCATACAACTGCAAAAGGTCTTCCATCTTGTAGCAGCATTAATGGAGGACTTCCATGTCCTGAATAAATATACAACCTCCCCCATCCATTATGAATTATTGCAATTCATTTTTGAATGTTCATCCCATGCTCATTATATATTTTGAAAGCTTGCTGAAAACAGTAAAGCTAGTTAAAAACTACTTGATGAGGCCAAAAGATAGATCCATTTCAGACCAGAAATTGATGGGAAAAATTGATGTGTATGCTCACCTTAAAGGACTTCCGAGGCGAGGGGGCTTAAACAGATTTTACTCACCTGTGGCTTCTTCCAGCCCCTAGCAGCCGTCTCAGTCCTTCTCCACATTGTCCCGATGGCCGCCCGTGAAGATTGCGACCCTGCCAGTGGGTAGGCTCTTCTGCGCCACGTCATCTGGCGCCTACTGCTCCTGCGCATTAGTTGTGCGCAGGTTTTCTTATTTTGTTGTGTTTCTACTTTCTGTAAAAAAAATGTACAGTTGGCTCTTTATTCAGATGTGATTATGCTTTCAGAATAATGCTAATATCCATTTTTCTTTACGTGTTTAGTCAAAAAAAAAGACTAAATTGTTAACCCTGACATTTCAGGCAGCAGCAGTACGTGACCGATCTTTCCTATAGATGTGTACTGCATCAAGCCGTACAAAGCTAGCAGCTGCAGCAGTGTGACTAGTATGGGAGTATATAATCTTGCCTCACAATGAAAGTACAAGGTGGTGCAAAGAGGTAGCACAAGGTATATGATCAATATCTGGAAGATATCTATCGTATAACTGATCTACCACCAAGCAACCAGTGTATGGGAAAACCATATTAAAAGATTTATACATACGATGGAGAGCGCGCACTGCGCTTGTGCAGACTGGCTTCGACTGACCTAAGTTATGGGACCCGGTAGAGAAGAGGCGTTGTGGGAGCGATCCATGCAGATGGGGCTGGAGGAAGCCCCAGGTATGTATACATCTTTTAATATGGTTTCTCTCTGGTACACTTTAAATATCCAGAAAAAATACTGAAATGTTTATAATTGTTAAAATCTTTGTTAAAATCATAAACCCACAACTTTTTAACTAATATGATGCAATTTGTCCTCAAGACTACCAGCAGAGCCAACTTTTGTAATAAAGTGTTTTTGTATGCATCATGTCCAGGAATTTTTTTCATGCATCTATTTTGTGGCTGCTAGCATTTTAAGCCTAGCAGATTTTGTAAAATGTGTTCCATTGGATTCAAGTTCTATATATTTTTAGTAGGATTCAAATTAAACTGCAAGACATCTCAAAATGGCACAATCATTTAAGAAAACACAATTATACTGAGAAGGCTCCTGTTCAAAAGTTTGCATACCCTAATGCTGGGGATACACGGTACGTTTCTGTACCGTGTATCGAGCAGCTGATCCGGCCGGCTGATAATATTCAGCTGGTCCGATCACGCTGCTCGCCCGCTCGATCCCCGCCGGCAGACAATCGCAGGGAATCGAGCAGCTGATAAGGAGCGCCGGCGGGGACGAGCGGTAATCGATCCGTGCGGACGAGCGGGGGCGCGGCGGGAGTCGATCCGGCGGCTAATCGGCCGCCGGATCGACCCGTGTATTCTCAGCATTAGGGCTGGTTTACACTGAATCTGTTGCTGTCGACACAACTGATGCTCAGTGCATGTGCAGGAGTTTTCCATGTTTCCCTATGTGTTAGTTTACATTTGTGTTATAACTGAAAGATTTTTCATAATGTACTACTTGCAGCATTTTTGTATCCATTGTGGATCGAAAATGCACAAAAACAGATGAAAATGCACCGCACCTGAAGGAGAATACACAGCTGACCAGTTTAAACATACCAGTTGTTATCCGCTGCCATTATAAACCTAGTCTTCGTCCTTAACAACTATCAAAGCTTGTGTTTTGCCACACCACCTGACATATAGTGGAGGAGTATAGGGATAAAAAATAGTTGTGGTCATGTTTTTTGGGGGGGGGTTTGTTTGTTTTTATGCTTCTATTACTTTTTTTGTTTTTTCCTTTCAAACTGGGTCCCACAGAGTGAATTTTGAGGAATAGTAGATGCCAACTGTGGCAGGGTTCGCTAGTGTTTGTGACATTTTCTGACAGAATCTCTCACTACCTCGGTACTGATAAACACCACGGCCAGTACAAATGCGTGCGCTCAGGGGCCTTCAGTTGGCTGTCTGCCGTTGCTAAGCAACAGCTTCCTCTATGGAGGCCAAAGAAAGACTGTTTGGTGGGTTGGCAGGCAGCCTCTGTGGATTGTTTTTCCCAAAAAATGAACACAACTATTTTTCATCCCTATACTTGTAGTATTTGACAGGTGTCATACAGTTGTCCTTTAATCCCCCCTCTAGCATTAGTGACAGTTGTGGATGAGAGACTTTTTTAAGGTGGTAAAGCTGCCAATTATTCTTGGCAAAAAGCCTTAAGTTCCTGTAAAGTCTTGCATGAACTGCACATTTGAGATCTCTCCAAAGTGGCTCAATGATATTGAGGTCAGAGACTGTATGAGCCACTCCAAAACTGTTACTTTTTATTGCTTTTTCCAATGTTAGCTTTATTTAGTCTTGTTTGGTATTGTTATCTTGTTAGATAATGTGCACTATGCACAGCTTCTGGGCTGGTGAATGCAAATTCCCTGAGCTGCTTTAAAAAAGTAACCATCAGAAGTCCACCTCCATGCTTCACAGTAGGGATAGTGTACTTGTTGACTCCTCTCCAAACGTAGGTGTCTGATTGTGATTTAAAAGTTCAGTTTTGGTCTCATAACTCAAAATAACTTTTCCCCAGAAGCGGTGCTTGTCTTTACATTTTTTAAGTGGGCTATTATCTGACATTGGTGCAGTAATGGCTGTCTTCTGGCAACATGATCATGTGGCCAATTTTTATTTATTTTTATTTGGTAAAACAACATGGATGTGACCTCAGCTGAAGTTGTGTGTGGCTTTGTGTATATGCATCCCAAAAAAATATCTTGGCAGTTCTTGGTGAAATGTATATTGATCTACCCGACCATGGCTTGTGGGCACAAAACCCCTCAATTTCCAATTCTTTGTTTGTTTGGCTAACACGGTACAGAAACTTTTTTGCTACTACACTTCTTTATGAGAGTTTGAACAAAGCTAATTGGCTTTCTCAGCCCATTGGATATTTTTTTTGTATCCATTTTCTGTTTTGTAAAGTTGAACAGTTCTTTTGCTTTTCACATGGCTGAAATTGTCAGGAGGCCTGTTGATTTTGGTACTGGTGGTTGGTTTGGGTGTTCCCAGAGCACAGTCTTAAATGATCAAACGTTTTCACCAGAGCACTCCACAATGGATGATGGGTTGCCATTACCAGGTCACGACCTGTGGGATTGACTCAGCGGTGACGAGAAGAATAGAAAAGTGAACCCTGCAGTGTGCAAGGCCAGAACAGGCTAGATGGGAAGGACTGGCAGGGCGAACTTGAAGGTATGGCTGTCTGGAAGGACAAACTGGGCTGACTGAAAGGTGGGACTGGCAGGACTGAATGACAGGTGGGACTGGCAGGACTGAATGACAGGTGGGACTGGCAGGACTGAATGACAGGTGGGACTGGCAGGACTGAATGACAGGTGGGACTGGCAGGACTGAATGACAGGTGGGACTGGCAGGACTGAATGACAGGTGGGACTGGCAGGACTGAATGACAGGTGGGACTGGCAGGACTGAATGACAGGTGGGACTGGCAGGACTGAATGACAGGTGGGACTGGCAGGACTGAATGACAGGTGGGACTGGCAGGACTGAATGAAAGGTGGGACTGGCAGGACTGAATGAAAGGAGGGACTGGCAGGGTTGACTGGAAGCAGTCCTCATAAAGGCTGACTGAAAGGATGCACCAAAAGGGCTGACTGGAAGGAGGGACTGGTAAGAGGTGAGGTACTGTGTACAGTATATTTTGGGAGAAATTACTCCCAGAAATGCAATAATTGCAAAAATAATGCTCAGTTGATACACCACACCCAAGTTCTACATGTGTTATAAGGCTCGTATGACTGAATAGAAACCACAAAAGGTATTGTTGCAGTTCAAAAAATACTTCAGCTTTTATTATGCAAAAATACAAAAAGTTAGAAAAATGATTTGCTTAGCAATTGGTCTTCATAGAAATCACATTCATGGTGGCTCATACTTGAGATATCAGAAAAGAAGGCCAATCCAAATATCTATGAAGATCACGTACAACATGACTTGAAGTAATGCAAGTAATATTTTAAGCAACACTAGTTTGTCTTGAGCTACGAAAGCTCTTCATCAGGCCTTAATTGTCAAAATTATCCTCTGGCCAAGTATAGACACCTCTGAATCTCTTGCACAGTGGCATTTGTTTTTCCAGTTCTGTGGATGGTGTCTGGAACTGCCTGGTGGGAGTTGGCATCTCATTATGTTTATGCAATTGAACTTTGTCCCTCTGTTCTAGGCCAGAGAAGAATTTTGACTATAAAGGCCTGGTGAAAACTCAAAATGAGCTTCCGTAACTCAAAATTAACTAGTGTCCGTTGCCTGAAATATTACTTCTATTACTCCAAGCCATTTTATGTGATTTTCATCGAGATTTGGATTGGCCTACTTTTATGATGTGTAATAAAAGTTGAAGTATTTTTTGAACTGCAACTATACCTCTTGTAGTTTCTCACATTCTCCTAAGTTATAACATATGGCAGGAGAGACCAGCAGGGATGCGTGGAAGAAGGGACTGACATAGTGGGCTGTAAAGGAGGACTGGCAGGGCAGGAAGAAAGGACTGGCAATGGGACTGAAAGGATTTAGCAGTCAGAACAGCATGACAATGTGCTGTGGCAGGACATTCCATTCAGGGGCTCTCCAGGAAGGTGGCCAGTGGAGGAATGTGCAGACAGTGTTCAAGCTAGCCCAGCTGAGCTCTAGGAATAGCATTGGCAGACACAGTGGAAGAAAACTCGTCCACAGCTGGATCATCAAGTAAGAGAGTTTTATTGCTTAGTATTTGAGGCTAAGCTGCCCATGTGAACTAGCTGGGCACTTGCTCGCTCATCTCCTGTCTCCATATAAAAATTATCCTAGGGTCATAGAAGAAAAGGGAGGGTGCTGGCGCTCATGGAATGCTAAATGTGAAGCTGCAAAACCAATGGGCTTGTCTTCTAGCTGGGATTAATTGGACTATAGACTGGACTATAACAGGTGAGCACATGAAGTAGTTAAATAAACCAAGATTGTAGTTGACTGAGTCATGGAAGGAGTCGGTGCACCAACCTGTAATTCCAAATGCGTTTTAATTTGATGTAGGTGAACAATCGCATACATATTTAGTCCTATGCTAGTGAAGGCCAAGCAGGTGGATACATAGAGCAATGTCACCGAACAACCTTTTTTTTTTTTTTTTTTCTATTCCAGTTTTTTTAATCCATTGGGAGAGCAGGTGCACTGTAAGGAGTGAGGTGCAGGCAGAAGTGGGAAAGTTCTAACCCTTCCCCTTACTAAAGGGTTTTCAGCTTTCTCCGCACAGGAAAGATTCCCTCACTTCTGTTTTTGTAGAATAAATTTGCCTTCTCTTTTGACACCGCATGAGTGGAGGGAAATGTTTCCACCAGGAAGTAGACATCAGAAAAGGAAGGCAATGGAATCAGTCATTCTTTACAATCTATTACATACATGCCTGGACTTCCACTTAACATTTTTGTGTATTTAGATGTTTAGTAGTTGAGGTTATTATACTCCTAAAAGAATATAATCCTATCTAATATAGTGTTGTGCTGATTGACCTAGAGCCAAAAGAAAGATGAACTTTCAGGAGATAATTGCCAAGAAGGTGCCAGCCAGGTTGGTGGATTTGTTGGCTTTTGCAGTGGTCAGTCTCTTGCATGATGCGCTTGTCATCCATACATATGTTGTCTTTTTATTTGCATATTGCATTGGCTGGGACAGTCAAGGTGATGTACAAGTCATATTGCAAACTGTGCTCATGTAATTGGCTCAAACAGCAACGGCAGCTTTTTTTTTTTTACTTTTCTTTTTTTTTCATTGTGGTGTTATTATGCAGATTTCTTTAATAGTATTATGTATTTTATTTCAAAAGTCATTTTGCCTACATTGCTTATTTTTTGTTGTAGAAGCAAAAATTCCATATATGTAAGCACTGAAATATTGTTTATTTCCGCATTAAATTATTTGCATATTTTCAAAGCCGATTTTCAGTATTAAAAAAAAAATCTTAGTGTTAATCCCTCCAACGTCTGAACAGGTACAGTAACTGCAATGATTTTTGTTTTCAAGGCACCTTGTTTTCAAGCAAGAATATGGGATATGACCAATGTCAGATTCAGTTCACACTGCAATGCAAAATTACCCCTTTTTTGTCGGTTTTGCCGGATCACAACAGATCACAAAACTGAGTCAAATGGATCTTATTCATTAATAGGACCTGTTGGATTGGTTGTGGTAAAACGCAACCCAAGAAATGCAACCTGCACAATAATTCCGGACAGTGTATGCGTTTCCCACAGGAGCCTGTGGTGGGAACGCACTTTCCTTGGCTCTAACCAGAGCACAAAGCACCACCGGAGCAGACCTTGTACTGTCCCATTTGGGTGGCCATCAATGCTCTGTCTTGATGAGAACCAACTGAGCCTTATGGTGGCCACTAATGAGCCAATATTTTTTTTGTCAAATCAACATTTATATGTAATATAAGGGGCTGCCTAAAATATCCATTCAAAATATTGACTTCTCTCCTCTACTGCATAGATTTGGTAAGATTGGATCATTAGTGGCCAACTTTATTTTCTTCCTCATTCTTCTTCTCCTACTCTGGAGAAGTAATGCCCCCTCCCTCCCTCAACACTTTCAGCTTTCCAGTGTTCTCCCAGAATGTTTCTTCACTCGGGTGGCAGAAAAATGTAGGCGGGTGGAGCAAGACAGTGAAGCACGTCATCTGTGCGCACACACAGAGGCGTAGTGTCAGATGACGGTGCGGCTATAGCTGTAATGCTATAGTCCACGCCCTGTGTGAAGGTAATTTGGGGTTCCAGCGATTGCCAGACCCCAAATTACTTCCCCCTTCATGTTGCTACGCCTCAAACAGGGAATAGTATTAATGCCACCCAGTGATTTAGCGGCAGCAGGGTGAGCCATCATTTGGCTTGCCCTGCGCCCATCTGACCAGGCAGCGAACTCATACATACATGCAGGACGGAAATGAAGGGCTAGGGCAGGCATGGGCAAACTTGGCCCTCCAGCTGTTGAGGAACTACAAGTCCCACAATGCATTGCAGGAGTCTGACAACCACAGTCATGACTCATAAAGGCAAATGCATTGTGGGATTTGTAGTTCATTAACAGCTGGAGGGCCAAGTTTGCCCATTCCTGGGCTAGGGCTTCCATTCTTCCATAAGAGCATTGCCAAAGGCCTCTGACAGGGCGCGCACAAACACACACACCCATACACCCACCCATTCACAGAATTCAACTATAAAAAAAATATAAACAGGTTTGTTTGGAAAAAAAAATTAAATGCAAAACAAATCCAACTGAAATGGAACTGTTATGTAGGTTAGCACTGCTTTATAAAATTTCTGAGCATTCATCACCTTATAAGTACTAAAATTCTTTGGCTGTGAAACGGAATAAAACCAAGGCTTAGGCACACAATTCCTAATACTGGCAATAACCAGCAGCATAGCAAAAATTTAGGCAGGGAACACGCTTGTCTTTCCGTTTTCTGCTGGCATTTTTCTGTGTACCTTTTCTGCACACCACATGTGTTTTTATGCAGGAAAATTGTGCGCATTTTTCCCCAGCAGCTAATGTAATTGCTAAAAACTGACAAATGTGCAGAATTATCATGCAGAATGTCCGGTTTTTTTTCTTTTCCTGCGAAACGCATTACGGTAAGTGTGAATTAGCCCATTGATCGACATGAGTTCTCTGTTTTTCTGTGTAGAAAATGTACATGAAAACAGTCAAGTGTGTTCCATGCCTAAGGGCTGGTTCAGACGGACGTTTGCAGAGCGTTTACAGCCAGCGTTCAGGGCTTGGTGTTAAACGCTCCCATTCAAGTGAATGGGAGCGTTTGTACCAAGCTTTCAAGCGCGTTTACACAAACGCGGCGTTTGGGTCCCGATTTTCTCTGGCGTTCAAGGAGCCCCTGGAAGCTACATGTAGCTTCCAGGGGAGGTTAACCGCGACGGCTAATGTCCCCCTAGGGGAAGAAAAAACGCGACCGCATCCAAACGCACACGAACGCTGCTGAACGCGACGCCAGCAAACGCAACGCCTCCAAACGTCCGTCTGAACCAGCCCTTAGTCTTACAGGCATTTCAGAAGCACATGAAAAGGCGGGCCAGCTTGGACTGCAGTGAATATTAATAAGGATGAGGCTTGCAGCTCAGCTCTCTTAGTGTCAGTAGCATAGAGTGTGAGGAAGATAGTCTGCTGTACTTCTGTACAGCGTTGCACTTCTGTGCAGCGCTGCTGCCACCTAGAGGATCCAGCCTGAATTACAACATTGTTTCCTGCATTATCGAGTGAGGGGAGAGAGAGGAAGCTAGATACTAGGGGAAATCAGCTGGGTGCTCGGGAAGATCAGGTGGGCGGCGCACCCGGCTGAAAAGGCTTGGGGAGAACACTGCTCTCTATGGGAGAACTGTGGCTTGGGCGCCTAGAATCTCAAAACCTCCTTCAGTTTTTTTTGTGGCAGGTGGTAATACCTTTCACATACAGGACTTTGCATTGTACTCTGTGCTGAATAGAACAGCTTAGTGGCATTCATGTAACCAGACTGAAGCATAACACTAAGGTATCTGGAAAACAAATTCTATAATTTCAGCTACTGCCCCCGAGGTATTCTGAGAGTGGGAAGGATATAAATACTTGGGTTCAGTCTTAACCTGGTAATTTATCATTTGTTTTAGATACAAGTAAGGCCACTGCTTTATATTGGTCTCAAATAATAATCAGATTAAATAAGCTTTATCATGTAAATGTCCATGTTAGAGACACTGAAGCTAAAAAAAAATGATATAATGAATTGGTTGTGTTGTATGGATAATTACTAAAACATTAGTAGCAAACAAAATATTCTCATATTTTCATTTTCAGTTGTAATTTTTTTTTATTTTTTTTTATAACATTGCATCATTCTCTAATATTTGCAGTTTACACACTACTCAGCATTCTAAATGATTTTACAGAGCAGGCAAGTGAACTTTTGAACCCTTCTCTGCAGAGAAAAAAAAAATACAATGACTGACAGTTGAGACAACAAGCTTCAGAAGACAGAGCTCTCTGCAACTTTGAAAGTTGTGGAGCTCAATGGCTCTTTTGCATAGATAATTGTAGTTTCTTATCTCTTCCTGTACTGGAAACAATATTAGACTTGTGTCCCTGCTTCTAATGATTTATTTCTTAGCTGTACTACACATGCAAATCATTTTCATCATTTTTTTGCACTTCAGTGTCTCTAAGTTCAGAGAATGTATTTCATAGCTACAAGTTGTAATCTCTTCCTTGTGTGGTGACCAAAATGTTAAGGTAAGTAGCAGGGCTGTGGAGTCGGAGTCGGAGTCGTGGAGTCGGAGTCGTGGAGTCGGGCAATTTTGGGTGCCTGGAGTCGGAGTCGGGAAAAAATGCACCGACTCCGACTCCTAATGAATTTGTAACTGTAATTAAAATAGAAAATATGATAAAATGTTCTATTTCTCAGATAATAGTCATTAAAAATAATGTATATATACAGTAATAGCTGTGCTTAGTCCACAAAAATGAAATAAACCAATCAAAATTAGTTACTTGTGCTGCTTCAATAAAGCAGTCCCCGTATTTTTAAGGTCAGATATACATATCTGATTGTGACTGTATATATGATGCGTACACAGGAATCTCTTATATATACTAAATAACATCTATGCTGTAAGAATAAAGCCTCATGTGTAGCTGTGTCACTAATAGAGATGGTCAATGAGATGGAAATAATTCTGCACTGATGCTGATTTATGCAAATGTA
Organism: Hyperolius riggenbachi; assembly: GCF_040937935.1. Classification (NCBI taxonomy): domain Eukaryota; kingdom Metazoa; phylum Chordata; class Amphibia; order Anura; family Hyperoliidae; genus Hyperolius; species Hyperolius riggenbachi. The sequence continues at coordinate 410,212,454 of NC_090646.1, read as the reverse complement.
TGCACTCCCTTTGCTGATGAAATCAAATAATTTGATATGTTATTAAAATTTGGTTTGGTGACTACAAATTAAAGGGTACCTGAGACGGATGAAAAGTAAAGTTTTATACATACCTGGGGCTTCCTCCAGCCCCCTTCAGGCTAATCAGTCCCTCACTGTCCTCCACCACCCGGATCTTCTGCTATGAGTCCTGGTAATTCAGCCAGTCAGCGCAGTCCGGCCGCATGCCACTCCCACAGCCATGAACATTCTGCACCTGCGCAATAGTGCTGTACAGGTGTAGTATGCTCCTAGCGGTGGAGTGTGTTCATGCGCACTACGCCAGACTGGCTCAAGTACCTGGACTCATAGCAGAAGATCCAGGTGGTGGAGGAGTACAACGAGGGACTGATTATCCTGAAGGCGGCTGGAGGAAGCCCCAGGTATGTATAAAACTTTAATTTCATCTGTCTCAGGTTTACTTTGTTACACAGTAGTACTATACTCTACATATGCACTCCTCACAGAGCTGCAGGGAATCCACTGAGAATGCTGTGCACATTGAACACAGAGGTGTTGTCTGTTTACAATCTCCTCATTCCCCTGCAGAGTACCTGCACATCATTCTTACATGTACCCACACTTACATTGCCTAGGGCCTGATAGATGTTCTTTGTTCCGGTTTGTACCTTTTACAAGTACTATTACTAAGGACTAGTTTTAGTCTAAAGGGAATAAATATAGTAGTCTACATATCCTTCTCACTTCAGTTGTCTTGTAAAATTCCTAAGCGTTGGCAGTTATGAGACGAATTTCATGTTACATACTTTTAATCAACAAAATTGTAATATGCAAATTAGAGGAGTCGGAGTCGTGGAGTCGGAGTCGGAGTCGGTGGAATCCTAAACTGAGGAGTCGGAGTCGGTGGATTTTTGGACCGACTCCACAGCCCTGGTAAGTAGTTGTTCTGATACTGGTAAAGGACTGGCCACTTCTTTGTAAGGGCAGAGTTCATAATGAAGCCAGATTTATCAGTCTTCAAATGTTTCCTGGTGAAACTGGTTCCTTTACCGCATTCATTTTCTACTTCGTCTTTCTCTAATGGCCTAACATGCTTGGGTATGGACTGAACCAGTAAACACCCCTGGCCCAGTTTTCAAGCCTAGATCTCATAACTTGCTGGCCATGGCAGTGTTAGAACTTTTTGTGAATTAGATTTGCAGATACATGCCATAATGTGTGCTGAGGGCCCAGTCAGTTGCACGCACATTCAAATAAGCCATTCCGTTTTCCTGTTACAATTCATGCTCATCTTTTCAGTTTTATATTAGGGCAACATTACTGCATTGGCCAATAAAGTCCAAATAAAGTCATCTGACATGGTCAGAATAGAGAAAAATCCAGTGAATTTCTAAAGTCCATTTATTTTCCACTTTGTGCATGAAGGATTGTTGAAGGTACCAAGAAAGGTGATTCATAAGGTCCGTACACACGTCGGACTGGAGGCAACGACGGGTCCGTCGTTGCCTCCCGCTGGTTGGGCGTTTCAACGACAGTCCGACGTGTGTACGCACTGTCGGCGGACTGATAGGCCTGGAACCCACTGAAAACAGCAAACGCAAAACGCTACCGCTAGAGTTTTGTCTGAGCGGTTTGCAAGCGGATTCATGCGCGTTTGCGGTCGCGTTTTGCAACATTGTATTTTTTTGCTCAGCGGTTGTGTAGCGTTTTGTGTTTTGCGTTTTTATCCTGATTGGTCCTGTGAATTATTTTTAATTTTGTTACAGTGTGCTGAACCGCAAAACGCTAGCAAAACCGCTCAGTTTAAGTTTTGCTGAGCGTTTCTGCTAGCGTTTCAATACTTTACATTGAAGCGCTAACGCTCCCAAAATGCTGCATGTCCTGCGTTTGCGTTTCTGGGAAACGCAAACGCTCCTGTGGAAGTTGCCCCATCCATTAACATCAGCTGAGCGTTTTGGCAAAACGCTAGCGTATCGCAGCGCTGCCAAAATGCTCAAAAAAACGCTCTTGTGGGTTCCAGCCCTCACAGCTGTTTCTGAGCGATCCGCCGTGCGGATCGCTCAGAAACAGCCATATCAGTCCGCCGACAGTGCGTACACACGCCGGACTGTCGTTGGAACGCCCTCCCAGCGGGAGGCAACGACGGACCCGTCGTTGCCTCCAGTCCTGCGTGTGTACGGACCTATAGAGATGGTCAATTAGATGCTAATCATTCTTCTTTGCATGCAGTTGTATTACACATTGTATGCAGCTTAGCAATGGTCAATTAATTTACTGGGACAGTGCATTTGATTTACCCAATTCTAAGCCTCTTACAAATTGACCTAACAAATACAACAAACCGCATGATATAGCATGTCAAATGTATACATTTTTTTCTATTGCACTACAATTCCATAGTAAGGGGATAAAGCAAGCTGGTTGCCCTCAAGTATACATAGTTCCACTCATCATGCATACTAATAAAACAGTGCTACTTGGGCCCCAGATAAAGTGACTTAATTTTCTTTGCCATGGCTATTCAGCTTAGGTATACACCATACAATTTTCTGTGATGCTGGGAATACACGGCTTGATTCTGAGCCATTTAGATGGCTCAATAGATAATTTCCGACACATCCAATCTCCCGCTCGATCATTTCGCCGCTCGATTCCGCATTGAGGACAATGCAAAAAAGCTAAGAAAAATGAGCAGAAGAGAATCGCCTGCGTAATCGAGCGGGGAATCGATTGAACGGGAGATTCAAGCGGAAAGATCAAGCCGTGTATGCCCAGCATTAGATTTTCTGTTAAGCTGGCCATACACTGGCCCGATTTGCCGCCATTTCGACAGCAGATTCGATCACTGGGATCGAATCTGCTGCCAATCGTTCGCGCTACACGCCGAATATCGATCCATTTCGTCCGATCCCGTCGATCGCTCCGTGCGGAAAATTACCGTCGATCGCCCGCGGGTAGGGAGCGCGTCGCTAGCGGCGTTCGAGTGCCCGAACGCAATAGAGCGGCAATACATTACCTGCTCCGCTGGCGCGACTACCCCCGGTCACCGCTGCTCCGTGTCCGCGCTGGTCTCCGGTATGCTTCAGTTCCTCCTGCCCGGCAGGAAGTTTAAACAGTAGAGGGCGCTCTACTGTTTAAACTTCCTGCCGGGCAGAAAGAAGTAAAGCATGCTGGACCAGGAGACCAGAGCGGAGAAGACAGCGGAGACCTGGGGACTGGAGTCGCGCCAGCGGAGCAGGTAATGTATGCGGGCGGGGGGAGCGGCAGCAGCACCACCACCACCACAACAGATTGTTTCAGGCTGAAATCGCTTCACAATCTGTTTGCAGTAAAGGCAGCCATACGATCCCTCTCTGATCAGATTCGATCAGAGAGGGATCTATCTGTTGGTCGAATCTGATGGCAAATCGACCAGTGTATGGCTACCTTTAGATTTATCTGCCAGATAGATAATTTCCACCATGTTGAAAATTATCTATCTAACCATCTATCTGCCTAACAATTAGGCATTGTTCTACTCAGCAGGAGATAACCAGAAGACAATGCACCAGAGATAATGACCAGTCTCTGCAGAAAATAATCTAAACCCAGCATTAGATTATTTTCTGCAGAGAATGGTCATTATCTCTGGTGCATTGTCTTCTGGTTATCTCATGCTGAGTAGAACAATGCCTAATTGTTAGGCAGATAGGTTTTTCTGCTCGATTTTCCACCATTTTTTCCGCTCGATTCTGCGATCTACTCTCTTATCTTTCGCTCGTTTTTCTTATCTTTTTTCCATTCATTTCTATGAGAATTCGAGTGCAGAATCGATCAGAAGGAATATCGGACATGTCGGGAATTATCTATCGGATCCATCTATTGAGTGGAAAAACATATCGTGTGTACCCAGCATTACAGAAAATCTAAAAGAAAAATCTAACAGAAAATTGTATGATGTGTACTAGGCATAACATAGCACCAAATCCAGCAATTTCAGGGTTAACAGACAGTAATTAACAAAGAATCACACTACAATCCCTCCAAAGAATGCTATTCCATGGGCTTATAATGTTTTCAACCACACCGCTTCTGTTGTCAATAAGCCAATAATTATCATTATTATTATTCAGTATTTGTATCGCGCCAACATCTTCTGCAGCCCTGTACAGGCCTGTTGTCTTTTCCCTGAACTATCCCTCCAAGGTGCTCACAATCTAATCCATACCATAGTCCAATGTCCATCATAATCTAGGACCAATTTTTAGGGGAAGCCAATTAATTATCTGTACGCTTTTGGGACACCGGAATGCCTAGAGGAAACCCACGCATACATGGGGAGAACATACAAACTCCTTGCAGATAATGCCCTGGGTGGGATTCGTACCACTAAAGTGTATTTCTTGAGAAACCACCTTCTGAAACCTGATGGTGTGCTATGTGCTTGCAGATCTACTGGGTTGCCGCAGTTTGCAGCAAAAACTGACCACGGTGTCTAGCAAATACCTTGCCAATATAAAGACGGTGGTCTCTCAGCCACACCTGTCCAAGGATAATCTATCGCCTCAGGTTCTCCTGTTTTTCCGTGACATGCCAGGAGACAGCAGTCAGGAATTGCTATGAACAGTGGTGATCCACGTGCCACTTGGTAGCGGTTAGCAGATTCTGGCTGCAGGGAGGTGGGGCAAAGCTCTGTATCCTCCAGTTAAAGAGTAACTGTCAGGCTGCAGAAGCTAATTTAAACATCTATTCTCCTGTGTTAAACAGTTTAGAAGGAAGCCAAAAAGCCATTAGTGAAGATAAAAATCTCAGTTACCTTTGATGTGTGCTTATCAAAAAAGCTGTTAGACCTAAGAGGACGCAAGCCGCATACTATACTGCAAAGCATTCTGGGGCCCTCCCCTCGGCTACTAATGAGAGGTTACAGCAGCTTGTAATCAGTCCAGCGTGTAGCACTGATAAATCTCCGGGCAGAGTACACTGCAGGAGTCAGCTATTGTTCCTAGCCACATGGCTCATTAATATTCACTGCACACTGTGTTATTCAGTACGAGCTTTTCTGTGATCAGGAAGCAGGCAGGACATGACACATTTGACAGAAAAACATGGAACCTGCCATGAGCTGTCAGGAGCATCAATCTCTGCATATACTATATAAAAATTCTGTGACGTACAAACGTGGACAGTGAAATGCATATGTAATGTAAGTACAGCCAATCTTTAGCTACTGATATGTGTTTATTTTCTCTGAGACCTTATACCTAACAGCTCCTCTTTAAGTAACATGTTTCACTTCCAACCTGAATTTCATCAGATGTGTATAGCAGCAATGCTTCTTTAAGAAGTTTACAGCATTATGCTAATTACCATAAGGGGAACTCCTACCTTGCTTATTCTGCACAACATGCATCCACAGCTCACATAGTATGTATATCTATAACCTATACACAATTGTTAGAATACCTTCAAATATATTCCATATTCAAACCCTGTGGCACCCTAGTGCCACATTCATAGATCCTTTGACATTCCTTTTGAATAGAATTGTATCTAAGTCCCCTCATCTATAACTTATTCTACGTTTTATTTTAAAGAGAGTCTGAAGCCTAAAAAAAAAACCTTTTTTTACTGGGCAGTCCTCTTCAGCAATAAGACCATAGCTAAAATGCTGCATTCCTGCGGCAGAACAATCAATTTCCGCTGGGCACAATTCGGGGCTCCTTCCAGGTAGAGACGGAGCTTTGTGCAGTAGCTCTGCCTCTTCTCGCGTCAATCTCCGCCTCTTTCCAGCCCTCTCATTCTGGTTTCACTGAGAGGGGCGGGAGGAGGCAGAGATTGACGCGAGCAGAAGCAGAGCTACAGCGCAAACCTCCGCTTCCCCCGGACAGCAAAATCCACGACCTGGAAAGACGTAGAATATTGTCCTGGGATTTCGGGGGTATGTATTGATCTTTCTGCCTCGGGATTGTGGTGTTTCAGCTATGCTCTTATTGCTGAAGAGGACTGCCCGGTAAAAAAAGGTATTTTTTTTTAGGATTCAGACTCTCTTTAAAGAGAACCAGAGACGAATAAATATCATTTTTACATACCAGGGGCTTCCTCCAGCCCCATCGGCCTGGATCGCTCCCACGCCGCCTTTCTCCGCTGCCTCTGTCCGCCGGTACCGGGTCCCGTCATTTCGGCCAGTCGACACAAGCGCAGTGCGCTCCCTCCGTACTGCGCATGCATACAGAGCCGGAAGACTGTCCGCGTCCGGCGGAAGTGACGGGACCAGCGATAGAGGCAGCGGAGGACGGCGGCGTGGGAGCGATCCAAGCTTATGGGGCTGGAGGAAGCCCCAGGTATGTGGAACATCTTTTTTTCATTTTTAAAATACGTTAATCTCTGGTTCCCTGTAAGTCCTTTTTTCAGAAATATTGATGACATTTCTCAACTTAAGTCTTATCTTATTTTTCTTTGTAATATATCTAATATGTTCTGATTTTCGTAGTTTAAACATTCTTTTTTCAATATAATTAAGACCACAGGCACAGTTCAACTGATAAATTATCTTTTGGACTGGCAGTTGATACAGCTGTGTATACTGAGCTTTTCATTACCGCTGGAGTCACAAATTGGTCCCCCACCTCCACATATGCACAGATGTTACAATCACGACATCTATGCGTGCCTGTTTGTCCTCTGTTTTTGTATTTCTTTACTGCGCTCTCTTATAACTAAATAATAACGTCCTACAAATTAAGTGAAATTTTCTTGCAAGCTGGAATTATTTGCATGCCATTGGCCATCTCTTGTAGATACATTCCCAGCCATTTTGCATTTAGGTGACAGGTATTCAGCCTGGAGTTTGGGAGTCCCAAGATGCACTTTAAAACTTTATAAAATATAGATGCTAGGTTTATTTTAACTTTAGCCACAGAGATGTTATCCTGTATAGACACGAGCAATGTCATGTGCACTGTTTAGCTTCTTGTTTCAGTCATGGGAGATCGCACCCATGTTTTTAATTTGTGTACCTGTTTTTGCCCCTATCGTACTGTTTTGTTTCTTCTCTATACTTTCTTGTTGTGGTTTTTGTTTTTTGTGTTTTTCGCTTTTGCATAGAGTAAAGGGGTCTATTAGACTTAGATTTACTGGAATGCGTCTTTCAAGGGTAGGGCGAGATCCTTCAGATTTTCTTTTCTTATTTTCTTATGATTTGGTCTACTGATTTTGCATATTCATACCCTGATAAGCAGCATTTGGATATTGCTTGAATACATTTACCCTTCTTTTGAATGGTTCATTTTTTTGGGTTGTGCTTTTGCCCTCTGTGTAGTTCTAGCAAGGAGGTTGTCTGATTATTCATGGCTGGTTGACTACAAACTGAGAGGAAAAAGTGCATTTTATAAGAAATGCAAAATGTGCATTTTATCTCCAGAATGGCAGACACGGCTATCTAATATGCCAAATATGTTGCTGGTAAAATAATGCTTTTATGTTAGTAGCATTTATGTATTATCTATGTGGTGTTCTTGTTATCCTTCCGAGAAGCAGTGGATTAAAGCACAACTCTGGGCATTGTCTCTATATATCCTGGTCAATCCCTGTATGCACTGCTCCACATTAGATCTCCAACCAAGAAATGTGATCATCTGCCTTTATTTGCTGGGTAGGTGGACCCTGTTAAGTGGTATCACAGCTTTATGGTTTATCTGATACCAATGAATGGGATTATAAGTAATCTTGGAGTTGTACTTTAATTTCTATGTATAGCACACATTTGTTTTATTGCTACTGTATGTTTTCTTTCTGGGCTGATGTTTTCCCTTACCTGCCTGTTTATGTGCTCTATTAGGAGGAAGATGAAGTTCCTGATGATGAAACCCTGAACCAAATGATTGCTCGACGTGAGGAAGAGTTTGATCTTTTCATGGTAAGAAAGCTAAAATGATAATCTTAAGTGATTTTTTTCCCCTACCTTGTAATTTCCATTCTGATTTTTATTTAGCTTTGAAAAAATATATACAATAGCTCAGAATCATATATACCATATTTTTTGGGACTAGAAGATATACACCTTTTCTCCCCTAAAAATGGGAGGCGGGGGAAACGAGGTACATCTTATAGATCAGGGGGCAGGAAGCTTTTTGGCTGAGAGCGATAAACACCACATTTTAAAATGTATTTCCCTGAGAGCCATACAATATGTTTCAAACTGGGACAGTGCACATGCGCAACAGAGGGCTCCCTTCCCTGTTCTATGGTGATGTGTATACAGTTGATCCGCCAAGCAGTGGAAGTGTCACACATCTTCAGCTTTTCTTGGGTTTGTGTAACATCAGCAATTTCCCTGAGAGCCAGACAGGAGAAACGCCGACTAACAGCTTGTACAATTAGCTAGATGACTTGAGAAATGATTCACTTTGTAGGACGAGATCCCCGCACTTTGACCCAATAGGCTGCTTGTCAAGTGACAGGCAGCCTATTGGGCCAATCAAAGTGCGGGGCTCTCGTCCTACAAAGTCACTGGACCTGACAGGGTCCAGAGTGGAACAATTGGAGCAGCTGTTAGTTTTGGGGGAAACGTGAGTAAGTTAGTAGTGCATGCTATAGCAGTAGCTTGCCTACTTTGAAAAGTTTACTTGCGCTGCCACACTAAGCTGGGCTGCTTGAGCAGTGCAGCTTATTAAATCAACCCCTACTGATTTGTCTGTGAGCCAGATTCAGCCATCAAAAGAGCCACATCTGGCTCCCGAGCCATAGGTTCCCTACCCCTGTTATAGAGCAAACGCTATGCTAGGGACCAATGCACTCCTGTATGTGCTAGCAATTAATTCCCTCATCTGCGCTAGCAATCCATGCCCCCGTCTGTGCTGCTTGTCCCCACGTGGCAACAGCAGTTAAAACCGCAGTGTAAGCCCTCCCTGTCCATCCAGGGCGATCCATGCCCTCCGCCACGTGACTTCTTCCGGCTTTTAAGGTTGCTTGCGCCCATACAAGGCATCATTTACTGGGGGAGGTAAAATTTACGCATCTGGCCACCATTTATTATACAGTAAATATGCAGAAAATGACTAGTACAGTTTATACAGAAATCAGGCCATCACAATAGATTTCAGCACATAACCTGGACTGTGAAATTAAATATAGCTCTTAATCTCTCCTTTACTAGCACTAAAAGGCTGAAAAAAATCCTAGCTCACAGCACAGTGATAGGAATAATCTTGTTAAAAAAAAACCAAAAAAAAAAAAACAATGCAGTACTATTCCTTGTCCGTTCAATTTAGCTCTGCTGTTTCGTGCCTGAAGACCAGCGTTATGCAGCCCAATACAATCGGCGTAAACAAGCTTATTGTTCATCTGGGCACCAGCGTTTAGCTGTGACATAGCTATTGCCCCCACCCAAAAAGTTATTGGCCAAAAGTGAACATTTTGTCCAGATGGTGTTCATTTTGGCATCAGTTACTTCAATCTCGTGGTCCTAGCTCAGAAGCCATCAGTCTCTGGTGCTTCAGTATGGTGTCAGTGACACCCCTCTAGGTGTGTCTTGTAGTCCAAAGCGCCTTATAGTCCCAAAAATACAGTAATCTTATTGGCCCCTATTCAATTCACTTTTTCTCCTAGGTGAGATTTTCACACTTTATCAACAAAATGCCTTTTAAGCCAGCAGCAAGCAAGAAAATAATTTCGCTGAAAAATTATATTAAAAAGATAAAAAATGATCTACTAGGAAAAAACGTAGGAGAAAAAGTGAACTGAATTAGGGCCATTATCTTTTATTGCTGGAAAAACTCATAATTTTTAAATTCCTTCACATGTATGGCTGTAGGATGCTTAGTGCAGTCCAAAAGTAGTTTTAACTTTATTGCACACAAAAATCCAAAAGTTTATTTCAATAGAATTCGATCAATCATATCAATCAATCGATCTTCATGAGAATCAAGATTGGGTCGTTAATCAGATTCATTTAATTCAACCAATTCTTAATGAAGATTTAATAATATGTTGTTTGGCTCAACGTGATAAACATATTGTTTTGGGCTTCAGAGCCCATCTAGTGTACAGAGAGACACTTCCACCACCAAGCGGTGCTGCAATGCTGACCCTATCCTCTGGATCCCGATTACATCATATGTGATTGGAACCCAGAAGATGATTCAGAGGAAGAGGAGAGCTGATCCAGTGTCCAGACAAGTAAATATGAAAGCGTTGCATAGGCTGCATTAGGCAGCCACGTTTTGCCAGCCTCCACTGCCCTGCCAAGAGTTGTCTACAAGGAGACAACTTGGGAGGAGCTGCTAATAGGTTAAGGACGTTTCTGCAACCTAATCTCTGACCTAATACAGTGTAATACACAGGCAAACCTGTATAAATACAGCACACAATTTCTCAATATTCATTTGAGTTATTGAAGGTGAAAAGGTCACCATCACCCAGATTACCTACCGTACATAAATATAGTTAAACCTCATTTGGCCTAAAAAAAATTAGACCAAATGTGGAAAACTGCTGATAGATTCCATAGCAGATTTTAGGTTTCAAGTGGCCTGAAGACCCCTCTAATGCTAGGAAAATTCTGCTTCATGCTGATCATAATGTTTGTGTTGAGGTTTTATGCTAAACTGAAAAACCTTCTTTCATTTGTAAGTTTATTATGTTGACCTTTCTGTTGTAGCGTATGGATCTTGATCGCCGTAGAGAGGATGCCCGAAATCCTAATCGCAAGCCACGTTTGATGGAGGAAGATGACCTTCCATCCTGGATTATCAAAGACGATGCAGAAGTTGAGCGTCTCACTTGTGAAGAGGACGAGGATAAAATATTTGGCAGAGGATCACGTCAGCGAAGAGATGTAGATTACAGTGATGCACTTACAGACAAACAGTGGCTCAGAGTAAGTCTGTGCATATGTATTGTTCATACTCCTTAATAGTATGTACAGTATGTTTGTGGATGCTTTAGTATGTTAACATGGTCTTACATAAACACTGTCATGTGTTCTGACTAAAATTGTAAATCTGTTGCAGCAATTAGTGCAATACAGTTTGTCAAAAGCGAAAAGGTAGGAAAACTTTCATATTTAGACAGGCAGTAAATATGGCCACTGGTTCTCTACAAATCTATTCAGCTTAAAAGTATGTTTGAACTACTAGGCTGGTTTTGGATTCTCTTCAGCATTTCCTGAGATGTTGATTGTAAATCTTGATTTTGAATCTGCTGTCGTAAAATGAGCTATAAGCTGTGTAGTACGCAGCTTTACTGAAAGTTTAAAGTGGATCCGAGTTGAAAAACTAACTAGAACAAGTAACTTGTCTATATATCTTATCTAAAGTTTAGATAGTTTATGCAGCAAATCTAGCTGCAAACAACTTCAACAGTATATGATTATTTCTTCCTGTGATACAATGAGGGCAGTCATGTTCTGTTTGTCACATTACACACAGGCAAGCTGCTGTGCATCTCCAGCCCTCAGCCTGTGAATAATTCACTCCCCTCTCCTCCTCCCTCCTTCTCTCTTCCTCTGAAATCTCTGGCTAGTAACACCTCCTCCTGCCCAGACTGAGCTCCCATAAGCCCTTGCTACATCTGTCTCAAAGTGCCAAGTGCTTGTTTAGTTTATATGGAATTAAAGTATTAAAACGAAAAAAAGTATTTGGCTTGAGGAATGCCCTATAAACTATATGAAAGGAACACAATTATGCAATGTTAAAGCTTGGGTCAAAAAATCATATACTTGCCTAAGAAGAGGTAATTATCTGGATCCTATAGAGGCTTCCCACCGCATCCTCTGGTCCGCCCTTGCCACTCGCAACCCCCCTTCCCCAAAGATTTCCGACAAGGGATTGTTGGTAATCCTAATAAGGGCTGCACTCCTCTTCAGTTACGAGTGTGGCCATACTGCATCAGCGCGAGTACGGCTATGCCTGCGCAGTAAGCTGAAGCTGCTCATGCATGAACTGCTGTGTGCTACTGCGCAAGCACGGCCATGCACATGCGGCTGCAGCACGCCCATGCTGGAGGAGGAGTGCAGCCCCAATCAGCTGGAAGGACAGCGTGGGAAGCCTCTGGAGTATCCAGAGGCTTCCCTCTACTTAGGATTGTATGTGGTTTCTTCACCCAAACTGTGGCTCAGGTCTACTTTAAGGGCCCTTTTACACTTACTGAGCCACATTGCATTGTCCTACTGCACTTCTTGCAATGGCCATTAAAGCCGATGGAACAGGATTCCTGCGATGTGATGGCAGTGCTCCAGCTGATGCAGGAGCTTCAGTTCATGACCATGCATGGCACTTGTCCAGCATTTTACACGTCTGAAGGGTTCCACTTTTTGAAGGCATGTTTACGCCAATTTCCCTGTTAACGCAATCTGCTGCATATACTAAAGTTTGTGAAATGGTGTGTTGCGTTGCAATAGGGTTTTTGCAGTGCACAAATCACACCAATGTAGAAAGACCCTCAATGAAACACTGCCTGTAGTTACTACAGTTTTCTTTTTGCTTAAAGGGCATCTGTAACAAAAAATCTCCCTCTGGTATATACCTCAGGAGGGGGAAGATCAGGGTCCCAATGAGGCTTCCCCTATCCTCTGTAGCCTGGGGCATCCAGCGCTGGCTCCCCCAAAACTCCCCAGACAAGGGCTAACAAGTACTGTGCAGGCGCGGCAATATTTACCTACTGTGATCCAGCGCAGTAGCGGCTCTTTGTTCGGGCTCAGAAGGGAAGTAGCCGAGCACGATTGGGTCCGCTCAACTGCGCAGGCACAAGACAATTGCGCTTGCGCAATAGAGTGGACCTGTTCGGGCTCAGCTATTTCCACCTGAGTCCAAACGGAGAGTCACTATGGTGCTGGAGGTAAATATTTACCTCAACGCTATTCGGGGGGTCGCCGCGCTGAATTGCTGGGACGGGGGAAGCCTCGTTGGGATCCAAGGTAAATATACCCTAGAGGTTTTTTTGTTACAGGTTTGCTTTAAACCAAAGCTTTTATTAAGTGTTTAGAAACTAAGGGAATACCACTACACTCACTTTCCCCATCAGGAGGTGCAACCAGGTTTCAGCAGTTAACAGATTTAAATGTGGAATCTGCACACTCCAACAGGTGAAGTACAAAAACATTTATTAGGCAACTACAAAACAGATAGAAAGGCTGACATGTTTCACACAGCAGTGCCCTTACTCCTAGCCCAACATTACAGATATCAGCTCACATTTATATGTGCTAAGACACACCCATCACCGGTGTGTCTATTACAGCAGGGGTCCCCAACCTTTTTCGGCCCGGGGACTGCTATTCGACCAAACTTTTTTCTGGGAGAAGGGGGATGGCCAGCGTCGTGCGCAGCGGGTTACGGGATTGTGAAGTGAGTCGGGTGCGGCGGTATAGCTAGGATAAGTTGCCCCAGTATAGGGAGTGTAGTTGCCCCAGTATAGCTAATATAGTGCCCCAGTATAGCTAGTATAGTGTCACAGTATAGTGCCCAAGTATGGGTAGTATAATGTCCCAGTATAGTTGCCCCAGTATAGCTTGTATAGTCAATACTCACAAAAACTACATATCAGGTGTAAATACTGCAATGACCCAAATATGACTATACTTTGCAAAAAGTAAGTTAACGAGAGGTAAGAAAGTGCTTGTGCAAGAATGAAAGTGCAATAGCAAGAAAACCGCTTACCAGAATGAAGAGGCCAGCTCCAGAGTGGGAGGCGGGGAGACAGCGTTACACGCTTGCCGCTGTGTCGGCTGCTTCTTTGGAAGCCTCCTCAGAAGCAGCCGAGACAGCTGCGAGCGCATATGGCTGTCTCCCACTCTGGTGCTGATCTCTTTATTTTGGTAAGTGGTCTTCTTGCTATTGCACTTTCATTCTTACCTCTCGAATAACTTACTTTTTGCAGTCCTCAAGTGCCATATCCATGCCAGTGTTTCGGATGGACTTGGAGAATAGAGAAATAGGTTCTACTTGATGAACCACGTCTTTCCTGATTTCGATCCAAGAGCTGTGCCACGTGTGTGGAAATCGGCCCTTGAGAACTGGAGTTCAACATACCTGCATCCAATATGCATTCCTTTTACACCGAATAATTTCCAAGCCGTAGTCACTTTCTTATCGGGAATGTGTGCCTCTTTCTCGTACAAGGGATTTCCCACTAAGTAACTGCTAGAATCCTACAGGCAGTACACAAGTTGTCCAGAAAAGTTATACCTATTCTGAAATTGGTAATTTTATTTGCTGTGTTAAGGAAATAAGCAAAGCAACCATTGGCTTTTATTCTACATCTTTAACATTACTCAGATTTTACTGTACATCTCAGTGATTGTCTAATTCCAGTCTAAAGCAGAATTTTTGGAAGATCCTTGTCAGTTTTTCACCTTTTTAAAACCAGGCTTTATAGTTCCATTTCTGTTGCAGTTTTGTCAGGTTATGTGCAAATCAAACTGTTGGTAATTATCCTGACGTTACTATAAGCTGAAACTGTGTACAAATATTATTATTATGTCAGCTCCTGGTATTTGACAATTTTCTAAGATTGGGAGAGGAGCCCAGAGAAATCTGTTGGATAGACAAAAATTGGCTCTTAATTTAAAGCAAATAGGAGGAGAAGCCAATTAATATTTTCATGCTAATTATATATCTTTAAAAACTGCTGTCATTCTGATTTCTTGTGATGGTCTTAATTTTGCATTACTATAGGCTGTTTCAGCAAATTTTGAAAGAAATACTATTACTGTAAAATAAATGCATAGACATACATACAGAATGTACATTTGTCCTACAGTAAAATAAACCTTAAAGGGATAAAATAAAAAAACGAGTTTAACTTACTGGGGCTTCTACCAACTTCCTGCAGCTGCCCTGTGCCCACGCCAGCACCAAGGGATCCTCCAGTCCCCCGCAGCGCCCCTCTTTCGGCTAGGCAAGTCGACGGCCACTGCGCATGCACAACCTCAATCCCGTTGCCAAGAGCATTCTGTGCATGCGCAGTAGAGATTTCCTGGTACTGCACAGAGCGCTGCCATTCACAGGAACACAATCGGGAGGCATGTGGACCGGGGCCACGCATCCAAATGAATGAGGATTGCTGCAAGGGACTGGAAGATCACGCAGCGACGGCACAGGGTGGCTGCAAGGGGCTGGTGGAAGCCCCAGAGAAGTGAAACTAGTTTTTATTTTGCTCGATTTAGGTTCACTTTAAATTAAATCTTTCTGCGGTCACTTGCAATCGGTATTGTTAATCTAAAGGCTCTGATCCTCTTAAGGTGGCCATACACTGGTCGATTTGCCATTAGATCGACCAACAGGTAGATCCCTCTCTGATCGAATCTAATCAGAGAGGGATCATATGGCTGCCTTTACTGCAATCAGATTGTGAATCGATTTCAGCATGAAATCGATTCTCCATCTGTGAAGCTGCCGCTGCTGCCGGCCTCCCCCCACATACATTACCTGATCCGACCGGCATGAGTCCCCCGGTCTCCGCTGACTTCTTCTCTGCTCTGGGCTCCGGCTTCACTGTACTTCCTGTCCAGGGAAGTTTAAACAGTAGAGGGCGTTCCACTGTTTAAACTTCCTGCCGGGACAGGAAGAAGTGAAGCCTGCCGCACTCTGAGCCCAGCGCGGAGAAGCAGTGGGGACTCGCGCTGGTTGAATCAGGTAATATATTGCCGCTAGCGTAGGTCGTCGGGCACTCGAATGCTGCTATCGATGCACTCCAGACCCGCCGGCGATCGAGCGAAATCTTCTGCACAGACAGAAACGACGGGAATCGATGGGAACGATCGATTTCGGACGGAAATCGATCGTTCAGTCAGCGTTTGTGCAATGATTTCACAGCCTATTCGATCACAGTGATCGAATCGGCTGTATATCGGCGGGAAAATCGGTAAGTGTATGGTCCCCTTTACCAATAGTTAAAAATCTACTACATCTCAGAAGTTGTATATCTTTTCAGAAGCGCTCCCTGGAAAGACCTTATACAAATATTTGACTCCTACTGGTGGCTATACAGTCCTGACAGCTGGACCGTCTCTGCCATCTAGTGCTTTCAAAAAGCAATGGAAACCATTAGAATTGCCCATGGGGTAGTTGGACCATTTTAAAACCCGTAGGAGGTTCAGATTAATAAAAACCCACTCTTAAGTGAGAGCTACATATGAAATAAGTCATTTACCATACATTTAACTCTGGGACAAATATGCATGTTAAATGTATGTATACATTTCACTACGCATTACCATATTGGGTAACAGAGAAATCATCTTCTTAAACACTAAGACTGTTACAGCACGGAAAATTAAAATTACGAAATAGTGAAGAAAATTGCCTCCAAAAATGTAAAGCAAAACAAAGCTTAGAGCATGCGGTAAAGCAAGTGAGATGTTCAGTCCTGTCTGGATCTGCTGGCAGCATGCGATATAAATTAATAGACAAGGGAGACGGCCAATAAGAAGAGCCTCCCCCTCCTGCTACTCGCCCTATTTGATCCGATGCAGTGGCCAGCATTCACATCTAAAGGGATGCGAGAAAACCTTTTACTTCACAAAACTTACACCTGAATTGTTCACGCAAAGCCGCAAAGCAAAATCACAGTTGGCTGCCTTGACCTACTCTTCAGCTGTTGCGACATAGAGTATGGCTTATAATTCACACTATACCGCAAATGCAGCGTATAGTACTTGAGCTGATGCATTGGCGCCATTCACACTGGTTGCTGCGTTTGCATCACCACCCCTCCACTCGCCCATCTGCTAGTACTTCGATCGCTATTGTCGTCGTCTACACCGTCCTTGCTCATCCGCCACTTGCCCAGAGACCAAGAAGCATGGGGCTTCCTGTTAGGTTGTAAAATAAATAAATAAATAATTTAATCCTACCTAGCAACAGGGAGGATTCTCATTGGTCCACCTGAACCAATGAGAATTGTGTCTGTTGCAGGAGGTTCCCCAATGGTTCTTTCACAAACCAAGAGGTATTGGGCTCCCTGGGAGCTGGAACAGAGCTAACGAATTTCTACAGGACAGGTGATCGTTTTGCGTTCGATTCCTGTTTGCAGTTGGTGTTTTGTGTTGTGGCTACGGAAAAAAAGTAGCAGGTTGTCATTTGCAGTACGGCAGGTGTGTTGTGCAATTGCATTCTGTTTGACAGATTAAATGCATCTTATTGACAACATAGGATGCATTTAACGTGTGTTTTTGTGTTCAACTGTGTTTCCTTAAACGCAGTGTTTTTGCCTGTAGTGTGAACTCGTTCTTGGTGGATTGAAGCAACATTTTTCCGTAAATTACTGAACTACTACAGCATGTGAGGAGTTCTTTGTGAACCCGGGAAAAAGTAGTCTAAAACACCGAATGCAGTATTTTACCGACCTGATTTTTTTTTCTGAACAGCCCTTAGTGACTTGACCCCTTAGTGACTTGGTATTTCTGTACTTAAATCAGGTTACACTATTAAACAGCCATAGATGAGCAGATCACAGAAATTGTTACTAGATCTGCTGGTTGTTGCAGTAATCATTTTAACATTTCAGTTCATTTATTGCAAAGTCATTGACATTACTAGGGGGGTGTGGACAGCACCAGTTTTCACCAGCAGAGGGGCGATGCCAAGCTCCAGGCTAAGGCAGAGTAGAGTTAGGCTACGTTTCCACTAGCCGCCGCCCGTCCTACGAGACCACGGCAGCACTTCCTGTTGTGCGAGTGATTCGCTGTCACTTGCGGGGGAAAATGCTGCAATGGCGTCCGAATTGCTATGCAAGCAATTCGGATGGCTGCTGCTTTATCCCCTATATCAGAGTTTTGGTACGATTTTCACACTAGTGGAAATGGGCATTAAGGCTATGTAAATATAGATTTTTATTTTTTTATTTTTTTTACTAAGAAAAGAAAAGTATTGTTGGTTTTGTTCAGCCTAGTAAGATTGGAGGTTGATGGGATGAGAGATGAGTTTCCGCACCAGGCAGGTGCTGGATAAGGCGCTGGATAAGGGCTCTGCCTCTTACACAGAAGACCAGGGTTTGAATCTCTGCTCTTTCTGTTCCATAAGCCTGCACCTGTTCAGTAAGGAGACCTTTGGCAAGACTCTCTAACACAGCTACTGCCTACTGAGCGCGCCTTAGTGGCTGCAGCTCAGGCGCTTTGAGTCCACCAGGAGAAAAGAGTGATATAAATGTTCTTTGTCTTATTGATTGTAGTACTCAAAAAAAAAATATTGTGTGTGGCCACTTTTATTGTGCGTACATACATTCTGTCTTTC
Organism: Hyperolius riggenbachi; assembly: GCF_040937935.1. Classification (NCBI taxonomy): domain Eukaryota; kingdom Metazoa; phylum Chordata; class Amphibia; order Anura; family Hyperoliidae; genus Hyperolius; species Hyperolius riggenbachi. The sequence continues at coordinate 410,194,245 of NC_090646.1, read as the reverse complement.
CCACCTGCATGGTGTATGAGTGCCAATTGTTTTTGAATGTGTTGAACAGATTGTGTAGATATGTTCTCCTACTACATAGAGGTCATAAAAGGCTGCTATATTCATTTCCTTTTAAGCAATACCAGTTGCCTTGCTATCCTGCTGATCCTCGGCCTCTAATACATTTAGGCATAGACCCTGAACAAGCATGCAGCAGATCAGGTGTTTCTGACATTATTCTCAGATATGACCAGATTAGCTACATGCTTGTTTCTGGTGTGATTCAGACACCACTGCAGCCAAATAGATTAGCAGGATGCCAGGCAACTGGTATTGAAATAAATATGGCAGCCTCCATATTTTCTCACTTCAGTTGTCCTTTAACTTTAACCTGGATAGGCTAAAGCCATCTAGGTTTAGACGCCACAAAAGAACAGTATTAAGCATTTGGAGCTTGAAGAAAACTGCAGAGTCTTTCATCTGTTTCATGGTCTGCTGTCATTTTCACTATCACATGAAGCAGAAAAGAAACCTAGAAAGCAGAAAAGTGAGAACATGATAGTGAGGCCACCACAGCACCATGGAAGCTCTCAGAATGCATGAGGCACAAAGCAGAATGGTGACAAGCTTGATGGCGGGATACAGAAAGCGTAAAAGACACACAGGACACTGTTACAAAATAAAAGCATATATTTCTAACGGGCATGATTATGAGCTTACAGTATTAAAAGGGCACAAAAGTTTTCTTTAAAAAAATAAAATAATAATAATAATTGATCCTGTGATTCTGTGACCTGAGCTATGTGTGGTTTCATGTTTGAGAGGGGAGATCTGGAGGGGTTTCTCATTACATGGGAGCAGAGATAAGCTTGCAAATATCTCTCTAAAGCAGTGACCACACTTTCAAAGAAAGTGCTGTGATACCAACACATTTTTACATAGAAACTCTTCCTTGTCCTCTGCTTTTAGCAAGTAATTTGCTTGTCTGGACATAGCTGAGGCTGGGATATAAATACTTAGAAGGAGAAAAGGTAAACTCCAAAGAATATGTGGGGTTTTTTTCATATAGTGCTGGGAATGGTTAAACCTCTGTCAGGTTTGTAATGCTGTGTCTGCAGAGATCCTCAGTTCTTGTCTCCAGTGACACTGTGTGAAGTAAAGGGAATTCTCACCTGCAGAGGAATAGATAGCAGTTGAATTCTGAGAGGTGTAATCATTATCAGCTTAAATTATCAGCTTAAAAAAAGTTTTTATTGCGTTATGCCTTCCCCCATTTTTGAAAATGTCACCTTTTACTACTTGTCATGTCAGAAGAATTATTTTTGCAAGTGAAGCCACCGAGACAGCTATAAGATTATATCTCTCCCACTCTGTGCGGGTTTAAACCTCGCTCCATGTTTTCCTAGTCTTGTTTAGCACTTAGTTGCAGAGCATGTTTATGTCTATGTAAATGTTTTTTGATTAGCCAGTGTCCGATAAATCAAATATCTGGTCCGGAGCTCAGACAAACAAAGCCTTTCTATGCCTCTCCTTATTGTCACCTGATCAAAATTTCAAGACAAGATTTTTAGCTGCATAAGCCTTTCACACAAACACTAAGGCCTCACTCGCATTACACGCGTTGCCGTCTGTATTTTGGCAAAGCGTGTAGGAGGTACTCAGAGGTGCATAGACTGCAATGTCTGAGGTTCACACTGCATGCATTGCTTACCAGTGCGGTGTGCAAATGCATGCTGCACGTATTTTTTGGGCAAAACGTGCAGCTGACCCATTCACTATAGTGAATGAGATCAGCAACACATTCAAACGCAGATGGCATGCGAATGTACGCGTTGCGTTCCGATGGCACAGCCATCTGCGTGTAATGTGAACGAGGCCTTACATTCAAATTACTAAGCTAGATCATCTTTTTAAATTTGTGACTAGAGATAGACTTACAAGTAAACATGTGAGAATTAAAAATTAAAGAAAAAATTGCCTTGGGAGAGGGATTGTACCAGATTGTACCAGCGCTGAGACTCCCAAAGCTTGCATGTGTGCGGCTGCACTGCCTGAGCAGTAGCATGGACCTGCTAGGGCTTCGGGGGAGAAAAGCGGAGCCCAATTGGGTCCCTGCTATTGCGCAGGAGCAGATGGCTTGTGCATGCCCTGTAGCAAAGACCCGATCAGGCTCTGCCTTTTCTACCATTTTACAAAGGGCATAGCACTGCAACTGACCTGTGGAGGGAAACTGGGGAAGCCTCTGGGTCTATTATATTGTTTATTACGGCCCATTATCCTGCTATATTTTCTCGTGTGAGTTTTGCCCAATGAGGGGTTTTACAACGTTCTCAATAAAATACCCGTAAAGCCTCCAGCAAGCAAGAAAATGCCTATTTTACCTTCTTTTTAGTACTTTTTCATTTGCTAATTGCTGGAGTTGTTTTTAAGATAACTTAGGAGAAAACTCAGCAGAATAGTTAATTGGATACGTGCCTAGATGGTAAAAGTTTGCAGCACTTAATATCAAGTTTATGCAAAATGTGTTAATTCTATGCAGATATATGAAGATTAAAATTAGACCACTCAAAACCATCAGAGCATTTGATAGGTCCAATTTGAAGCTGTACATATTTTCATAAAACTGACATGTATCAATTTAAAATGATTAGCATCGGACTGTCTACTTTTTACCTTTTAGGTATGTGATAGCAGCAATGTGCACACCCTTACAGCATGAAATATATGAATTCATTCTATGCATCCCTTGGGATTATTTAAAAAAACAAAAAAATGATCTGGTTGCAGGTGCACCAGCACTGATTAACCTTCCGGTAAAGCTACTTTCACACTTTGGCATTTCCATGCATTGCGTCTCAATTATATTGTAAAATAGGTTCAGGCACATCACATCACTTGAAGGCTAAAATATCACTTTTATTGTCAAATCCATAAAAATATCAAGGTTTGTATTGCACAAGCCAGGACTACAGGATACAGCAACCTCAGAAAGAGGTGTGGACAAGGTCAATGTTCGTGTCACCCCTCTATTAGGTCTTGAAGAAGCCCTAATAGAGGGGCGATACAAGCCTTGATATTTTTTATGGATTCGACAATTAAAGTGATTTTAGTCTTCAAATGAGGTGATGTCTGTCCCTCTTTTGGGATCTACAGTATCTGTCTACCTACACCTTTGTTTGATTGCATTTCCATTAACAAGATATTTGGCTTTAAGATGGAGTACCATTATGCAGGTGTGTAGCGCAGTGACATTTGCTCTGGATAACTGGATATTGTAACGCTACTTTTAAGGGAACCTAAACTGAGAGGGATATGGCTGTTTCCTTTTAAACAATACCAATTGCCTGGCAGCCCTGCTGATCTCTTTGGCTGCAGCAGTGGCTGAATCACAGACCTGAAACAAGCATGCAGCTAATCCAGTCTGACTTCAGTCAGAGCACCTAATCTGCATGCTTGTTCAGGGGCTGTGGCTGAAGGTATAAGAGACACAGGATCAGCAGGAGAGACAGGCAACTGGTATAAATTTAAAAGGAAAAATCCATATCCTTCTCAGGTTAGGTTCCCTTTAACATCATCAGCAGTGCGGTGTGACAGAATCCATTGGCATATTGTCATGCATGCCGTGTGGTAATACATAACGCATGCATTAACAGATGCAGTGAAGCATATTTTATATGTACTGAATGCATCACGCGTGTAACACAATTATTATTATTGATTTATAAAGCGCCAACATATTCTGTGGCGCAGATGCAACCTTTCCGCTCTGTTGCAGTTCTGCTTTTGCAGGATGTGCAATGCAAAGTTTTAGTGTGACAGTAGCCTGACCCTAACCATCCCCCAATATCACCTAGGCAAGGGCTGCATACTTTTGTCATCTGACAGCACACAAATAGAATGCTGCTCTGCCCTGCTGTAATGGTGAAGCGGTTGAAATCGTTAATAAATATGACCTGTTAACAATTGCCCACATACAGGTGATCATAAAATGCTTATATAGTGGGAGCTTGTGTTTTTGTTGCTAGATGTGAATGAGCTACACACATTTCCGGCAAACCTAGCTGCTGGTGAATTGACCCTCCCACGTAAACCTTTTGGAGGCACAGACTGATGGAACAGCTTGCTGTTATTTTTTTCTCCTTGCAGTGATTGATCGCACCCATTATAGGTCTACAGCTGCCATCAGATGCCTAGTTCTCTTCTGGGTGTACCTCTGTGAAGGGCTAGGATCACCTCCCTGTCACGGAAAATATTATCATCTTTTTTTTCTAGCGCTTTTTTTATAAGTAGTAATGAACAGGTCCCTGCATATGTGTGCCTTTGTAATAAATCTACTGGAAGCACACTAGCATTCTTACCTGAATAATAAGGGCTGAAATAGCAAATGTGTTGCTATACCAAACAACAAATGGTCATTTAGCAGACCTGATTCTTTCATTGTGTCTGTTTTCAGTTACAGGCACTGTGCATTGTTATCCAAGCAGACTGGATTCCATGCTTGTGTCGGATGTCGGGCTACTGTGGGTTAATTATTTTCCAGCTTGGTCCTTGTGCCTCCCTTTCCATTCACCTCACTAAATTGAGGAGCCGATCAGCAGGAGAGGCGTCACCGTGCTGAATAAGGTCTCACTGCAGCACGTCACCAATCAGAAATGTGGGATTTGTCTTTGTGATTTATAATTACCAAGCCGAAGATTTGGACGGGCAGTCTGTATTCTCTTCCCATTTTGTTTCATGGCACCTTTAATCAGTGAAAGTCTAGTCTCGTATAGTAAGTTGTTTTCTGGAGTCCAGTTGTCTGTATTGTGTGCATAAATTACCTCCAAAAGCATTGTATTATGCAGCGTAGCTGCAGCCTTCTCCATTTCCATGTTTCATAAGTGTAAAGAGAAAGCATGCATTTTAATTTAAAGGCACAATGGAGTTTGTACCTGGTAGACATTTCTCTTGTTTATGCATCACAACATCTTTACAGTGCTGCTGGAGTAATACCATTTCTCTTTAAATAATCGCCACTTTTGGGACCTGAAATAAATTGGAGACATCTGCCTTTGTAGCCACGTTCTAGAGGAATATTTTGGCACCTATATAATTCTTGCCAGTCTCCATCCCCAGTTAAAAGAAATGCATATATGATATGAAAGAATCTGAGATATATATATATATATATATATATATATATATATATATATATATATATTAAATTTTCGGAATGTATCCTCATTTAATTGCTAAGTGGTTAATAGACCACTTCACGTTAAGCCTGAATATATTGTGCTTTATATGTACAAGCTGTATTACAGAAGAGTCCACAAAATTGAAGATTATGCAAAGTATATAGCCCGCCCTTATGCCTAACACACAAATAATTAATATTCCACCTCTATTTACCTCTGATCTTCTATTTCAGATGATCTGGTAGGTTTTGATATGCCCCTTTATTTCAAGATGAATGATTGCCCTTGATTATATCATTCCTGTGCCTAGATTATCTCATTCTTGTGCCTGGAATAATAAGAACAAATATGATAAGTAGTTGTCAATATAAAAGAACTGTAGGAAGAAGGCTTCAGGCCTTGTGCCTAGGTGGAATGAAACAGCAAAATTGGGTTTCACAATCTGTCCAGTATGATATTTTCTGTAAAATAAAATTACTTGTATATGAAAACATAGCCTTTCCCCAGCTCCCTCTTTTTTTTTTTTTTCCCCTGATCAGCTGATGAAGAGACTAGCAGCTCGCTGCTTTGCTGGCTTGTTAATTTTGTCCCCACTAACAGTGATTTCCGATAGCCGGCCTGCTGATAGTGGTAAGGTAAATATCCTTTTTTCCTTGTCGTCTGGAAGATTTGCTAGAACTTATATAACAGGCATGTGTAGGTGTGTAGCACATAAAATGCTGCTGTTCTTCGGGTTTCTCTGTTCATCGGAGTGCTGAAGGAAAGCAATGGCATTAACTGTTGACTGCCTCCTATGCTGCGTTTTTAGGCTGGAATTTAAAGCTGTCAGACAGACAGGGCACGCCAGACATTCAGGATCGTAATTGTTTGCTAGCTGCAGTATGATGGGTAATGCTGTCTTAGGCACATAAATATTAATGTCACTGTATTTTTTCTATCCGATTCCCATTTCCAATTTATTTATTTATTTTTTTGTGCAAGTCGTCAGATTTTGTGCATCCGTTCCGGTGATTGTGTCTGAACTGTACCGGTGGAAATTGACTTCTGATCATTAGGGCCTAGTCTGAAGCTGTCCCTCAGGATTTGCTGTGCATGTTTGTTTGGAGGGTTTACACTTTAGTAAGGATCCTTAGGAAACGGATCTGCCAGTTCTCTGGTCAATCCCACAAGCTAGGTTGAAGGATTCCCTCACCTTTTTTTTGTGTGTGTTTCATTTTCACGTATGAGGTTTGTTCTCTCCTCCTTACAATGGAATATGTATGGAAACAAAAATCTTGGCTGTGAACGGCTTTTATTCTTGTTGCTTTGTAAATATTGGCTATGTTGTCTGCTCTAGAATGGTGAAGGTAATTGCCATTTGATTAGACTTCTTTTCAGCTGCTGTCAAAGGGTGGTAAACATTTGTATGCAGACAACAATATTTAGATGCATAACTAGTGTATCTACATAATGTTATTACAAATGTGCTGCTCCCCCTTTCCCTTGTTTCTCAATGCTTACAATTTGCTGACAATCGAAATGTGTGTAAAGCAGGCACAAGCAGAACTGGTAGTAAATATGATCGTAGTTGTACAGTGTGACTTCTCTTTATTACATGGTTTTCCTTTACAGGATAGAAATATTCTTTCATGGTATTCTGATGTGTTGATTTTGTATCTAAAACTGGAACTGTTGTTTCTACAAGCACCATGGATACTCTTTAGGGCCCATTCACACGAAGCGCTTTTCTGAGCGTTTTGCGATTAGCAGTTTTTAAAGTCACTCCCAAATCGTGTACGCCGTAGCGAAATCGTGGCAATTTTCCAGCGATTTTTACCGCGATCTTAATTAAAGTCAAAGGGAGTGATTTAAAAAGACCGCTAATTAATCGCAAATTGCTCAGAAAAGCGCTTCTAGTGTGAATGGGACCTCAGTGTGTGATTTTGTTACTGGTATGGTTACTGTGTATTTTGATACTCTGTTATTTTAAACAAATAACTGCCACTGTTGTATGCTATATAAATGATTGTATTGTGACAGCCATTTAGGATGTTGTCAATAAAGTCCTTTAATAAGAATTCTGCAATGAAGGCCAGTTTGGAAAGTGCAGACACTCAACATATGTAGCAATTTGATGAAGGCACCTACATAACTGATGGGTTGGGATGGGATACTGCATTTTGCGCTTGGCACTTTTGGTTTTTTAACAAGCCTGGGTAGCACCTTGAGATAGTTGTCAGATAGCAAAGCATAGTCTCCTTGTGATCTTCCAAAAATCATGAATAATTAATATTCATGTTCAACTACTGTAGGGTAGGCACAGGAAAAAAGCTGGAGAATACCCTGTGTGGAGTAATTGCTGAGAAACTCTAGCCTGCTAGGTCAGTAATAGCTCAAGTCCCAGAAAACTTGAATGAATTTTTCCACACACAAATATTGTCTGATTTCAGCAATTATTGCATAGCTTAAAGGTTTGACATAAAAATCCAGCTCTTGCACTCAAGGGACAAACATTGTAAGTGTCCTTGGGTTGTAGGATATCCGGAATAGATGAACCTGCACCACCTTCTTTCTGGCCTAGGCCTAACATAAACTTTAATCATTCAAATGATCCCTAACACCAGTCACCTGTATTTTCTCCAGCCTCGCCTAACTTGATATTTAGTCCTCACATGACTGACACTTGTGGCAACTCAAATCTTCACAGTTGCCTCCACTAAACTGCATCTGTCCTTTCTTTTCTCAATGTTGGTTGTTTAACATGGAATCACGTCATAACTGGTGCGATTCTGCATGTGGGGAAAACATGTGCAATCCCATCAACTGTAAACCCTGTCGTTGCAATATTTTTTTCCGCATTGGGAATTCTTATAGTTCAGGTCGCCACCTACTACATGGAGAAGATTCAGACCCATCTTGAAATGGTTTATAAAGTGGTGTATGGTGAATTACTTCTTTAATTGAAGCATGTACGTATTCAACGCCTTTTGGTTTATTCCTTATTGCTAAGAGCAGTACAACAGTTCTTAAAGCTGATCCGAGATGAAAAACTAACTATAACAAGTAACTTGTCTATATATCTTATATAAAGTTTAGATTGTTTACACAGCAAATCTAGCTGCAAACAGCTTTAATAGAAAATGAATATTTCTTCCTGTGATACAATGACAGCAGCCATGTTCTTTGTAAACATTACACAGAGGCAGGCTTATCTGTATCTTGAGCACTCAGCCTGTGAAAAAAAACCTAATCCCTCCCTCCTCCCCTCTGCCTCTGAAATCAATGGCTAGTAACACCACCTCCTCCTCCTGCCCAGACTGAGCTCCCATGAGCCCTTGCTACTGCCAAGGCTCTCTGAAAACCTGTGGGTGTGGTTTATTTAGTTTATAGGGCATTAGAGTATTAAAACAAAAAATTATTTGGCTTGAGGAATGCCCTATAAACAATAGGAAAGGAACACAATTGTGCAATGAGTAAAAGTTCACCTCGAATCAACTTTAATAACCATTTTTACCTGAAAGGTAGTAGTGGGCAGAGAGCTAAAGTGTCAAAAGGCTTGCGATCTCCCATGTCTGCCTTCCTGCTGAAACAAGTATGGTGATCCTACTATCACAGTTTGATTTGTAATCCATTTCATATTACAAGGAAAGCAGTAGGAGGAATATTCAATTTATAGCAGGAAGAGTGAGATTCTCAGCTGGGTATCTACAAGTAGCTAGAAATGTGCAGCAAGTTTAGCTTAGTTGGCTTCTAATCAGTTGTGCACAGAGACGTTTTGTTTCCAAATCCCCCTGAACATGATTTGATGTTTGCAGTGAAAACCTATTCGCTGCACATCATCTCAGACTCCAGTGGGTCGTTAAGCCCCCTAGAGTTCACTTGAACGTAAATGGATTGACTGTTGTGATTGTGATGGGTTACTGAATTGTTATTGTTCTTCATGCAGCCCTTTAAAGGTTTGTTATAGTCTGTGGAAGTAGAGGCATATTTATAAAGACTAGTGTGAGAGAAAAAAGTGAGCAGTTGCTCAGAGCAACCAATCAGATTTCAGCTGATAAATGAAACACTGATTTGTTACATCTCAGTAACCGTACCACATTTGTCACAGGGTTTTTCACAAGTCTTACAGCTGGTTCACACAAACCTCTACAGGACGGTAAATGGCAGCCGCAGCACTTCAAGTAAATGGACACCTGCCGGCACGATCAGTTTCTGTCATTTGCACAAACACCATACTCGATCCCTTTATTTCCCACTGTCTCGTTTCACACTGGACACCATTTGCAGCGTCCAGGATCGGCTAACTCGGGGCACTTCCGTGCCGGCCACAAGAGTCAAAATGCAACACATTTTACAAACGCCACCATACTTTGCCAAATGCTTTTCTCGCTAGCAGAAAAGCGTTTGTCCATGAACCGGGCTGCTGGTTCAGACAGTTAAAGGCTGGTTAAAGAATCTGCCATAAAATGCTTGAATGAGATGTGTGAGGAATTGGTTTCCATGGACATTCACCTCAATGATTTGAGCATACTTATTAAACACTTAAGCTAAAATCACGTACATTTTACTGATCTTGCCAGTCAGCCAGTCATTCACTACGTCCCAGGAAAAGTGATTTTGGGCTTGAATATGTGATGGTGTTTAATGAGAACTGCCATGAAAACAAGCAACTACTTGTGTGGTGTAGATTTATGATTTGTACTGTAGTGCAGTGTTTGTCAGTTACACATTCTTGTTGTGTATTTATAAGTTTACATTTGAATATTTGTCTCGTCACATTTTAGGGCCCATTTCCACAAGTTCTGCATCCAGATTTCTGGATGTGGCTGTTTAGCACCTGTTTCCACTACATGCGGATTCTGGAAGCAGAAAAACTGACTTTGATGAATGCCTTTGGGCCTGTTTCCACTAAACGTGATTTGCAGATTTTTGCATCATGCATCGTTTCCCATACAATGAACATGTTAGTTTAAACAGGCCCATAGACATTCATTGGAGTCAGATTTTCTGCATTCAGAATCTGCGTGTAGTGGAAATGGGTCACCTCCGTTGTGGTGAAAAGGTGATTCTTGATGAAAAAAATTTGGTGTTTTTTTGTGTGTATATCTAGTGAACCTGACATTATGTTAAAAATTAATAATGTTGCCTTTTTAGGCTATCGAAGACGGGAATTTGGAGGAGATGGAAGAGGAAGTCCGGTTGAAGAAGCGCAAAAGGCGAAGAAATGTGGATAAGGATGTTGTGAAAGAAGATGGTGAGAAGAAAGAGAAAAAAAGAAGGGGGCGACCCCCAGCTGAAAAGCTGTCACCAAACCCACCAAAGCTGACCAAACAGATGAATGCTATAGTTGACACCGTAATAAACTACAAAGATAGGTATGTCCTTAGATTAATCTTAAAGAAAACCTGTGACCTATAAATGAAAAAATTGGATACTTTTCTGTTCAAACACAGTGCTGCTGGCCTGGACCCTCTTTTTTAAAGAAACTCTCACATTGACTTGCATTAAAATTGTCACGATTTTTTGAAAAAATCGCGATCACTGCAATTTTACTGCAAAATTAATGTAAGTCAATGGGAGTGTTTAACCTTCCTGGCAGCCGCGCAGGAGGTTTTCTCCGGCCCTGCTCGGTCGATTTTCTTACTTTTTTTTTTGCTGGACGCAGCTAGCACTGTGCTAGCTGCGCCAGCACACTGATCGCCGCCGCCCCGCGCCCGATCGCCGCTATCCATTGCCAATCAGTGCCAGGCAGCGCCGAGGGGTGGATCGGGACTCCCAATGACGTCACGACGTCGCTGACGTCATCCCGCCATGGCGACGGGGGAAGCCCTCCAGGACATCCCGTTCTTTGAACGTGATTTCCTGATCGGAGATCGCCGAAGGCGATCGAAGAGGGCGGGGGGATGCCGCTGAGCAGCGGCTATCATGTAGCGAGCCCTGGGCCGCGCTGCCTCCTGGCGGAATTTTTCTTACCGCCAGGAGGGTTAAAAAAAAACTGCTCAGAAAGCACTGATAGAAAAGCGCTCAGAATGCGCTTGCAGTGAATCTACAGCCTCAGTCTCCTTTATATAAAAGAAAAAAATATATTAAAAAAATATCCTCATCTCTTAAAGTGTACCAGAGCTGAGGGATCCTAAAGATTTTATATGCACCCGGGGCTTCCTCCAGCTCCATAAGCATGTACGAGTCCCTTGCCGTCCTCCCGCGGTCTGCCGATCAGCCCCGGTAATAGGCTCAATCGGGATCAGTCTGGGCTACTGCTCATGTGTTGGGACAGGACAACAGGCATTTAAACAGAACAGTAATCACAAGTTTTTGAGTTTTGTGATCAGAAAGATTGATTTGTCCTCTCTGTTATTGGCATTCTCGCTATGTTGACACAGGTTTTCTTGGTATTCTAGCATGATAGTGAGCTTTAAAGATTGTAAAGTTTTTGCAGTTTACTTTGCTTTCTCCATATTGTTTTGCCATTGTAGTTTTAGTTTCATTGCACATCAATTTTCTTTATTTAATCCACTAAATCAGTGTAGGTGATAGTTTTCATGATTTGTTTCCAGCTGACATCCCTCTTCCCATACAGTGTGTGGATATAAGGCTATTCAGTCTCTCGCTAGTTCTTCTGCAAAGTGAATTATGTTTTGTTGCACAGGGATTTTTTTTTTATCCAACATTTGTGTGGTATTAGGTGTATTTCCTTGCTTCCTGACACAGAGCTAACTATAGTTAGGTCCATAAATCTGTGGATGGACAACTTTTTTTTTTTTTTCTCTAATTTTGGTTCTGCAGTCTGCACATTATCACAATGAATTTTAAATTAAACCACTCAGATGCAGTTGAAGTGCAGACTTTCAGCTGTAATTCATTGGGGTGAACAAAACCATTGCATAACAATGTGAGGCAATTAAAGCATGTTTTTAACACTATACCTTAATTTCAGGGGCTCAAAAGTAATTGGACAAGTGAAATAACTGGAAATCAAAGGTTCAATTCTAATATTTGGTTGAAAACTCTTTGCTGGCAACGACAGCCTGAAGTCTTGGACTCATGGACATCACCAGATGCTGGGTTTCCTCCTTTTTATGCTCTGCCAGCACTTTACTACAGCGGCTTTCAGTTGCGGTTTGTGGGCCTTAGTTTGAAGTTTAGTCTTCAACTGAAATGCATGCTCAATAGGGTTAAGACACGGGTGTCAAACTCAATTCCTCGAGGGCCATATCCATGCCAGTGTTTAGGATGGACTGAGAAGTGGAGTAATGTGTTCTACTTGATGAGCCACACCTTTCCTGATTCAGTTCCATCAGTTTATTTGAGCTGTGCCAGAAATGTGTGAGGACTGGAGTTTAACATCCCTGGGTTAAGATCAGGTGACTGACTAGGCCATTCAAGGATTTTCCACTTTTTTTCTTTATTAAACTTTTGAGTTGCTTTGGCTGTATGTTTTAGGTCATTGTCCATCTGTGTCCGTAAACGCCACCCAATTGGACAGAATTTAGCTGGGTTTGAGCAGACAGTATGGCTCTGAACACCTCAGAATTAATTCTGCTGCTTCTGTCCTGTGTCACATAATCAATAAACACTAGTGTCCCAGTGCCACTGGCAGCCATGTACGCCCAAGCCATCACTTTGCCTCCACCGTGTTTTACAGATGATGTAGTATGCTTGGATAATGAGCCGTTCCATGCCTTCTCCATACTTTTTTCTTCCCATCATATTGGTAGAGGTTGATCTTTGTTTCATCTGTCCAAAAAATGTTTTTCCAGAACTGTGCTGCCTTTTTTTGGATGTTCTTCAGTAAAGTCCAATCTAGCCTTTCTATTCTTAAAGACTTATAAGTGGCTTTCACCGTGCAGTGCACCCTCTGTATTTACTTTTTTGCAGGCTTGTCTTTATGGTAGATATATCGATAGGCCTACCCCCTGGAGAGTGTTTTTCACTTGGTTGGCTGTTGTGAAGGGGTTTCTCTTAACCATGGAAACGATTCTGCCATCATCCACCAGTGTTGTCTTCCATGGACTTTCAGGTCTTTTTGTGTTGCTGAGTTCACCAGTGCTTGCTTGCTTTCTCAGGATGTACCAAACTGTAGATTTTGCCACTTGTAATATTGTAGCAATTAAAGATTGCTTCTCTCACCTGCATCTAGAGCTCCTTTGACTGCATGTTGTCTGCTCACAGCAAAATCTTCCACATGCAAGCACCACACCTCAAATCAACTCCAAGTCTTGTATCTACTTAACCACTTCCCTACTGCCCATAGGCAGCAAGAAGTGGCCGTGCGCCCCCCTTTCGGCAGCACCCATGGATGCACTCCAAACCTCTTCCCTGCAAAACTGGTCATTTGAATAGGTCTGTTTTGCACTGAAAAGTTAAATTTTTCATTTGGCAGGAACAGGTTAATTGATAATGACATTACGACAGACTTGCCTACACCTGCCCATGAAATAGCCTTTGAGTCAATTGTCCAATTACTTTTGAGCCCCTGAAATTAAGTCATTGTGTTTAGTTGCTTAAAGGGGTTCTGTCGCGAAAAAAGTAGGCAGTTAAAAAATGTGACAGATGACAGGTTTTGGGCCAGTCCATCTTTTTAAGGGGGATTCTCAGGGCTTTCTTTGTTTTCAACCGCATTTCCTGAACAACAGTTTAACTGCCAAAATAGCAAGATACCAGCCGGCCTCCCTAATCACTTGCACACTATTATGTCAGTTAAATTTTGCAACTGTTGTTCAGGAAATGCTGTTGAAAACAAAGAAAGCCCTGAGAATCCCCCTTAAAATGATGGACTGGCCCAAAACCTGTCATCTGTCACATTTTTTAACTGCCTACTTTTTTCGCGAAAGAACCCCTTTAACCCCACTGTATTAAAGCTAAAAGTCTGCTCTTCAACTGCATCTCAGTTGTTTCTTTTAAAATACATTGTGGCAATGTGCAGAACCAAAATTCGAAAAAAAAGTTGTCTGTCCAAATATTTATAGACCTACCTGTATTTTCCTTGTTTTCTTATTGATCATTTTGGTCAGGTGTTTCCTCTTAAGGCTATATAATACATCTGTTTTTCCCAACCTGTGTGTTGCAACAAATGTATGTGATGCAGCAGCTCTGGGTATGTCTCACCCCAGGGCTGTGGAGTTGGTACAAAAATCATCCGACTCCTCAGTTTCTGAAACCTCTGACTCCAGGTACCCAAAATGGCTCCAACTCTGACTCCACGGCCTTGTGCCTCACTGAATCCTGCCAAGTCGCACACTTTTCACGGCTTGTGTGGGCTAATGTGTCCTTGTCTTCGCTCTCTGGAGTGTCTCCTCTCCATCTCCTGCAGCTTCTCTCCTGCAAAGTTCCTATGGCCAAGCGTTAGTGCAGGAGATTGGGGCACAACCATAAGCCCTAATAGGAATTAAGGATATAGCAGTGGTTAGTGAGTAACTTGGGTGCCGTCATAAGACAGACCGCAAATTACTTTTAAAACACTGTAATTCGGCCGCCAGCAATACCTGGAAGTCCAATTACATCATTCTCCACCATCCACGTTGACCTGGAGGGGGAATAGTAATTAACACCGCCGGGACTTGTGCAGGAGGAGGGTAAGCTGTATATCGGCTTTATCCTGTGCCCAAATCATAGGTATGCCGTATGGCTGGGTGACTGTGCCACCACTGCATATATCACACTGTGCAGTGGCAACATGTTGATTCACCTGCCTCTCCCCAGCCAGCCAGTAAAGTCAACCAGCCACACTCCACCTTCATGTAAAATAAATATAGCAGCTCACTGCTATATTGCAAGGTCAGAAAATCCCCCACCCTTCCGGTTAAAAATCTGCTGGCTAAAACTGTGCTAGTAACCCTCTACAACCCTCTGGTAGGACACATCTGCACAACCATACTACCAGTTATAACTCAAACAGCCTGCAAAATCAATGTGGCCATAGGTAAAAAGGGTGGGCAATGTGGTACTGTGGGGTGGAGCAGTTGAATAGGGTGCAAAGCATGTCCTGTTTAAAAGGTCACCTGCTGTAACAGGCAGCCTGCAAGCTGTGGTTACAAGTTTGTAGCCGCAGTTTGCATAGTGACTGCCCTTTTAAACAGACAAGCAAGGGAAGCTGTGCTCATCCTATAGAGGGCCCAGAATTTAAGTGGGAAAGAAGGTGCTGAGGGAAGTGGTCAATTTACATAGAAACAATGATTAACCCCTTGCACTAAGACATATGCAACACAACTTGTCTGCACCCTCAACCACCTCTCGCAAGCTGCACCCTCACCAGCCACCCCCCCCCCCCCACCCATGTCACCCAGCACCCTGATCTGCCTCTGCACACCCACCCAACACCCTCACCCCCCCCCCCCCCACACACACACACGCACACACGCACACACACACTTTTACCTAAAAAAAAGTAAAAAAAATGATTGAAAAATGATTGACCCCCATATAAGCCGGGGGTAGGAAATACTGGCCGCCTTATTCCCCTAGTGTGTCCCAGTATGGCTAGTATAGTGCCCAGTATGGCTAGTATAGTGCCCAGTATGGCTAGTATAGTGCCCAGTATGGGTAGGTAGTGCCCCAGTATAGCTAGTATAAAGCCCAGTATCGCTAGTAAAGTGCCCCAGTATCGCTAGTAAAGTGCCCCAGTGTCGCTAGTAAAGTGCCCCAGTGTCGCTAGTAAAGTGCCCCAGTGTCGCTAGTAAAGTGCCCCAGTGTCGCTAGTAAAGTGCCCCAGTGTCGCTAGTAAAGTGCCCCAGTGTCGCTAGTAAAGTGCCCCAGTGTCGCTAGTAAAGTGCCCCAGTGTCGCTAGTAAAGTGCCCCAGTGTCGCTAGTAAAGTGCCCCAGTGTCGCTAGTAAAGTGCCCCAGTGTCGCTAGTAAAGTGCCCCAGTGTCGCTAGTAAAGTGCCCCAGTGTCGCTAGTAAAGTGCCCCAGTGTCGCTAGTAAAGTGCCCCAGTGTCGCTAGTAAAGTGCCCCAGTGTCGCGAGTAAAGTGCCCCAGTGTCGCGAGTAAAGTGCCCCAGTGTCGCGAGTAAATGCCCCAGTGTCACGAGTAAAGTGCCCCAGTGTCGCGAGTAAAGTGCCCCAGTGTCGCGAGTAAAGTGCCCCAGTGTCGCGAGTAAAGTGCCCCAGTGTCGCGAGTAAAGTGCCCCAGTATCGCTAGGTAGTGCCCCCCACCCTTCCCCCGCGGCCACCGCAGCTTTTACCTGAGCTGGCGCCGCTTCTTCTATTCCCCTCCTGTCCCACTCCGTAATTCACAGCAGCATTCTTCACGGCGGCTGCTGTGATGAAGCAGTAGAGAGCGCGACTTTCTTGTAGTGGCGGTTACTATGGGAACCGCTCTCTCTACTGCAGCCACCGTGAAGTGCTGCTGTGAATTACGGAGCCGGACAGGAGGGGAATAGGAGAAGCGGCGCCAGGTAAGGTAAATGCAGCGGTAGGGGGGGCGCGGACCACCACCACCACATGACTCGCATACAAGCCGACCCCCCAACTTTTGACCCACTTTTTGGGGGTAAAAAATTCGGCTTGTATGCGAGTATATACGGTATTTCAGGATTATTATTACCGTAGTTTTTTACTACTATACATATGTGATGTGTCGCAGAGATTGGAGTTTTCGGCTTCATGTGTCCTTGTGACGTGTGTGTACCAAGTGATTTCACAGTTTGCCTGCTTTTAACCTAGCTTGATTTAGTTCCCGTGATAATGCCATTATCAGAATGAAGCTTCCTGTTTGGCTGGGCTTACACTGGCACTAAAATGATTGCTTATTGGAGCAGAACTAAAGGTAGCCACGCAAAGGTAGTACAGCATGTGCTGTAATGTGAATCCACCCTTAACCAATTTGTATCTGAGTTTGGGTGGCTGTCTGAGGGTCAGAAAATGGGACCCTGGAAAGTTTTTATAGTTTTTGTTTTGTTTTTCTTTCTCAGTAGCCCTCTGGGATGGGTGCCTAGAAATTAGACCATGAGCAGGAAAGATCAGCATGTTCCCAATAAAGTTGTAAAGCAAGGGTTCCCAAACATTTAGGGTCGAGGGCCAGGTCAACGTACTTCAGACTTCTGGGGGGCCGGAGTATACATAAAATGATATAGAAGTCTTTGCGGACCAGATAGTGAAGCATACCCAGGTGACAACCTGCAGTGGACAGCAGTGTCACCTGATGTGGAGTTTGATTGGAAACCAGCGACTGACCGCATCTATAAGTAATACAATTTGTGTGTGGAGGGGCTAGTAAAAAAGCCTCAGGGGGACTCGGGGCTTCTCCTTGCTTGACTTATTTAGCCTTGGAAAAAAAGATGACTGAGAGGTGTCCTGATTAATAAATGTACATCAGGGATCAATAACAAGGCTTTGCATATTCGTTTTTTGTCCCTAGGCTTTTACAAAGGACAAGCATACGGGATCTGCGTATGGAGGGAAAAAGTTGTGCCATCTGTGCAGAAAGGAGTTCTGTACAATAAGTGGTTAAGATTTGGAATATCTTACCACAAGAAGTAGTTATTTAAAAAGGGTTTGGCAATTTTCCTTCATTGAATGACATCCATGTTTAGAATTGCTAGGTAATTCCCAGCCTTGTTGGTGATTTTTTTTTTTTTAAACCAAATTAATTATGTAACTATTAAGGCAACCCTAGTGAGGTTGCATCCGATCCCAGTGTTCTCCCCAGAATTATTTGCCAACCGGGTGGCATGAAATAGTAGCTGGGTGGCATGAAAAAGTAGCCGGGTGGGTTGAGATGAGAATGCAGGGCAACTCTGCTTACAGCATAGGAGGAGGTGAGCCGATGACAGCCGGGTGGTCACCAAAACTAGCCGGGTGCAGCACCCGGCTAAAAGAGCCTGGGGAGAACACTGCTATCCATTCAAAAGCTCACAATTTACTTTCTTTACTGAGTTTAGAAGGCAGCAAGCTAGTGAATTAGGATGCTGAAGATATTTTATGTACAGAAGTATGGATTTATGCATCCTAGGTTTCTCTCTGAAGTGGGGGAGGGCTTGAATTGAGGCCAAGGTGGTGATTTTATGTACAGAAGTGTGGATTTATGCATACTAGGCTTCTCTATGAGGTGGGGGAGGGCTTAAATTGAGCCCAAGGTGATATATGAATTCTCATTATTCTTTATGTTTATATGCTTAACCCTATTCTTGTGAGTACAGTATTTAGCAAACCATTTTTACCAAATGCTGTTTTCTGCTTTTGGCTAAACCTGGGAGCTCAATTGAGGTTAAACCCATGTCAAAATCTCGCCCCATATGTTCAATCACATTACTGTTAGATTCTTTGGAAATAAAAATAAAAAAGGCCTGCCAAGCTGACTTGATATACAGTGGTGTGAAAAACTATTTGCCCCCTTCCTGATTTCTTATTCTTTTGCATGTTTGTCACACTTAAATGTTTCTGCTCATCAAAAACCCTTAACTATTAGTCAAAGATAACATAATTGAACACAAAATGCAGTTGTAAATGATGGTTTTTATTATTTAGTGAGAAAAATAACTCAAAACCTACATGGCCCTCTGTGAAAAAGAAATTGCCCCCTGAACCTAATAACTGGTTGGGCCACCCTTAGCAGCAATAACTGCAATCAAGCGTTTGCGATAACTTGCAACGAGTCTTTTACAGCGCTCTGGAGGAATTTTGGCCCACTCATCTTGGCAGAATTGTTGTAATTCAGCTTTATTTGAGGGTTTTCTAGCATGAACCGCCTTTTAAAGGTCATGCCACAACATCTCAATAGGATTCAGGTCAGGACTTTGACTAGGCCACTCCAAAGTCTTCATTTTGTTTTTCTTCAGCCATTCAGAGGTGGATTTGCTGGTGTGTTTTGGGTCATTGTCCTGCTGCAGCACCCAAGATCGCTTCAGCTTGAGTTGACAAACAGATGGCCGGACATTCTCCTTCAGGATTTTTTGGTAGACAGTAGAATTCATGGTTCCATCTATCACAGCAAGCCTTCCAGGTCCTGAAGCAGCAAAACAACCCCAGACCATCACACTACCACCACCATATTTTACTGTTGGTATGATGTTCTTTTGCTGAAATGCTGTGTTACCTCTACGCCAGATGTAACGGGACACGCACCTTCCAAAAAGTTCAACTTTTGTCTCGTCGGTCCACAAGGTATTTTCCCAAAAGTCTTGCCAATCATTGAGATGTTTTTTTTAGCAAAATTGAGACAAGCCTTAATGTTTTTTTTTGCTTAAAAGTGGTTTGCGCCTTGGATATCAGCCATGCAGACCGTTTTTGCCCAGTCTCTTTCTTATGGTGGAGTCATGAACAATGACCTTAATTGAGGCAAGTGAGGCCTGCAGTTCTTTAGATGTTGTCCTGGGGTCTTTTGTGGCCTCTCGGATGAGTTTTCTCTGCGCTCTTGGGGTAATTTTGGTCCGCCAGCCACTCCTGGGAAGGTTCATCACTGTTCCATGTTTTTGCCATTTGTGGATAATGGCTCTCACTGTGGTTCGCTGGAGTCCCAAAGCTTTAGAAATGGCTTTATAACCTTTACCAGATTGATAGATCTCAATTACATTACTTTGTTCTCATTTGTTCCTGAATTTCTTTGGATCTTGGCATGATGTCTAGCTTTTGAGGTGCTTTTGGTCTACTTCTCTGTGTCAGATAGCTCCTATTTAAGTGATTTCTTGATTGAAACAGGTGTGGCAGTAATCAGGCCTGGGGGTGACTACAGAAATTGAACTCAGGTGTGATAAACCACAGTTAAGTTGTTTTTTAACAAGGGGGGCAATCACTTTTTCACACAGGGCCATGTAGATTTGGAGGTTTTTTTTCTCACTAAATAATAAAAACCATCATTTAAAACTGCATTTTGTGTTCAATTATGTTATCTTTGACTAATAGTTAACGGTTTTTGATGAGCAGAAACATTTAAGTGTGACAAACATGCAAAAGAATAAGAAATCAGGAAGGGGGCAAATAGTTTTTCACACCACTGTATTGTAATACACTATTACCTGAGATATTACACACGCACACGCTTATCCAGTCAGAAATATCTGATCTGCATGCATAGGAGCTATAGCTAAAAGTGTTAGAGACAGGTGATCAGAAGAACAGCTAGGCAATTTGAATTGTTTAAAAGCAAATAAATATGGCAGCCCACACATCCCTTTCAGTTTAGGTGTCCTTTAAGTTTATAGCATACAGTTTAGGTCCAATTTAAGTTACATTCACTTACAGTATCTATAGTAAATGCATTTTAGACACTCAATTTTCTACATGTACTTCTGCATATACATGCACATTTCTTGCTGCATTACAAGACATTTAGTCAGGGTTTACGCTATACCACAGTGGTACCATATCCACAAGGCCGTAGAAAGTGAAGTCCGCACGATGTCGGTAGAATCAATATGGCTTTATTCAATCGTTACACATAACAAGCTAAAAGCCAGCACCACATGCTGACATGTTTCGGGCGTTACACGCCCTTAATCATAGCATAGGCGCACATGAGAAAGGGTGACTCCTATATAGAGTAAGGTTACACCCGATACCACATGCTCAATAGACCCCACCCACAAACAAAGAAAAGTGCATATAAAACAATGGGGGGAGAAAAGGACACACAGAAGGTCCCCACACTGAAATAATCTATTACATAAAAGCATTATAAGAGGCATAAAAATGTAAATGCATGCGAAGCACCATATAACATTAGGCAGCATGAGTTAACTCCTCTTCATAAATTTCAAGAGATTCAAGATTAAAACATATATAATCATATGTAAACAAAAGACAAGGGTGGTCATTTGATCCACTCTAAGTGACTGTGTTAAGGTCCCATCTTGCATTAAGTCCTCCCGGTGAGCGTGTCCCTAATTGGAAAATCCAATAGGCCTCCCTGGTAAGGAGACGTTTGTAAACGTCCCCCCCTCTCACAGGCCTTAGGACACGCTCAATACCCTGAAATGAGAAAGAGGACATGTCACCTGAATGAACTGATCTAAAGTGCTTTGCTACATTGGACACCTCTAGGGTCAGCCAGCCAGCCCCCCTGTAGTGTTCAGCTATACGTTGTCTGAGGTGCCTAGTAGTGCACCCCACATATTGGGTGTGGCATAAGGAACACGAGATAAGGTAAATTGTGTACCTCGTGTCACAGTTCATGTATTGTTTGATGGGAAAGGTTTTACCATTGCAAAAAGAAACAATAGAACGGGTGGGTTTGTGGACACTACAATAGTGGCACGTTGAGAAATTGCATCTATATGAGCCAGGGGTGGTCAGCCAACACGGTCGTTGTGTACTGGAAGGGAGAAGGCTAGGTGACAGGATGCTCCCAAGTGTGGGAGCCCTCCTACTAGCAAATCTAACTCCCTGCTTGATGATCTGATTGAGCGTTTCGTCCGCCTGCAGCACAGGAAGAGATTTCCTCACAATCTGCGTGATTTGTTTATATTCCTGGCTATAGGTAGTCACAAAAGTCATGTCTTTGTCGGATCGTGACTGCGTTCGGCGGGAGCCAGGAGTCAATAATTCCTCCCTGGTTCTCATCAAGGCCCGCCTCCTACCCCTCTCTATCATCCACCTGGGGTAGCCACGCTCCCCAAGACGAGAACCCACAGTGTCCAGCTCCACGCCGAGGGCCGAGCCATCAACAGTTACGGCGTGCCCGGATCGACTCACCCACGGGAACAGCACGGATGGCTCGGCCCTCGGCGTGGAGCTGGACACTGTGGGTTCTCGTCTTGGGGAGCGTGGCTACCCCAGGTGGATGATAGAGAGGGGTAGGAGGCGGGCCTTGATGAGAACCAGGGAGGAATTATTGACTCCTGGCTCCCGCCGAACGCAGTCACGATCCGACAAAGACATGACTTTGTGACTACCTATAGCCAGGAATATAAACAAATCACGCAGATTGTGAGGAAATCTCTTCCTGTGCTGCAGGCGGACGAAACGCTCAATCAGATCATCAAGCAGGGAGTTAGATTTGCTAGTAGGAGGGCTCCCACACTTGGGAGCATCCTGTCACCTAGCCTTCTCCCTTCCAGTACACAACGACCGTGTTGGCTGACCACCCCTGGCTCATATAGATGCAATTTCTCAACGTGCCACTATTGTAGTGTCCACAAACCCACCCGTTCTATTGTTTCTTTTTGCAATGGTAAAACCTTTCCCATCAAACAATACATGAACTGTGACACGAGGTACACAATTTACCTTATCTCGTGTTCCTTATGCCACACCCAATATGTGGGGTGCACTACTAGGCACCTCAGACAACGTATAGCTGAACACTACA
Organism: Hyperolius riggenbachi; assembly: GCF_040937935.1. Lineage (NCBI taxonomy): Eukaryota > Metazoa > Chordata > Amphibia > Anura > Hyperoliidae > Hyperolius > Hyperolius riggenbachi. The sequence goes on along the minus strand of NC_090646.1, from coordinate 410,171,868 downwards.
GGGGGGCTGGCTGGCTGACCCTAGAGGTGTCCAATGTAGCAAAGCACTTTAGATCAGTTCATTCAGGTGACATGTCCTCTTTCTCATTTCAGGGTATTGAGCGTGTCCTAAGGCCTGTGAGAGGGGGGGACGTTTACAAACGTCTCCTTACCAGGGAGGCCTATTGGATTTTCCAATTAGGGACACGCTCACCGGGAGGACTTAATGCAAGATGGGACCTTAACACAGTCACTTAGAGTGGATCAAATGACCACCCTTGTCTTTTGTTTACATATGATTATATATGTTTTAATCTTGAATCTCTTGAAATTTATGAAGAGGAGTTAACTCATGCTGCCTAATGTTATATGGTGCTTCGCATGCATTTACATTTTTATGCCTCTTATAATGCTTTTATGTAATAGATTATTTCAGTGTGGGGACCTTCTGTGTGTCCTTTTCTCCCCCCATTGTTTTATATGCACTTTTCTTTGTTTGTGGGTGGGGTCTATTGAGCATGTGGTATCGGGTGTAACCTTACTCTATATAGGAGTCACCCTTTCTCATGTGCGCCTATGCTATGATTAAGGGCGTGTAACGCCCGAAACATGTCAGCATGTGGTGCTGGCTTTTAGCTTGTTATGTGTAACGATTGAATAAAGCCATATTGATTCTACCGACATTGTGCGGACTTCACTTTCTACGGTCTTGGATCTGAGGTCTTGGCAGCCTGCTTTCCTGCACTGTCGGTGGACGGAGGTGTGAGCGGAGTTCCACATTTACAGTGTATATCCACAAGGCCAGCGTTATATAAAGACAAAGAGGGGATTTGCCCCAGAGTCCATAGGGGGGACCCCGATAATCATCCTCCATTCACCCCATTCAAATTCTTTGGCCACGGCCACCGTGTAGTGAGCGACGTGTGGTTGGAATGGAGAGACAGGGCACTAGGCATCAGCAGGCAGGGCTACATTGCTTTTACATTACCTGATTCCTCATAATTAGTGACTTAAGGTCCCGTTCACATTTGAAATCGCAAACAGATAGCATTAGCAATTAGTGCGGTCAAAAATCACTGGACACTTCCGCGATTCAGAGCGATCGCGATCAGCACTTTACTAAGCACTGTACCGCAATCGCTCCAGAATGACTGCAAAAATGCTGCTAATCGCAGAACACCAACGATCGGTGCCAATCACGGCAGTGAAAACACTGCCATAGGTTAGAATAGCACTAGCGCTTTAAAAAGGCGATAGCGCTTTGGTGATTAGCAGTAATTGGCTGCTAATCACCCTAGTGTGAATGGGCCCTTAGTCGTGTGTAAATAGGCTTTCTTATTCCATTGTATTGCATATCTTGCGCATTCCAGCACATTCTATTAGCTCCTGAATGGGTGCGCTCCACAACCGCGTCACTTCCGGTTACGATTGTTTGTTTATGAAGTGTAATTATTGTATATTTATTAAAGGGGACCTTAACTGAGAGGAATATGGATGTTTCCTTTTACACAATACCAGTTGCCTTGCAACCCTGCTGATCTCTTTGGCTGCAGTAGTGGCTGAATCACACACCTTAAAGGGAACCTAAACTGAGAAGGATATGGATTTTTCCTTTTAACATAATACCAGTTGCCTGACTCTCCTGCTGATACTGTGTTGCCAATACTTTCAGCCACAGCCCCTGAACAAGCATGCAGATCAGGTGCTCTGACTGAAGTCAGACTGGATTAGCTGCATGCTTGTTTCAGGTGTGTGATTCAGCCAAAGGGATCAGGACTGCCAGGTAACTGGTATTGATTAAAAGGAAACATCCATATCCCTCTCAGTTTAGGTTCCCTTTAAAGGGAATCTTAACTGAGAGGGATATGGATGTTTCCTTTTAAACAATACCAGTTGCCTGGCTGTCCTGCTGCAGTATTGGCTGAATCATAGACCTAAAACTAGCATGCAGCTAATCCAGTCTGACTTCAGTCAGAGCACCTGATCTGCATGCTTGTTCAGGGGCTGTGGCTAATAGTATCAGAGACCCAGGATCAGCAGGAGAGTCAGGCAACTGGTATTATTTTAAAAGGAAAAATCCACATCCTTCTCAGTGTAGGTTCCCTTTAAACAAGCATGCAGCTAATCCAGTCTGACTTCAGGCAGAGCACCTGATCTTCATGCTTGTTGAGGGGCTGTGGCTAAAAGTATTAGAGGCACAGGATCAGCAGGACAGTCAGGCCGGAGAGATAAGTAGAGAGCGCACTTCTGTTGCCTCAGACTGGCCACAGCGGGCTGAAGTTACAGGACCTGGTACCAGAGCTGGAGAAGGCTGAGGACAGCAGCGTGGTGGCGATCCATGCAATTGGGGCTGGAGGAAGCCCCAGGTATGTATAACTCTTTTTTATATTAACTCGTCTCTGGTTTCCTTTAAAAATGTATTATTAGTTTGGCTTCTCAATTGTTGTGTAATTTTATTTGGTGATACCTGCATTACGGTTCATTTTGTCCATTTTTAACAGAAAAGTAGATAACTTAAGCCATATTTTTGTCATCTGAGATTATTAACCAACAAAAAAATACCCTGTTCATCCAACCTTAAAGGAACACGATCAATTAACATTTTTTTCTCACTTGAGATAGCAATGGTTTGGGCTGTGCTGGTGTATACATTTGCAAAGGAACTAGACAGAAATGGAGCATGCCATAGTGCATTAATCAAAAAGGATAGTTTATTTGCAATTCAAAGTTATACTTACAAAAGGAATAGTGCAAATCTCATTTCAGCAGACAGCCAGCTGCTTAACCTTAGCAGTGGAGGATGACGGGTCCCGATGGCCTGGGTTCCGTCTTGCTAGGAGGTGGGCGTGGCTGATCGTCAGCGTGCGTGTGACGTCATTACACGTTTCGGCGCACGGCGCCTTCGTCAGATCGTCATCTGACGAAGGCGCCTCCCCCCCATACCACGGAACCATACCACCCAACTCAGGACAGTCCTGGGCAAATTCGTACTGTTGCGAGGTGTACGGTCAGTGTCATAGTTTCTGCGTGTGCTTGGACACACAATGGGAGTACACCGAAGCTGGAGTACACTATGGGGTTACAAGGAAGTTGGTAGACATTATAGTGGGAAGCTGAAATTTGCTATTGGTGTACACTGAATCTAGAAAGTACTGTTAAGATAGGAAAGTTAGGAAGCTGGGACACACTTTAACCTGGTTTCTTGCAAACTCTGGACATTACAAGCTGCTTTTGCTGAGAAACGGAGTTCTCCCATTCTCTTGTTCTCTTTCTATACCTCCAGAGACTATCACTGAAGGAGGGAGTGGGTGTGGTGAGGGAGAGGCTGCTGAGCGGTGTTAGCTCAGCTCATTCTAGATTGAGTGGCACCCAGAGGACGTCATTATTTCTTATAATGCATTGTGCTGGTTAGTGGGCCAGGACAGGATGGATCAGGCAAGTATTCAGAAATCCGTTATTACGTGGGTCCTGCTACTGTGTGTAATCAGACCCTAATGACTATGCTTGTGATGGGCACATGGCAGGCATGGCATTCAGGTATGTGACCATGTGTCTTGAGCTTATTAATTGGTGTAATAAAAGTTGTCTGGAAAATGTATTAAAAATGACTGAAACTGTAGCATTAATTAACACAGGCTTTGCATGTGAAATCAGTGTGGTACCTTTGAACGCGAGGGAGACAGATAATTAAAATATGAATGAGAAATGCTATCATAAAATGGGCACCGGCAATGCAGTGTGGACTTCCTCAGGCAGAAGTGTTTCCTTTGTGCATTTTTCTTCCAAACAGTTAAAGCCATCATTGCAGTCTCCTCTCGCTACAGCGGGCATCCCCTGTTGCCTGGATACTGTAGTAACCCGAAAACGCATGCGCTGTCAGACTGGCTGTACACACAGCATGAATTTTATTCATCACTGAGTAAAATGGATATTTTGTACAAGCATTTTAACACTTTGCTAGTCTCCGCACCCTTCACCATGTATAAAGCTGACATTGAAGAAATGTCCTTCATTTAGCATCTATCTGTACAGATGTATTTACTATGAACACTGAAACCTACTACTGTACACATTTCCAAACTCAGTATATTTATATGCTGCATCTTTGGAAAAATGTTCCAATATCACTATTACTATAGGTGGCAATGAATAATTCTCATTCACTTCAGGGTCATTTTTATATAGAATATTCAAAGCAATAATATTTTTGAATGGTTCCCTGTTCTCCACAGGTTTTTCAGATTTTCATTTTAACCACTTGAGGACCTAGGGCTTTACCCCCCTTAAGGACCGGCCACTTTTTTCCCATTCAGACCACTGCAGCTTTCACGGTTTATTGCTCGCTCATACAACGTACCACCTAAATGAATTTTGGCTCCTTTTCTTGTCACTAATAAAGCTTTCTTTTGGTGCTATTTGATTGCTCCTGCGATTTTTACTTTTTATTATATTCATCAAAAAAGACATGAATTTTGGCAAAAAAATGATTTTTTTTAACTTTCTGTGCTGACATCTTTCAAATAAAGTAAAATTTCTGTATACATGCAGCGCGAAAAATGTGGACAAACATGTTTTTGATTAAAAAAAAAAACCCATTCAGTGTATATTTATTGGTTTGGGTAAAAATTATAGCGTTTACAAACTATGGTGCAAAAAGTGAATTTTCACATTTTCAAGCATCTACGACTTTTCTGACCACCTGACATGTTTCATGAGGGGCTAGAATTCCAGGATAGTATAAATACCCCCCAAATGACCCCATTTTGGAAAGAAGATATCCCAAAGTATTCACTGAGAGGCATCGTGAGTTCATAGAAGCTATTAATTTTTGTCACAAGTAAGCGGAAAATTACACTTTGTTAAAAAAAAAAAAAAAAAGTTTCCATTTCTTCTAACTTGCGACAAAAAAAAATGAAATCTGCCACGGACTCACCATGCCCCTCTCTGAATACCTTGAAGTGTCTACTTTCCAAAATGGGGTCATTTGTGAGGTGTGTTTACTGTCCTCGCATTTTGGGGGGTGCTAAATTGTAAGCACCCCTGTAAAGCCTAAAGGTGCTCATTGTACATTGGGCCCCTTAGCGCAGTTAGGCTGCAAAAAAGTGCCACACGTGGTATTGCCGTACTCAGGAGAAGTAGTATGTTGTGTTTTGGGGTGTATTTTTACACATACCTATGCTGGGTGGGAGAAATACCTCTGTAAATGACAATCTTTTGATTTTTTTTTTACACACAATTGTCCATTTACAGAGTTATTTCTCCCACCCAGCATGGGTATGTGTAAAAATACACCCCAAAACACATTGTACTACTTCTCCCGAGTACGGCGATACCACATGTGTGGCACTTTTTTGCACCCTAACTGCGCTAAGGGGCCCAAAGTCCAATGAGTACCTTTAGGATTTCACAGGTCATTTTGAGAAATTTCGTTTCAATACTACTCCTCACGGTTTAGGGCCCCTAAAATGCCAGGGCAGTATAGGAACCCCACTAATGACCCCATTTTAGAAAGAAGACACCCCAAGGTATTCCGTTAGGAGTATGGTGAGTTCATAGAAGTTTTTATTTTTTTGTCACAACTTAGCGGAAATTGATTTTAATTGTTTTTTTTCACAAAGTGTCATTTTCCGCTAACTTGTGACAAAAAAAAAAATCTTCTATGAACTCACCATACTCCTAACGGAATACCTTTGGGTGTCTTCTTTCTAGAATGGGGTCATTTGTGGGGTTCCTATACTGCCCTGGCATTTTAGGGGCCCTAAACCGTGAGGAGTAGTCTTGAAACCAACAATGTCGCAAAATGACCTGTGAAATCCTAAAGGTACTCATTGGACTTTGGGCCCCTTAGCGTACTTAGGGTGCAAAAAAGTGCCACATATGTGGTACCGCCGTACTCAGGAGAAGTAGTATAATGTGTTTTGGGGTGTATTTTTACACATACCCATGCTGGGTGGGAGAAATATCTCTGTAAATGACAATTGTTTGATTTTTTTTTTACACACAATTGTCCATTTACAGAGAGATTTCTCCCACCCACCATGGGTATGTGTAAAAATACACCCCAAAACACATTATACTACTTCTCCTGAGTACGGCGATACCACATGTGTGACACTTTTTTGCAGCCTAGGTGCGCTAAGGGGCCCAACGTCCTAAACACAGGTCATTTTGAGGCATTTGTTTTCTAGACTACTCCTCACGGTTTAGGGCCCCTAAAATGCCAGGGCAGTATAGGAACCCCACAAGTGACCCCATTTTAGAAAGAAGACACCCCAAGGTATTCCATTAGGTGTATGGCGAGTTCATAGAAGATTTTATTTTTTGTCACAAGTTAGTGAAAAATGACACTTTGTGAAAAAAAAACAAAAATCAATTTCCGCTAACTTTTGACAAAAAAATAAAATCTTCTATGAACTCGTCATACACCTAACAGAATACATTGGGGTGTCTTTTTTTCTAAAATGGGGTTAGTTTGTGGGGTTCCTATACCGCCCTGGCATTTTACGGGCCCAAAACCGTGAGTAGTCTGGAAACCAAATGTCTCAAAATGACTGTTCGGGGGTATAAGCATCTGCAAATTTTGATGACAGGTGGTCTATGAGGGGGCGAATTTTGTGGAACCGGACATAAGCAGGGTGGCCTTTTAGATGACAGGTTGTATTGGGCCTCATCTGATGGGTAGGTGTGCTAGGGGGTGACAGGAGGTGATTGATAGGTGTCTCAAGGTGTGATTAGAGGGGGGAATAGATGCAAGCAATGCACTGGCGAGGTGATCAGGGCTGGGGCATGAGGGCATTCTGAGGGTGTGGGCGGGTGATTGAGTGCCCTAGGGGCAGATAGGGGTCTAATCTGATAGGTAGTAGAGTTGGGCCGAACCTCCGATTTTAGCTTTCGCGGAACGTTCGGTTCGCGTTAAAGTTCGCGAACCGCAATAGACTTCAATGGGGATGCAAACTTTGAAAAAAAAAAAAAATTATGCTGGCCACAAAAGTGATGGAAAAGATGTTTCAAGGGGTCTAACACCTGGAGGGGGGCATGGCGGAGTGGGATACACGCCAAAAGTCCCCGGGAAAAATCTGGATTTGACGCAAAGCAGCGTTTTAAGGGCAGAAATCACATTGAATGCTAAATGACAGGCCTAAAGTGCTTTAAAACATCTTGCATGTGTATACATCAATCAGGTAGTGTAATTAAGGTACTGCTTCACACTGACACACCAAACTCACCGTGTAACGCACCGCAAACAGCTGTTTGTGTAGTGACGGCCGTGCTGGACTGGTGCGCACCATGGCGAGAGTGCAGGTTTTGGTGGCTTTACAGCCCATATGGTCGCCTGGCTGATGTAGCTGAATGACAGAACAGTGACTGTCCAGCTGATCAAATTTGGTCTGACCACAATGAAGCAACGACCTTATCTTTTGTGTGCCCCCCGAGACACTCATCTAGGCACCGGTCATTGCTTCATTGTGATACGCAAGCCCCTTCACCACAGCAAGGTAATGATCACGAAGGGGAATGGGCGCATGTACATGCCTTTTCTTTTGTTGTTGCAGCTGCCCGAAGTGCAGCCAGAAAAATTAGGCAGTCATGTACACGCACCAGAAAAATTATTACAGCGGCCGCTGCTAGCAGCGGCCTAAAAAATTCAGCAATCCGACTGGAGTCCCGGACCCTGTTGGTGGTGGCGGAGAAGGTAGTCAAGCGGCCTGCAGGCAGACATGCTGTGTGGAGGGACTGGGAGCGACTTAGTCTTCTTGGGGCAGGCCAGGCAGCCAGTCACACGGCGTGCAGGCAGAGATGCTGTGTGTGCGAGGACTGACTTAGTCTTGGGGCGAGCAGCAGCCCTCCGGGATCCATGCCTCATTCATTTTGATAAAGGTGAGGTACTTAACACTTTTGTGACTTAGGCGACTTCTCTTCTCAGTGACAATGCCTCCAGCTGCGCTGAAGGTCCTTTCTGACAGGACGCTTGCGGCAGGGCAGGAGAGAAGTTGGATGGCAAATTGGGACAGCTCTGGCCACAGGTCAAGCCTGCGCACCCAGTAGTTCAAGGGTTCCTCATCGCTGTTCACAGCAGTGTCTACATCCACACTTAAGGCCAGGTAGTCGGCTACCTGCCGTTGCAGGCGTTGGTGGAGGGTGGATCCGGATGGGCTACGGCGAGGCGTTGGACTAAAGAACGTCCGCATGTCCGACATCACCATGAGATCGCTGGAGCGTCCTGTCTTTGACTGCGTGGACACGGGAGGAGGATTAGTGGCAGTGGTACCTTGCTGGCGTTGTGCTGTCACATCACCCTTAAAGGCATTGTAAAGCATAGTTGACATCTGGTTCTGCATGTGCTGTATCCTTTCCACCTTCAGGTGAGTTGGTAACAGGTCCGCCACTTTGTGCCTGTACCGAGGGTCTAGTAGTGTGGCCACCCAGTACAGCTCATTCCCCTTGAGGTTTTTTTATACGGGGGTCCCTCAACAGGCAGGACAGCATAAAAGACGACATCTGCACAAAGTCGGATCCAGTACCCTCCATCTCCTCTTGCTCTTCCTCAGTGACGTCACGTAAGTCAACCTCCTCCCCCCAGCCGCGAACAATACCACGGGAAGGTTGAGCAGCACAAGCCCCCTGCGACGCCTGCTGTGGGTGTTCTCCTGCCGCCATCCCCCCCTCCTCCTCCTCCCCCAAAGAAACACCTTGCTCATCATCCTCTGAGTCTGACTCATCTTCTGCACACGACTTCTCTTCTTCCTCCTCCTCCCCCCTCTGTGCTGCCGCAGGTGTTGAGGAAACAGCTGGGTCTGATGAAAATTGGTCCCATGCCTGTTCCTGCCGTAACGGTTCCTGGTCACGCTCATTCGCAGCTTCATCCGCCACTCTACGCACAGCACGCTCCAAGAAGTAAGCGTAGGGAATTAAGTCGCTGATGGTGCCCTCACTGCGGCTCACCAGGTTGGTCACCTCCTCAAACGGCCGCATGAGCCTGCATGCATTTTTCATCAGTGTCCAGTTGTCGGGCCAGAACATCCCCATCTTCCCAGACTGTTTCATTCTACTGTAGTTGTAGAGGTACTGGGTGACGGCTTTCTTCTGTTCTAGCAGGCAGGAGAACATGAGCAGGGTCGAATTCCAGCGAGTCGGGCTATCGTAAATGAGGCGTCTCACCGGCATGTTGTTTTTCCGCTGAATTTCCGCAAAGCGTGCCATGGCTGTGTAAGACCGCCTCAAATGCCCACAGAACTTCCTGGCCTGCTTCAGGACATCCGCTAAGCCAGGGTACTTTGCCACAAATCTTTGAACAACTAGATTCATGACATGTGCCATGCAGGGTATGTGTGTCAGCTTCCCCATATGCAAAGCGGCAAGCAGATTGCTGCCGTTGTCGCACACCACGTTGCCTATCTCCAGGTGGTGCGGGGTCAGCCACTCATCCACCTGTTTCTTAAGAGCAGCCAGGAGAGCTGCTCCAGTGTGACTCTCCGCTTTGAGACAAGACATGTCTAAGATGGCGTGACACCGTCGTACCTGGCATGCAGCATAGGCCCTGCGGAGCTGGGGCTGTGTAGCTGGAGAGGAGAACTGCCACTCAGCCAAGGAGGAGGAGGACAGCGAAGAGCATGTAGCAGGAGGAGAGGAGGTGGCAGGAGGCCTGCCTGCAAGCCGTGGAGGTGTCACAATTTGGTCCGCTGCGCCCTGCTTGCCATCGTTCACCACCAGGTTGACCCAATGGGCTGTGTACGTAATGTAGCGGCCCTGCCCGTGCTTGGCAGACCAGGCATCCGTGGTCAGGTGTACCCTTGACCCAACGCTCTTCGCAAGAGATGACACCACTTGCCTCTCAACTTCACGGTGCAGTTGGGGTATGGCCTTTCTCGAAAAATAAGTGCGGCCTGGCATCTTCCACTGCGGTGTTCCAATGGCCACAAATTTACGGAAGGCCTCAGAGTCCACCAGCCGGTATGGTAACAGCTGGCGAGCTAACAGTTCCGCCACGCCAGCTGTCAGACGCCGGGCAAGGGGGTGACTGGCCGAAATTGGCTTCTACCGCTCAAATATTTCCTTCACGGACACCTGACTGCTGCTGTGGGCAGAGGAGCAGGAAGCGCTCAAGGGCAGAGGCGGAGTGGAGGAGGGTGCCTGTGAAGGTGGAAGGGAGAAAGCGGCAGAAGCAGATGATGCACCTGAAGGAGGAAGAGGAGAAGGAGGGTGACTTTTCTTTTGTGTGCTGCTGCTGCTTTTGCTCAGGTGGCCATCCCATTGCTGTTTGTGCCTTTTCTCCAGGTGCCTTCGTAAGGCACTTGTCCCTACGTGAGTGTTGGCCTCTCCACGGCTCAATTTTTGTTGGCAGAGCGAACAGATGGCTTTGCTCCGATCTGAGGCACACACATTAAAAAATTTCCACACCGCTGAGCCACCCTGGGATGTGGGCACTATGGGGACCTCAGCAGCTGATGCTGAAGGGCAAGTTGGCTGGCTGTACATAGGTGGCGATACATGGTGCCGGACACTGCCACCAGCTGTTTCTGACGAAGAGCTGCCCCAGCTTCTTTCAGCAACTTCTCTCCTCCTACTACTCTCTGACTCCCCCTCTGAACTGTCCCCCTCTTCATCTCCTCTATTGGGAACATACAGAGGATACCTATCATCGTCATCATCGTAATCATCCTGCCCAGCTTCGCTTGCCTCAGACAAATCCAAACATGCACCATCAGTAGGTCCTTCATCCTCCTTACACGTTACATCCATAGTGCCGCGTAACTCAGACATATGAGCTGGTGAAAATTCATCTGGCTGTAACAATGGCTGTGCATCAGTGATTTCAACACTAAATAATTCTTGCGAAGTGTCAAATGCAGCGGAAGTGGTGCTAGTAGCGCTGGTGGCTGAGCAAGATGAGGTGTTCTGTGTCGCTAAATACTCAACCACGTCCTGACAATCTTGGGAGGTGATGGGACGTGCCTTCTTCCGAGCACTGTACTGTGGGCCAGGTCCACACGACATTACATTTACACGACCTCGCGCAGACCTGCCGGGTGGCCTTCCTCTGGCTCTGGCACTACCTCTTCCTCTACCTGTTTTGTCCATATCGGGTATGCACAGAGTGGTATATCACACTGCGTGCACTCACGTAGGTAGGTGGGTTCACTTAACTGCACAGGTATGCACACTGATGCGGTGGGTTCACTGAACAGAACAGGTATACAGTGGCGGGTTCACAGAACAGGTAGGCAGTGGCAGGTTCACTGAACAGTACAGGTATGCAGTGGCGGGTTCACTGAACAGTACAGGTATACAGTGGCGGGTTCACTGAACACAACAGGTATGCAGTGGCGGGTTCACTGAACAGAACAGGTATACAGTAGCGGGTCCACTGAACAGAACAGGTATACAGTGGTGGGTTCACTGAACAGAACAGGTATACAGTAGCGGGTCCACTGAACAGAACAGGTATACAGTGGCAGGCTCACTGAACAGAACAGGTATGCAGTGGCGGGTTCACTGAACAGTACAGGTATACAGTGGCGGGTTCACTGAACACAACAGGTATGCAGTGGCGGGTCCACTGAACAGAACAGGTATACAGTGGCGGGTTCACTGAACACAACAGGTATGCAGTGGCGGGTTCACTGAACAGAACAGGTATACAGTGGCGGGTTCACTGAACAGAACAGGTATACAGTGGCGGGTTCACTGAACACAACAGGTATGCAGTGGCGGGTTCACTGAACAGGTATGCAGTGGCGGGTTCACTGAACAGGTATGCAGTGTCGGGTTCACTGAACAGGTATGCAGTGGCGGGTTCACTGAACAGTACAGGTATACAGTGGCGGGTTCACTGAACACAACAGGTATGCAGTGGCGGGTCCACTGAACAGAACAGGTATACAGTAGCGGGTCCACTGAACAGAACAGGTATACAGTGGCGGGTTCACTGAACACAACAGGTATGCAGTGGCGGGTTCACTGAACAGGTATACAGTGGCGGGTTCACTGAACAGAACAGGTATGCAGTGGCGGGTTCACTGAACAGAACAGGTATACAGTAGCGGGTCCACTGAACAGAACAGGTATGCAGTGGCGGGTTCACTGAACAGTACAGGTATATAGTGGTGGGTTCACAGAACAGGTATGCAGTGGCGGGTTCACTGAACAGAACAGGTATGCAGTGGCGGGTTCACTGAACAGGTATACAGTGGCGGGTTCACTGAACAGAACAGGTATACAGTGGCGGGTCCACTGAACAGAACAGGTATGCAGTGGCAGGTTCACTGAACAGGTATGCAGTGGCGGGTTCACTGAACAGGTATGCAGTGGTGGGTTCACTGAACAGGTATGCAGTGGTGGGTTCACTGAACAGGTATGCAGTGGTGGGTTCACTGAACAGGTATGCAGTGGTGGGTTCACTGAACAGGTATGCAGTGGTGGGTTCACTGAACAGGTATGCAGTGGTGGGTTCACTGAACAGGTATGCAGTGGTGGGTTCACTGAACAGGTATGCAGTGGTGGGTTCACTGAACAGGTATGCAGTGGTGGGTTCACTGAACAGGTATGCAGTGGTGGGTTCACTGAACAGGTATGCAGTGGTGGGTTCACTGAACAGGTATGCAGTGGTGGGTTCACTGAACAGGTATGCAGTGGTGGGTTCACTGAACAGGTATGCAGTGGTGGGTTCACTGAACAGGTATGCAGTGGTGGGTTCACTGAACAGGTATGCAGTGGTGGGTTCACTGAACAGGTATGCAGTGGTGGGTTCACAGAACAGGTATGCAGCCAGGAACAAGCTAAGCCTAACTAATCTTTCCCTATGAGAGACAGTCTGCAGCAGTTCGCCCTACTCTCACTAATGCAGGCACACGAGTGACCGTAATGGCCGCCGCTGCCTGCCTTATATAAGGGGGGTGGGGCTCCAGGGGCTAGTGTAGCCTAATTGGCTACACTGGGCCTGCTGACTGTGATGTAGAGGGTCAAAGTTGACCCTCCATTTGCATTATGGGGCGAACCGAACTTCCGCAAAGGTTCGCCTGCGGGACGCGAACATGAACCACGGAAGTTCGCATGGAACCGTTCGCAGGCGAACCGTTCGGCCCAACTCTAATAGATAGCAGTGACAGGGGGTGATTGATGGGTAATTAGTGGGTGTTTAGGGTAGAGAACAGATATAAACACTGCACTTGGGAGGTGATCTGACGTCGGATCTACGGGCGAACTATTGGTGTGGGTGGGTGATCAGATTGCCCACAAGGGGCAGGTTAGGGGCTGATTGATGAGTGGCAGTGACAGGGGGTGATTGATGGGTGGCAGTGACAGGGGGTGATTGATGGGTGATCAGTGGTTTATTACAGGGAAGGACAGATGTAAATAATGCCCTGGCGAATTGATAAGGGGGGGGTCTGAGGGCAATCTGAGCGTGTAGGCGGGTGATTGGGTGCCGGCAAGGGGCAGATTAGGGTCTGATCTGATGGGTAACAGTGACAGGTGGGGATAGGGGGTGATTGATGGGTAATTAGTGGGTGTTTAGAGGAGACAATAGATGTAAACGCTGCGCTTGGGTGGTGATCTGATGTCGGATCTGCGGGCGATCTATTGGTGTGGGTGGGTGATCAGATTGCCCGCAAGGGGCAGGTTAGCGACTGATTGATGGGTGGCAGTAACAGGGGGTGATTGATGAGTGGCAGTGACGGGGTGATTGATGGGTGATTGACAGGTGATCAGTGGGTTATTACAGGGAAGCACAGATGTAAATATTGCACTGGCGAATTGATAAGGGGGGGTCTGAGGGCAATCTGAGCGTGTAGGCGGGTGATTGGGTGCCCGCAAGGGGCAGATTAGGGTCTGATCTGATGGGTAACAGTGACAGGTGGTGATAGGGGGTGATTGATGGGTAATTAGTGGGTGTTTAGAGGAGAGAATAGATGTAAACACTGCGCTTGGGTGGTGATCTGATGTCGGATCTGCGGGCGGTCTATTGGTGTGGGTGGGTGATCACATTGCCCGCAAGGGGCAGGTTAGGGGCTGATTGATGGGTGGCAGTGACAGGGGGTGATTGATGGGTGATTGACAGGTGATCAGTGGGTTATTACAGGGAAGGACAGATGTAAATAATGCCCTGGCGAAATTGATAAGGGGGGGTCTGAGGGCAATCTGAGCGTGTAGGCGGGTGATTGGGTGCCCACAAGGGGCAGATTAGGGTCTGATCTGATGGGTAACAGTGACAGGTGGTGATAGGGGGTGATTGATGGGTGATTGATGGGTAATTAGTGGGTGTTTAGAGGAGAGAATAGATGTAAACACTGCGCTTGGGTGGTGATCTGATGTCGGATCTGCGGGCGATCTATCGGTGTGGGTGTGTGATCAGATTGCCCGCAAGGGGCAGGTTAGAGGCTGATTGATGGGTGGCAGTGACGGGGTGATTGACAGGTGATCAGGGGGGATAGATGCATACAGTACACAGGGGGTGGGGGGTCTGGGGAGAATCTGAGGGGTGGGGGGGTGATCAGGAGGGGGCAGTGGGCAGGGGGGGAGATAAAAAAAAAAAAAGCGTTGACAGATAGTGACAGGGAGTGATTGATGGGTGATTAGGGGGGTGATTGGGTGCAAACAGGGGGGTGGGCAGGGGGGGGGTCTGAGGGGTGCTGTGGGCGATCTGGGGCAGGGGGGGAGAAATCAGTGTGCTTGGGTGCAGACTAGGGTGGCTGCAGCCTGCCCTGGTGGTCCCTCGGACACTGGGACCACCAGGGCAGGAGGCAGCCTGTATAATACACTTTGTAAACATTACAAAGTGTATTATACACTTTGTATGCGGCGATCGCGGTTAACATCCCGCCGGCGCTTCCGTGTGGCCGGCGGGATGTTGCGGCGGGTGAGCGGTGACAGGCGCCGGCGGAGGATCGCGTCACGGATGACGCAATCGCTCCGCCCATGCCCCTACAAGGACCGCCGCCTTTGGGCATGAGCTGGACCTTGTGGGGTCCACTTCCCGGCCGCCTCTGTGCGTTAGGTGGTCGGGAAGTGGTTAAAGAGCTCGTTTTCAATTCTCCACCACTAGATGGCATAAGCTGCAAAGGATTGCACCATTGAAAATGTTATTGTTCCTTCATAGACTTGCATTTTACTTTGCTGTAATCAGTATTATTCAGTATCCTATTTTACCATAAATGAGGATGTCATGTAATTTCACTGTTGCAGCTATTTTTCTACAAATAATGCCCATTTTAATATCTTGAAACAAAGATTTTGTGTAATGTGTGGAGACAGTTGTGGATAAGCTTTCACAGCTAATTGGTTTAAATGAGCTGCCTAATGACTTTTCTCTTTGCCTAGTTGATAAATTACCACCTTTGTACGTTATCGCTAGGCTTTTATTTGTAGCTTTCAAAAATGGACAGCTGTGCTAGTAAAAAAAAAACAAACAAAAAAAAAAACAGTACTACAGATAATAGTTACCGTTTTCATGAGGTTTTTTTGTTTTGTTTTATTGTTCTTTTCCTAGTCACTTAAAACAAAACACTGACATTGGTCTGCAATAACAGTGCAGGTTCCCCCTTTATTACCCTCATTCATTACATACCTTATACAGTATGTATGCATTTTACCATTTTTTGCAATTGGTGGTCCTTTTGATGAGTTGGATACTGCACTGTTTTAGCTTCATATCCTAGCCTAGCTGCCTCCAGCTCTACAAACAGCAGTTCATATAAGTGATTATACAGCTTTTGCTCTGCACCACTACTTTGAGGAACGTGACCTCTCAGGCTAGCAACTGACCGCTTCAAGTTGACAACTGCCAACCCAGTCTGCTCCATTGTATATATTTGTTTGTATATTTGTCATACCATTTCTAGCAGACCATAGTAAAGGTTATGTTTTAGCCCACAGAGCATTTCTTTATAAAAAATAATTCCTAAAATTTAGATGTAGTGGGAATCCGCTTGGTGATCCAGAGGCTTTCCAGATTCCATTCATGCCCACCATTCTTCCACAGGACCCTCTATTTCTCTAAGGGCCTGAGCCCACTGACGCAGTTGTGTCCGCTTTTCAGTTACACATCAATGTTAGAGATGCTGAAAAGCGGACAGAAGCGGATACAACTGCATCAGTGGGCTCAGGCCCGAACATGCATCCGAAACAGGTGACGGATCAGGTGATTACCTGATCTGCGGAAACACAAAGCCAAGAAGATTAAAAGCCCCCGCCCACCCTTACACCTCAGTTTATCAGTGTTTCCACTGTGGTGGAAGCAAGCTAAGAGCTCCCGCTTTTTTTTCTCTTTACTCACTGGAGGGTGAGTTGTCTTTATCAGGGGGATTTTCCAGCTGGGTTCTCAAAGGGGGTCAGAGAAGGCCGACTGGTAAGGAGTATTAGGCTGTGTGATTTCGGCCACCGTACTCCAGTAATTTATGCCTCTGTCACAGGCCATTTGCTCGGAGGAGCGCTTCCAGTATTTGTGTTCCAGGGCACATGTGACGCTTCCTGGTGTGATGTCCTTCCAATCAGAAGTAGCGGGTGCAGCCAGGACACAGAGGCCAATCAGAAGTAGGAGGGGCAGAGACGCCTTTGCTCCTGTCCATGTATGAGCACATTCATGCTGGTCATACATGAATAAACTCTGTGTATGCCCAGTAGAATGAAGCACATGTGCACGACCGGCTTCAGTTTACTGGCCATGCACTGACCTTACTCGCACATGCCCAGTAGAGATGTGCTTGTACACGGTGGCGGTGTAGCCACAAGAGACATTTTCGGCAAGCTTTTGTGGAATATGTTTACAGGCACCCAGCACTGGAACGGTGGGCTGTAGGAGGATCCTGGAAGCCTCTGGACTTTACATAGGCATCCTACTACTGAGGAAAGTATTGAATTTGCTCTTCCGATCACTTTAATTTTTGATTATGAAATGATGTATGGACCTTTAACCATAGCCAAAGCCTAATCCAGTACTGCCCACAGTGATTTAATGTTACTAAATATAATGTATTTTTGTTTCTAAGCAGTTCTGGGCGGCAGCTAAGTGAAGTTTTTATCCAGCTTCCATCTAGAAAAGAATTACCGGAGTACTATGAATTGATTCGTAAACCTGTCGACTTCAAAAAAATAAAGGTATGGTTCACTGTAATTTGAGAAATGTTAGGTCTTGCGTACATTGTGGGTGTGTTTTTCACAGTGCTGAACATGTAAAGCTCTTTATCACTGGTAAGTGCAACTTCTATCAGTTGTCTGTTAAACAGATAGGAACTTGTGAGGGTAAATAAGCATGACTTATATTTGTAGTTATGTATTCATATACGGTATTTATATTTGGGGTTATTTATGAAGATTTGAGATTGGTGGAATGCATAAATGAAACAGAAAATAGAGACTGAACTTTGGGTTAAAAATAATGTTTGCAGCTAGATGGCAAGATTTTGAACTAACACTTGGGTAATATCAGAACATAATACTGCTGAAGGGTTACAGATTTTTCACTATTGCGGTAACATGCATGCATCCACATTAAAAACTGTAATAAATCCTGTTTTCACTGCGGTAGTTAAACATAATGGCCATTACTACTGCCAATTTACTAACTTTTCAGCAATCCTGTTTTCTAATATGACCCAAGAAAAGGTTTTCTCACCCTTTAAAGTGATCCTTAAGTCTGTCAAAAAAAATGAGATTTACTCACCTGGGGTTTCCCTCAGCCCCCTGCAGCCGATCGGTGCCCTCGCAGCCCCGCTCAGATGCTCCTGCACCCGCCGGCGAACACCTCCTGGCCGCAATAGCAGCATAGGGGGCGATATTATGGCTGGGAACGCGGAGTATCACTCACGTTCCCATGCCTGTCGGCCGGTGACTGCCAAACCGGAAGTGTTCGCCGGCGGGTGCAGGAGCATCTGAGCGGGGCTGCGAGGGCACCGATCGGCTGCAGGGGGCTGAGGGAAGCCCCAGGTGAGTAAGTCTCATTTTTTTGACAGACTTAAAGGGAAGGTTCAGGGAGGGGATTAAAAAAATAAAAATAAATTTCCACTTACCTGGGTCTTCCTCCAGCCCGTGGCAGGCAGGAGGTGCCCTCGCCGCCGCTCCGCAGGCTCCCGGTGGTCTCCGGTGCCCGACCCGACCTGGCCGGCTGCCAGGTCGGGCTCTTCTGCGCTCCATTTCCTGGCACTTCTGCGTCCCACGCCGGCACGCTGACGTCATCGGACGTCCGCCGGGCTGTACTGCGCAGGCGCAGTACAAAAGTGGTTAAAAACAGTTTTAAAAAGTTTGTTTATAAACAAACAAAATGGCCACCAAAACAGGAAGTAGGTTGATGTACAGTATGTCCACACATAGAAAATACATCCATACACAAGCAGGCTGTATACAGCCTTCCTTTTGAATCTCAAGAGATCATTTGTGTGTTTCTTTCCCCCATGCACTGAAGTTTCAGGCTGCTCTTTTCTTCATGCAAACAGCTTTGCCCTTGTCTGTAATTCCTCACTATGTGAAAGCCCAGCCAGCTCAGAGGACGATTTATCCAGCTTGTAAAAGATAAGAGAGAAGAGAGAAGCTGCTCTAATCTAAATAACACACAGGCAGTGTGCATAGAGAGGCCTGGAAGGGCGAGTTCATAGCAGAACCACAACACTGAAGAACTTGGCAGCCTTCCAGACACAGGCTGACAAGTCTGACAAGAGAGAGATAAGTTGATCTATTACAGAGACTGTGATAGTACAAAGTGCTGCAGTAAGCCAGAACACATTAGAATAGCTTTTGGAACTTGTAGGATGATAAAAAACAGGATGCAAATTTTTGTTACGGAGTCTCTTTAAAGCGGATCCGAGATGAAAAACTAACTATGACAAGTAACTTATCTATATATTTTATCTAAAGTTTAGATAGATTACACAGCAAATCTAGCTGCAAACCGCTTCAACATTAACCTCCTCCTCCTCCTCCTGCCCAGACTGAGCTCCCATAAACCCTTGACAAAAGTATTTGGCTTGAGGAATGCCCTATAAACTATATGAAAGGAACACAATTATGCAATAACTAAAAGTTTATCTCGGATCCACTTTAAAGCAAAGCTGAAGTGAGAGAAATGTGGAGGCTGCCATAATTATTTCCTGTTAAACAATGCAAATTGCCGAGTTGTCATGCCTATCCCCTGCCTCTAATACTTTTAGCCATAGACCCTGAATAAGCATGCAGATCAGGTATTTCCGACTAGATTAGCTACATGCTTGTTTCAGGTGTGTGATTCAGACACTACTGCAGCCAAAGAGTTCAGCAGGACTGCCAGGCAACTGGTACTGTTAAATAAATAAATATGGTAGCTACCATATGCTTATCACTGCAGGTGTACTTAAGAGACCAACAAAATCTGTTCTAAATATAATTTTGCCACCTTATATCTTGTTTCACATAATTATTTATGAGATAGTGCTGGCCATAATTATCCACACCCCTGGCAAATTTTGACTGAAAGTTACTTTTATTCAACCAGCAAGTAATTTTTTGATGGGAAATGACATAGGTGTCTCCCAAAAGATAAAAGGACGATGTACAAGGGGCATTATTGTGGAAAAAAATGTCTCAACTTTTATTTACATTTGAGCAAAATGTGTCCAGTCCAAAATTATTCATACCGTTCTCAATAATCAAAAGAAAAGCCTTTATTGGCTATTACAGCAATCAAAAGCTTCCTATAATTGCAGACCAGCTTTTTGCATGTCTCCACAGGTATTTTTTAGCAATGAGCTCCAAATCTTTCAGGTTGGAGGGTCTTCTTGCCATCACCCTGATCTTTAGCTCCCTCCACAGATTCTTAATTGCATTCAAATCAGGGCTCTGGCTGGGCCACTCCAAAACGTTAATGTTGTCTGCTAACCATTTCTTCACCACTTTTGCTGTGAGTTTTGGGTCATTGCCATGCTGAAATGTCCACTAGTGGCCAAGTTTCTCTGCAGACTGCCTGATGTTGTCATTGAGAATCCTCATGTATTGCTCTTTTTTCATGGTACGGTTTAATGTGATTAGGTTCCCTGGTCCTTTGGCTGAAAAAACACCCCTAAAACATTAGGTTCCCACCCACCACCATGTTTGACAGTGGGGATGGTGTTCTTTGGGTTGAAGGCTTCTCCTTTTTTATGCCAAATGAAGGAAACATTGTGACCAAACAATTCAATTTTTGTTTCAACTGACCATAACACAGAAGACCAGAAGTCTTCTTCTTTGTCCAGGTGAGCATTTGCAAAGGCCAAGCAAGCTTTTGTGTGCCTTATCTGGAGAAGTGGTTTCCCCCTTTGTCTGCATCCATGGAACCCAGCAGTGCGCAGTGTCCATTGGATTGTCTGCCTTAAGACATTGCCACCAGCAGAGCCCAGATTCACCAGGATGGCCTTGGTGGTGGTCCTTGGATTCTTTTTCACCTCTCTCTATCCTCCTGGCCAGCACAGGTATCACTTTTGGCTTCCGACCACATCCCATGATATTTTCCACAGTGCGGAACATCTTGTATTTCTTTAATAATACTTTGCACTGTAGCAACTGGAACTTGTTTAGAAATGGCCTTGTAGCCCTTTCCTGACTTGTGAGCAGCCACAGGTCCTCACTGAGCCGCTTTGTCTTAGCCATGACTGCCCACAAACTAACTGCAGAGAGCTGCTGTTTTTCACCTGTTGAGTTGAATAAAACATCTGTTCCCAATTATTCAGGGTAATTAGGATGCTTTAGAACAGCTTTGACTATTTGAAATGGTATAGACTTTTGGATACTCCCACAGACTGTGACAGTTTGTGAATGTTATGAATAATTTTGGACTGGACACTTTTTGCTCAGATGTAAATAAAAGCTGAGAAACTTTTTTCCACAATAATGCCTCTTGTACATCGCCGTATTATCTTTTGAAAGACACCTATGTCATTCCATTTACCATCACAAAATTACTTGCTGGTTGAATAAAAGTAACTTTAAGTCAAAATTTACCAGGGGTATGAATAATTATAGGCAGCACTGTATATTCTATTTAGCCAATTTAATTTAGCATAGCTTAGATGCATCATGGGAAATCACCCTTGCTGAATAATTGCAAATAAACTTTCTGGGTATTCTGTAGGTAAGGTAAGCTGTAGCTTACCTTCCCTGCAGGATCTTTACGCTAGCAGGTGCAGACCAAAATTGCCTCTGACCCCTCTCACCCAGCTCACTCCATCTTCCAGCACATGCCTTCAGGAGTAAGATTCCGGTCAATCGCTACCAAAACCTCTAGACACAGGAACAGCTTTTTTCCTCAAGCGGTAGCCATACTTAATGCTGAACCACGTTAGAGCTGCTAGGACTTGATAGTAATCAGCACAGAACTGTAAATGAACAATTCTCACATTGCTTACTGCCACTATACTTATAATGTCCTTGGCTTGTAATATACACACTGTCTGTCCTTGTATTGTTTTTATTTGTGTTTGTTAAAGGGACTCCGAGCAGTGAAAGAAACTATGGAAAGATGCATATCATTTTAAAGCTCTCTTTCTCCTCTTTCCAATGATATATAAACCGCCGCCCTATGCCTTTTAGTTTTCGCTATTTTCGCTATTGAAATTGCCGCGACCACGATTTCAATCGCGAAAATAAAGAAAACTAAAAGGCGTAGAGCGACGATTTAGGTGTCACCAGAAAGAGGACAAAGAGAGCTTTAAAATGATATCCATCTTTCCATAGTTACTTGTATTACACAGGACGACACTTTCCCCAGTGTCAGCAGCTCCATTCAGCAGAAAAAGTCGGCCTGTGTAATACAATATAACTATGGAAAGATGGATATCATTTTAAAGCTCTCTTTCTCCTCTTTCTGGCGACACCTAAATCGTTGCCCTATGCCTTTTAGTTTTCTTTATTTTCGCAATTGAAATCGCGGCCGCGGCAATTTCAATCGCGAAAATAACGAAAACTAAAAGGCGTAGGACAGCGGTTTGTATATCATTGGAAAGAGGAGAAAGAGAGCTTTAAAATAATATGCATCTTTCCATAGTTTCTGCACTGCTCGGAGTCCCTTTAAGCAACTGCCAAGACAAATTCCTTGTAGGTGCAAACTTACTTGGCGAAAATAAATTGATTCTGATTCTGTAGCATCGGTCCAAGCCTTATCCCATGAAGCTTTATCAATCCTTCCCATACACTGATGAGGACCAGAAAGTACAAAACAGGCAGTATGCGTGTTGTATTGTTGTAGCTCTATAAAATTTATAAGATGTAGGCTCAGTAAACACCAGTGATTCTGGATGTGTTCTTAGCTTTCAGGCGCAGAAAGAGATGATTTGCGTATTCAGCAGTGATACATCATGGGAAATTGCACTTGCTCACTTAGAGACTATACAGTGTAAAAAACAAACAAACCTTTCAACCGTCTTTATTCTTACAAGTGTAAACATACTCATTCTTAAAAATGTTATATATTTACAAAGTTAAATATATTTGGCCCAGAGTTGGGGTATTAAAATATTAGCATGTGAATTAAAGAAAACAAAATTACAGGTTTCCCAATAATGTAGTATTTTTTTTCTTTTTAAAAAAAGTTAATGTACACTAATGGTACAATCTTAGCACTTCTATGTAATGTGAGACTCTATTCAAAATATCCATTCAATGTAAATTCTTGATCGGCTACAGTGCTATTTTCTGCAGCACTTATACATCAAAGAAACAGTGAAAGACAGCTTCAGATAAGATTTTAATGCGGGGAAGTTCAAAGGGTCATTAGCTCTGCTCTGTTTCATAGTTTAAAATGCAGAGTGTAGTTTGTAAACTGCAAATATTAGAGAATGATGCAATGCTATTAAAAAAAAGCTATATAACTGAAAATAAAAATTAGACTTTTTTTTGCTACTAATGTTCTAGTAATTATCTGTACTACACATACAATTCATTATATCATAGTTTGTTTGTTTTTCCGCTTCAGTGTCACTTTAAAGGATACCTCAACTGACATGTGACATGATGAGATAGATGTGTATGTACAGTGCCTAGCACACTAATAACTATGCTGTGTTCCTTTTTTTCTTTCTGCGCCTGAAAGAGTTAAATATCAGGTATGTAAGTGGCTGACTCAGTCCTGACTCAGACAGGAAGTGACTACAGTGTGACCCTCCCTGATAAGAAATTCCACCTATAAAACACTTTCCTAGCAGAAAATGGCTTCTGAGAACAAGAAAGAGATAAAAAGAGGAATTTCTTATCAGTGAGGGTCACACTGTAGTCACTTCCTGTCTGAGTCAGCCACTTACATACCAGATATTTAACTATTTCAGACAGAGAAAGAAAAAAAGGAACACAGCAAAGTTATTTGTGTGCTAGGCACTGTACATTCACGTGTCTATCTCATTATGTCACATTTCAGTTCGGGTATCCTTTAAGAATTTATACTCAGATGCTGTGAAGTTCTGTTTGTCGGTACATAGATTAAGGATCATACACATCACATTCTGATCTAGGCCCTAAAGGTTCCCACTAATGATGCAATCTTGATTACACAAGTTACATTTTGATTACTCCATGTAGTATGAGAGCTTACATACACAATCTGCTCATAGTATTCAAAATCTGTTGACTCTCATTACATGCAGGTGGTAAAATTGGTCAGTGATTGTCCAGCTCGCGGCTGTCAGTCCCCATACATCTTGTGTATATTGTTTTGTAACCCAGGATGAAATAAATTGGTGTTTATGCTGAGCAACTCACCTGGTGCCGGGTACTTTTGTCTTCCTGCCAAACAGAGGAGGGGTGATCACTAATGCTAGCCCATATTTATGCACCCGCTGTCTAGAATGTAGAAACTCTTCAAAATGCTATAAATATGTTCAGATTACTATGTAATCGACAGGTTTTCTTGCTCTTTTTTGTATTTAATAGGAAAGAATTCGGAATCACAAGTACAGAAGTATTGGTGATCTAGAAAAAGATGTCATGTTGTTGTGCCACAATGCTCAGACATTCAATTTAGAAGGGTCACAAGTAGGTATTTTGTCGACCATTGTTATGTGATTACTGTGGGTAAATGTAACTGAAGTTGTGGCAATAATTTGACGGGTGCGACAGTCTTAAATGGGGTGTAGAGAAGTGTTCCAGGTAATTAACTGCAGAGGAATACCTGCTGATCAAAGTCCTGAAGCAAAACGCCACCCTCTAGAGGAATGCAAAACTGAATAGTCTAATCGACTGGCAGACTAGTAACCTCACCAGCAGCAGATAAGGTGGGGTACAGCAGCATTCTGAATATCATGGGTTGCTTGAGATGTTATATGGGTACTTGGCTATACCACCTTTCATAAAGGGGTACAAACTGTAATAATGTTGACAAACACTGGGCCATAGAAGAGTGTTGAAGTTGAAGTTTTCAACACTAGTTGTTACACATTATTAGCTGGTAAAGAGTTAAGCTGGGTACAGAACTTAGCTAGTTAATTATGCAAGACATGGTTGACGGCACATCACACAGTACTGTTAAAGAACAAGTGACACCCATGCTAACCTAGTAATAAAAAACACATATATAAGTAGATAAATACTAATTCTACTTACATAACAGATGTATTGTGCTATCCACGCAGTGATTCCTGTGAATTTTATAAAGGAAAAGCAGAAAATCCTATTGCAGGCAGTTGCCATTTTGCCAAGCTAATGCTGACATCATATCCTTCCTGACTCTTGTTTTCCCCCCTCCCTTCTCTTGCTCATTGTGTATTCATTAGCTGCCCTCCTCCCAGAGTCTTCTTTTTTTTTTTTTTTTTACACATCCAATCACTGAGTCACCTCAGCCTTGCATGTAAACACAAGTGATCAGCTAGGCAGGGAAATAAATGGAAGAGGAGGAATATATTATAGATAAAAAGAACTCCCAGCATTCAAAAGAACTCCCAGCATTGAACTTTTTGGCACTGTTTGGCACTAGGGCCAGTGCTCCTAAAGTATGTGATAACTCCAAACCTTAACAGCAGAAAAAGTTTTGAATGCAGGATTAGCATCTTTATCACTTAATACACTCAGACCAGTTGCTGTTGAAATTTGATTCTTATGGTGACAATACCGCTTTAACTAACCTCTATTAAATACATTTAATCTGCCTGTAATAAGAGATTGTCACAGTGGACATAAAGCCAGTTTTAGAGCAACACCACGTGCAGGAGCTTATCGTATTATTTCCCACACAAATTTATGGTGGCAATTAGTGGTTTGTTTGAAGTTTATAGAGCAGCTGCTACTAACACAGGAATCTGTGATGGGGCAGGGTGCAACCTCCCTTGTTTTCCAGTAGCTTAGTCAAAAGAGCTTAACTAGAACTGTGAACAGTTAGTCAGCTGAACTACTGTCACTTGCCCAAAGAGGCCATATACTTCTGTGCTGCGTCTCCTCTTGTTGAATTTTGCTTTCTCTTCCATGTACATGGGCCATACTGGTAGCCTCAGCTATGACGCAGAGTGTCATGATAGAGATTATTTCTGTTTTGGCTGGGGATGCTCTGATTTTCTGCTTACATGCATTCTATACCCTGAAAACATTGACCTTCTATACTTTTATCAGATATATGAGGATTCCATTGTTCTACAATCAGTCTTCAAAAGTGCAAGACAAAAGATTGCAAAAGAAGATGAAAGTGATGAAGACAGCAATGAAGATGACGAGGAGGAAGATGAGGATGAATCAGAATCTGAGTGTAAGCCATCAAATAAAATTCTGTTTAAGATTTAAAGCAAACCATTTTTTAAAGCCATCTTCCGATCTGCCACATGCTTGTTTCAGGTGTGTGATTACAACTCTATTGATGCATTAAAAGATCAGCAGAATGCCGAGCAACTAGTATTGTTTAAAAGAAACTAAATATAGCAGTCTCCATATCCCTTTCAGGTCAGTTATCCTTCAAACGGAAACTAAAGTGGGAGGAATATGGCGGTCGTCATATTTATTTCCTTTTAAATAATGTAGATCGCCTGGCTCTCCTGCCAATCCTCTGCCGCTAATACTTTTAGCCATAGCACTTGAACAACCATGCATACTACTGAAGCCAGAAAGATCAGCAGGGCTACTGGGAAACTGATATTGTTTAAAAGGAAAGAAGTTGTTTAAAAGGAAAGAAGTATGTCAGCTTCCATACCATCTCCCTTCAGGTTCCCCTAAAATAATTGAACATTTTCAACTTCCTTTGCTGTGCCATCTCACCTTATTTAAAGCAGTTAGCTTAGTCTGCACATGACCTTGTTAATCTGGACTTCTATGTGTTCACTTTTTTGTCTTGTTTCAGATTATCATTTCTAAGCAGAGTTTACTTTAGTGTAGTTATTTTGATGTCAAATTGGTTTTCTAAAGCAGTATTGCTCAAAATGCATGCCTGGGACAAGGATAGAGCCACCATCCGTGCATACAAATTTTAGTCCACTCATTTAGGCCAATAAATAACGTGTGGAGCTCGAGAGATTGGGGAGAAGCATACAGAGCAAAATTTAGAGGGACCTCAACTCGAAATCACATGTAGCCAGCAGATGCACATAACACCTCCAGAAAATCAGAGATTGTAGATTCCACATATTTACAGAACGGTGTGAGTCCCTAATCCGTGACAAGGACAGTGTTATTAAGGGGTAACACAAGGAATACACCGCTACACTCCAGCAGTAGACAGAGCTGGACCTGGGCAGCCTAGGCCAGTAAGCAGATGAAAGAAGAGTGTGGGTCCGCTTCAATGTCTCCAAGAATTTATTAGGGACTTATCCCA
The DNA here is from genome assembly GCF_040937935.1 of Hyperolius riggenbachi. Taxonomy (NCBI): domain Eukaryota; kingdom Metazoa; phylum Chordata; class Amphibia; order Anura; family Hyperoliidae; genus Hyperolius; species Hyperolius riggenbachi. The sequence goes on along the minus strand of NC_090646.1, from coordinate 410,145,177 downwards.
AAACAGCAACAGGACATACAGAAGCTGACATGTTTCGGGCCTAAACTTGGTCCTTAGTCATATGCTATGACTAAGGACCAAGTTATTAAGGGGTAGCAGTGGATGCATACACATACTACACATACCTGTGATTGGACATAGATCTAATTGGATTTAAAAAAAAAAAAAAAAAAAAGCAGACTTACCACTCAGGGCTCATTTCCACTATTGCGTCACAATTCAGTTGCGAAAAAACATGTAAATGAATCCGCATGCGGTTGCGGATTCATTCGTGTTTGTATGCAGATTTTAACACCGATTCGCTCGCGGTTTGCGCTATGCGACTTGAACCATGTCAATGCCGGTAAGCATTGACATGGGTTTTTAGGCGAAAACACACGGAAAACCGCAAGACTAAAACGCTTGCGGTTTTCCTATTAATTACATTATCTTACCAGGTACGCATCTGTATCTTCCTTTTCCCATTCAGAATTCTGTAGGGATCAGAGCTTGTGAGGGAGGTAGATATTCCGTAACCAGAGGGAACTGCACAGGAGCAGCTACTAAAAGGATCGCTCACAGACTTTGCTACATGCTTGACTGAGAAGAACTAATAAGATTTTTTTTTCTTTTTTAACATGGATGAGCACTCAGCCTGTCTGTGTCCCATTAAAAGTGATAGTCTATAAGAGAATAATATTTAACCTATGACTTCTTAATAATGTGAACGAGAAAGTAAGTAGAATTTAATTTTGGTTGATCAGCACATAAAGTCCAGGAGTTAAGTTAAATGGTTTCTGGTTTCAGCTGCAGTGACAGGAAGGATTGCCAGCACAGTTTTCAGTGACCCAAAGATGGCAGGGACTGTGACATTACGCAGGAAAGATTGCCTCCTGTGCGACTTCTTAAATAGAATATATGAATCATTTAAAGTGTTTCAGTCCCCCTTAGTATGACGATGGCAGGAAATCGTTTTATCTTTTGCCCTTTGAAAAAGTTCTGATTCACATTCTGCAGCCTCCATTTTCATTTCTAGTTGAAGTGTAGTTGTCTGGATTAGCCTTTAGAAGGCATATTTAAAGCCTGCCAATGCGGAGAAACAACCAAAGTACCACATATACTAGCGTCACATAGCCAACCCACTGCACCAACACTGAAATCCTTCACCCAAATTGTGTACCCTAAAATTGCTACCTGCTCAGCTGTTGTTAAAACTGTGGTTTTAGAGCTTTCTGAGCCAAATTTAGTAAGCTGAGGTATAGCAGATTGCAATCTCGTGTCTTAGTGTTACAGCAATCACCTAAGCGCAAGGCGCAAATAGGAAATCAAAAGTGCACTATTGAAATTTTGCATAGCTCCACTGAAATGCGTAAAGGGAAAGTGTACATTTACCTATAGATACCCATAGATAGCAGTCCACCCATAAATTTATCAAGTTATTATTGTACACTTTTTATATAGTGGTGTCATCTCCCGTGGTGTTGTAAAGAGTAAAGTACAGTCAATAGCAGGTACAACAAAGACACACATAGGAGATGCACAATGCAGTTGTAGCCTTTGCTTACTCAAGAACTAAAACTGCATTAATAGATAATGGTTGACATCTAGCAGTAGGTGTACATATTCGTTTGAGAGAAGTCATTTTGCTGAGATGAGAAACCTTGACTGTTAGAGGACCCTACCCTTGTGAGCTTGCAGTCTAGAGGAGATTGGAGTGGATACAAAAAGTAAGGAAACAAAGAATTTAGCAGATGAGGCAGCAAGTCTTCAGACCTCTTGTGCAGATGTGATGTGGATGTGTGGCTGAAGAGGGTCAGTAACATTCTATACTTGTCTGAAGAACTGCATCTTCACGGTTCACTCAAAGGTTTTAAGGCTTGAAATGTGCCCCACACACAAATTTCGCCCTCACTTCTGCGCCCCTTTTTATCCCCTGTTCTATGCACCCTTCTATTCCCTTTCAACCCAACATGTCTTTTCCAATCCTTGCTCACTCTCTGTAACTTTCTTTGGCTTTTATTTACTACTAATGAATTAGCCTGTTTAAAAACGGGCTAGGTCTGTCACTAATACCGCCGCACACGCGCCCCCCCTCTCCGTCCTCCTCCGACTCTCCGCAGTGTCTCTGCATCTGTCCCTGCACATGCGCAGTGCAAAAAAAGCACCGACACAGGGACGAACGCAGGGACATTATGGTTTTATTATATAGGATGGATGGAAAGTAGTATCGAGTCTGTTTTGTTGGCTGCTGTTTGATGACAAGTCAAAACACCTTCTATTTTAAGGCACATTTCTGTTCTCTTATGGCAGAGATGATGGTAGCTCATGTTTGCCACCTCAATACAGTTTTGAAGAGAAACCTCAGCAGCTCTCTTGGATCACACATACACTCTTCACTGCTCTCTAGCATTCTACAACCTTGTCTTACCAGTCCCGGTCATGACCTCATCCTCAGTCACTGCTCATTCATCTAGTAAGATCCAGCATTCATACATTACCCTCCTGTCCTCTTAAGGCCCATACACACGTCGGATTTCCGTGAACGACGGGTCGTTTGAACGTCCCGTCGTTCAGTCGTTCGCCCGCTAAATCGGGCGTGTGTACAGACTGTCGTTCGCTTGATAAGAGTGAGTTTGAGCGAAACTGACTCTTATCAAGCGAACGACAGTCTGTACACACGCCCGATTTAGCTGGCGAACGACGGGACGTTCAAACGACCCGTCGTTCACGGAAATCCGACGTGTGTATGGGCCTTTACAGGCCCGCCTTTTGTCCTCTTCTAGAATGGCTGTTTTTGCTTCAGTTGTACATTTTGTGTTTTCCACACATGTATGATGCAGGCTGCACCTGCTCTCTGTATTGCTGTCATCTTTGTCTTAGCTGAAGCTATAAATGTACACTAACCTTTCTCATGTAATGAGCTGCAAGTTCTCTGCAGTCTCTCTATGCTATAATTCATGTGCTGTTATCTCAGGGTCACAGAGGGTATTCCAGCTCTTGCTGAATGGTTATGTTTACATTAAGCCTGACAGTAAAAGGCAACCGGTGCTACCTGTATTTAACCATTGATGTGCCAGTGAACTTTTTTTTAACACTTGTGCCCCTTGTGCCCCTTGCTGTGAAAGTGCAGTTACACACAAAGTGCATTTGAAAAGTGTGTTATAAAAGACTGCATGTGTTTCTACCTACAAACCTCCAGCAACATTTCCTGACCTGGAAAATTGAAGGCAAAGATACGGAGAAAAGGAATATATATTTCTAATAGTCGGCAATTGTAAATATGCAATGTGTGGGCGCAGTGCTGTTCATGCTTGCTTACTTACAAATGCCGCCTACTGCACCTGCAGGGGGGGAGGAGGTGTGTGTGGATGGAACGCATGAGGGATGGGGTCTTTAAAGAATCTGGGGATTACTGGTTTCTTTTAACCTGAAAAAGGTACACACCTGTGTGAAGCATGCAGCCAGTGGAGACAGGACACCTGCTCTGCATACTCGTTTATCAGGCAGAGAATTACTTTAGCAGCCTGACTGGTAGCATTTTTAATTAAAAAGGGGGAAAAACCCCTTTGCAGTATAAAACTTTAAACTTGGCAGCTTTCCTGTTCCTAACTAAATTTCCTTATTAATTGGGGCTTTGGGTGTAGTAATATGCCTCTGTAGAACTACAGTCAGCACATCCTGGGTTAGAAAACGCTTTTTTTGGATTATCCTCACATTATGAGTGTTTTCTTGCAGTGCAGTAAAGTGATTCTGACCTGCATAGGTGGGGAATGAAGTATGATTTTTGTGTGTAGGCGATCATAAAACTGGCGATACAATTTCAATTAAAACAATACTTTTTTTTTTTTATAGTTACATAGTTATTTTGGTTGAAAAAAGACATACGTCCATCGAGTTCAACCAGCATAAAGTACAACTCCAGCCTGCTCCCTCACATATCCCTGTTGATCCAGAGGAAGGCGAAAAACCCTCACAAGGCATGGTCCAATTAGCCCCTAAAGGGAAAAATTCCTTCCCGACTCCAGATGGCAATCAGATAAAATCCCTGGATCAACATCATTAGGCATTACCTAGTAATTGTAGCCATGGATGTCTTTCAACGCAAGGAAAGCATCTAAGCCCCCTTTAAATGCAGGTATAGAATTTGCCATAACGACTTCCTGCGGCAATGCATTCCACATCTTAATCACTCTAACTGTAAAGAACCCTTTCCTAAATAAATGGCTAAAACGGTTTTCCTCCATGCGCAGATCATGTCCTCTAGTCCTTTGAGAAGGCCTAGGGACAAAAAGCTCATCCGCCAAGCTATTATATTGCCCTCTGATGTATTTATACATGTTAATTAGATCCCCTCTAAGGCGTCTTTTCTCTAGACTAAATAAACCCAGTTTATCTAACCTTTCTTGATAAGTGAGACCTTCCATCCCACGTATCAATTTTGTTGTTCGTCTCTGCACACAGACTCTTCCCCAGTCCTTGCATCCTCAACTTTTGCACCAGACTTCTGTGGGGAACAGTGTCGAAGGCCTTTGCAAAGTCCAAGTATATCACATCTACAGCATTCCCAATATCCATATTAGCATTCACTACCTCATAAAAGCTGAGCATGTTAGTCAAACAGGACCTGTCTTTAGTAAACCCATGTTGATGCTGAGAAATAAGATTATTTTCTACTATGAAGTCATGTATAGTATCTCTTAGTAACCCCTCAAATAGTTTGCATACAACTGATGTTAAGCTTACAGGTCTATAATTTCCTGGATCTGATTTTTTGCCCTTCTTAAATAATGGGAAAACGTGGGCTGTACGCCAATCCACTGGGACTCTGCCAGTTGCAAGAGAGTCACAAAAGATAAGATAAAGGGGTTTAGCTATAACTGAACTTAATTCCCTTAGGACCCGAGGATGCATGCCATCCGGGCCAGGTGCCTTGTCTATTTTTAATTTATTTAGTCTTGCCTTCACTTCTTCCTGCGTTAAGTATTTAATATTACAGTTAGAAGATTGAGACTCTTCCGCCTCTGTAGTTTGCAACAGTGCTGTTTCTTTTGTGAAGACAGAAGCAAAGAAAGCATTTAATAACTCTGCCTTACCTTGGTCATCCACCATTGAGTTCCCCCCCTCATCCTTTAGGAGTCCTGTAATCTCATCTTTCTTTATGGCAGAAATTCACTTTCCAATAAGTCTTCCCATATCTGCTTTTGTTTATCTAGAAAATCGCCCATATTTTGTTTTAGGAAAGCAAGAAAAGTATGAATTATAAACTTAGTACCATAACATCTTTGTATTATCAGCACTGCATAATATGTTTGTACATTATGAATTAATGATTAATTCCCCCCCCCTCCCTTTTTTTAAACTTTGCCAGCTTTGTAGGTCTTTTTTGCTGTTAGCTTTGTCAGATGGCGTTTTTTAATTGTATAAATGTTTGTTTTCAATTTTATAGCAAAATCCATGAAGGTAAAGATTAAGCTAAATAAGAAAGAAGAAAAGAATAAAGGAAAGGGAAAAAAGCGACCGGGACGTGGTAAAGCTAAGCCAGTTGTCAGTGACTATGACAGTGATGAAGATCAAGATGATAATGTAAGTTGTGGCAGTAAAAATACCTGTGCATAATGTATAAATCTTATGTTACATCCTTTGTTTGAAAGGTAAAAGTACATAAAACTTCACCTTCCATCATTATCTCAGATTTTGGCGCAGAAAGTATTTTTTAGGTTATTGATGTTTTAAGGTGGGACTACAGGAATAAAATATACATACCTGGAGCTTCCTCCAGCCCCCTCAGGCCTGATCGCTCCCATGCTGTCCTCTCCTGACTGCTCGTTCTCCGCTACTGGCCCCGGAAAATCCATCAGTCGGTGCATACACAGTCTGGCCAGCTGCGCTCCCCTGTCTCGCTCCCATCGCCATACTACTGCGCAAGCTCAGATTACTCCCGGCAGCGGTAGCGCAGCGCAGTTGGCCCCAGAATGGAGGACTTTCCTGGGGCCAATTGCAGGTGCTTGGGAGGTCAGAAGACGGTGTTGGAACGATCAGGCCGGAGGGGGCTGGAGGAAGCCCCAGGTATGTATATTTTATTCCTGTGGCCCCATCTCAGGGTCACTTTAACATTTTTTTATTGCAATAAATGAGCCAGCATGTTTTTCCACTACCAATTTAACCGCTTCTGGCCATTGATAATTGAAATCTAATCTACACCCTGTGTGGGAGATGTTATTCCTGCTAGGGCATAGATTTCAATCCACACCGTCCACTCGCTCTCGCCATTCCTGCTGCTTTCTGCGTCGCTGCACCTGCTCGCTCTGTTGTCAGGCTGAAAGCAGAGTTTCTGTGTCTCGTCAGGAGCCAATCATTCATTGGCTCCTGACCCCATGATTGCTGTGGGAGGCTTCAACTAAGGCTTGGGATACTGTTGGATTGAAGGGTAGGATTACAGCTTGATGAAATGGGCTGGGTGATACTTTGACACTCTTTTTTGGCAGCATCCTGATCATTGCACAGGTAATATCCTGGTGCTAATAGTGAATGAGCTGTCATGCACACATAGATGCTGCAAGATGTATGTGTATAGCACACATTTTATCGCATTTCTCAAATCTTTCTGTGCTGCTGTGTACAATTTGAGTCTGTCCACTTCATTGTGTCTGCACTAGGGGTTGCTAATGAGATACAAATAATGCCAAGTTGATGCAGTATTATGTAAATTTTTATGCACATTTATACAACTTTAGCTGCAGTAACCACTCACGTTACTAGTGTACTGCGAGTCATGCGGTAACCTGTTGCTGGTAGAAACTGTAATAGTGCGGTGCGCTCTCTGCGCACAGCAATATTACCGCAGCTTGGTGCATCAACCCTAACAGCCTTTATTCAGTTAACTGTTCTGATTTTTTTTTTCCCAGGAGATCATTTTTCAACCTATGGAAAAAAAAAAAAAAAAAAAAGTATCTTTTCAGCACTTAACAATTGAAAGTACTAAAAAGCATAACACAAAAAGTAATATCAAACTTACTTTTAGTATTTTCTTGCATCCTGGGAGTTTTAAAGCGCACCTGAACGCAGAATGTCCTCCTGCTCTAAAAGATACGCAGCAGCATAATAACCTTTAAACATAAAAACATGTATTTGTTACAGCTGATACAAATCCTAAAATAAATCTGCACTTTTTCTACTTCCTGATTCATGGAAGCAGACATATTGTTAACAGCCTGTGGTTTTTAAGTTTAGCTTATCTGCCATGGCAGTCATGTGACACAGGAGAGATCAAATTCCAACTTGTGATTAGACACAGATGAGGTGGAATTAGACAGGCTAAAGGGTACACTTTAAAGGTATTATATTATAAACTAGTAGACCTAAGCCCATTAATATAATGGATTCTAGGTCTCCCTCACAACCCCCCACCCCTCCCGCTTCTGTGACCACCGCATGTCAGCGTTCATGCACGCGCCCACGTACATGCCTGGGACCGTCGCCGTCCTGTCCCAACGGCTGTCCATGCTACACATGCGCAGTAGCGCAAGTGCACAGGGACCGGGGATGCAGAGAAACTGCTGATTATTATATACGATTCTGTTGGCAACTGTGGGGATAGGACAGTGTCCTTATTAAATATTCTAGAGATTTGCTTTAACACTATCCTAATGTAACCTGCATTTGAACCCCTAGATTTGCCCTATAGAGACTAGTGACACCTAAACTGGCAATACCCATTGGCATCTGAAGCACTCTGATACTTCAGTCAGCTGAAGCAGGGCTAGGAAAGAATCCATACAGATAACTGCTCTGTGAGGGCTGGTGCACACCGAGCGGCTTTTTGGGCGTTTTCAGATCCGCTTGCGGCTGCGGATCTGCTTGGTCAATGTATCTCAATGGGGTGGTGCACACCAGAGCGGGGGGCGTTTTGCAGAAACGAAAAATGCCTGGGTGAGGCATTTTTTGGATTGCGGGTGCGTTTCTGCCTCAATGTTAAGTATAGGAAAAACGCAAACCGCTCTGAAAAACGGCACTTCAGAGCGGTTTTGCAGGCGTTTTTGTTACAGAAGCTGTTCAGTAACAGCTTTACTGTAACAATATATGAAATCTACTATACTGAAAACCGCAGCAGCAATCCGCAAAACGCTAGCAAAACGCCTCATAAAAATAAAAAAAAGCGTTTAAAAATCTGCTAGCATTTTGCGGATCTGCTAGCGGGTTTTGGTGTGCACCAGCCCTAAGTGTGCCCTTAGGTTTCAGTGGGTAGATAATTCTCAGAACACAAAATCTGCACAGCAGGCTATAAAACGTGTAGGTAGGTATATGTGTAATGACTATGCGGAGGACAGAGGACAGGGAGCAGACAGCTAATCATGTCTGCATGTGCTCATTACAGGAACACATTTCCTTGCAATTTTGCCTTTTTTGTTTGGTTTTTCTAATGGTTCCTTTCTTTTCTTTTTCATAGGATCAATCTGAAGGCAGTGGAAGCGACGACGAGTGATTTACAAAGAAACCGTTTTCTGGACAAAGTCCACCATTTTCTAGTTTCAATTCATCAAATGATTTTTGTTTTTTGTTTTTTTGGTTTTTTTTGTAATAAAAAAGAGAAATTACACAATGGGGTTTTTTTCACTACTCATCTAGAAGTAATAGTAGACTTGTGTCAGACATACATGATCTCATCGTGTAAAAATTAAAAAAAACAAAAAACTTTTTGTAACATTGTCACCAAAATGAGCCTGCAAAAGGAAGCAAGCGACATTTTTAAAGGACAGCTGTGGATCGGTAGTAATTTTCTGTAGGTGGACGTACGCCTGGTCTCCCTGTGCCTGGTTTCCTACACAATGGCACAGCTAACGTTGAAACTGAAAAACAATATTTTGTAGCAACATGAACTGGGACAAACTGATAGAATTAACTGGTTATTTTATTTTTCATCAGGCAGTTTTATGTTGCTGTGGTTCAGTATTTGTTTTATTTTATTTTTTTTTGTTTTTGTTTTGTGGTTCATATATGCAACTTTCATGTACTGGTTAACCCTTTTGCTACTGGAAGGGCCTACAGTATATCGCTTTTCATGCTATGGCTCAAATAGCTCGTAAGGTGTTAATATGCTGTAGTCCTTTTTCCGATGCCTCCCTGTCCCCAGTTTGAACATGAAGTTCTAAACCTATAAACTAAATAGCTAAAGTAATTTTTTTTTCTATTACAATTTCTTTGTTTTAAAGGAGTTTGGTTATACTTGTTAATTGTCGCGGACTATATATAGTATAATGGAATGCTTATTTCTTTCCTGCCCCTTTTTTTCCTTTTTTTTTAATTTTTTGCTTTGCTTTTTCCCTTTCCTTTTGTTTTTCTTTTCTTCATACTGACCTTTGTTACCAATGTGGATAATCAGCTTTTCCCCTAAAGTGTACTTAATCTTTGCTTTCTTTGCACAATGTCTTTGGTTGCAATTCATAAGCCTGAGGCAAATAAAATCCCAGCAATTTTGAGAAATGTGTGTTCCTTTACTTTCCTAATGAAAACGGATATGACTCCTGTATCCTTTGTTAATACTTAAGTATTAGCGCACATGATCAAAGAGCACCCACTTGGCTAATAACAGGTGCACAGTATGACAAGTTCAGGTGATTAGGGAGTTACCTTAAACAGGAAATTATGTATGTTGCCTGTGAATTGCTACGGAGTTTCACTAAATGAGCCTGAAGTATCAAATACAAAGTTAATTATTTGTAGTAGTGGCCATACATGGTACAATAAAACGTTCAATTATCCCGTTTATTCGATCTAAATGATCGAATCGAATGAAAGTTGAAAATATTTTTTTTTCATTCAAGAAATTTGAACGATTATCCCGTTTATTTGAGAAAAATCAGATCGGACATGCTGGAAAAATCTTTATATTCGATCTCACTGAATAATCGAACTAAATTATCTAATCGAAAAAAAATGAAAAATTGTACCATGTATGGCCACCCTTAGGGAGATATGCAGCTAATTGTATTTCACAACCCTGACCTGATTCTTTAACCACTTGAAAACTGAGGGCTTTTTAATCCTTTAGGGCCAGAGCAGTGTTCACCTGTCAGCGCTCCTCCCAATTCTTTCACCAATAACTGAATCACAACCCATCACAACGACTTGATCTATATCTTGTTTTTTTCGCCATCAATTAGGCTTTCTTTGGGAGGTACATTAATTATATCTCAGTTTCAGCCATTATAGTGCTAAAATAAAACGTTCTGCTGTGGATAAAACCCCTACATTTTATTTGCCCATTTGTCCCGGTTATTGCAACGTTTAAAATATTTCCCTAGTACAATGTAAGACGCCAATAATTTATTTGGAAATAAAGGTGCGTAATTTCAGTTTTGCGTCCATCACTACTCACAAGCCCGTAAATTTAAAAAAAGTAACAGTAATATACCCTCTTGAAATACCTATTAAAAAAAATTAAGTCCCTAATGCCGTGAATACACGTGGGCGATTCTCTTATCTTCTGCTCGTTTTCCTTATCTTTTTTTTATTATTATTATTATTGTTTAAAACTTTTTTTTTATTGAGAAAAAGTCAGCATAAACAGGACATCATACATTGAGATGTATAACATAGTAAAAAGGATAGCCGGAGTCAAATGTGTCATATATACAAAAATTGGCAAAATATAGGAATATAGCTTAGCTCTCTGACATTTACATAACCCCTAGGGTAGTCAGAGAGGGCTATGGATAATACTCTGATCTGAGGGAGGCAGCGGGCTAGAACGAACCCCCGTCGGTCATGAAGATAAACATACAACATGGGTAAGATAATACTTCAACTGGTACATCTGACATGACTAAGCGGACACTTAGCTATATGAAGTACTATAATAGTAACAACACACAATGAAGATTAACTACATATGGAAGTGTATACAGTATTACTCCCGAAAGGAAAAACTAAAAAGAACCACAAAATAAAATTAAAAAGCAACATAACAAAATATTCCCATGATAAAACTCATATTTTAAGGATCCTGTACCTTATAGTGAGAGGAAAATGATTAGACATGCAACCATGAGTCTGGAAAGAAAAATTAACACTGTGTTGGGCCCATCCTAGCTCTAATTTTGTTTTCCATAAGGATGTTGTTTAGGGTGATCGAAATAGCTTTGGATATGGGTAAGTTAAAATTAGATGAGCAGCGAAAATGATGTGGCAAATAGCGAGTTTATATTTGGTGGAGGAGAGTTTCCACACCAATCAGAAGTAGAGCGAGTTGAGGTGATAATTTAAAATTGTTAATCATGGTCCTGCGTATTAAAGACTCAATATTTGACCAGAGCAGGGCAGTTTCTAGGCTAAATTTCACCCAGGGCGAGGGTGTAAAAAATGCAGTATAGCTTAGATAAGTAGGTGCCTGCTGTATAGGTTAGGTAGGTAGGTGCTGCAGTGTAGATTAGATAGGTAGGTACTGCAGTATAGGTTAGGTAGGTAGGTGCTGCAGTGTAGATTAGGTAGTTAGGTGCTGCAGTGTAGATTAGGTAGGTAGGTGCTACAGTATAGATTAGGTAGCTAGGTGCTGCAGTATAGATTAGGTAGGTAGGTAGGTGCTGCAGTATAGATTAGGTAGGTAGGTGCCTGCAGTATAGATTAGGTAGGTAGGTGCCTGCAGTATAGATTAGGTAGGTAGGTGCTGCAGTATAGATTAGGTAGGTAGGTGCTGCAGTATAGGTTAGGTAGGTGCTGCAGTATAGGTTAGGTAGGTGCTGCAGTATAGGTTAGGTAGGTGCTGCAGTATAGGTTAGGTAGGTAGGTAGGTGCTGCAGTATAGATCAGGTAGGTAGGTAGGTGCTGTAGTATAGATTAGGTAGGTGCTGTAGTATAGATTAGGTAGGTAGGTGCTGCAGTATAGATTAGGTAGGTGCTGCAGTATAGGTTAGGTAGGTAGGTGCTGCAGTATAGATCAGGTAGGTAGGTGCTGTAGTATAGATTAGGTAGGTAGCTAGGTGCTGCAGTATTGATTAGGTAGGTAGGTGCTGCAGTATAGATTAGGTAGGTGCTGCAGTATAGGTTAGGTAGGTAGGTGCTGCAGTATAGGTTAGGTAGGTAGGTGCTGCAGTATAGGGTAGGTAGGTAGGTGCTGTAGTATAGATTAGGTAGGTAAGTGCTGCAGCGTGGTGGGAGCAGGCATAGTAATAACTCACCTTTCTTCAGCAGAATAGCCGATCTCACGCTGCTTCAATGTACTTCCTTTCCCGGCATCTGTCTCAGTAACTGCGCCCCCTGTGTTGACATGCGGAACATCAACACGGGGGCGCTGTTACTGAGACAGATGCCTGGGAAAGAAAGTAAATTGAAGCAGCGTGGGATCGGCGGAACGAAGGTGAGTTATTATTATGCCCGCTCCCACCACCTCTGCGCCCAGCTCCTGCCGCAACAATCCAGCGCCCCGGGCGATTGCACGTATCGCACACCCATAGAAACGGGGCTGGACCAGAGACATGAAATGATAGGACAACTCCATATCATATGTACATAAGTACCAATTTCCTTTTGACACTTCCAACATAAAGGAGACCTCTCTGTAGAAAAGGAGGCAATGCGTCTAGGTGTTATATACGACCTATATAGGATTTTACGAGATGTTTCCCAGTGGGTGTTACATTTTGAGATTTTAGATAATGTTTTATTTGAAAAGACATGTTGTTTAGTACTGATATCACATTGTAAATCATTAGACCAGATATTCGCGTATCTAAGAAGAGGAGAGCTTGTATGGGATTGGAGAGCCTCATACCATACAGAGATGCCACAGGTTTTTTCCCCTTCAAAAGCTCTTCCCATTAATTCGGTAATAACTTTATCACTAATTATCGCACTGAAATGATCTATACATACAGTGGCTGGATAGTGTACTGGTTAAGGGCGCTGCCTTTGACATGGAAGACCAGGGTTTGAATCCTGGCTAGGTCAAGTACCTATTCAGTAAGGAGTTCAAGGCAAGACTCCCTAACACTGCAGGGTGGCCTCTTCAGCGCGTCCCCGTGGCTGCAGCTCTTGAGCGCTTTGAGTCCGACAGGAGAAAAACCCTATATAAATGTTCAGATTATTATTATTATTTTTTGCGGGAAAAACTAGGCTTTCTTTGGGCAGTACTTTATGCTAAGAATTATAATATTTTATATGCATTTGACAGGGAAGAAGAAGAAAAAAAATCACCATTTCTCAGCTTTCAGCCTTTGCAATTTAAAAATAAAATGTGCTATTGTAGATAAAACAGACACATTTTATTTGCCCATTTGTCCTGGTTATTACAATGTTTCCCTAGTACAAAGTATGGCAATATTTTATTTTGGGTTAGGAATGAAGGAGTTTAAAAAATAATGAAAATGTATTTAATTTTTCTATGGTAAGTGAATAATGGTGTATTTGGAAGTAGTTTTACTTTTTGGCCACAAGATGGTGCTATACATACTTCGTTTTCTAAAAATAGAAAACAAAACCAAATATTTACATGTGTTTATAGGTGTTTGTAAACAAGGACATAGAAAAGCGTGGCAGAAGTTGCTAAGTGGTTAAAGGGGCACTACAGCGAAAAATTGTAAAATTTAAAATATGTGCAAACATATACAAATACGAAGTACGTTTTGTCCAGAGTAAATTGAGCCATAAATTACTTTTCTCCTATGTTGCTGTCACTTACAGTCGGTAGTAGAAATCTGACAGAATTGACAGGTTTTGGACCAGTCCATCTCTTCATAGGGGACTCTCGGATTTATTTATTTTTCAAAAGCACTTAGTGAATGGCAGTTGCTCTGTCCCAACTGCCAAAAAACTGTGTAGTGAGCAGGGAAGCTGGCCAGCATCATTGTTTAAATCCTTTTTAGGATTCTTTATCAAGAATAAAAGCCTTGCTGAGAATCCCCTATGAAGAGATGGACTAGCCCAAAACCTGTCACTTCTGTCAGATTTCTACTACCTACTGTAAGTGACAGCGACATAGGAGAAAAGTAATTTATGGCTCATTTTACTCTGTACAAAACTTCTTATTTGTATAGGTTTGCACATAAAATTAAATTTTACAATGTTTCGCTGTAGTGCCCCTTTAAAGTTTTTCAGACTGTATATTAGGGGGAAGTAATTTATTAGAGAAAATCATGAGAGATTCTATGGTATGTGAACAATTGGGATTGATGTAAGTTGAATTGTTGGGATAATGATTGGAAAGATTTAAGCCGCTGGTTGGAAAATATATCAGAAAAGGATTTGATTTCCACCTTAGTCCATGCAGAAAGATTTAAATTAGGCGAGAAATGTTCAAGGACTAATATACTAGTTGAAAGAGAGATTGTTTTAGTAGATGAGGGGGGAGGGTGTTTAATAAAACACTCCCAAAATTTCAGGACAGATTAAATGGTAGAATCAGAATCATCAGAATCATCTTTATTATCGCCAAGTACACCGATTGGTGTGCCCGGAATTACTTGTGGTTCACATGGCAAATGGCAGATCAGACATATAACAACGCAGGGCAAACATAGCAAAGCAAAGCAAGACAAACAAGCAAACATATGAAGCGGCATAAGTTTGAGTCTTGGAAGGGTCAGAGTTTACGGCTGTGAGGAAGGGTTGCCATGAAGGCTAGAGTGTCTCGGTGGGGGGAGGGGTCTTGAGTTCAGTGAGTTCAACAGGAGAACTGCTTGGGGGAAGAAGGTGTTCATGCGCCTGGTGGTTTTGGCAGGGAGGGATCTGAGGGATCTGAAACGACGTCCCAATGGTAGGGGCTCGAAGTAGCGCCTGCCTGGGTGAGAGGGATCGAGTAAGATCTTGGAGGCCCTTGTCTTCATTCTCATGGAATAGAGGAGATCTAGCGAGGGTAGGTGGGCGCCAATGATCTTTTCTGCTGCCTTTATCACTCTGTGGAGTCTGTATTTGTCCCTATCGGTTGCTCCTGCATACCAGACGATGATGGAGCAGCAGAGGATGGATTCGATAGTCGCGGTGTAAAAGCTGGTAAGCAGTTCCCTTGGCATACCGAATTTCTTCAATTGGCATAGGAAGAATAACCTCTGTTGTGCTTTCTTCTGAGTTCTGGTGATGTTCTGCCCCCATTTGAGGTCACTTGTTATGGTTGTGCCTAGGAACTGGACGCTTTGAACTCTGGAGACCTCTGACCCATCGATGTGCACAGGGAGAGGGGCAGGAGGGAGTTTCCGGAAGTCCACAATCAGTTCCACGGTCTTTGCTGTGTTGAGAACCAGATTGTTGGCCTTGCACCAGTTACAGATCTTCTCAATTTCATCTCGATAAGCAACCTCGCCGTTTCTGTCAATAAGGCCAATAAGCGTGGTATCGTCTGCAAATTTAATAACTTTGACGGAGTCTGTGGCCGAGGTACAGTTGTTAGTATACAGAGAGAACAGGAGTGGAGACCGCACGCGTATGGGGAGGATGAAATTTGTGCTCCCAGAAATACACTCGTTAATAGTGTTCTAAGATTGCATCCTATCAAGCTTTGTTCTAATAAAACCCACGGTTTTGGAGAGGTGGGGTCCCACCATTGCCTGACCATGTCTAAGTTTGAAGCTTTATAATAGATTTCGCTATCAGGAAGTCCCATTCCGCCATGGGTTCTATGTAAAGTCATTACATGATAAGGGGTACAGATTTTCTTCCCGTTCCATACGTAGTTATTAATACATTTTTTAACATCATTGAACCAGGATTTGTTAATTGGAATGTGCAGAATAAGTATAACATTTTAGGAAAGAGAAAAAGCTTAAAGGCCGCTATACGACCAGACCAAGAGAGCCAAAACTTAGACATGGTCAGACATTCTTTTTTTAGGTTGGTAAGGAGAGGGACATAATTATATTTGAATAAGTCTGAGGATGATTTAGTAAGATTAATACCCAGATATGATACTTCCCCTTGTGCCCAGGTGAACTTATATGCTTTTTTTTTTAAGAACAAACTAGTCTTTGGGGGTAGATTTAGATCTATTTATTAAGGATTTGTTCTCATTTAATTTATATAGGGAGACCTCAGAGAAATATTGTAACTCTTTCATAACTTGAGGAAGAGAGACCATGGGGTTAGATAAAACCAGTGCTACGTCATCGGCAAATAGGCTAATGATGTGAGAGGAGTTATTGATAGATATTCCGGAAATTAGTTTATTGGAGCGGATTTTTTGGGCAATGGTTTCCATGATTAATACAAAAATGATGGGGGATAACGGGCACCCCTGCCTTGTTCCATTCGATATAGTGAATGGTTTGGAAATGAAGCCTGCAGCGTTAACTCGGGCAGAAGGTGTAGTGTATAGAACCATAATGGCAGATACAATTGTGCCTAATAGGCCAAATTTGAGTAAAGTTGCTCTGAGAAATTACCAGTGGACCCTGTCGAATGCCTTCTCCGCATCCAAAGTGAGGAGCAGAGAAGGCATCCGACAGAGCTCCACATGACTTAAAATATTAATCATGCGTCTCGTGGCGTCCGATGCCTGCCTATTTTTTGTAAAACCCACTTGGTCTTGGGATAATAGGTGGGGGGTTACTAACATTAATCTGTTGGCTAATAATTTAGCATATAGCTTAGTGTCTGAATTTAATAAAGAAATTGGTCTGTAGTAGGTGGTGGAACTTTGATATTCTCCTGGCTTGGGCAAAACAGTAATTAGTGCCTCTAAGAATTCGGATGGGCTATTGCCTGTGGAAGCAAATTTGTTAAATACCTCTGTCAATAATGGAGAGAGGGTATCAGGAGAAAGTAAGTAAAAATTCATTGCTAAACCCGTCAGGGCCTGGGGCTTTATTTCTTTTGAGGGTTTTTATAGTAGCCATAACTTCTACTAGTGTAAAGGGAGAATTAAGCTTATCCAGTTGAGAGGAGGATAATTTTGGTAGGTTGATAGAGCTTAAGAAAGCATCTATTTTTTCAGGATTGGGTTGAGTCTGATTGTAGGTTATATAGGCTGGCATAATAATCGCAGAATAAGTCTGCTATATGTTTAGGATTGGTAATGGTCTCTTTTGTAAGAGGATGAGATAAGGAGTGAATTTTTTATTTACTCTGCTTGTATTTCAATAAGTTGTCCAGATGTTTACCGGCTTTATTTGATTGGGAGTAATAATTTAGTTTAGATTTCTGAAGGATAATAGTGGGATGGTGGGATTGTAAGTGCCTAGCTATGTCTTGTCTGAGAAAAAAAGAGTTCTTTCCAAGGCTAAAGTGGGAAAATGCTTATGGAGTTTCTCTTTGATTTGTAGTTGAGATAACATAGAGTATTGCTGTTGTCTTTCTTTTTTAAT
This sequence comes from Hyperolius riggenbachi, assembly GCF_040937935.1. Taxonomy (NCBI): domain Eukaryota; kingdom Metazoa; phylum Chordata; class Amphibia; order Anura; family Hyperoliidae; genus Hyperolius; species Hyperolius riggenbachi. The sequence goes on along the minus strand of NC_090646.1, from coordinate 410,127,913 downwards.
GTAAGAGCCTTGACTGATTAAAATGCCTCGGATATAGGCTTTAAGGGCTAACCAAATCGTTTCAACACCAACTTCGGGGGAATAGTTTAACTGGAAAAATTATTTAATATCGTTAGTTTTGCTTTGAAGGAGGCATCGGACAGCAGAGAACAATTTAATCTCCACAAAAAGGGCTTAGAGATTGATATTTTATCATCCAACACTATATGCGTAGGAGCATGGTCAGACGATAATTTAGTGCTTATAGAAGAGTCCATAATTTTCTACAAGAGAATTTTATCTGTCAAAAACAAATTCTGGAGTATGTTTTATGTACTCCAGAGAAGAACGTAGTCACGATCAGAGGGGTGGTGAATCCTCCATGGGTCATATAAGTTAAACCAAGTCATTTGTTTATCAATAAGAGTTGATGGTTCTATGGGTAGATTTAGAAGATGAGTCTAGTATTGATGGACATGCATTAAAGTCACCTGCTATAAGAAGATGGCCTTTTTGAATCTGTTTAACTCTTGCACAAAGTTTTTGGAAGAATGAGCGTTGACCTTAGTTTGGGCCATAGAGGGCGACCAGGGTCAGAGGGTTTCCATTAATTGTGCCAATGAAAATAATAAACCTTCCATTTGGATCTAGATCAACATGAGAAGTTTCTACTGTGAGATCGTTGTGGAAGGCCATCAGGACGCCTCTTTTCTTTTTTGAAAAGGTACTATGATAGATCAAAGGAAATAGAGGATTGGAGCACAAAGATGGGGTCTCCTGGGCTAAAATTATCTGAGAATTATGCGTCCTGACTTCCTTCCACAGTAAATGTCTACGGTTTCATTATCTTTTTACATTGTCCCGCCCGCGGAATCGATCTGACTGGTGATCGGACATGTCGGAAATTATCAATCGAGCCAACTAATGTCTCGATCGAGCGGTACCGTGTATTCCCAGCATTAGGTAACTATGTACATATATATATTTTTTTTTGGGGGGGGGGGGGTGTTTAGGAGGCAAATAGTTAAGTTTAAATGTCAGTCTTGGTAATTTTATTAAATAAAATGCATAGGAATGTAATTTTACTATTTGACCACAAGATGTCCTCTAACGTTATTTCCGATTTGCGGACATAAGTATGTGAATTGGAAGTATTGCGTGTCGCTGACTGCAGGAAGATACAATGAAGCAGGCATCTAATAGATGCCGGTGTTCATTGAATCGAGGACTTAGATTAATGAATGGAAACTCCTGGGAATCTCCCCGGTGACGGAAGCACGCCGTGATTCCGTGGGCCGGGATTATACTGCACTAGGTGCAGTAAGTAAATATACCTCTACTTGCCAGTTCTAAGCTGTTGTTGTCCATTCACTCTCTGCAGTCTCAGAGCAGCATAAACTGTGAAACTTGCTGCAGTAAAGTTTACTAAAAGTCTTGCAATGTTCATAATAATGTTTGAGAGAATTGTTCTTTTTACACACACATTTAGTTACCCTTTAAAAGAGTTAATCAGGCAAAAAAAAAAAAAAAGTTTCACTTACCTGGGGCCTCTTCCAGCCCTATGCAGCCATCCTGTGCCCTCATAGTCACTCACTGCTGCTCTGGTCCCCCACCAGCAGCTAGTTTAGTTTTTACCGACCTCGGGTCGGTGAGCCGCATTGCGTACATTTTTACGCATTCCCGCTGGTGCACATACACTTTTACGCGTTAGTGGTTTAATGCGTAAAAATGTACGCGTTGAACCACTAACGCATAAAAATGTATGTGTTAATGTTCCTGCACCAGCGGGAAAAAGTAAAAATATACGCAATGCGGGTCGGCAAAAACTAAACTAGCTGATAGAGGGGGACCAGAGCAGCAGTGAGTGACTATGAGGGCACAGGATGGCTGCATGGGGCTGGTAGAAGCCCCAGGTAAGTGAAACTCATTTTTTTTTCTTGCCTGATAACTCCTTTAAAGGACTTACGAGACTAGCATTGGAAAAAAAAAAAATACCTCATGTCCATTGTAGTCCTTAGGACAGACTATCAGCGCCTTCCTTTCAACTGACTGGCGCTCTAATAAGCTAATCCACTTTGCATTGCCCGCCCGACCCAACCCCCGGGTCGCCTTTTCAGACGGCGACTAGAATCACCGCTTTAAAAGATCCAGCATCTGCGCAGTTCTCTTAGCCTAGTGCGGCTGCGCAGGTATTCTGTGATGTCTGCGGCCGTCCTCGCTCCTATCACTCTGTTGTACGTCATGTGGGCGTGACCACAAGACCGCCCACATGACATGAATAAAGTAAAAGTCAGCCGTGCCCCCTCAGCAGAGACGAGCAGTGCTGAGGGACGCAAGACGTGACTTGTCATAAGTACTCTTCAAAAAAAGCGTCAGCACAAGTATATGATAAGTTACTGCCTGCTCTGCCAGCATCCTCAGTGACATTGTAGATAATTTGTCCTAAATATATGCTGGGATTTATATCAAGCAGCATTGTGGCGTACATGGCAACTGGGCTCAGAGGGTTTTTTGGTGCAAGGTAAGCCGAATGACAGCTCACCCTGCTCCAGCACAAGTGGGAAGATTTCAACCCTTGCTTGAGGAATATTGAGCCATAGCAAATACTTCTGAAAGGTAAATGTCACTACTGATATTTATAACCCACAGAGTTCCCCTTTTGGTGCCCATACATGGTACAATTTTTTCATGTTTTTTTTTTTCGATTAGATAAATTCGTTCCATTATCCTGTTAGATCGCATAGTTGTTTTCAAGGTACCATACTCGAACGTCGATTAGGCTGAAAATCTGGGAAAAAGGATCGATTATGCAGAAAAATCAAATTGAGAAATAAGATAGAGACAAAAAATAAAGTATTCGGTCTAATGATTTATTCGATTGGAAGTGACTTTTTTTTTTTCTTTTTCAACCGCATTCTCTCTTTTTTTTTCCAGCTCGAGCTGTATTTTACCTCAGTTAGTTAACACAGATGGCAGTTGTTGATCAAAGCGTCTATTGAGCTGTATTTTTCCTGTAAGTGGCTCAATGTATTCATTGTGAAGTTAATATTACCTCATAAACTATATAGGTGTATTTTACCTCAGGGTTTTCTGTTTTGTTTTGTTTTTGTGCTGAGGGAATTTTTACCGCAGACCAACTACAAATGGCTCTATTAACAGCTAAATAACCACTCCATTCCGATTGGCATGAGCAGTGCGGCAGCCCCAGGACCACTCCACACTGATTGGCGTGAAGTGCTAGAGGCGGAGATTGCAGGGGATCACGTGCGCATTCCCGCTTGAATAACGGAGCTCTGCTCCATCATCAGCCTACCAGCAGTGATCGCTGCTAGGGACTGTTAGACGGCGAAACCACCGTCTAATAACACTATACAGCTCTGTGATCTAAGGCAGCACTGTACTGGGGACAGCCGTGTGACACTGCTTTCTCCCTGGCGGAAGAAAAGTGATCCACTGTCATAGGCTGAAGCCTATGACAGCCGATCACGCTGATTGGCTGGCGGGGGAGAGTTCTATTTAAAAAAAAAAAAAAAAAAAAAAGCTAATTTATTTAAAAATAAAATCATTAAATATTTATAAAAAAAATAAACATCCTGGGTGCGATCGTGCGATCAATTGCCCACCAACATAAAGCTCTGTTGGTGGGCAGAAAAGGATGGGGGAATCACTTGTGTGCTGAGTTGTATGGCCCTGCAGCAAACCCTTAACCTCCCTGGCGGTCTATTAAAAACCGCCAGGGGGCAGCAGAGTAGGGTTTTTTTTATTTATTTATTTTTTAAAATCATGTAGCATCCCCCCGCCCTCTTCGATCAGGAAATCCAGTTCAAAGAATGGGATTTCCTGGAGGGCTTCCCCGTCGCCATGGCGACAGGCGGCATGACGTCATTGGGAGTCCCGATCTACCCCTCAGCGCTGCCTGGCACTGATTGGCCAGGCAGCGCACAGGGTCGGGGGGGGGGGGGGGCGGAGCGGCGGCGATCAGAGTGCACACGCAGCTAGCAAAGTGCTAGCTGCATGTTGCAAAAAAAAAAAAGTGTGCAAATCGGCCCAGCAGGGCCTGAGAAATCCTCCTGCACAGCATAGCCCGCGCTCAGCTCGGGCTTACCGCCAGGGAGGTTAAAGCTGCAGTGGCCTATATTGTAAAAAATGGCCTGGTCACTAGGGAGGTTTAAAGCGGACCCAAACCAAACATTTTTTTAATTCAAAATATTTAGTTGCACCACTGTGACGCATACAAAGATAAATAAACACTTCTTCAAGCCTATGAGCATTTCAGTGCATGCTTTTCACCCTTCTCTTTTCATAACTAGGGTTATACAGGTGGCAGCCATTAGCAAGTCCTCCTTTGCCGGACACCACCTACTCCACCAGTTTGCCGGATTCTGTCCCGGCAATTTGAAAGGAAGGGAGGGGTTTCTCCATTAAATGTGAAATATTTTATATTTGTCATGCAGCTGAAAAAGGGCTGCTATTTATTATTATAATTTAGAAAATAGATTTTATTTCTGAAATCTTGTATTTTTAATTTGGGTCCACTTTAAAGGACAACTATAGTGAGAGGTATATGGAGACTGCGATGTTTATTTTCTATTAAAGAATACCAGTTGCCTGGCAGCCCTGCTGATCTATTTGGCTGCAGCAGTGTCTGAATCACACCAGAAAAAAGCATGCAGCTAATCTTGTCAGATCTGACAATGTCAGAAACACCTGATCTGCTGCATGATTGTTCAGGGTCTATGGCAGAGGGATCAGCAGGGCTGATAGGCAACTGGTATTGCTTAAAAGGAAATAAATATGGCAGCCTCCATATTGCTCTCACTTCAGTTGTCCTTTAAAGGTGCATACACACGCACCTTAAGACCGCAGTCCTTAAGAGATGAACTAACAGGAAGAAGGCCAAAATCTATGGACTCTCCTTGATGAGGACAAACCGAAAAAGAAATGGTGCAAACATTGGTTATTAGATAAAGAGAAATTTTGTAATGTGACACTGATAAGAGAATTAAGGGAGTATAATCCAGAGGATTTCCATAATTATCTACGAATGGATAATGCAACTTTTCACAACACAACAATGATTAGAACAAAGAAATAAACATTTAGGCTTCTTTCCCACCAAGACTTTGCGTTAGATGCTACGTTAAAGGGATACTGTAGGGGGGTCAGGGGAAAATGAGCTGAACTTACCCGGGGCTTCTAATGGTCCCCCGCAGACACCCTGTGCCCACGCAGCCACTCCCCGATGCTCCGGCCCCGCCTCCAGTTCACTTCTGGAATTTCTGACTTTAACCACTTCAGCCTACAGCTTCGAAAATCTTATGCATCCGAGCAATGTTCACCTCCCATTCATTCGCTAATAACTTTATCGCTACTTATCAAAATTAATTGATCTATATCTCGTTTTTTCCGCCACTAATTAGGCTTTCTTTAGGTAGTACATTTTGCTAAGAGCCACTTTACTGTAAATACATTTTAACAGGAAGATTAAGATAGAAATGGAAAAAAATCATTATTTCTCAGTTTTTGGCCATTATAGTTTAAAATTAATACATGCTACAGTAATTAAAACCCATGCATTTTATGTGCCCATTTGTCCCGCTTATTACACCATTTAAATTACGTTCCTATCACAATTTATGGCGCCGATATTTTATTTAGAAATAAAGGTGCATTTTTTCAATTTGCGTCCATCACTATTTACAAGCTTATAATTTAAAAAAATGTAATAAGATACTCTCTTGACATGTATATTTAAAAAGTTCAGACCCTTAGGTAACTATTTATGTAGTTGTTTTTTTTTAATTGTAATTTTTTTTATTATTTTTTTAATACAAAAATGTATTTGGGTAATTTTAGTTTGGGGGGTAAATAGCCAATTTTAGATGTAATATAATGTATTTTTTATTCAATACAGGTATGTGGGTGCAGTTTACTATTTGGCCACAAGATGGCCACATTCAAAAAATTCCTAGATGCGAACGATGTCGCATCTAGGAACTAAAATGAAGAGAAGTTGTTTCCTGGGGGCAGAAATACCACGCTCTCTGATGAGAAAGCGTCGGTATTTCTGCCGGGGACTTGGATCGGTGAATGGGAATTATATTCCCATTCACTGAGGGGGGGGGGGCAGCGGGAGGCAGCGGGGGCGCGCACCACACGGCTGCAGCACCACTGCCTATCTGGACGGATATATGCGTCCAGATATGGCGAAGTGGTTAAAGTCAGAAAACCACTGCGCCTGCGTTGCCGTGTCCTCGATCCCGCTGATGTCACCAGGAGTGTACTGCGCAGGCCCAGACCATACTGGGCCTGCGCTGTGCGCTCTTGATGACATCAGCGGGATCGAGGACACGGCAACGCAGGCGCAGTGGTTTTCTGACTTTAAAGTCAGAAATTCCAGAAGTGAACTGGAGGCGGGGCCGGAGCATCGTGAGTGGCTGCGCCAACACAGGATGTCTGCGGGGGACCATTAGAAGCCCCGGGTAAGTTCAACTCATTTTCCCCCGACCCCCCTACAGTATCCCTTTAAGGTCGCATAACGTGCACCTAACGCAACGCATAGTGGGGTAGAAGCTGGACGTCCGATCGAGCCGCTATAAGCGGCTCTTCACGCGTCCTGTGATGCGTACTGTTGGACGCATGCGGCATCACGTGGTCCCGCCAGCCAATCGCCGCATAGAGCGGCGCTCCAGGAAGTAAACACTGCACGTCACACCGTGCAGTGAATATTAATTAGCCATGTGCCTGGCTGCGGAGGAGGAGGGGAGACCTCTTCCTCCAACATTACTGAGCATGTGCGCACAGTCTAACGCGGCTTAGCCGCTTATAACGCACAGCACGCAGCACTTTGTTTTTGCCTGCTGCGTTACAGTGTAACGCAACGTGGGCACTGAACAGCCCATTGATTTTGACGACAGTTGAACGTCGAGCGGATCAGTCAAAAAACGTCTTATCAGTCTGCCGACAACTTGGACTCGCATGCAACTGTCGTCAGAACGACCGCCCCATGGGAAGGTCTGACGGACCAGTAGTTTGAAAAAGTACAGCGTGTGTACGCTCCTTAAATGATCTTTTCATACAATTTAACATACATGATACAATTACAACACACGATCATCAAAATTTTTCTTAAAAAAAAACTGGATAATTGTTTGAATTTCTTGATCGAAATTTTTTTTTTTCGATTTGATTGTTTATATGAAATAAACGGGAAAATTGAACATTTTTATTGTACTGTGTATTGGCACCATTAGACACACCAGTTGAAAGGCTATGGTTTCCATTTACATGAAGACATGAAAACTGAGAACAGTCTTCACTCAAAAGATGGACTAAAATCACAGCTCACTCCATCCGCCGTGTGACTCAGGCAGGTTCTAGACTTTTGCTGCCTGAAGCAAACATTGTAAGAATGCCCCTTTTCATCCCGTGGGAAAAACGCAAACCCTGCACAGCCAGGCTCTGCACGCACAGTCACCCACATGGGCTGCACGCACAGTTGCCCGCAGGGGCTGCACGCAGTCGCGCACAGGCGCTGCATGCACAGTCACCCACAGACGGAACATCATGGCCCATATGCAATTCACTTTTTCTCCGGAGTTTTCTCCTAGGTGATATTTTTAAACTTGTTAATAAAATGCCTTTTAAGCCACCAGAAAGCAAGAAAATACTCAAAATAAGTTTGATAGTACCTTTTCACCTACTTTTTGGTACTTTTTTAGTTGAAAAGTGCTGGAAAGTTATTTTAAATCAAAGATGAAAAATTATCTCCTAGGAGAAAACTCAGGTGAAAAAGTGAATTGCATATGGCCCCATGTGTGGGAAACACTACTCGGGTATCACTATATGGGAGAGACCGATATAAAGGGAAGGGCTGTTGGTGTGATAACTGCATAAAAAAACACAGTTGCTTGGGAGCATTCCTGGGAGGCATGGTTTTGGAGGGGTAGGGGAATCTATTTACAGGAGAGCGCAGTAGGTGGGGAGGACTACTGGGGAGGATAACTTTATGGTGGAGTGCTAAATTTAAAAAGCGCACCATGCAGCTCTATAGACACTGGTGGTGTAAGCTTGGATTTAAAGAAGTGACTAGATTAGGATTTATGTTGGAGATGCAGTGCTGTCACTCACCCGCTCTGCAGTTTAGTACGCCCCATGCGACCCAGCAGTATGTAACAGGTCACATGAGGCACCACTGTGTCCATAAATGCTGGATGGGCAGATGGAGATTGTCAGGAACCGGCCCCATGGCAAGCCTGCAGAGACGGTTCCAGACTGTCGGTTGGATTAGATCACAATAGGAAGCAGCCCTATTCAAGCTAACCCAAGGCTGTCACCCCTCAAAAACACTTCTCACCATTAGCTGCTGCTAGACACTTCAACAATTCCCACTTTGCTGTCGAGTTTTCTGCACTTAGTCCAGCGTTTTTGTATTTGGGTCAGCTTTGCGTTTTAGGCCAGAATACGAGAACGCCACACACACACAATGTAATCACACAGTAGCAAGGCACAATCAGGCACTGAACTTGCAACACAAATTACACTGAAGTCTCTCCAGACTGAGTTTTGGCTAGTACAGCAGAAGTCAAACTTATTAAATAAATATTTAATATTCCAGAAAAAAGTGGAACAGAGCAGAAAATAATATACACAAAAGATTTACAAAAACAAAGTAAAAATTACAAATTATATTTTTAAATAAATATGCCAATGTTTTCATTTATTTTTGTGCTTCCCCCGCCAGCCAATCAGCTTCAGCCTATGACAGCCGATCACTTTCCTGCCTCTAGAGGGGACAGCTGTGCCACAGGGCTGTCCCCAGTACAGCGCTGCCTTAGATCGCAGCTCTGTACAGGGTAATTAGATGGCGGTTTCGCGGTCTAAGTCTCCTAGCGGCGGTTGCCGCTAGGAGACTGAAGGCGGAGCTGAGCTCCACCATCCAAGCAGAGATGTGTGCGCATCAGTCTTCTGCAAACCACGCCCCAAGGACCTTACGCTGATCGGCGTTAGGCGGTCCTGGGGCTGCCGACGCATCCACGCCCATCGGCGTGACGTGGTCGGCAAGTGGTTAAAGTGCATAAGAGAAATGAGAGAGCTATGGAAGCTGACATGTATTTTTTAAATAATGCAAATTTCCTGGCTGTCCTTCTGTTCATCTGACTGTAATACTTTTACTTTATCCATAGTACCTGAACAAGCATATTCTCATCAGATGTTTGATTGAATTAGTTGCATGGTTGTTTCAGGTGTGTTTTACACTACTGCAGACTAAAATATCACTGGGACTCCTGGAAACTGGTATTGTTTAAAGGGAAATAACACTTCAGGTGTAGTTTAAAATGAACCCAAGGTGTGAGACCTATGGAAGCTGCCATATTTATTACCTTTTAAACAATATCAGTTGCCTGGCAGTCTAGCTGATATTTATGATCAGTAGTGTCTGAATCACATACCTGAAACAAGCATGCAGCTAATCTTGTCAAATTTGTCATAGACATCTAATTTGCATGCTTATTCAGGGTCTATAACTTAATGTATTAGAGGCAGAGGATCAGCAGGACAGCCAGGCAATGCGTATTGTTAAAAAGGAAATAATCATGTCCGCTTCCATATCCCTCTCAGCTTGGGTTCCCTTTAAAGTAGAACCTTAGTCAAACCTTCAGTTTTTTAACTGCTTCTCAGTTTTAGATGGGGATCACCCATTCATCTTACTAATCACTAAATGTGTGTGCATGTAAAAAGGGTACTGGAAATTTGGCTGCAGGGTGAAACCAAAAAACAGCAGGGGTAAGATGCAATTCAGCTTCCAGCTATTGCTTGTGGCCGAATTGCACTGTTTTTTATTGTAATGTAGGCTCCATATTGGCTGTTGACCTACCCAACCTACTGCCCGTTGTCAGCAGTCCTGACAGACGCCACATCCGAACGCGGTGGCGCAAACACCCTGTCCAGAATGGTCCATGTGTGGTCAATCCTGAGGGTAAAGGACAGCGACCTGTCCAGATGAACCGAACCGCAGGCTGAAATGCGTTATCCCGCCGTACCGGCAGCTCGAGACCCGTCAGCCAGATTGGCGGCAACGCCACACATCTTGTGGATGCATGGCTGAGGCCTCTATTCTTGAGGGGAGGTGTCACGGAAGAGCCGTGAGAAAAGAGAATGCAATTGGTTTGCTGCACCGATTGTCATTGACTTGCCAGATCAGAATCTGATGTTTAGGGCATAGCAGGCAGCCAAGCATGGGGGTCTCTGTCTTCTTCATAGCCGTTAGCAGAACTTTGTGTAATTAACTTGATCAAAAGAGTTCCTTCCTGGGCCAGTGACACCAAGGTGTGAAAGCTTTCCAGCAGTAAGCCCAATTGGCAAAGTGTTGCTGCCTTTTGAAGAGACAGGATAAACTCAGCAGGAGACCAGACTGCTAGACTCTGTTGGAAGGAGAAAATAAATGCTGTATGTTATTTTTTCAAATAACCCTCCAGGACAGGTGCTACATATGAGATTTGGGCCCGCCCCCAACAGGAAACACAAAGAACTAGCTCTCTATAAGTTCCACCTCTAATCTCTACCTGCCAGTTCTTTGTGTTTCCTGTTCCGGGGAACACCTAGCTCTCTCGGCTAGGAAAGGGGGTCAGCAGTCGGGCAGTGCTGAGGCCATCCAGAACTAGTAAGGTTACCCTGTCCCGTGGGATACTTAAGGGTTACCTTTTCCACCAACAGTGGAATCCTTGGTGGTGTCCGGGCAGGCGCTACGGAAAGCTGAGGAGTGGCATAGGAGGCGGCAGAGGCGGAGGCCATGCGTCTGACGGAGGAGGCAGGCACCAAGCGGAGGCGGAATGGTGGCTTCTAGGAAGCGGAGTGCAGCCAGCGTGTCCAGGCGGAGGCGGAGGACGTGAGCGCTGGAGAGGAGGCACTTCCGCCCTTACAGTGACGTCATGTCCGGCGACGTCACTTCCGGTCCGGGTCAGGCGGCTGCTTAGATGCCGCAGCGTCCATCCTCACATGCGGCGGCGGCGTTGGAGGAGATGGACGCAAACCAGAGGTCGGCAGATCAGGTAAGTGTGGGCAGAGTCGGAGGACAAGCGCCCGTCTGATCTGTGAGGTCTGATTGAACTCTATTATATTACATACCGCTGTCTGATGGAGGTCTGCATTTCTTTGTCGTTTTTTGGGCATATCTGCAGCAGGCATTTAGACTGATTTGAGGCTAAACATTATATTCTGGCTGAAAATAGGCGGTCATTGTTGGAGTTAGCGCATCTTTTCACGGTTTTATCATTTGAATCGCTGCTTAAGATGTATATGCAATAGTTTCAATATCTGTAAGCAGAAATAGCTAGTTTGTTATAATGCTTATCTTTTTCAGACCTAACAGTACATTGAGTATATATAGATTGTGTTTTACTGAAGTTATGCACAGAGATATATGCTGATGCACTTATTTTGTATGTTTCTAGGATGCTATGGAGTCTGATAGCTCTAAAAGGCCCAGGAGTTGCATTCTATGTAACAAGCCCTTACAACTTCACTGGCCAAAAGCGTCCTGTCAGAAGTGTATTTCTAGCATTATTAATGAAGATAACACTGCTTCATGCAAGGATTTCATGTTTACTATGCGTCAAGAAATGATTGAGACGTTTAAAGCATTCAGAGAAAGTTTACCAACCACTTCGGCACAGGCTCCTCCAATACAGGCAGTTAAGCCTAAAAAGGCTTTAAATAAATCTTCAAGGGTGATTTACTCATCAGATGAGGAACTGGAAAGTCAGCCTGACAGAAGGGATGCAGACTCTAGGTCCTCTGAGGAGTTGTCAGAACAGGAAGAAACAGGTGACTTAGGTAGACCTTCCAAGTTTAAGTTTGCCACAGAAGAAACAGAGGAGTTATTAAAAGCTATCTATTCGACTCCAGACATACCACAGAAAAGTACATCAGAAAAGACATTGCATGATAAGCTATATACTGGGATGGAACCTACAGATCAGCTTTGTTTTCCTTTTCATGGTACAATGAAAAATGTGATTACATTACAATGGAAAGACCCAGATAAGAGACTATTTATTTCTAAAGGGTTTAAAAGGAGATTTCCTTTTACAGAGGAGGACTCCAAGTTATGGGACTCATGTCCTAAACTGGATGCAGCCTTTAGTCAAGTAGATAGAGATAACGAACTAGCGTTCGAGGACTTAGGTAGGCTTAAGGATCCAGGGGATAAAAAAGTGGAGTTCGCCCTTAAGAAGGCTTGGTCAGCCTCTGCAACTAACTTTAAGCCAGCCGCTGCTACAACCTGTGTGTCTCACACTATGTCGGTCTGGTTGGAAAGATTAAAGAAATTAGTTGATGAAGACGCGCCTAAGAAAGGTATCTTAGAGGCAATTGAAGTGATTGAGGGTGGCAATGATTATGTCATTGACGCTGCTTCTGAGTCATTAAGGGTAACGGCGAGATCAACAGCCCTAATTAATAATGCTCGTAGGAATTTGTGGTTAAAGACCTGGGATGGCAGTCAGGCGTCAAAAACCAGAGCTTGTAATATACCCTTTTCAGGAGACTTGTTGTTTGGTCCACAGCTACAGGAGGTGTTGGAACGAACAGCAAGTAAAAAGGCGACTTTTCCTAAGAAAAGGAAATTTGAACCAAAGAAAAAGCCATTTTTTCAAAGGAAACAAGCGCAAGGGAAAGATCAGCAGAGGCGTAAACCCTGGTCAAGTAATACGTTTTTCACTAAAAGAAACCCCTTGTTTTAATCTACAGAGAACAAGGACAAGCCGTGACGCCAGCAGAGTGGGAGGAAGGTTAAAGCAGTTTCTGTTAAATTGGAAGAAAATGACAAAAAACAAATTTATTCTAGATTTAATAGAAAAGGGATACAAGATCCAGTTTGCAAAAACCCCTCCCAAGAGATTTATAAGGACCCAATCCCCAAAGATTCCAGAGGAGAAGAAAGCCATGCTGGAGATAGTACAAGATATGTTAACTCGGGATGTTGTAGGCAAGGTTCCTCAGGCCCAACAAGGCCAAGGATTCTATTCAAGAATCTTTCTCGTGAAAAAGCCTACAGGCAAATATCGTCTGATACTAAATCTAAAGCCTTTAAATCCCTTCATAAGGTACGAGAGATTCCGAATGGAGACAGTATTTTCGATGCGGAACCTTCTTTCCCCAGGGTGTTTCATGATCAATATCGATCTAACAGATGCCTACTGGCATATCCCAATAAGGGAAGAATCTCAAGCTTTCCTTCGGTTCAGTATCCGGACAGGTTCAGGTCTGAAGCACTTTCAATTCCGCTGTTTCCCATTCGGGATCTCTTCGGCACCCAGAATCTTCACAAAGGTAATGGCGGAGATTGTGGGGGCTCTTCATCTACAAGGTATCCTAATTATACCATATCTAGACGATTTATTAGTGGCAGCCGACAGTATCCAAAAGTTGGAGGAACACAAGAATATAGTGTTACAACTTCTGGAACAGACAGGATGGTTAGTCAATTTGCAAAAATCAGTCCTGGTTCCGGCACAAGAGATTCAGTTTCTAGGATTCAGAATAGACTCGGTGTCCCAGAAATTGTTTCTTCCACAAGACAAGGTGGAAAAAGTCCAGACAATGTGCAGGAGTGTCAGATAGTGAATGTAATAACTATCCGACCAGTCATGAGGTTAATAGGTTTTTTAACCTCTACAGCCCCGGCAGTGTATTGGGCGCTGAAACATATAAGGCAAATACAACAGTGGCTTCTTCACAATTGGAAGGGAGGTCAGGCAGCTCTAGAGCAGACTCTATCCTTACCAGTAATAGTAAAACAGTCATTGGACTGGTGGACTCAAAAGGACAATATAACGAGAGGTCGTTTATGGAAATGTCCGGTGACAAAAATACTGACAACAGACGCCAGCCTCACGGGGTGGGGAGCCCATATAGAAGGCAGGTGTTTACAAGGGACTTGGTCAAGAGAAACCATGACACAGTCATCCAATTTTCGGGAATTGTTGGCAGTAAGGGAAGCACTGATTCAGACTACAGACATAGTAAGGGGATACCACACTCAGATCAGATCAGACAACATCACAGTGGTGATGTATATAAACAAACAAGGTGGAACAAGATCACCGCAATTGTTAAAGCTAGTACTGGAGATTCTAGACTGGGCGGAAGACAATCTGCAGTCAATTTCAGCAGTACATCTCAAGGGATCATTGAACACCATGGCGGATCTATTGAGCAGAAAGAAATTATCAAACTCAGAGCTAAGATTGAACCCAAGTATATTCAAGGAATTGACTCAAACATGGGGTCATCCACAGATAGATCTGTTCGCCAACTGGGAAAACACACATTGCAATCAGTTTTTCTCACTAGACCCAAGAGGAGCTTCAGGGGTAGATGCATTGGCCCAACCATGGGAGTTCCAAATCGCCTATGCCTTTCCTCCAATTCCTCTGCTAACATTAGTATTACAGAAACTAAAGGGGACTTCGATGCATCTAATATTAATTGCACCCAATTGGCCAAAACGAGTTTGGTTTCCAATGATAAAGTCGATGCTGGTGGACAGACTGATCCCATTAAGAGACAAAGCAGATCTCCTCAGAAGAGAAGGAGACTGGATTCAGATTCCCAATCTTCAGTTGACAGCCTGGTTTCTGAAGGGCAAATCCTAAAGAAAAGCGGTCTATCGGACAGGGTAACAAAGACTATATTGGATAGTAGAAAAACAGTAACTCAATCAATTTACTTAAAATATTGGAAAACTTTTTGTGAATGGAAGAAGAGAGTAGGTCTCAGATCTAACAGACTGGCTATTGTATTAGAATTTTTGCAAGGAATTGACAAGAAACTAGCGTTAAGTACATTGAAGGTTCAGATAGCGGCTCTGTCAGTTTTTCTTAATAGACGACTAGCATTGGAGCCCTTGGTGATCAGATTTTTAAAATCGGTGGAACGATCCAGGCCAGTGATAAAACGGTCATATCCAAGATGGGATTTAACTTTAGTTCTAAATGTCCTCATGAGTGATCATTTTGAGCCTTTGAACGAAGTGTCGTTACATTTTCTCACAATGAAGACAATTTTTCTGGTGGCAATCACTTCAGCAAGGAGGATAAGTTCTATAGAGCCTTTTTGTTTAATTTTTCAAGATAGAGTAGTCCTGAAGACGACAAGTGAATTCTTGCCAAAGGTTGCTACTCTTTCTAACAGGATGCAAGAGATTGTATTGCCATCCTTTTGTAAAAATGCCACGGAAACTAAGGAGATTAGGTGGCATAGATTGGATGTAAGGAGGTGTTTGCTTTTTTACCTGGACAGAGTAAAGGATTTCAGGAGGTCAACAGCTTTATTTATCAATTTTTCTGGGGCAAGAAAGGGCGAAAGCATGTCAAAAGCATCAATAGCAAGATGGATTAAAGTCTGTATTAATGAAGCATATAGACTGAAAGGAGTTCAATGTCCAAAGGAGGTAACAGCACACTCAGCAAGATCAGTGGCAACTTCCTGGGCCTACAGAGCTGGAGCAACGGCAACCGACATCTGCAAGGCGGCAACCTGGAAGACGGTGAACACTTTCATTAGACACTACAGATTGGATCTACTATCAGCGGAAGAACAGGCATTCGGAAGGAAAGTTCTTCAAGCTGTAGTCCCTCCCTAAGGTTAGTGTCGCTTATTGCATATCATCTCATATGTAGCACCTGTCCTGGAGGGTTATTTGAAAAAACCAAAATTAGCTTACCTGGTAATGCTGTTTTTAACCACTTGCCGACCGCGCACTCATACCGCGCGTCGGCAAAGTGGCAGCTGCAGGACCAGCGACGCAGTATTGCGTCGCCAGCTGCAGGCTGATTAATCAGGAAGCAGCCGCTCGCGCGAGCGGCTGCTTCCTGTCAATTCACGGCGGGGGGTTCCGTGAATAGCCTGCGGGCCGCCGATGGCGGCTCGCAGGCTAAATGTAAACACAAGCGGAAATAATCCGCTTTGTTTACATTGTACGGCGCTGCTGCGCAGCAGCGCCGTAAGGCAGATCGGCGATCCCCGGCCAATCAGCGGCCGGGGATCGCCGCCATGTGACAGGGGACGTCCTGTCACTGGCTGCACAGGACGGATAGCGTCCTGTGCAGCCCGGAACACCAGGGGGGCCAGGTAGGAGAGGGAGGGGGGGGGGATTTCGCCGCGGAGGGGGGCTTTGAGGTGCCCCCGCAACACCGGCAGGCAGGAGCGATCAGACCCCCCCAGCACATCATCCCCATAGTGGGGGAAAAAGGGGGGCGATCTGATCGCTCTGGATGCACCCTGATCTGTGCTGGGGGCTGTAGAGCCCACCCAGCACAGATCACAAATAACAGCGCTGGTCCTTAAGGGGGGGTAAAGGGTGGGTCCTCAAGTGGTTAATAACCCTCCAGGACAGGTGACCCACCCTAGTACTTATATTTGCATATGAAAATGTGATTGTGTAAAAAAGTTGGAAATATAATCATGTGTTTAGTAATATGTAAAGTTTTATGGTATTCTATCGGAACAGTTAATTGGAACATACTGGCAAGTAGAGATTAGAGGTGGAACTTATAGAGAGCTAGTTCTTTGTGTTTCCTGTTGGGGGCGGGGCCCAAATCTCATATGTAGCACCTGTCCTGGAGGGTTATTAAAAACAGCATTACCAGGTAAGCTAATTTTGGTTTTTAGCCTGTTTAAGGAATACCGTGCCCAGGACGGTTATGGGAGTTATATCATTTAATTCATGGTGCTTTAATGGACATTTTGATACCAGTCTTGGGGGGCCAGTGATAAGCCACGACAAAGTATTAAACCTCTCAGTAACTAAACATAATATGGTAGCCACGACTGATGTCATAGGAATTGTCATATTCTAAAGAATATGAATCTGTCATCCGCACAAATATGGCATCTCTTGTTTTTGAATTACAGCGTTTTATAAGTTTAAGCCTAAATCTCTCTCCAAGGACTTGAACTGTGATTGGTTTGTCAACCAGAGGGGCGGGCTTGGTCTCACCCCAAAACTAGCTTCTATAAAACCAGGATGCATACAAGGAGGGGCAGTCCTTCCTTGGCTACCATAACCTGATCCAGCCAGCCCATGTGGCTGGCGGCCATTTGCCTGAACTGAAACAAAGGACATTTTCCATGTGCTCAGATTTCCCAGAAAGGACATATTTTCACCTGGCTTAAGTTATCCGTTTATTTCTTCCATTTTTTTTTCATAATGTGCTATTATTGTCTCTATAATTGTTGATTTTAATGATTTTCTGTATATATTAATTATTTATATTGCATTTATAATAAATGACTAAAAAGTCATTTGTTTGTTCAGCTACCCCTGCTATTCAGCCACACAAGCAGAACCCTAGCTTCTGAAGAGTTGCTACTACTGTTGATAGCTAGATAAAATAGAGTGTGTTTAACCGTTTTATTTGCAGGTATTAGTATTCGTGTAGAGGTCTCCTACCCTTCTGTAGGAGTGGTGGCAGTTATACCCTGAAATAGTGCCTGGATAGGAAGCCACAGCTACAGGGGCTCCGGCTGTAACTTATTTTTCTCCTCTACCTTCGGGGCCCTCCTGGCCATGGCATACTGCATGGGCTCCTTCCAGCTCCCTCACTTCAACGGTGCAGTCTGCGGGGAGCTCGCTCCTCCGGCTCCGACTCCCCAGGGCTCACAATGAGGATCGGCCTGCCACGTGGGAGACCCCAGCTGATGGCCTCACGTGATGTTGGCCCGCACGTGGTTCCGGACTACATGGCAGTTGTGTCGGCAGGCTCGGCTCTTCAGGACGCAGAAAAGACCAGTGTCACCCCTCCGCATCACTGAGGTATACACTGGTACTCTGCATCACTGCACCACCAATGCAGAAACACGGAACAGGCAGCTCGTCTGCCTGGGCGACACACTGCTCTTACGCACAGCCAGGCTTGGCTCCACTCACGGGATAGCCTGAGATAAGGCGGGGCCCCCATCCACTGGGGTCGGAGCTTGTCTGAGGTGTTCCCTAGCCCCTGCTCCATCGGCTGCCTGCTGCCATCTGTTTCACTCTGCGACTCCAGCTCATGTCGCATGGAATTACTGCTGCCTGCCGCCACTTTTGGAAACCCCATATATCACTGCTGTTGCTAGATAAAGCGCTTCTCCACCAGCCATCATGTCAGCAGCATCACGGTATAGGTAGCCACTTGCCGTCCCGAGCAGTCTACCTCAACGTAGTTCTGACCCACTCAAGTAGGCTCACCAATGACTCCATTCCCACCAAGCCAGGACTAGGCCTCAGCTGGGGCCAAACCGAGGTGAAGTGATGCCCTGGTTCCATCCACTATCAGCCATCCACTTGACTTCTGACCATCTGATCTGGACTAGGCCAAATCCAGGGGCATATTTGAGAAAGCATTGCCTCAGCCAGAACTGTTTTCCACCCATGGGACCTCTAGGAATCTCTGCCTCTCTCTACCTCTCCTTTTTCTCTCTACCTGCGCTTTCAAGGGCTTACATGGGGTGTCTGTCGAGCGCTGCATGAATTGTGGCTGCTCCGCTCAACATAGCACTCAGACAGAACCTTTGGGTCCATCTCCTCTGTATTCTAGGTAACGTGTAATGTATGATGATGTTGTCAACTACTCTGTGTATCTTTACTATATGTTGTTACTGTACCTTCGCCGACCCTGTATGTGCCAAAAATAATTCCGGGTTGTGGAAAGAATTAATGAATGTTTTATAATTAATTGTGTGTATGCTTTTTATATTCCTATGCTGCTAACATAATCATCCTAAATATAATCAAGCCAGTGTGCTAGAGTGATACTTTAAGAATATGAATATAGTATTGCTTTAAGAATTGTCACAATGTAACCAAATGAACATGGATTTAGAATTCAGTTACTGTGTCCAAGTTTTTCTCCTACAGAGTGACCTTCCACCCCCCTACAGAGGACCAGGGAGGACCTGGGAAGCAGTCTGAACTGGATCACGGGGCTGGTTTTCTCTGAGGTCATTTTCAGAAAAAGAAACTCGAACGTTATCGTTGCTGCAGCCACAGCCCAGAGGTGGGAATAAAGTTAAGAACCTTTGAATGACACGATGGACCCACTCAGCCAGGAGGTGCAAGCTATCATTTGCTGGTGTTGATTGGACTGCTACAGAGAGACTGCCTAGGGGGAGGAATATATTAATTGGGGTATAAAAAAGGGAATATAGACAAAAGATTTTCACTTTTCCTTGTCGGTGAGGCTTGCAATTAGACTTGCTGTCTTTGTATGCTGGCATATGGAAAAGTCCTCAGCTGAGTAAATAAAGATTCTACTTTCATTGGCACAAACAGGAGGGTTGCCGGAGTGAGTTATTTTCTTTCAACAGTGTACAACCCTGGCAAAATAAATGATTCTGATATTTTGCTGGCAAACACATTACTTTCTGAGCACCACTATAGCCGAAATTCTCATTACGCCTTATGGTGGTGCCCAAATGTTCTTGGCCGCCCTTTTTACCTGTCTCACTAAAAACGGTATGTCTTATTGTTTCCAGTGTGAGGTAAACAGAAATTCCATTTCAATGTTAGTTTTGAACAAAGTGAAGGAGGGGTAGAGTCTCAATTTACTAGTGGCTGAGTTTTTGTTACTGAAAGAGGACAGGTTCCACTCAGAACAGGATTTACCGATGTCAATCAAAGGAGTGCACATGCTCAATGTCCTATCCAGAGGTCTGATAAAACCAAGAGAAACTTATTTGGTTCAGATGGTGTCATGCGTGCCTGATGGCTACCAGATGAGGAGTACGGAGACAGGTATGTCTTGCCTACAGTCAAGAATGGTGGTAAGAGTGTCATGGTTTGGGGCTGCATGAGTGCTGCCGGCACTGGGGAGCAACAGTTTGAGGGAATCATGAATGCCATCACGTACTGTTAAATACTGAATCAGAACATGATCCCACTTCCTTCAGAAACTGGGCAGGGCAGTATTCCAATATAACAATCTCAAATACAATAATTGCCTTGATAAGGAAAATAAAGGTAAAGGTTCTGGATTGGCCAGGCATGTCTCCAGCCCTAAACCTTATTGAGCATTTGTGGGGCACCCTTAAACAGAAGGTGGAGGAACGCAAGGTCTCTTAACATCCACCAGGTTCATCATGGAGGAGTGGAAGAAGATTCCAATGGAAACTGTGAGACCCTAATGAACTCCAAGAGATTTAAGGCAGCGCTGGAAAATAATAGTGGGCACACAAAATATTGACACTGTGGGCCCAATTTTGACATTCTTTACATAGAGGTTTACTCCCTTTTGTTGCCAGCGGTTTAGACATTGTCTGTGTGTTGGGTTATTTTGATGGGACAGCAAATTAACTGTTACACAAGCTGTACACTTGACTACTTTTACATTGTGTCAAAGTGTCATCTTCAGTGTTGTCCCATGAAAACATATAATAAAAAAATATTTACAAAAATATGAGTGGTGTACTGACTTTTGTGAGATACCATAGCAATAAAAACACTTTAAGTAGTGTAGGATATTGTCAGAGGGCTTTTGTTACCGACACACAGTTTGGCAGGGGTAATTGGCTTGGTTACATAATAGGCCTTCTAACAATTAACGCTAAACAAACTATGATGGTACATTAAGATTGGTTCATTATACCTACAAATAATACAGCCTGCATTAAGGCTGTCATGCCGCTTTGTAATGCAAATTCCATCCTCTGATTTTTTTTTACCAACAATTTACTAGACTTTACTAGATTGCTTGTGTTCAGTTAAAGGAATACTATCGATGTATGCATTTGTTTTTAAATGCTGTATGTTGTAGCACACATTAGGGCAAGTACTAGGAGCAATTTGATTCCTCACACAGCTGTTCCTCTCAGCTGTAAAATCCTCCGTCAGTTTTGGCGTCAGTGTTGGATACAAATGTATCTAAAAACTGAGGGCTCCCAGAGGGCTAGACCATGTCTGCACAGGGGAGTTGCTATCAACTCCTCAGTTTATAGTTTAATTATCACCTTGCTGAAAGAATCTTATGGATATGGTGGTAAGGGGTTAAAGATTCTAGCAATGTGTGTTTATTATCTTTGCTTCTCTTGACTGATAAAGATACTAATAATGCTAATTGTAGACAGTGTTCTGCCCCTCTCAGCAGCTTGTAAAGTGGATGCAGCCTGGAGTGAATCACCTCAAGCAGGCAGCCAGTCTGAGTGTAAACACAAACTCGTGGTATAGCTAGTTATATTCCAGCAATATTCCAGCTCATTTAGTTACCTGTTACCACCTCAGATCAGCTTATTTCTCCTCATGTCTGCTGCATGCTGTGAGTGACACAGTGAAATCTATTTGTGAGCTGTGTGACAGAGTAACCAAGCAGCTCAGGGTGACCCAAACTACTATGAGCTGTGTGAGAAATGAATTTTTAAGCAGGGATAGCAAGAGAGAGACCTGGGTGAATAAATAAAGTGCCCCTAGCACTAGTGGTAATGTGTACACTAATATAGAGAATTTAAAAAAAAGTCGTTTCAATCGATAGTATTGCTTTAATCTTGTAGGTATACTGTGTGATAAATAATAAGCCAATGCCCATGTGCTGTTTGTACAGTATTTACTTTAGTATTATATGATAGCAGCAGGGCAGGGGCTTGTGGGAACAGAAAACGTCTGGTGGTGTTTATATATTAATGGGTTTTGTTGTCTTCTCAAACATTCTCCTTACACAAGCAACTCTGTTCAATATATTGATTAGGATATATAGTACGTTGAAAGCTTTCTCTGAATTAACAATTAAAAGTAGTTATCTTGTAAACCCCCAACATGCACTGTCTAAAAGGACTGGATGACACTATTATTCCTATAATGTATTTTACCTTAATATTAATCGTCACAGAACATTCTTTAGTATGACCATTCCCAAGAATGTACAATAGGTGGAAGTATGAGACTTGATAATGTGCACTGAGCAGGAGACTCTAGGAATGGTATAACGTCAAGCATATTCTCACTTTAGTATAGCATCAAGAATTCATGAGTTCAGGACTCCCATTTGATGCATTTTTGTCATCATGCCTGCATACTATGCCTACTTCAATAATTAAAACTGTGATTATCATAAAGCTGAGCAAATTGAAATAGCTTTATTTAATACAAATCATTTTTTTTTCAACTGATACATTTTAGTTTTAAAAAAAAATATTTATATATATATATACACATATATACACATATACACACATATATATATATATATATATACATATACACACATATACACACACACACACATACACACACATAAATACACATATATATATATATATATACACACATATACACACATATCTATCTATATCAGGGGAGGACTGGGACCTTTTGGCCTGGAGGGAAAACACAAACTACAGTCCGGGTTTCATGGCAGAATCAGCCTAAATGATGTCACATGCGCCCCACGTGCTATATACCGGTAGTCACATGGTCATGCCAATGCAGAAATACAGCAAGGCTACTAGAGGGACAGCATGACAGGTAAAGTATAAATGCACAGGCACCGTGGGGTACACAATAGATTTTGAGGGAAAATGCAGGGGTTTCAATTGAGTACATAGTTTGTTATTATCGCACTTAACGAATACATCGGCCCGAGATTTCCAGGCATCTCAGATTGATACATTCAACTACTTTCCACCCAAAATAAGTCAAATTGTTGATTGGGCATGCTTGTGGCGGCACAGATTTTCATCCGATTGGATAGTTATCGCAGCAGTTGGTGGATCGGCCAGCCCTAAATCATTAAAGGAGAGGCAGCCTGGGGGGAAATCTCCCCCCTTCCCCCCTGGCCAGTCCTCCCCTGATCTATATATACATACACACAGTATGTCCACTCAAGCCTGGTATACACTTTAAATTATGATTAGCCAATCACTGGCCAATTCTACCACCACCGTGTAGTGTGAAGTTTTACCTGCACAATCTGCTCATAGTATTCAATAATTAGGTAAAATTGGTCAGTGATTGGTCAATCCTAATTGAAAGTGTGTACCAGGCTTTAGTGCTCCCAGGGTGCCCACTTAGACTGGTGTCAGGTCTCAGGGTGACAGATACTTAAACATTTTTATTTATTTTTTTACATATTCCTAACCAAACTACCAAATCTGGTGCCCTACCCTGTGCTAACCCTAGCATCTTCATTTTAGCCTATGACTAAGAGCACTGGTAACATCAATGAGCACTATCGGGAAAAATTATAAAAGTTAAAATACATGTGTACACATACTTGTGAAATGTACATATCTCCTAGATTAAAATGCCCTTACTATAGGCAATGGAAATATCTGAAAGGTTTAGGACTAGTCCATCTTCCCATGGGTGTTTCTCAGGGTTTTCTTTATTTTCAAAAGCACCTCTGAGGGCTCGTTCACACTGTAGGCAGTTTTGGGGTTTTTTTTACACACAGGCGATTTTTAAAATCGCCCACCAAACGCTTGTGCAATGAATGTATATGAGAAGGTTCATATTAGTGCGAGGCGTGCGCTGTGCGGTCGGCGAAGCGGTGCGTGGGCCAGTTTTGGGGCAATTCTGCCTCAATGGAAAGGATAGGAGAAATGCAAAACGCTCACAAAATCACTTTGTTTAGCAATTGCGTTCGCGTTTTTAAGAATAAATACATTGTATTCATTCTTTTCCGAGTCAAAGAGTTCACTTCCTGACTTGCGCCAGGGAGTGAATTAGAAAAACACTCGGGAAATGCGTTTTGCACAAAAACAATAAAAGCACCCGAGTGCTGGGAGGAGAAATAAAATAACTCCTCCGAAAACTGGCAACGTGAACGGCCACAATTGTATGGTGTGTACTAGGCATTACTGACCCTGACCTTTTCATCAGTTGCCCTAATGACCCTGACCTTTCACCAAAACCTTACACTATTGTTAACTTTTTGAATGATGCCTAAATAATTTTTTTACTACCATTACTTGTAGAGTATCAATAATTTTACAGATATTCTAATAGTGGCTATAACTAGAAGAATATTGGTAATTTGACTGATATTCTAATAGCTATAAACTAGTAGAATATAGGTAATTTCACCAATATTCTAATAGCTGCTATATCCGCCGCCCTTTTTATAATAGAAATAACTTTTTTAGGCTATAACCTGCACCTTATCGCTTTTCTCGGCTATATCCGGAACCCTTTTATAACCCAAATCACTTTTTCTGCTATATCCCTATAATTTTCCTCAGCTATATCTAATGTCTTTTATAACCAAACCACTTTTTTGGCTATGTACGGCACCCTTTTACAACCAATACCCTTTTTCGGCTATATCCGCCTCTCTTTTTTTTCAGACGCCCTTTTGAGAAGAATGCGTCCTGTTCCAGCATTGAGACCCCCAACAAAGAGCTTGCTGACAGCTCTAGCACTAGCATCTCTGCCTATGCAGTAGCATGAATCCAATCGGGCTCTGCTGTTTCCACTGGAGCC
Source organism: Hyperolius riggenbachi (assembly GCF_040937935.1). Classification (NCBI taxonomy): domain Eukaryota; kingdom Metazoa; phylum Chordata; class Amphibia; order Anura; family Hyperoliidae; genus Hyperolius; species Hyperolius riggenbachi. The sequence goes on along the minus strand of NC_090646.1, from coordinate 410,103,483 downwards.
AGAGCAGGACAATGCTAGTACGCATACTCAGGGGGGGCCACTCTTTGAGGCCCCCAGTGCTGGAACAGGCTGACTTACGATGACGGAGGAGGCCTCTAGGGTCAAGAGACTTCCCCATCTCAAAGTAAGTATCCAATTTTTCCCTCTATAAAAGTCACAAATTAAAAAGAAACTGTAACCAAGGATTGAACGTCATACCAATCAGTTGCTGATACCCCCTCTCCCATGAGAAATCTTTACCTTTTCTCAGACAGATTGTCAGAGGGCTCTGTGTGGCTGATAGCACTAGGGCGACAGCTCGGGACCCAACGCTATATACTGTAGATGCATTGAAATGTTGTTGCCTAGAAATGCATCTATACGGTACTGGTGTCCCCAAACTGCACCCTAATGATAATGGTACACTACATGCCCAACTAGTGATGAAATATGGCATGTATGGTATTGTTTGGACGAGACAAGTAATGTAATTTGAGGTGTTTTACAATATTGGAACTTGACGTGTAAAAATTAGGAAGGGGGAAACATGAAAAAAATTGTAATTTTTGCGTTTATGCCTAATGTTGTTTAAGTGCCTGTGAAAGTAAAAAATACTTGGAAAAAATATTACTAAAAGAAAGACTAGTTTGTCATGAAAAAAAAAACAAAAAACAATGTATGTATCACTTACATGGCATAGGTAATAAAAAGTTATTGCTGTATCAATAGTGACACAACTGATATGCCAAAGTTGTCAGGAATTTTAAGGAGTAAAAATACCGGGAACCTGAAGTGGTTAAATATGAATAGTTGAGAATCAGTATCCATATTGCTGAATTATCATCAAGCCTATTTTCTAAAGATTTCACTTTCATTATTCCTTTAAAAGGTACCTAAACTGAGAGGGATATGGATGTTTCCTTTTAAACCATACCAGTTGCCTGACAGTCCTGCTGATCTCTTTGGCTGCAGTGGTGGCTGAATCACACACCTGAAACAAGCATGCAGCTAATCCAGTTTAACTTCAGTCAGAGCACCTGATGTGCATTCTTGTTCAGGGGCTGTGGCTGAAAGTATTCGAGACACAGAATCAGCAGAAGAGTCAGGCAACTGGTATTAATTTAACCACTTGAGGACCACAGTCTTTTCGCCCCTTAACCAGCCTGGCGTTCTATTAAGATCGCCAGGCTGGCGACCGGTCGTTTTTTTTTTTATAAAAAAAAAACTATCGCAAGCAGCCAACTAAAAGTTGGCTGCATGAAAGCCCACTAGAGGGCGCACCTGTCGCGTACTTCTGATCGCCTCCGGCGATCAGAAGTAACAAGAGGCCGCAATGAGCGGCCTCTCTTGTTTTGCTTTCCTCGTCGGCGACGAGCGGAGTGACGTCATGGACATCAGCCGACATCCTGACGTCAGCCGCCTCCGATCCAGCCCTTGGCGCTGGCCGGAACTGTTTGGTCCGGCTGCGCTGGGCTCGGGCGGCTGGGGGGACCCTCTTTCGATCAGGTAGCACACGCGGCTGGCAAAGTGCCGGCTGCGTGTGCTCCTTTTTATTTGATAAAAATCGGCCCAGCAGGGCCTGAGTGGCAGCCTCCGGCGGTAATGGACGAGCTGAGCTCGTCCATACCGCCAAGCTGGTTAAGGACCAGAGCCTTTTTTTTCCATTCAGACCACTGCAGCTTTCACGGTTTATTGCTCGGTCATACAACCTACCACCTAAATGAATTTTACCTCCTTTTCTTGTCACTAATACAGCTTTCTTTTGGTGCTATTTGATTGCTGCTGCGAGTTTTAGTTTTTATTATATTCCTCAAAAAAGACATGAATTTTGTCAAAAAACATGTCTTTGATAAAAAAAAAAAAACATTCAGTGTATATTTATTGGTTTGGGTAAAAGTTATAGCGTTTACAAACTATGGTGCCAAAAGTGAATTTTCCCATTTTATAGCATCTCTGACTTTTCTGACCATCTGTCATGTTTCATGAGGTGCTAAAATTCCAGGAATAGTATAGATACCCCCCAAATGACCCCATTTTGGAAAGAAGACATCCCAAAGTATTCAGTGAGAGGCATGGTGAGTTCATAGAAGATTTTATTTTTTGTCACAAGTTAGCGGAAAAAGACACTTTGTGACAAAAAAAAAAGTTTTCATTTCTTCTAACTTGCGACAAAAAAAAATGAAATCTGCCATGGACTTACTATGCTCCTCTCTGAATACCTTGAAGTGTCTACTTTCCAAAATGGGGTCATTTGTGGGGTGTGTTCACTGTCCTGGCATTTTGGGGGGTGCCTAATTGTAAGCACCCCTGCAAAGCCTAAAGATGCTCATTGGACTTTGGCCCCCTTAGCGCAGTTAGGCTGCAAAAAAGTGCCACACATGTGGTATTGCCGTACTCAGGAGACGTAGTATAATGTGTTTTGGGTTGTATTTTTACACATACCCATGCTGGGTGGGAGAAATATCTCCGTAAATGACAATTTTTGGATTTTTTTTTCACACAATTGTATATTTACAGAGATATTTCTCCCACTCAGCATGGGTATGTGTAAAAATACACCCCAAAACACATTATACTGCTTCTTCTCAGTATGGCGATACCACATGTGTGGCACTTTTTTGCACCCTAACTGCGCTAAGGGGCCCAAAGTCCAATGAGTACCTTTAGGATTTCACAGGTCATTTTGCGACATTTGGTTTCAAGACTACTCCTCACGGTTTAGGGCCCCTAAAATGCCAGGGCAGTATAGGAACCCCACAAATGATCCTATTTTAGAAAGAAGACACCCCAAGGTATTCCGTTAGGAGTATAGTGAGTTCATAGAAGATTTTATTTTTGTCACAAGTTAGCGGAAATTGATTTAAATTTTTTTTTTTTCACAAAGTGTCATTTTCCGCTAACTTGTGACAAAAAATAAAAACTTCTATGAACTCACCATACTCCTAACGGAATACCTTTGGGTGTCTTCTTTCTAAAATAGGGTCATTTGTGGGGTTCCTGTACTGCTCTGGCATATTAGGGGCCCTAAACCGTGAGGAGTAGTCTTGAAACCAAATGTCGCAAAATGACCTGTGAAATCCTAAAGGTACTCATTGGACTTTGGGCCCCTTAGCGCACTTAGGGTGCAAAAAAGTGCCACACATGTGGTACTGCCGTACTCAGAAGAAGAAGTATAATGTATTTTGGGGTGTATTTTTACACATACAGATGCTGGGTGGGAGAAATATCTCTGTAAATGACAATTTTTTTTGATTTTTTTATACACACAATTGTCCATTTACAGAGAGATTTCTCCCACCCAGCATGGGTATGTATAAAAGTACACCCCAAAACACATTATACTACTTCTTCTGAGTACGACGATACCACATGTGTGGCACTTTTTTGCACCCTAACTACGCTAAGGGGCCCAAAGTCCAATGAGTACCTTTAGGATTTCACAGGTTATTTTGCGACATTTGGTTTCAAGACTACTCCTCACAGTTTAGGGCCCCTAAAATGCCAGGGCAGTATAGGAACCCCACAAATGATCCTATTTTAGAAAGAAGACACCCCAAGGTATTCTGTTAGGAGTATGGTGAGTTCATAGAAGATTTTATTTTTTGTCACAAGTTAGCGGAAATTGATTTTAATTGTTTTTTTTTTTTCACAAAGTGTCATTTTCCGCTAACTTGTGACAAAAAATAAAATCTTCTATGAACTCACCATACTCCTAACGGAATACCTTTGGGTGTCTTCTTTCTAAAATGGGGTCATTTGTGGGGTTCCTGTACTGCTCTGGCATTTTAGGGTCCCTAAACCGTGAGGAGTAGTCTTGAAACCAAATGTCGCAAAATGACCTGTGAAATCCTAAAGGTACTCATTGGACTTTGGGCCCCTTAGCGCACTTAGGGTGCAAAAAAGTGCCACACATGTGGTACTGCCGTACTCAGGAGAAGTAGTATAATGTATTTTGGGGTGTATTTTTACACATACAGATGCTGGGTGGGAGAAATATCTCTGTAAATGACAATTTTTTTATTTTTTTTTACACACAATTGTCCATTTACAGAGAGATTTCTCCCACCCAGCATGGGTATGTATAAAAGATTTTTTTTTGTCACAAGTTAGCGGAAAATGACACTTTGTGAAAAAAACAATAAAAATCAATTTCCGCTAACTTTTGACAAAAAAATAAAATCTTCTATGAACTCGTCATACACCTAACAGAATACCTTGGGGTGTCTTTTTCTAAAATGGGGTCACTTGTGGGGTTCCTATACTGCCCTGGCATTTTACGGGCCCAAAATCGTGAGTAGTCTGGAAACCAAATTTCTCAAAATGACTGTTCAGGGGTATAAGCATCTGCAAATTTTGATGACAGGTGGTTTATGAGGGGGCAAATTTTGTGGAACCGGTCATAAGCAGGGTGGCCTCTTAGATGAAAGGTTGTATTGGGCCTGATCTGATGGATAAGAGTGCTAGGGGGTGACAGGAGGTGATTGATGGGTGTCTCAGGGGGTGGTTAGAGGGGAAAATAGATGCAATCAATGCACTGGGGAGGTGATCGGAAGGGGGTCTGAGGGTTTGGCCGAGGGATCAAGAGCCCACACGGGGCAAATTAAGGCCTGATCTGATGGGTAGGTGTGCTAGGGGGTGACAGGTGGTGACAGGAGGTGATTGATGGGTGTCTCAAGGTGTGATTAGAGGGGGGAAATAGATGCAAGCAATGCACTGGCGAGGTGATCAGGGCTGGGGTCTGAGGGCGTTCTGAGGGTGTGGGCGGGTGATTGGGTGCCCTAGGGGCAGATGGGGGTCTAATCTGATGGGTATCAGTGACAGGGGCTGATTAATGGGTGATCAGTGGGTGATTAGATGGCAGAACAGATGTAAACAATGCACTTTGGAGGTGATCTGAGGGTAGGTCTGGGGCAATCTGATGGTGTGGGTGGGTGATCAGATTGCCCGCAAGGGGCAGGTTAGGGGCTGATTGATGTGTGGCAGTGACAGGGGGTGATTGATGGGTGGCAGTGACAGGGAGTGATTGATGGGTGATTGATGGGTGATTGATGGGTGATTGATGGGTGATTGATAGGTGATTGACAGGTGATTGACAGGTGATCAGTGGGTTATTACAGGGAAGAACAGATGTAAATAATGCACTGGCGAATTGATAAGGGGGGGTCTGAGGGCAATCTGAGCGTGTGGGGCGGTTGATTGGGTGCCCGCAAAGGGCAGATTAGGGTCTATTCTGATGGGTAACAGTGACAGGTGGTGATAGAGGGTGATTGATGGGTAGGGATGGTCGGAAATGCCAATTTCCGATTCCGCAGTAAATCCGCATTCCGCCATTGCCAAATACCGATTCCGCTTACCGCTACCAATTTCCGCATTCCGATGAAAATTCCGATTTTTGAAAACATTTTTTTGCATCTTGTTCAGGAGATTCTGTTTAACAATTTAACAAAAATTTGGTGTTTCTAGGACTTACGGGGGCTTTGCTATTAACCGCTAAAGTCGGCGGATTTTTACTGTAATGCAAATGCAGAAAATAGGCAGGTGCAGATTTTTTGCATTTTACATTACAGTAAAAATCCGCCGACTTTAGCGGTTAATAGCAAAGCCCCCGTAAGTCCTAGAAACACCAAATTTTCAGGGTTTATTAAACAGAATCTCCTGAACAAGATGCGAAATTTTTTTTTTCAAAAAGACCTAATAGTTTTTGAGAAAATCGATATTAAAGTCGGGCGGAATTTCCGCCGGAGATTCCGCGATTTCCGGCGGAAATCCGCCTAATGCACTTGCATTACCGATTTCCGCATTCCGATGCGGAAATGCAATTTCCGATCGGAATTTCGGAAATTGCATTTCTGCGGAATCCGAATGAGCATCCCTATTGATGGGTAATTAGTGGGTGTTTAGAGGAGAGAACAGATGTAAACACTGCACTTGGGAGGTGATCTGATGTTGGATCTGCGGGCGATCTATTGGTGTGGGTGGGTGTGGGTGGGTGATCAGATTGCCCGCAAGGGGCAGGTTAGGGGCTGATTGATGGGTGGCAGTGACAGGGGGTGATTCATGGGTGGCAGTGACAGGGGGTGATTGATGGGTGATTGATAGGTGATTGACAGGTGATTGACAGGTGATCAGTGGGTTATTACAGGGAAGAACAAATGTAAATAATGCACTGGCGAATTGATAAGGGGGGAGGGGGTCTGAGGGCAATCTGAGCGTGTGGGGCGGGTGATTGGGTGCCCGCAAGGGGCAGATTAGGGTCTAATCTGATGGGTAACAGTGACAGGTGGTGATAGGGGGTGATTGATGGGTAATTAGTGGGTGTTTAGAGTAGGGAACAGATGTAAACACTGCACTTGGGAGGTGATCTGATGTCGGATCTGCGGGCAATCTATTGGTGTGGGTGGGTGATCAGATTGCCCGCAAGGGGCAGGTTAGGGGCTGATTGATGGATGGCAGTGACATGGGGTGATTGATGGGTGATTGACAGGTGATCAGTGGGTTATTACAGGTGGGATAGAGGCATACAGTACACGGGGGGGGGGGGGGGTCTGGGGAGAATCTGAGGGGTGGGGGGTGATCAGGAGAGAGCAGGGGGCAGTTTAGGGTTAAAAAAAATAGCGTTGACAGAAAGTGACAGGGAGTGATTGATGGGTGATTAGGGGGGTGATTGCGTGCTAACAGTGGTCTGGGGGGTGGGCAGGGAGGGGGTCTGAGGGGTGCTGTGGGCGATCAGGGTGCAGGGGGGGGGGGAAATCAGTGTGCTTGGGTGCAGACTAGGGTGGCTGCAGCCTGTCCTGGTGGTCCCTCGAACACTGGGACCACCAGGGCAGGAGGCAGCCTGTATAATAGGCTTTGTATACATTACAAAGCCTATTATACATACGTGCAGCGGCGATCCGGGTGCTAGTAACCCGCCGGCGCTTCCGAACGGCCGGTGGGTTACAGCGCGAGGGGGGCGGAGCCAGTCGCCGGCGGCTGATCGCGTCACAAATGATGCGATCGCCGCCTAACCACGCCCGCCGCCGCCCCCGCCGATGGGCGTATTGCGGTCATTTAGGCCCGGGCTTTGCCGCCGCTCAACGGCTAAATTGACAATCTAACACACACCATGCAATCTTTAGAAAGATTGAAGAAAAATATCGGGCATTCCGGATCAATTAAAATTGAAGAAAGCGGGAAATCCGATCGGATTTTTCAGTCGAATGAAAAAAAAAAGCTTTCGATTTTTTTAGGAGATCCAATCGTTTTTATCGAATTACATTAAAATCTGATCATTTTATTGTATCGTGTGTAGCCACCTTTAGGCTCAACACACACCATACAATCTAGGTTGTTCAATCTTACCACTTTCATGTAGTATAAGAGCTTATCCAATCAATCATCCAAGGTATTTTCAATCTGTTGGCCCTTATAATACATAGATTTAGTAAATCTGTACAACCAACATTGTATGGTGTGTGTTAAGCCTTAGGAAGATGTGGACAGAGTCTTGTTGACAACAGGGCTATTGTTACTTTTCTTTCTGTGCCTTTTGACTCTCCACTCTTGCTTTGTGAGTGACACCAAGCCTGCTGAAGCATTTCAATCTAACAAGTTCCAGTCTTTGGGTATAAATCATTAAGGTTCATCTTGAGAACATTGTTTCAAGATTAAGCACTTGAGGACCCACCCTTTACCCCCCCTTAAGGACCAGCGCTGTTTTAGCTGATCTGTGCTGGGTGGGCTCTGCAGCCCCCAGCACAGATCAGGGTGCAGGCAGAGCGACCAGATCGCCCCCCTTTTTTCCCCACTAGGGGGATGATGTGCTGGGGGGGTCTGATCGCTCCTGCCTGCCGGGTGTTGCGGGGGGGGGGGGGCACCTCAAAGCCCCCCTCCGCGGCGAAATCCTCCCCCTCCCTCTCCTACCTGGCCCCCCCTGGTGAACCGGGCTGCACAGGACGCTATCCGTCCTGTGCAGCCAGTGACAGGCTGTCCCCTGTCACATGGCGGCGATCCCCGGCCGCTGATTGGCCGGGGATCGCCGATCTGCCTTACGGCGCTGCTGCGCAGCAGCGCCGTACAATGTAAACAAAGCGGATTATTTCCGCTTGTGTTTACATTTAGCCTGTGAGCCGCCATCGGCGGCCCGCAGGCTATTCACGGAGCCCCCCGCCGTGAATTGACAGGAAGCAGCCGCTCGCGCGAGCGGCTGCTTCCTGATTAATCAGCCTGCAGCTGGCGACGCAATACTGCGTCGCTGGTCCTGCAGCTGCCACTTTGCCGACGCACGGTATAAGCGTGCGGTCGGCAAGTGGTTAAGAGAGTTTTAGCAGAATAATATTTCTTATTCCCATTTAAATGATCTACTACTACTTGCAGTTTGATATTTAATCATCTTCTGCAAATAACAAGAGGACACTTTGGACATGCATGAAAATAAGCAATGTTATCACCCAGTGGCGTAGCTAAGGAGCCGTGGGCCCCGATGCAAGTTTTACAATGGGGACCCCAAGCTTTCTATACATTACAATTGATACGGCGCACCAAAACCTGCCAATGGCAACTACAGTAGTTTAAAGAAGGGCCTCAAAGGGATCTAAAAAGTACAAAAATCTTTATTGAAGACCAAATCTCACATTTTCAACACACAGATAAAATCAATTAAAAATAAGGGCCCCAGGAGCTCCTCATCCACTCCTCACAAACCATACCGCATCACACATACAACCCACCCACTATTATTGGTAAGCAATTGCTGCAGCAGCTAAAGCAAAGCAGGTACGTATCAGTATTAGATCATGTGGCTGTCCCTTTAGGAGCTAATGCACCGCCCATCTATGTGATTTTAGGGAATCCTCTTTTTCAGAGAGGTAAGTCCGCAGATGCTGGATCCACAGCAGTGTTTGAGTGCACTCAAAACAATGAAAGTCACAGAGTTCCTCTATGGAGATCAACCTGTCACTTGATCACAGTTTATGGATATCAGTACCTCCTCTCCACTCCCTTAACGTAAAGGTGACAGTTCACATGAAAGATACAGTTCCCGCAGCTTACTTGTATTTCCTAGAGCGTCCACAGACTTTGAACAGCTTACAGCCGACTAGACTTACAGGTCCCCAGCACACTGCAGTCCGCGGTAAATGAGCGTTGTTTGTGTCCAAGTCTCTGCTCTCACAAGTCGCACTGCTATCCCTCCAGCATGTAGCAAGGTCTCAGTGGCAGCGGTGAGCGCGATCAACCCGCCTGTTGCTCCAAGGCATCAGCGTCCCGGCAGTGATCGAGCGCTCGTGTGTTTCAGGTAGTGGGCGAGGCCGGCCTCCTGGGACTCCTCCCACTTACATGTTTCGCCAATAGGCTTGGCTTCCTCAGATTGACGTCAGGGGGAGTGGTTAGGCATCTCGAAAGGCTTCTTTATACTAGCAGACCCTTAATGTGGTGAGCCTCACCGACTTCAGGCTTGAACCACGCCACATCTCTTTGCTATCAAAAGGCTTATCATTCACCCCAAATCAAAAGGGGGATGAATTTACTGTTTATAAAGATGTCATACTATTTCTGAGAAGAACTATGTTAAAACTAATGTATAAGGATAAACAAAATTCCCAAAGTGAGCCTAGAGATGTGGAAAAAATCTATCATTGCCTGAATTTGGATGAGAGGGAAGCCCTTATGGCTTTGGAGCTATTATGGAATGAGGGCAATGAAGAAATATCATGTGATGACATGGAGGGGGATGATTCATCCCTAAATGACAATTCCATACCGCCAACAGGCTTAAAGAAAAGATCAAAATGTATGCCACCCATTAGCTCAAATAAGTATTTATCAGTATTCCTGGAAACATTCACCAAAGAGAGAGCTAGAGCCCTAGAGCTAGACCCCAGAGGTGAACACAACCTGTCCAAGGAGGAATGGCGAGCACTGAAGGAATTAAAAGATCTGAGAGGGGTAGTTATTAAGCCCAGTGACAAGGGGGGAAATGTGGTCCTTTGGAGGGAAGAGGACTATTTGGAGGAGGCACACCGCCACTTGGATGATGGGGCCACCTACCGTCGCCTCGCTGTGGACCCTTTTCCCCCATTGGCCAATAAAATTAATCAAAAGTTGGAAGAAGCGCTATCCGATGGCCTTATATTAAGGTCTGAGTATGAATATCTAAAAGTTATGGAATATGTGAGACCGACCTTTTATCTCATCCCAAAATTACATAAAAATAGGGAACGACCCCCGGGTCGTCCAATTATGTCAGGAATGGGAGGTCCCACGGAGAGAATTGGACAGTTTGTGGACAAAAAACGAAGGGGTCTGGTTCAGGGGTTACCGTCCTATGTGCAAGACACAAGGGACGTCCTCAGGGTCATCTCAGGCGTCTCTGTCCCCCCAGGGGCCCTACTTGTAGGGATTGACGTTGAGTCTTTATACACGTCAATCCCACATGAGGTAGGTTTAGAGGCAGTCTCCTTCTTCCTAGGAGAATCCTACCCGAATCTACCCGAACATAACCAATTTCTGCTTGACATTCTAGACCTAGTGCTTACTGAGAACTTTTTTCTCTTCGAAGGCAGGTTCTATCACCATGTGGCCGGGACATTGATGGGGGCGGCGTGTGCGCCGGCATATGCCTGTCTCCATCTTGGCTATTGGGAGAGGAGGGATGTGTACACTATGGACATGTTCCGGCGCCACGTCGCCCTCGGGATTAGATTTATTGATGATGTGCTGGTGGTGTGGAGAGGTGGAAGAGCCGAGCTAGAAGTTTTCATTGACACCATGAATGCTGCTGAGAAAAATATCAAACGTACTTATGTCAGTGATGCCGAGGAATTACCGTTCCTGGACCTGAGAATTGCGGTCAGGGATGGAACCTTGGTGAGCACTACATATAGGAAACCAACGGCGGGCAACACCATCCTCCACGCCTCCAGCCATCATCCTGGTCACCCGGTGAGGAACATCCCCTATGGTCAATTCCTCCGTTTAAGGAGGAACTGTACCAATGAGGAGGATTTTAAAGGGACACTTAAGTCAAACAAAAAAAACGAGTTTTACTCACCTAGGGCTTCCAATAGCCCCCTGCAGCTGTCCGGTGCCCTCGCCGTCTCCCTCCGATTCTCCTGGCCCCGCCGGCAGCCACTTCCTGTTTCGGTGACAGGAGCTGACAGGCTGGGGACGCAAGTGATTCTTCACATTCCCAGACACATTAGCACCCTGTATGCTGCTATATGGTATATGATATATGGTATAGTAGCATAGATGGCGCTATTGTGGCCAGGAACGCGAAGAATCACTTGCGTCCCCAGCCTGTCAGCTCCTGTCACCGAAACAGGAAGTGGCTGCCGGCGGGGACGGGAGGATCGGAGAGACACGGCGAGGGCAACGATCAGCTGCAGGGGGCTATTGGAAGCCCCAGGTGAGTAAAACTCAATTTTTTTGTTTGACTTAAGTGTCCCTTTAATGTTGAGTCCCGTGAACTGTATGGGCGCCTCAGAGAACGAGGATATTCTCATAGAACTCTGAGGAGATGCCTTCAGAGAGAAAGAAATCGGGACCGGGAATCACTCCTCCTGGAGGGAAAAGGGGATGGATCGAATGCTGCCAGAAAGGAAGGAATAGTAACACCCTATGGATTACATTGGAACTCTCTGAAAGATTGCTTGACAAAACTCTGGCCAATTCTGTTAGCATCACCTGATATAGCCGAAATAGTGGGTCCATATCCCACAATAACGGCTAAAAGAGCACGTAATCTAAAAGACCATTTGGTGAGTTCAGAATTCTATAGTAAAAAACTACAGGAGGAAAGGAAAAACTGGCTTTCCTCTGCCCCACCCCCAAAGGGTATGTACCGTTGTGGGAGGTGTAAGGTCTGCCCCTTTGTACATAGAACAATAACTTTTTGGGACACAAAGCATGAGAAGGAGTATGACATTGGTGCGTTTATGAATTGTGAGACCACAGGGGTAGTATACATGGTTACTTGCCCCTGTGGCCTACACTACATTGGAAAGCCAAGCGGGCCTTTAAGACCCGGATTCTAGAGCATATATCAAATGTTGGAAACAAAAATGAGAATTGTAAAGGTCCACTTAGAGATCACTACCAGCAGTAACATGGGGGTACCTTTAGGGGAATCTAGCTAAGGTTCTGGTATCCATAAAGAAAGGGGCAAGAAAGACTGACATAGAGAAGGAGCTACCGTACTTTTCACCGTATAAGACGCACTTTTTCTCCCCAAAAAATGGGGTGAAAAAGTCCCTGCGTCTTATACGGCAAAGGCAGGGAATCCCCGACTTACGAACGCCCGCCGATACGAACCGCGACCCACCGTCATCTGGGATTCCCTGCCTGTGTGTCCCGCTGTGGCAATCTAATCTCCCCCGCCGCCGCTGCCTGCCCCCACCTGTGTGGTCGGGTCCCCGGAGTGTGCAGCGCCAGCTAATCCCCCGCTGCGGCCATCCTATCTCCCCGCCGCGGCCATCTAATCTCCCCGCTGCGGCATCTAATCCCCCCCGCTGCGGCCATCTAATCCTCCCGCTGCCTGCCTCTACCCCCTCCTGTGTGGTTGCGCCCCCCCCTATCCCCCGTGTGAGCAGCGGAGCGCCGGCAGCAGATTACCTCTTCCATGTTGCCCGCGGCGAATGAAGACATCCGGCTTCTGGGCGGCTTCCTCTAGTGCCGGCATGTAATGACGCGTCATTACAAGCCGGCACTAGAGGAAGCCGCCCACAGAAGCTGGATGTCTTCTATCGCCGTGGGCAACATGGAAGAGGTAAGCTGCTGCCGGCGCTCCGCTGCTCACACGGGGGATGGGGGGGGGGCGCAACCACACAGGAGGGGGTAGAGGCAGGCAGCGGGGGGAATAGATGGCCGCAGCGGGGGGATTAGATGGCCGCAGCGGGTACATGGGGGTGACAGCAGGCACTGGGGGCAGACACATGGGGGTGACAGCAGGACCCTGGGGGCAGACACATGGGGGTGACAGCAGGACCCTGGGGGCAGACACATGGGGGTGACAGCAGGACCCTGGGGGCAGACACATGGGGGTGACAGCAGGACCCTGGGGGCAGACACATGGGGGTGACAGCAGGACCCTGGGGGCAGACACATGGGGGTGACAGCAGGACCCTGGGGGCAGACACATGGGGGTGAAAGCAGACACTGGGAGCAGACACATGGGGGTGACAGCAGGACCCTGGGGGCAGACACATGGGGGTGAAAGCAGACACTGGGAGCAGACACATGGGGGTGACAGCAGGACCCAGGGGGCAGACACATGGGGCAGACAGCAGGACACTGGGGGCAGACACATGGGGTGAAAGCAGGACACTGGGGGCAGACACATGGGGGTGACAGCAGGACACTGGGGGCAGACACATGGGGGTGACAGCAGGCGCTGGGGGCAGACACATGGGGGTGAAAGCAGGACACTGGGGGCAGACACATGGGGGTGACAGCAGGCATTGGGGGCAGACACATGGGGGTGACAGCAGGACACTGGGGGCAGACATATGGGGCAAACATCAGGACACTGGGGGCAGACAGCAGGACACTGGGGGGTGGCAGCAGGACACTTGGGGGGTGACATCAGGACACTTGGGGGTGACAGTAGGACACTTGGGGGTGACAGCAGGACACTTGGGGGTGACATGGGGACATAGGAGGACACATTGGGACACATGAGGACACCATTTGGGGTAGGTCATGTACAAGATGCTCCTGAAATATGGATGCACCAGGTTAAGGTTTTTTTTTTTCCCCTGGTTTTTGCCCTCTAAACCTAGGTGCGTCTTATATTCCGGAGCGTCTTATACGGCGAAAAATACGGTATGTCGGGTTGAAACAATGTGGATTTATAAACTAGGAACACTGTCCCCGTTAGGTTTAAACTCTGAGATGGACTTTTCGGTGTTTTTGAATTGATTAGGTTATTATGGTGGAGGTCCCCTTTAAGTCCAATAGGAAATTGAGGTAGATGCATGTCAGAATGGATGGAAGTGATGGGAGATATATAATGCTGAATAACAACTTTATAAATAAATAGGATGAACTAAATATGTGGCAGATAAGTGCCATGCATATATATATATATATATATGATCAGCAAAAAGTGGCTGCCCTTCCTACTCATCTGAATATGCATATCTATTGGGACACACTGGTATGTGATGTATCCTATTATTATTATTCCTATCTGTGGGACTTGCTGGACGTGTGGTCTGTCCATGCGTTCTGAGCTCTGGATCGTATTGATGGTGCTTGGATCCAAATGTCAGTCCCAATCTATTTTGTTGTGCTAGCAATTGCTGGCGAAAAAATGTTAGTTCCAGAATAAAAGATGGCCGCTTGGAGAAGGTCACATGATCGGGTCTGCTAGTATAAAGAAGCCTTCGAGATGCCTAACCACTCCCCCTGACGTCACTCTGAGGAAGCCAAGTCTATTGGCGAAACATGTAAGTGGGAGGAGTCCCAGGAGGCCGGCCTCACCCACTACCTGAAACACACGAGCGCTCGATCCCCGCCGGGACGCTGATGCCTTGGAGCAACAGGCGGGTTGATCGCGCTCACCGCTGCCACTGAGACCTTGCTACACGCTGGAGGGATAGCAGTGCGACTTGTGAGAGCAGAGGCTCGGACACAAACAACGCTCATTTACCGCGGACTGCAGTGTGCTGGGAACCTGTAAGTCTAGTCGGCTGTAAGCTGTTCAAAGTCTGTGGACGCTCTAGGAAATACAAGTAAGCTGCGGGAACTGTATCTTTCATGTGAACTGTCACCTTTACGTTAAGGGAATGGAGAGGAGGTACTGATATCCATAAACTGTGATCAAGTGACAGGTTGATCTCCATAGAGGAACTCTGTGACTTTCATTGTTTTGAGTGCACTCAAACACCGCTGTGGATCCAGCATCTGCGGACTTACCTCTCTGAAAAAGAGGATTCCCTAAAATCACATAGATGGGCGGTGCATTAGTTCCTAAAGGGACAGCCACATGATCTAATACTGATACGTACCTGCTTTGCTTTAGCTGCTGCAGCAATTGCTTACCAATAATAGTGGGTGGGTTGTATGTGTGATGCGGTATGGTTTGTGAGGAGTGGATGAGAAGCTCCTGGGGCCCTTATTTTAATTGATTTTATCTGTGTGTTTAAAATTTGAGATTTGGTCTTCAATAAAGATTTTTGTACTTTTTGGATCCCTTTGAGGCCCTTCTTTAAACTATTGTTCTTGTTTTTTGCCTAAATCTATTTTTTGGTTTCTTGGGCCCATATGAGTTGTTTGGGTTGAGGAACCGAAGGCTTTTATGTATCCTGTCCCTCATATGATACATTTTAACTTGGATTCGATCTTCTGAGGACTGCTATCCATATGTTTTGTAATGGCAACTACAGTGTCAGAGGTGCAAGAAGGGGATGGGGAACAGCTATGATTACCACTGTTCAAAGTATCTATAGAAGTGATTACTAAGAGCAAAGGACCAACAGAGAGCTAATACTGCGGTTGAGGGGGGGCCTTTCGGGGCCCCTCTGGCCAAAGGGCCCTGTTGTGGTCGCTACCTCTGCAACCCCTATTGCTACGCCCCTGTTATCACCTGTCTCTATGGCCTACATTCATATTGTCCACGGACCATAGGCGGACTGGCCTGGGGGGACGGGTGGCATTCTCCCCCCGGGCCGCCGCCACCTCAAACAATCTGGGCCGTTGCGGTGGTGAATTACTTTAAAAATCAGCAGCTCCGCAGCCACTGGATTCAGCCCCGCCCCCAGCTGTTCTCATGGGCTCAACTCAGCTCCGTGTGTCGGGCCAGGGAGCAGGGCATTGGCTGAAAGCTCCTGCTCCTCCCGGCATCCTCTCTGCTGCACTGTGTGTGTGTGTATGTGTGTAGGCTCCGCCCCCCTCGGCCTGGAGACCACGCTGGGACAGACTGCATGCCAGGCTGCTGTATGCACACATGGGGAGAGGCAGCCAGGGCTCTCAGTGCAGCCAGTTCCCCAGTTCAGAGAAGAGGATCAGGTGCCTGGCTGGGAATTCCTTCTGCTGCATGCCTGTGAGTTTGACACCCCTCCCCCACTCCACAGCATTAGGTAGCCCGTTTTGCCCTCCCTCTCTATAGAGTGAGACCCAGCAGGTCTCCTTCCCCAATAGAAGCACTATAGCTGCCAGCATGCCCTCTTCCTCTATAGAGGCACAGCTGCTCCCAGCATGTCCTTCCCCTCCATAGAGGTACCACAAGTCCAAGCATGCCCCTTTCCCTCAATATATGCACCAAAGCTCCCAGGAAGTATCCCCTCCAGAGGCACTAAAGCTGCCAGCATGCCCTTCTTCATAGAGGCACTTCTGCTCCGATCATGCCCCTCCCCCCTTCTATAGAGTCACCACAGCCCCAGCAAGTCTTCCCCCTATAGAGCCACTACTGTTCCCAGCAGGCCCTTCTTATCCATAGAGGAATTCCTGTTCCCAGCATGCCATCCCCCTCCATAGAGACACCACAGCCCCAACAAGGTCCCGCCCTCCCCTATAGAGACACTAAAGCTACAAGCATGCCCTTCTCCGCCATAGAGGCACTACTTCTCCCAGCATGCCCATCCCTCTACATAGAGGCACCACAGCCCCAGCATGCCCCTTTCCCTCAATAGAGGGACCACAGCTCCCAGCAAGCCCCTCCCTAGAAGCACCACAGCTCCCATTGTGCTCCCTTCCTTCCAAAGAGGCACCACAAGTCCCAGCATACCGCTCCTTCATATATTGTTGGGTTGTCCCCAGGGTCTCACAGCTGGTTGCTGGGCCCCCCTTGGTCTCCCCAAATTGAATAGTGGACCCCCGGAGCCTCTGCAGTGTATTCATAGCGGAGCGCACTCACTGGTCCAGCTGGCGCGCTCATCTGTGTGCGAACGTCTCCATCCTCACAGGCGTCTCATCACAGTGACCCAGCAGCACATGGGTGTGTACATGTCACCAGGTCACGGAGATGAAGTGCCTATGAGGATGAAGCACACAGATGGAGGGAGGACAGGTGAGTGCGCTCCTCTGAAAATACAGGGGCATCAGGGGACCATTTATTCACATTGAAAAAAGCCTGGGGAGACCTGGGGGACAATCTAATACTATATGGAGGAAGAGAAGCATGCTGGAAGCTGTGGCACTGCTATGGAAGAGGAGGAGCATGATGGCAGCTATAGTGCCTCTGGTGTGGAAGAAGCATGCTAGGAGCTGTAGTGCCTCTAGAGAAGGGGAGGGGCATGCTGGCAGCTGTAGTGCCTCTATACAAAGCATGGGGGGCATGCTGGAAGCTGTTCGCAGTTTGCCCCTATGGTAACACTGGCCGTAGCTAGTCTGGTGTTGGGTCTGTCTTTGGTTGAATAGGTTCCTTCAGTATACGAGCATGATGTGGGCGAGTGTATCTGTACCAGTCATGCGCAAGTAACATCCACACATTCCCAGTCAAATTAAGTGCTTTTGCATGAAGGAAAAGAGCCATGCACAAGTATCTTAGTTCTACTGGGCATGTGTGGATCTCATTTGCCCATTCCCAGTATGGACACGCTTGCCCACAGTCAAGCTTGCACACTGAAGAAACCTTTTTGACCATTTTCCTGTACTATCATTGCTGTCAGATGGGGAATTGTGAAATACTGAAGGGAGGGGACAGGCAGTGTGGCTGCATTAAGGCTGGTACACACAATGCTATTTCCCATCAGATCCACAGGTCGAATTAATAATGTCTGGCATGTCTGATCTGCTCCCAATCAATTTTTTTGATCGGGAAGAGATCAGACATGCCGTAAATTATCGATTTGACCCATCAATTTGACGGAAAATAGCATTGTGTGTACTAGGCATTATGAAGCTTGTGGCACCTGCTTCATTTAGGGACTTAAGGGGAAGAGCTGGTGGTGGCTGCCTTATGCACCATGAGTGAGGGGACCCTGGCTGCACCCAACACTACACTGAGCAGAGGAGGAGACACTCATTGCTATACCACTGTGCTCCCCTGTATGCACAGCAGTCTCAGCTCATCCAGCTATACACCTGCTCTCTACGACCTGGTCATCCTGCATGTCGCCTGATTACACATGTATGTGTAGGAGATGAAGATAGACAGCAGATGGCCACTAGCTGTGGAGGACAGACACATTGCTGGAGAAGGTAAGACTGTCAAGCACAACAACTGCATCCACTACTCTATTTATACTGGAGGAGAGTAGGAGGGTGACCACTAAAGGAGCTAAATGAGGATAGGGGACCACTAAACAACCAAATCAGGGCTTTCTGTAAATGGGAGGGGGGACCACAAGATCACTAGGGAAAGCTATATGGAGATTGAGGGACCATAAGACCACCTGGGAATACTTTGAGGGAGATTTTTTTAGTATTTATAAAGTGTCATCATTTTTTGCAGCACCCCTATACAGAGTATATATTCACGTCACCGACTGCCCTCAGAGGAGTTCACAATCTAATCCTACCACAGTCATACTCGAATATCCTGCCATATTATATAATGCATTTATACAGCACTGACATCTTCTGCAGCACTTTATAGAGTACATAGTCATGTCACCGACTGTCCTCAGAGGAGCTCACAATCTAATCCTACCATAGTCCATAGTCATAGTATAATGTCCTACCATATTATTATGTATTTATATAGAACAGATATCTTCCGCAGCACATTATAGAGTACATAGTCATGTCAATAACTGTCCTCAGAGGAGCTCACAAGCTAATACCTACCATAGACATATGTCCATTGTAGTCTAGAGCCAATTTAGGGGTAAGCCTTTTAACTTATCTATATTTTTTTTTGTAATGTGGAAGGAAATTGAAGTGCCCAGAGGAAACCCACATAGACAAAGGAAGAACATACAAACGTAATACAGATTGTAGCCTCAAAGGCCCAAAGTGCACCAAGTAAATGTCCCCCACGCAATTACACCCCCAACCTAAAATGCTTAACGCAACTCACTGCAAAATGTATCGTTGCGTTAAAATACCATTAAAAACATATCTTTATTGCATGCAAATGTATTTGGGCTGGGGATTCTGTGACCGGGCCTCTAGGTTGGGATTTCCCCCCAGGCCGAATCGTCCCAGTCCTCCCCTGCCACGGACACATAAGAAACTAAGGTGAAGGGAGTAATTGTGGTTTAAATAGGACTTAAAATGGTAATAAATTATGTAAATGTTATACATATATGATCATTATATTCTTCCAAATTATGTCAGCACTTCACCCTCACTTGTGGTATCTGGATTCAGTATTTGAATTTAATGATAATTATTCCTCATGCTGGATGATGGCTGTTGCATTTCATTCCTTGGAATAAAGATGAGGGTTGAGTAAAGGACACTTTTTCTGTGTTCTCTTTTGGCCTCATAAAATATGGGATGGACTAGCAAGGATCACTAGTTTCCGTAAAGCTCGCCACTTTTTCTCACTTTCAGGTTGTAGAAGAGATCCATCAGTTCTCAGAAAAATAAAGCTCTAATCATCCGAATTAGAAGTCCAATAGAGCAAGGACTTCCAATCCATATATTTTTTTTTTATGTTTTAAACAAGTTAAAAAATATTCAGTTTCATGGAATTTACTACTTAAATCATTCATTTAGTTATATCTATTCACCTTAGTTTTGTAGTAGATGACTCGCAGGTAATTTTTTCTGCCCTTGCCGTATGGAGATTGAATTGTCTCCATCGATGGGACAGAGGGCACCTTTTTCTAAGGTTCCTTGTACTGGACATAGTGCAGACCGTGTACTTAAAGGACAGCTGAAGTGGGAGGAATATGGAGGCTGCCATATTTTTTTCCGGTTAAACAATATCAGTTGCCTGGCAGCCCTGCTGATCTATTTAGTTGCAGTGTCTGAATCACACCAGAAACAAGCATGCAGCTAATCTTGTCAGATCTGACAATAATGTCAGAAACACCTGATCTGCATATGCTTGTTCAGGGTTTATGGCTAAATGTGCATTGATTAAAAGGAAATAAATATGGCAGCCTCCATATCCCTCTCGCTTCAGTTGCCCTTTAAATGTAAATGTCAGGCCTTAGAGCAGGGATGTTGAACTCCAGTCCTCGAAGAAAGGACGTAGCTTGAAATTACTGGGCCCTGTAGGAAATTTTTTATAAGGACCTCTCACCCAGTCTAAAGCACAGACACGTTGTTAGGCCAATAGATCCGTAGCACCTTCCGTGGATCTATTCTTGGGTGCCCCGAACCCAGCAGAATTGTGCAGTGGGCACAGTACACACCTCAGACTGGCACAGGAGAAAAAAGGGGGGCATAGCTGGCAGAGAAGAGGGACACACAAACAATGGCACCCAGTATGCCCCCCCACTGGTGCACCACAGCTCCTAGCGTACCCTACTTTGAGGCACCACTGCTCCCAGCATGTCACCATAGAGGCACTACAGCTCCTAGCATACCCCATAAAGCTGTGGAGCAGTTATGGGGGCATGCTGGGAGCTGTAGTTCCTCTATGGTGACATGCTGGGAGCTGTGGTTCCTCTATGGGGGCATGATGGGAGCTGTGGTAGTCCTGGCATCAGGGCCATCCTGTGGTCCTTAAGAGTTTAAACCCATGTTGAGGAGAAGGCCCCAAACAAATTTCATTTTGGAAACGGAGAATATCACATCTGTGCGGGGAGGCTGCAGCCATCGCTGGAAGAAGGCCACTTCTCCGATTTTAGGTTTGTAAACCTTGAACGCGACCACTCGGAGAAAGTTTGCGAACTTGCGAACCGCCATAGACTTCAATGGGCAGGCGAACCTTCAAAACTACAAACATTAATTGTGGCCACTAAAGTGATGGAAAAGATGTTTCAAGGGGTCTAACACCTGTAGGGGGGCATGGCGGAATGGGATACACGCCAAAAGTCCCAGTGAAAAATCAGGATTTGATGCACAGCAGCGTTTTAAGGGCAGAAATCCCATTGCATACTAAATTGGAGGCCTAAAGTGCTTTAAAACATCTTGCATGTGTATACAGTGGCTTGCAAAAGTATTTGGCCCCCTTGAAGTTTTCCACATTTTGTCACATTACTGCCACAAACATGAATCAATTTTATTGGAATTCCACATGACAGACCAATACAAAGTGGTATACACGTGAGAAGTGGAACTAAAATCATACATGATTCCAAACATTTTTACAAATAAATAACTGCAAAGTGGGGTGTGCGTAATTATTAAGCCCCCTGAGTCAATACTTTGTAGAACCACCTTTTGCTGCAATTACAGCTGCTTGTCTTTTAGGGTATGTCTCTACCAGCTTTGCACATCTAGAGACTGAAATCCTTGCCCATTCTTCTTTGCAAAACAGCTCCAGCTCAGTCAGATTAGATGGACAGCGTTTGTGAAAAGCAGTTTTCAGATCTTGCCACAGATTCTCGATTGGATTTAGATCTGGACTTTGACTGGGCCATTCTAACACATGGATATGTTTTGTTTTAAACCATTCCATTGTTGCCCTGGCTTTATGTTTAGGGTCGTTGTCCTGCTGGAAGGTGAACCTCCGCCCCAGTCTCAAGTCTTTTGCAGACTCCAAGAGGTTTTCTTCCAAGATTGCCCTGTATTTGGCTCCATCCATCTTCCCATCAACTCTGACCAGCTTCCCTGTCCCTGCTGAAAAAAAAGCACCCCCAGAGCATAATGCTGCCACCACCATATTTGACAGTGGGGGTGGTGTGTTCAGAGTGATGCGCAGTGTTAGCTTTCTACCACACATAGCGTTTTGCATTTTGGCCAGAAAGTTCCATTTTGATCTCATCTGACCAGAGCACCTTCTTCCACATGTTTGCTGTGTCCCCCACATGGCTTGTGGCAAACAAACTGCAAACGGGACTTCTTATGCTGTTCTGTTAACATTGGCTTTCTTCTTGCCACTTTTCCATAAAGGCCAACTTTGTGCAGTGCACAACTAATAGTTGTTCTATGGACAGATTCCCCCATCTGAGCTGTAGATCTCTGCAGCTCGTCCAGAGCCACCATGGGCCTCTTGACTGCATTTCTGATCAGTGCTCTCCGTGGGATATTCAAGGGTTTGGAAATCTTTCTGTAGCCTAAGCCTGCTTTAAATTTCTCAATAACTTTATCCCTGACTTGTCTGGTGTGTTCTTTGGACTTCATGGCGTTGTTGCTTTCAATATTCTTGTAGACAACCTCTGAGGCCGTCACAGAGCAGCTGTATTTGTACTGACATTAGATTACACACAGGTGCACTCTATTTTGTCATTAGCACTCATCAGGCAATGTCTATGGGCAACTGACTGCACTCAGACCAAAGGGAGCTGAATAATTACGCACACCCCACTTTGCAGTTATTTATTTGTAAAAAAAATGTTTGGAATCATGTATGATTTTTGTTCCACTTCTCACCAGGCATGGTCGGAATAGCCGATTTCCGTTTCCGGCACAATTCCGCATTCCGACATATAGAAATTCCGTTACCGTTCCATTCCGATGGTATACCGGGGCAGTTCCGCGGAATTCCGATTTATACGGAATTCCGTCGGAAAAATTTTAAAATCTCTCTCTCCCTCCTCATGCAGTAGGGAATTGCAGATTTTCAAAACAGCTTATATACCATAGCTGGGATTTGAACCCAGAACCTAGTGTGTAGTAGGTATCTGTCTTACCCTCTAGACCATGACCCACACTACATGCTAAAGCTGGCGGTAGCATAAACCATACTTCCATTATGATCAATTCGATAGAAAAAGTAGCATGATTAAGGATTTGTACTTTTTGAAAAGCATGCTTATATACCATAGCTGGGATTTGAACCCAGGACCTAGTGTGTAGTAGGTATCTGTCTTACCCTCTAGACCATGAACCACACTGCATGGTAGTAGCTATCTGTCTTACCCACTAGTAAGGCTGAGGCTGGAGAGGCTGCAGTCTCAGGGCGCAGTGTAGGAGGGGGTGCACAATTCATTCAGCTGTCATTCCCAATTGTGTTTGAAGCAGAAAGAAATAAGAAAAGGTGATACATGGCAGCGACAGCAAGCCAGATAAGTAGAGATTAAGGTGTTGGGGGTGGGGGGGGGGGGGCCCTGGGGCACCTCTTAGTGTAATAGCAATCAGTGTGTGACAGCTGGGGTGGGAGGGATGGGGGGGCGCACTTTGCTGTCTCAGCCTTGGGTGCTGAAGGACCTTGTCCCACCTCTGACCACACTACATGCTAAAGCCTGGCCCTGAGTGTGGTTGATGGTCTAGAGGGTAAGACAGATACCTACTACACACTAGGTCCTGGGTTCAAATCCCAGCTATGGTATATAAGCATGCTTTTCAAAAAGTACAAATCCTTAATCATGCTACTTTTTCTATCGAATTGATCATAATGGAAGTATGGTTTATGCTACCGCCAGCTTTAGCATGTAGTGTGGGTCATGGTCTAGAGGGTAAGACAGATACCTACTACACACTAGGTTCTGGGTTCAAATCCCAGCTATGGTATATAAGCATGCTTTTCAAAAAGTACAAATCCTTAATCATGCTACTTTTTCTATCGAATTGATCATAATGGAAGTATGGTTTATGCTACCGCCAGCTTTAGGATGTAGTGTGGGTCATGGTCTAGAGGGTAAGACAGATACCTACTACACACTAGGTCCTGGGTTCAAATCCCAGCTATGGTATATAAGCATGCTTTTCAAAAAGTACAAATCCTTAATCATGCTACTTTTTCTATCGAATTGATCATAATGGAAGTATGGTTTATGCTACCGCCAGCTTTAGCATGTAGTGTGGGTCATGGTCTAGAGGGTAAGACAGATACCTACTACACACTAGGTTCTGGGTTCAAATCCCAGCTATGGTATATAAGCTGTTTTGAAAATCTGCAATTCCCTACTGCATGGGATGGATGGATGGAGGAGGGAGAGAGATTTTTTTTTGTGTTATTCCGGAAAATTCCGTCGGAATTATAAAATTTCCGCGGAAATCCGTTTGAGAGGTATAGGAATTCCGATTTGACTACCGGAATCGGAATTAACCTAATTCCGGCCGGAATCACGGAATTCATAATTCCGCGGAATTTTCCGAGCATCCCTACTTCTCACGTGTACGCCACTTTGTATTGGTCTTTCCTGTGGAATTCCAATAAAATTGATTCATGTTTGTGGCAGTAATGTGACAAAATGTGGAAAACTTCAAGGGGGCCGAATACTTTTGCAAGCCACTGTATATCAATCAGGTAGTGTAATTAGTGTACTGCTTCACACTGACAGACCAAACTCACTGTGTAACGCACCGCAAACAGCTGTTTGTGTAGTGACAGCCGTGCTGACTGGTGCTCACCATGGCGAGATTGCAGGTGATAGCATTTTTCAAGCCCATATGGTCGCCGGGCTGAGGTAGCTCAATGACAGAACAACAGTGACTGTCCAGCTGATTGAATTTGGTCTGTCCACAATAAAGCAACGACCTTATTATCTTGGGTGTGCCCCCCCCCGACACACTCATATATACCCGGCGGTCATTGCCTCATTGTGTACCGCAAGTCCCTTCACCGTGAACAGGTATGCAGTGACTGGTATCAATACAATGTGCAGCTGTCACACACACAGGTACCGTGTACAGGTATGAATTGACTGGTATATAACATAACGCTGAGTGCGGTCACACAGGTGCAGTGAACAAGTATGCAGTGACTAGTATTACATATGTGCAGCTGTCACACACACAGGTACCGTGAACAGGTATGCAGTGACTGGTATTACAAATGTGCAGCTGTCACACACACATGTACTGTGAACAGGTATGCAGTGACTAGTATTACAAATGTGCAGCTGTCACACACACAGGTACCATGAACAGGTATGCAGTGCCTGCTATATAATATAACACAGCGTGCTGTCACGCAGGCGCACTGAACAGGTATGCAGTGACTGGTATCAATACAATGTGCAGCTGCCTGTCACACACACAGGTACCGTGAACAGGTATGCACAGTCGGACTGGTATTACAAATGTGCAGCTGTCACACACATGCAGTGAAAAGGTAGTCACTGAATGAGCTGGGCCTTGCACAGTATAGTAATTAGCAAGGGCCAGCTGTGACAGACAGGGCTGTATATGCAAGTGTCAGTGGGCCACAAAGAGAAAAAAAAAAAACAGATCACAAGAACAACATTAGCTCTCAAAAGAGCTGTTGTGGGGTGCTTTTTAGCAATAAGTATCAGCAAGGAGCAAGCTAACAAGCCTAACTTTATCCTAACTAAACTTTCCCTATGTCTCTGCAGCAAACTCTCCCTACTGCAGCCACACCGAGTGAGGATAATGGCCAACGCAGCTGCCTTATATAAGGGGGGGGGGGGGGCTCCAGGAGGGAGTGTAGCCTGATTGGCTACCATGTGTCTGCTGACTTTGATGTAGAGGGTCAAAGTTGAGCCTAGTATAGGGCCGACGAGAACACGAACTAGCGATGTTCGCGCTAATAATTTCGCAGTCGAACCATTCCGGCCATCTCTATCTGTCAGGGATTAGCAGCTATATTCCCACCAGAACAAATCAAGAAAGTCTTAAAAGGCATTGCACTTCAGTATGAACAGATAGATATGTATGAACACTAAATTGCCCATCAAGAAGTTACTTTTCAGAACTATCTGGGTGAGCAAAAGACATAGCAACGTCATAAAACTTAACAAAACAAAAAAATATATCTAGAAAACTTTAAAGAACAATTATTGTGCCACAGTTGATCAGGAATCCTTAATTTAGTTATATAAAAATCACATTCGCTAACTGAGCTGTCAAGAATAAATGCCTTAGATGTCTGTGTCTCAGTCATTCAGCTGTGTGACCTGCAGTGCTATGAGGAGCAGTAGATGTGTACCCACTGTTTAAATGTCCAACTGAGCAAAACAGAAAAACGACGTGCAATGATTTCTTTAATCCATCCGTGAAGTGAAAATGCCTTTACAAATATACAAAGACATCCCTGTCACCCTCAGTCAGAACCATTCAAGCGTGCCAATATTGCCACTAACAAGAGCTGACCAGAAAGAATCTGAAGGATCCATGAAATGGTTATTGGAACACAACTGTCGTCATTACATGGGCCCTTTCTTCCTTACTATAATAGAGAGAGGACACAGGATGTTGTCCATTCTAAGCACAAGCAGTGACAACATTAATTGACCCCTGGTCTGTAGAAAAGGAAATGATTTATTTGATTTGGATGGTACTTTTTAATAGAATAGAACAAGTAGCGTGGTACGCAACGTGAATGTAGATTGTTCCCCGTTACTCTTATAAAATCCAGAGCATGCCCTACTCTTATCGTCAGCCATAGTAACAAGCAGGGCCGTTTCTTGGACAGTGCTGGCAGGGCGACCGCACTGGGCGCAGATCGGCAAGTAGAAGAAGGGGGCGCAGACAGAAGGACATTACCGCTAGGAAGCTGGTGATGCGCAGTGCAGCCGAATGGAAGAAGAGAGAAGATTACCAGCGCAATCACCTTCCTTGACTCTTCTTGGGCTGCCTGCGTCAGACATCAAGTCATCATCACGTCAACACCGCATGATGACACCTGATGTCCTGCAGCGGTACTGCAGGCTGTCAGTGCGCAGTTCCCACGGAGGAGTCGGCTTTCCGGGCTCCCTTCTCCTGTGTGTTTTCCTGGTCCCTGCTTCCTCCTGGATGAGCAGCCGGTCACTGGTAAGTAGGCAGATCTACTTGTGACCTGTGGCTGTGTGACTGTCTCTAAAGAGTAAGGGTTCGCGAGTCCATGGGGGGGGGGGGGGGAGGGGGAGGGGCAGGGGCTCAATTTTTACACCCTCGCCCTGGGTGCAATTTAGCCTAGAAACGGCCCTGGTAACAAGTGACATAAAAGACAACAGTCGTTCTGAATACTGTCGCCATGCTGCAGCTAACTAGATGCCTTCTGCTAATTTTAGTTTTGAAATGCTTTGGTGCCCAAAACATCATCATAATTTATAAATTAAAAGACAATGAGCAGCATAATTTAATGTAACATTACAACGTTCTCTTTCCACAAATTTTCTGTACAACCTACCTAATAGTAATTTGCATTTTTTTAACTTGTTAGCGCCTACCAACCACTCTCTTTACTTGCCAATGCCAATACTATGCCATGTAAGTTTTCCTGCTAGAACAAAAGCATTAGCATGCCGGTATTACGTATTATTCTTGAAGAACAGAATACTTAAAGTAGAACGAGTACTGCACCTGCACAGGACAGTGGCCTGCAACATTAAAGTTGTGAAAACCGTAAGTGAGCCGTGGCAGGGGACCAGAGGATCGTTTTGTCCTTGTGCAGGCACAGGCTGTCTGTGCGGGGGGCGGTAGAAGCCCCAGGTAAGTTAAACTTACTTTTACTTTTTTTTAACTTTACAGTACTCCTTTAAACCTAAGTTCTGAAATTCAGGCAAGGTGAACAAGGTCATACGGCAAATCGATCACATGGACTGCACTGCACACATAAAGAACATAACACACATACACATGTATGGAATGCATAGATACAATGGGCTTGATTTACTAAACTGTGATAACTCAAATATCACAACTTATCAAAGATATTACACCTTATCAAAGATATCACACCTGATGAAAATATATCACACCTTATGAAAGATATCACACCTTATGAAAGATATCACACTTTATCAAAGATATCACGCCCTAGCAAAGTTAACACGCCTTATCAGAGTAGCATAGCGAACGCTACCAACCCGCATGGGCTCAGGGCAGGACGAGTGCCATTGCCAATTAGCAGACATAAGTTCATAGCGATCGCTATGCTACTCTGATAAGGCGTGTTAACTTTGATAAGGTGTGATATCTTTCATAAGGTGGGATATCTTTTCATAAGGTGTGATCTTTGATAAAGTGTGATATTTGAGTTATCACGGTTTAGTGAATCAAGCCCAATGAGTGTACATTTCAACACATTCACAATCCAAACAAATGTACAAAATGGGTGACAGAACACAGACTCAGAATACAACCACTTATCAGCCTAAAAGCGTACCTGAACTGACATGTGACGTGAAGAGTAAAACAAAGGTACATATATTAACCACCCTGGCGTTCTGATTAAATCGCCAGGGTGGCTGCGGGAGGGTTTTTTTTAAATAAAAAAAAAACTATTTCATGCAGCCAACTGAAAGTTGGCTGCATGAAAGCCCACTAGAGGGCGCTCCGGAGGCGATCTTCCGATCGCCTCCGGCGCCCAGAATAAACAAGGAAGGCCGCAATGAGCGGCCTTCCTTGTTTTGCTTATATCGTCGCCATAGCGACGAGCGGAGTGACGTCATCGACGTCAGCCGACGTCCTGACGTCAGCCGCCTCCGATCCAGCCCTTAGCGCTGGCCGGAACTTTTTGTTCCGGCTGCGCAGGGCTCAGGCGGCTAGGGGGGCCCTCTTTCGCCGCTGCTCGCGGCGAATCGCCGCAGAGCGGCGGCGATCAGGCAGCACACGCGGCTGGCAAAGTGCCGGCTGCGTGTGCTGCACTTTATTTGATAAAAATCGGCCCAGCAGGGCCTGAGCGGCAGCCTCCGGCGGTGATGGACGAGCTGAGCTCGTCCAGACCGCTCAGGAGGTTAATAGTCCTACTAATGGTCTGAAGTCTCTTTTTACTTTTCTGCACTGCAAGAGTTAAAAAATTCGAGTTAATATCTATGCAAATGAACTTGTCAAACAGCTTATCAAATACAGCCCTTTGAACCCTACCTGTATGTCTTGAGCAGTAAATAGAAGACAAAATGCTTTTATTTGGCTGAGAAAAGACTGCTGATAGCATTTTAGTGCTGAAAAGTTCAAAGAGTTCAGTTTGCTTTGCAGTAGACTGAAGCAGATTTTCATCAGACTTTTGTGGTTGCTGTTTAGAATCCTATCTTAAACAGAGCCCTAAAAATGGACATAAAACATGAGACTCAGTTCATTTAGATATCTCATAGCTTATTTTCAGTTAAGGTTTGTTGAAAGAAAAATTAGTTATGAAAATAATTCATTTATCCCACACCAGTATTATACAGTGGTTTCAACAGCAGAAATGCTGTTTTCCGCAATATTTCAAAGCTTATTATAAACAATAAGAAGTCAAAGATAAATGACATTAACTGATTTAACTAGAATGTATAATTTTATGCAACAGATCCTGGAGTTCTCCTTTAATAATAATAAAAGGCCCTACAGCAGTTTAATAGACTCATCTGTGTTGACCAGCATTTTTATTTAATTTTTACATGACATCCCAAATGAATATTTCATGAGCTCGAATCTCTGGCAATAACGGAAAAAAACTGTATATTTTTCCTCCTTGTATTCGGGCCCGTTTCCACTACAGCGAATCCGCATGCGTTGTCTGCATGCGGATTCGCATAACCAATACAAGTGGATGAGACTGTTTCCACTTGTCAGTTTTTTGGTGCGTTTTTCTGTGCAGGATTTTTCTGCACGGTAGGGCCTGCAGAATTCGCCTGCGTGTGGAATGCAGGCGATTCGCAGGCAATGTATTTAATAGGGGAAATCGCACATGCGTTTTTTGCCGCGATTTCGTGTGCGAATTCGCACTAAAACTAATGTACATTGAGCCAGGCAGTGACATGGTTAAAATCGCTGATAGCCTGCCTATGCGAAATCGCATGCGAAATCGCGGCAAAAATCGCATGCGGAATCGCATCCGCATGCGATTTTGTCAGCGGTGGAATCCCAGCGATTCGCACCGCACTAGTGGAAACGGGCCCTAATGCAAAACATCTATAAACAAATGGCAACTGCCCAATCAAGCACTTTAAGAGACATTGTTAAAAAGTATCCTCTGAGTTACAGTATATATGTAATTATAACTAATTTTCAAATATATATTTCTCCTAGTTAAAAATCTCAATGAACATTCAGAAAATAAGCCTTTTCCCCTAAAAACACAGTGTAGCATGACATGAGTGTAATTGAGGTTTTGAAGTTGTCGCACCTCCAGCCATGTTAACAATTATAAGCAATTTTTCCGAGGCGGAACCCACCCTGTCTGTACTCCCTTTTACCAGTGAGCAAGCAATCAACAAATCTATTGTTACACATATATGTATAAAAAAATAATCTGGAAATGTACTAACTTAAGACCTAAAACATGCTGTGTAAATCACGATGTTATTTATTTCCAGTGCCCACGCTTCAAACTTTGTGGTGTTTGTTTGACTTTAGCTCATGCAAATTAATCCAAGGGTAGGGTTGTGTAACCTGTAGACGCTACTAATATAAGTTTCAATTGCTGCATTTATAACTAGAGGCTGGATGTTGCCTGGAGTCCTCATCCATGCCTACTAAATGTTATATTCCTCAGCACTGAACGTTAACCCATGATTTCCACAGACTTCTTTAGGTAGCAGCCACCTCCAAAGCTGTGATTATGTAAAATGACAGAGTGTGTTCTCCCAAGCCGTAAGCTACATCTCTTTCATGTTTCTATGCTGAACTGACACTCTTGGCAATGCAGCATTTGATCAAAGCTTTCCACATTTAATGGTAAGACAGAGGATTAGGAATACATAACTGTGAATCTGGACAAGGCAAAACAAGGTGCTGAGTACTTCTT
This sequence comes from Hyperolius riggenbachi, assembly GCF_040937935.1. Taxonomy (NCBI): domain Eukaryota; kingdom Metazoa; phylum Chordata; class Amphibia; order Anura; family Hyperoliidae; genus Hyperolius; species Hyperolius riggenbachi. The sequence goes on along the minus strand of NC_090646.1, from coordinate 410,072,966 downwards.
TCTATTTATTGTTAAAGCTCAATTCATTTCATTTTACCTTTTATCTGACAGGACTGTATTATATTAAAAAATAAATTAACAAGTTGGCTGAGAAGGAAGATCCATATCATACAAATGTTTAATAGAACATCTCTGTTTTATTCTGGTGTTGACTTTTTTTTTTCAGAATTCTGGGCAAATGTTATTGAAGCCTTATTATGCACCAATGCTCCTCTAGGTCATTCACTTGTCTGAGATGTCAGAAGTGCTATCTATGCCTATGTTGCCAGAGGAATGCCACATCATCAGAGTAACATCATGGTAACAAGGTGAAGAACTGCCTATACCTATGCCTAAAGAAAAAACAGATTGGATACACTATGCCGCATAATGCTATACCATTCATATTATGATTTTCCACTGCATCAGTGACTTCATGCTTTTTAGCGTGCCATTACTGTACAGGAGTCACAGCTGTAGGGGGCCATTTTATTCTGCAAAGTGTTACACAATGGCCTCAATTCACTAAGATCATGCTGGAGATAATAAGGCAAGAGAAAACTTACCTCCACACAGTGAGAGAGTTATCTTATCTCTTCATTCCTTAAGTTACCTCCTCTGTAGTTAATTTACCTCCTCTGTAGTTATTTTCACACGCAGTTAATAAACAGCCTGTCTTTAACTGTGGAGTTATTTTAAGGATTGAAGAGTTAACTTAAAGACAGAAGAGTTAACTTTAGGTTTGCCTGAGGTAAAATGTTTCCTGAATACGACATGCCTCATCATCATGGTGATCACTCTAGAAACGTTATTAAAGACAGGAGATAAGCTTAGTGAATTGAGGTCAATGTAATTACCGACCCATTGTATTCAGTCAGTCACTATGTTGGAGAAGAATGCTCAGTAGTAGTGTCATGACATACAAGAAAGTTAACTTAAAGTGGTATAAAACCCTGACATAATATTCAATAAAAACATGTTTTCCTACTTTTTATATGCCATACAGTTATCATATTTGCATTTGTGCATAAGCATTATTATGCATTTAGAAATTATAAGTTCTCAACAGTGCAGTTTTTTGCTTTGAGAGCTGCCTTTGCATTTCATCCATAACTGGTTTTATTCATCTTGTATTGAAGGCAGAAATGCTTTGAGTGTCTTTCTGTGTCCAGGAGCTTCTGCACAGTCAGAGAATGTGTCACATTCCTCACTTGATACAATTAAAGGAAACCTAAACCAATCAAGTGTCCCCAAAATTATCACAATACCTTTATTGTAGCAGTTATTAATGTACTTACTTTATTATCTGATCTTTTATTTTTGCTTCCATCATTGCTATCTCCCTCTTAGGTGTCCCCTCAGCATTTTCAGTCTTGGACTTTTAGCACGACTGGGTCTAAGCGCCGATTTGTGCCTTTTTTTTTCAAAATGCTGACGCGCGGCTTTTTCTCCTGCACGCACATCACCTCTTTCGTCACGTGCGCGCTCACTCACGGTGACAGTGCATGGCAGACCCTGCTTGTTTCCCTCTGCCCGCCCCAGGAGAAGAGGATGGGAACAATCGTTCCGGCCGCAGTGATAGTTCATGCTTGCGTAAATAAAGCCATCCCAGCCGTCACCCTGTGAATCATGCACATGCTGTGATCACATGAGGGTAGGATGGACGCATGCACTACTATAAGAAGCTTGTGCACTTCAAACAGTGCACGAGTGGAGGATATGGAATTCCTGCTCTGTCAGCCGCTCTGGACATGAAAGCAGAGCGGCTGCAGCGCCAGTTTAGGGATCGTTAGGCAGAATCACCATCGGCAATACAGAATAAAGACAGGATGATGAGAGGAGATACATACAAAAACAAGTTTAAAAAAAAAATTCATAGTTACAAAGGTAATAACTTTCATAACTTCATAATGGTTTAGGTTTCCTTTAAGTAAACACAAGATAACATTATTTACACTTCGGATGCGTCCAGATTTATTTGCACTGAACTTCCAAGCTTTGTGTTTAACTAATTGAATGTTGTTCTAGTAAAAAAAAAAAATGGTGGTAGTATATAATATGCTGTAAATAATTTTTTAGCGCAAAGGAGAAATGCTGGAATTTAGTGTAAAGCATTAGAGGTTTTTTTAATGTTAGACTTCGGAGGGGGGATTTAGTGTTAGGCATTGGAAAGGGGGTTAGTGTTATGCATCAGAGGGTTGGATTAGTGTTAGGAATCAGAGGGGGGGGGGGATTTAGTGTCAGGCATCAGAAGGGGGGTTAGTGTTATGCATCAGAGGGTTGCAGAGGGTTGGGTTGGGTTAGTGTTAGGCATTGGAGGGGGGATTTGGTGTTAGGCATTGGAGGGGGGGTTTAGTGTTAAGCATCGGCGGGGAATTTAGTGTAAGGCATTGGAGGCAGTTTTAATGTTAGGCATTGGAGTTTAATGTTAGACATCGGGGGGGGGGGGGGGGGGGATTTAGTGTTAGGCATCGGAAAGGGGGTTAGTGTTATGCATTAGAGTGTTGGGTTGGGTTAGTGTTAGGAACCGGAGGGGGGAGTTAGTGTTAGGCATCGAAAGGAGGGTTAGTGTTATGCATCAGAGGGTTGGGTTAGTGTTAGGCATAAGAGGAGCGGGGTGTTGTGTTATGCATCAGAAGGGGGGGGGGGGTTAGGTATCAGAGTGGGAGAGGGGTGCTTAGGTTTAGGCGTTTTTATTTGATGTGTGCGTATATTAAAAAGATAATTAGTGAATAATAAGTTAATTCCAGATAAGATGGAATAGAGAGTGAATAAACTAGAATTTTAACTAACTATCTTTCGCCCCATCAACTTCATCATGAAGAACACAAAAATAATAGTACGAATATTATTTCCAGACTGATAATGAGCTGGAAGGCCAAGTGTGCAATATTTATAAACCACTCCACTGTATTCTGAGATGATGATGATAAATAGCTATTTTTAGTGGAAACACAGGCTACTGCACAATTACCCCAACATTTTAAGCAATGATGATTATAGGGTAGGATAAGCAGTACTAAGGTGACGGAAATGAGAATAGTGATGTATTGTTAAAGGAAATTATATGACAGCAATGAATAATTAGTCTGTATGGAGTAACATCTCTGTTACATTTGTTGTTATTGCTTCAAGGAAATATCAGAATTAATTTGTATTCTCAAGCCACCAACGCACATTACGATTTTATTTTGATAATTTTATTTCATCTTATTGTTTGATGCCTGCACTGTGTGTGTGTTGTCATCTGGTTGAAAATTCCAGTCACATTAAATTATCTGTTGATTGGATGTAATGCAAAAAAAAAAGAAATGTCAGTGAGATCTTTGCATGTGACTGATAGATAAAAGATTTTCAAACTCCCTGGGTGTCTGAAAGAAGAATTTCTTTGAGGATATAAACCTTCCCTGAAGCAATATGGAATACACAGGCCTACAGCTTACAACTCTTCACAGCGCATGTTTGGGATAGGATACTAAACTCCCAAAGAAACAAAACAATTCAATCTCCCATGTATGCAGCATTGAGCGCATTTATACAGTGTAGCAAACTGGAGAAAGATCTACACACTAGTGATCCTTATTTATTGCCATAATTCTATTCTGAAAATGTGTAAACAGTCTCCCATCGGTTTCGGTGTGACCAAAAAGGCTATATCATGCTTGCATATTGTTATTTTATAACTGCCAATAATCAGCAAGAGTACAAATGTGTTTAAAGCAGGTTATAACCCAGCATTTCATCTTTGCTCAAAAACATTTACAGCATATCATATGCAACCAGCATTTTTTTTTAACTAGACCAGCATTGGAAGGGTTGGAAAGTTCAGTGCAGTGAAATGTGGACGCATCCGAAGTTGTAGATTATGTTATCTTGTGTTTACTTAAATGTATCAAATGAGGAATGTGACACATTTTCTGACTGCGGAGAAGCAGCTCGACACAGACAGAGAGTCAAAGCATTTCTGAATTTAATACATAATGAATAAAACCAGTTATTAATAAAATGCAAAGTCAGCTCACAAAGCAAGAAACTGTACTTTTGGGAACTTGTAATTTCTAAATGAATAATAATACTTAAGCACAAATGCAAATCTGATAACTGTATGGCATATAAAAAGTAGGAAAACATGTTTTTATTGAATATGATGTGAGGGTTTTAAACCGCTTTAAAACATAGTATCACTTCTCAATTATCTCCAATAACGGTCGTAGCTATTAAGTGGTGTATGCCTTTGCCTGTTACAAACTAGTAGATTTATTTGCTTTCTTATAGGTGTAGTCAAAAAAGTACTGGTAAAATAGGGATGTCTGTGTAATGTGGTCAGTAGGATTGGTCAATGAGAAATAATTCCAAGCTGATGCAGGATTTTGCACATTTTAAATGAAAATATTTACAACTTGAAAAAAGAGTAATCGAATGCTGCAAAGTTGGAATTTGGTACAATTTCAAGCTGCCTACATTTGCATATAGAATTTGAATAGTGCTGCATCAAGTCTAAATGATTTGAATGTCATCAATCATCCCTAGTGGTCAGTTTGATCAAGAAGTAGATTTATATGACCCTGATTTGCGGTGCTAAAGGATATGATCACAGGAAATCAGAGCTTTGAAAATCTATGAGCCTGTGAAACTAATCACATACTTTTCATGCACACAGGCATCACTATCAATAAATAATGGTATCTTCAGAAGTGACAGTAAATCTGAAAAATACTGTTATTTAAACGTATCAATGCCTTTGGGGCTAGTTCACAGTGCTCAGTCTCGTTGCAGAATAATTCTGCATGTCAACTTACTGCCCATGTAATTCTATGGGCCTGTTCACAGTTCCGCATTGATAGGGGTTGTTTTATTCTAACTCGCTGCTTGCATTAAATGCATTGTGTTTTATATTAAATGTTATGTCCAGTCTCCATTGCAGTTCACAGTCATTAGCATGCATTGTGCAATGGACCACTGTGAATTCAGCCTTCTAAATGGACCAGTTACAAAGTAATGATAATTCAGTTTTTATATTGCCATTTTGGGGGAGGCAGGCGGTCTTATTCTTACCGCAAAAGCTCACCTTGGATTTTTGCAAACTTCTTTAGGTCTGTACATTTATTAGAACGAAGTGCAATTTGTTAATTATTATTGATCTTTTAGTAATTCCCTATTTTTGTGAGGGTTTTTGAAGAACAAAAGTCTTTTTTCCCTAATAAACTTTATTTATTTTGTCCTTTTAGAAGGAAAATAACAACTTTTTTTTAACTGAAGAATTAAAATGAAGAAAGCATTACTTTAACAACCATCTCTGTCAACGTTAAGATGTTGGCTGGCAGAACACACATCTGAAGCAGTAAGATATGAAGAGATGATTTATTGATTAATTGTTCCAGCAGTTATTTTTTCATGACCTGGACTTTGGTGTGGGATAAATGTGATGCCTGGACCCTGCTATCTCTCTGGACTGGAGCAAATATTAACCTCATTCCGACCGCGTCACGCCGATGGGCGTGGCCGAGGCGGCAGCCCCAGGACTACCTAACGCCGATTGGCGTAAAGTCCTGGAGCCAGCTAATGCAGGAGATCGCGTGCATGCTGCGCGCGCATCTCCTGCTTGGGGGGCGGAGCTCCGCCCCGCCTTCAGTCTCCGAGTGGCTATTGTGTAAGGGGTTTATCAAAGTTATTTAAAAATAAAAAAATAGTACAGAAAATGTTTGTCTTCACAAAACTTAACATTTATAATACAAAATAAATAAACTCTGAGATTCTTTTCTATACCATGGGAAACATGAAACCTCAAAGAAATATAATTGAAAAAAAAAAAAAAAAAGAATTAACGTAAAAGCTAGGTTCACAGTGGGATGTTATAGTCACTTGTTATAAAAATTTATAATACAGAATAGCGCACTCTAAGAAAATATCTATCCGCTGTTCACACTGCACACGTTGTGTTGAGGTGTAACGTGTTGTGTTAGGGCTCATTCACACTATGTGCTGCGCTGTCAGTTTTGACACAGCGCACATAGTATACGCTCTACATGGCAACAGGAACACCTTTTTTCCTCAAGCTGTTCTCCTGCTGAACACTTGCCCAACTGGGCCCCTATAGTTTTTGATCACGGACTACCTGGCTCCCCAGGCACCCTAAACCCGGACTAATGTACTCTTTCTCAGTGCCTTGCATGTATGCTGTAATATGTATATGTTTTTACTTTTTAATCTCACCAATGCATGTACGTCTGTCTCTTGAATTACTGAATGCTCTGTCTCTTGAAACTATTGAATGACTTAAAGGTCTCACGCTCTCCTGCCTTTGCTATGTGTACCACAACCAATTCCGGGTACGTCTACAGCGTACTCGGCGAATAAACTGATTCTGATTCTGAAAGTCCATAGACTTTCATGCTACCATTCACATTACAGGTGTGCGTTCCCATGCGTTACGATGTAATACGATGTAAGGCTTCTGGGAACACCTAATCGCACAATGCACACATTTCCTGATGGGTTGGCTGCCGACGTCTGCGCTCCTAGCACACCACAACATGTATTCTGTGCGATGGGTGCACGATGGCAACGCATTCACGAAATCGCTTTCGTGTATGCGCTCTGTAGTGTGAATGAGCCCTTAAGCTAAAGTAGTGCATGTAGTATTTAAAATTATCTATTGCAGACATTACAATGTTTGCATATGTGCAGTAATCCCTATAGCAGGTACCAAATTAAAAAGATAATCAATACTCATCCATTATTTCCATAGTTTTAATAGTGCATGTGCCATAAAAGATGTAACTAAGCAAGCAACCACATAATATACAAATTACTGTGTGCTTTTTTTTCTTTCAAGCTTTATTGATAGCATACAAGGCAAACATGGAAATAGCATACTGTGCGTTTTTCACCTGCACAGCAAATGCACCGTTTTAGTTGCAACATTTGGTGGTTTAAAAATGAAAATGATAAAAATCCGCCAGGGCTAATTATGACCTAAGCATATTCGCCATAATGAAGTGCGATTTAATTTGTGTCAGTGCAATATGTTATGTGCGACTTCGCATTGCGTTGCCACAGCGCAACGTTCCACTCTGAACTTAGCCAAAACGTTCAGCTGAAATGTTAACAAAAATTAAAAGCAGTTAAAAAAATAAAATCAACAACTGTACCATAGCATAATATAAAGGCACCTCTTTTTTGGGGAGGAAAGGTGAAGTTTCAGTTTCTATCTTTAATATTGCTCTTACACCTATTAAACAATACTCATATAATTTTTTATAACCTTGTACCCATTACTTATCAAATGTATTAATTATAAATCATGTATCAATAAATTATGTGTATATATATATATATATATATATATATATATATATATATACTGTATATGTGTGTCATTATATATATATATATATATATATATATATATATATATATATATAGCAAAACTTGTTTGAACATTTAAATTAATGTAAGCAATTGTCATCTAAAAATGATTTTTACCTATTTACCTATTTATTGTGTTTGTCTATAGTATTTATATCGATTAAAAATAGTGGTACTTTTACATCACTTGTTATATTTTTTTCAGGTGTGTTTTCACGCAATAGAGAAATATATCTTTTCTTATGTCTTAAAACGTGGCTAGAATAATTGATACCTTTATCACTTTTAACATACATTAGCAGACTTTTTGTCCCTAGGCCTTCTCAAAGGACTAGAGGACATGAGCTGCGCATGGAGGAAAAACGTTTTAGCCATTTATTTAGGAAAGGGTTCTTTACAGTAAGAGTGATTAAGATGTGGAATGCATTGCCACAGGAAGTCGTTATGGCAAACTCTATACCTGCATTTAAAGGGGGCTTAGATGCTTTCCTTGCGTTGAAAGACATCCATGGCTACAATTACTAGGTTATGCCTAATGATGTTGATCCAGGGATTTTATCTGATTGCCATCTGGAGTCAGGAAGGAATTTTTCCCTTTTGGGGCTAATTGGACCATGCCTTGTGGGGGTTTTTTCGCCTTCCTCTGGATCAACAGGGGTATGTGGGGGACGGGCTGGAGTTGTACTTTGTACTGGTTGAACTCGATGGACGTATGTCTTTTTTCAACCAAAATAACTATGTAACTATGTAACTATGTAACTTTTAAAAAAATTATGAATAATCTGCATGTCACGTTCTTGCATGATTAAACAAAACCAATGAAAAAATTATCATCTACACAGACTTTATTCAATCCTCTGTTGAAGTATTGCCACAGGAGTGGAATGTATTGCCACAGAAAGTAGTTATGGCAAATTCTATATCTGCATTTAAGGGGGCTTAACTTCTTTCCTTACATTGAAAGGCATCCATGGCTATAATTACTAGGTAATTCATGGTCGTGTTGATCCAGGGATTTTATCTGATTGCCATCTGGAGTCGGAAAGGAATTTTTTTCCCTTTTGGGGCTAATTGGACCATGCCTTGTAAGGGTTTTTCCCCTTCCTCTAGATCAACAGGGATATGTGAGGGAGCGGGCTGGTGTTGTACTTTATTTTCTCGTTGAACTCGATGGACGTGTGTATTTTTTCAACCCAAATAACTATGTAACAAAGCTTCTTTAGGTACTCTATGTAGAGCATGTATTTAAAATGTACCAGCAAGAGTGGAACTGCTCACAATGGCAATCAGTTTTGCGTGATAAACATTTGCTTGTAAACATACTGTACAACCTTCTAATGGGTTTTCTATACTTGTAAATGTTCATAGAGTGCTTAAGCCCTGACCTAAGCATTTTGGCAGAAAGTACCACAGCTAGACCTTGTGTTGCTTAGTAACTGTCATACATTAGCCCCCCCCCCAAAAAAAATACTCTGAAATACTATCTTCATTGCTAAATTGCCAGATTACTTGCTTACAGGCTGAAGGAATGGTTCCCACTTCTGTGGAGTGTAAAATGAAATTTACTTAAAGGACTTACGAGGCGAAACACAGAAAAAAAGTTAATTACCTTACTGTAATAGCAGACCTCAGGGCAGACGATCTGCGGCTCCCTTGCACTTTCCAGCTGGTCTGTTCTGTAAATCCAGTTATCATTAGAGGTCCCGACCCAGCCCAGGGTCGCCTTATCTCAGGGCGATTAGAATCGCCGCCTTAAAAAATCCTCTGCCTGCGCAATTTGCATAGCCGCTACTGCGGCTGCGCAGGATTACAGCTCTTCCCGCGGCACATCGCCACGCTGTATACTCTGTAATACGTCATGTGGGCGTCACCACATGACCACCCACATGACTGACTGCACGTTAAGGCAGCCGCGCCCTTTTAGCAGAGAATACCAGCGCTGAGTTCAGCGCTGGTATTCTCTGCTAAGGGGGCGCGGCTGGCTTGACGTGCAGTCAGTCATGTGGGCGGTCATGAGGTGACGCCCACATGACGTATTACAGAGTATACAGAGCGGCGATGCGCCGCGGGCAGAGCTGTAATCCTGTGCAGCCGCAGTAGCGGCTATGCAAATTGCACAGACAGAGGATTCTTTTAAAGCGGCGATTCTAATCGCCCTGAGATAAGGCGACCCTGGGCTGGGTCGGGGCCTCTAATGATAACTGGATATACAGAACAGAGCAGCTGGAAAGTGCAAGGGAGCCGCAGATCGTCTGCCCTGAGTTCTGCAAATACAGTAAGGTAATTAACTTTTTTTCTGTGTTTTGCCTCGTAAGTCCTTTAAAGTGTAACTGTCGGGCATACAATCAAAAATCAATTATTTATTTTTATCTGGTAAACAAGTAATAAGGATGCTAATATGTAAATATTGACATATTGACTGGTTTGGCTTCCCAGATCCTGCACCGACCATTTACATATTGACTGGTTTGGCTTCCCAGATCCTGCACCGACCGGTTGGAGGTGAGGGGGGTAGAGCGTATTTGAACTTTCCTACTTTTAATAAGGATGCTAATCAGGCAATCCAAAAGTTAAAATCTCTATTACTTTTCTTGTTTATAAATGATCATTCCCCAGATTACCTGACTCTTATTTGGTATGTTGCCACAAAAATGAAGTTGCAGGACATGCTGGGTTGTCCTTTTTTGCTTCTGTACATTAGTTAAGTCTGAGAGGAAATAAAGAATCAAAAAGACAACCCAGCATGCCCTGCAACTTCCTTTTTGCGGCAACGTACCAAATAAGAGTCAGGTAAACTGGGGAATGATGATTTATAAACAAGGAAAGTAATAGAGATTTTAACTTTTGGATTGCCTGGTTAGCATCCTTATTACTTGTTTACCAGATAAAAATAAAGAATTGATTTTATGCCCGACAGTTGCGCTTTAAAGACATTATTCAGCTTTGTAGGTGCATTCTGGCTGAACTAATATATGAGCTACTGATTGGTCAGTATTATTACTAAGCAAATTTTCCACATATTCCTTTTCATGCTTATATGTTGCTAGGCAGCTGCCACAACTCATTAGGCAAAATCCTAAACATGTACTGAACCGGAATAGCAGTGACCAGCGGTGGTGCTTAATGTACTGCATCAAGAAACCAGAACAAGTGACCCATACCATCCAGAAGAGCCCTGTACTGTTTTATCAATTCAGTAAATGTATTCTAGCTTTTTATGCAGTGTAGTGTAAACACATATTAGAATAATGCATAGGTTGTTATAAGGTGACTGTCTCAAAAATAATTAACAATACAGCATTCTGCATTTACTGTACATAGTATTGTAGATGGCGCTCTGTACTTTACTTGTATCTGTTAAAGTAAAACATTTAATTCTGCTTATGACTGTATATTCATTCTTATTTTGCTTTCCCTTAAAGACCAATACTGTATTTCCCTCCTTAACTGTGTCTTTCCAGCTCTGTGAAGGCATTGTGAAAATACAGTAGGACCACACAGGGGTTTACTTATTTCAGCAAAGTATTGATTAATTCAGATGAAGAAAATGTGTGACACAATAGAATCATTAGGGGGATTGAATGTTGCTCCTGATAGAAAATACTGCACAGCAAGGCATTTTGCTGCTCTTCTGACACAGTGCAGTTTAACACATACAAGTCTTTGGCATCTAAATCTAATGCATTCCATTCAGTGCAGGTTTGGAATGGATTTCCTGTTACACACAGTAGGTGCATGCATACAGGTACCACTGCTTGAGATTCTTGGGACTCCCTTACATCTTGGCTAATTCCAGCCACATTATTGTGCTTTCTATATCTTTATTTTGCCTAGCTATACCACCCTTCTCACCTGTGCTTATGTTTAGTGTATTACCCACTTACATCCCTCTATGTCATCTATTTTCCTGCCTGTGCGCTGGCATTCAGAAGGGTTACCTACATGCTTTTCTGTGTCCTGGATGGAAGAATTCTAATTACTAAGAGTTTTGCTTTTGCATCCAAGAGGGAAATGCCATAATTATCACTGACATTAGAATTAATTGCTTCATGTTTAGGAACATTACGAATAATTTCTGCTGGAAGGATATATATGACTTTATGATAAAGTCTAGATAGACTTAGGTGCACATTTGTAAAGAGGTGAACAGACGCTAGAAAAATGCTGCTGCTGTTATTTATTTAATACTTGTATAGCAGTGACATCTTCCACCACGCTTTACAGAGTATATCATCTTTCACTAACCGTCCCTCAGAGGGGCTCATAATCTAATTCCTACCAAAGTCATATGTCCAGCGTAGTCTAAGGCCAATTAAGAGGGGAAGCCAATTAACTAATGTAAGCGTTTATAAGTGTTTTGAATGTGTTTTTGGAAGCGCTTTTACATGAGTTTTTAACACAATACTTGCTGGGAGAGAAGAGTCGGGTGCATTGTGGGAGAACACGCAGTGAATTGCATTCTGGTACGCTGCTTGCAAGGCATCCATTGAAAATCATCATATGTGTTGGGACCAAAAATGCATTCTTCCATGCATTTTTTTATATGCACCACAGTGCAGCTCTTGAATGGAGATCACATTATACTTTGCGAGGTTGAAATCTGCAACACATCACACAAGTGTGGACAGGTCCTAAGCCTGTAATTCAATACCTTTGCATTTATTTAGGTTCTTTTTGGGAAAGGCTTTAGTAGCTTTCATAGTTTAGTGTGGAAGCTGAATAGGTTGCCATGGAATCTGTAGGCCTCACTCCTTCCAAAGACTTGAGACTCCCCTTACTCTGCTATGGATTCGGCCTAGGATTGCCCAACATCTAGGAATACATTTTCTTGACAATGTTGGAGGAATAGAAACTGTTCGCATCAGATGCACTTTTGTATGCTAACACACTTACTGCAATGTTGGATAGTGGAATAGTTAAAGAGACTCTGAAGTGAGAATAAATCTCGCTTCAGAGCTCAAAGTTAGCAGGGGCACGTGTGCCCCTGCTAAACCGCCGCTGTCGCGCCGCTAAACGGGGGTCCCTTCACCCCCAAACCCCCCACTGCAACACTTGGTCGCAGACTTGGTCTCTCCTGGAGGCAGGGCTAACCGCCGCAGCCCTGCCTCCAGTCGCGTCTATCAGCGGCGCATCGCCGCCTCTCCCCTGCCCCTCTCAGTGAAGGAAGACTGAGAGGGGCGGGGGAGAGGCGGAGATACGCGCTGACAGACGCGCGTGGAGCAGGGCTGCGGCGGTTAGCCCTGCCCCAACCAGGAAGCGCTCCCCCGCTGCTCGGAGGGGATTTGGGGGATCAGGGACCCCCGTTAAGCCGCGGGATAGCGGCAGTTTATGAGGTCTGAAGCGAGATTTATTCTCGCTTCAGACTCTCTTTAAGGGCTCTGCCTCTGACATGGGAGAACTAGATTCAAATCCTGGCTAGGGTCAGTACCTATTCAGTAAGAAGTCCTAGGGCAAGACTTCCTAACCCTGCAAGGTGGCACCTTCAGCGTGCCCTTAGTGGCTGCAGCTCTTGAGTGCTTTGAGTCCGACAGGAGAAAAGCGCTATACAAATGTTAGAATTATTAGGATTATTATGAATTTATCTTGGCTGTCCAGAATGTCTAGGAGAACAATGAAAAATTATTTTTGTAATTAAAATACTGAGAGCCACTCCCAAGGGGCATCTGTAGGCAAATGTGCTTCTCATCTATGGTTTCTGCACAAACTGGATTAGTCAGAGAGTGATCTACATCAGCACAGTCACACTCTTGACTAATCCAAACGCACGTTCAGAGACAAAAGGTAAAGCTGATGTAAACAAAAACTGTATAGATCTATATTACTATCCAAAAACAGCCACACGCAACACAGAGCTCTAATGCTGGGAATACACGGGTCGATTCTGGCGCTCGATTCTATGCCCGATCATTTTGCCCACTTGATTCTCTTATCTTCAGCTAGTTTTTCTTATCTTTTTTCAATTCACTTCAATGAGAAATTGAGCGGCAAAACGATCGAACAGTGATTGGACATGTCGGAAATTATCTATCAAGCCATCTTAAAGGGAACCAGAGATGAACAATTCACACAAAATAAACATATCAGTCGATAGCTTGTAAAGAATAAATGCTCTGCCCGATAATTTCGCCACTCTGGTGTGCCTGTTTGAGTGTTTTTTATCCATTATTGCTCCAGGAAAAGTCCAATATGGCCGCTGGGTCATATCCCTTCTGCTTCCAGGTTATGAGCTGTTCTGGATGTGCTGTCTAGGCTATATGAGACTATAGACAAGCAGTGTGCTTTCATTATTCTGGTATGCTGTGCAGCTGCCTGTAGGAAGTGTCTCTCATAGAAATGAAACTGCATATATAATAATGATGACTGCACAGTCAGTGCACTCAGATCACTCAGCCACACTTGTCTGTTGTTTAAGAGCTTCTTTCTCGGCAGAAGCAGCTCCTCCCAGTCATCAGCGCTCTGAGTATGCAAAGCAGGAAAGCAGAGCCAGGAGGGGGCGGGCTTAGGCTTGAAAAGACTTCACAGAAGACTGACTCAGCTATTATGATTCCAGGTCAAACCTAGACTGAATGCTCAGTCGGGGATTCTTATCAGGCAGATTTATCAGAGAAGAATGAAACTAAAAGCAGGGTCGGTGTTTACTGTCATGTTCCCACTGATAAATGTAATAAAATACATGAGGGTGCTTCATCTCTGGTTCTCTTTAATGGCTCAAAATCGAGCCGTGTATTCCCAGCATAAGAAACAAATCTCTATTAATCAGTAGTACAGAACGTACAAAGAAGTTTGTCTTTCTTCCTATACCACTGTCGTTGCAAGCCTATCCTTACAGTATGCTATGCAACCACAACTTGGGCTTGATAAACATATGAGAAAGCTCTTAGACATCTGTCAGCTGCTTTGTGTAGTGGCATTTAAATGAGCTGAAATGTGTAGGCAGTGGTAAGCGGTTTGTTTAAGATGCTAGGAAAGTTGTAACCTTAACACATCTTAAAGAAGAACTGTAGTGAAAATAACATAAGTAATAAAACTGCATATTTTGTTTTTACAGTATTCCTATGAATTATTTAGTCAGTGTATTCCCATTGTACAATCTTTCCTCTCGCTGATTTACATTCTGACATTTATCACAGGTGCCGAGTCGACATCTTTACTGCTGGCAAACTGCATCACTGAGGAATTGTTGTGTGTTCTGAGCTAGATAGAAAAAACACCTGGTCTCCCAGAATGCACTGGAAGAAGTGTGCATAGCTAATCAGCCTAGGCTTGACATAATTAGGAGGGTGGAGCTACACACCAATATACAGCAATATATACTTAATATATACCATATATTAACTCATCAATGATGATTTATAATGAGGTTCACATTTATTACTACACTGTTTCTAAACATTACAGCATGTACCACTTTATGAAAGATGGTGTTGGCTGCCCCCTTTTTTTGGAAATGATGATCTAAAATACTCTTCGATTTATGATTTATCCTTTTTGTTTGAAAATGTATTAGGCCAGAAACCCTCTATGGGCACTTTTCTGAATGCTTTGTGATTTGAAAGCTCTTGCTAATGTAATGCTATGGGTGTGATCCCACTTGAGCGATGTGACTTTATAAAAATCCACCATAGCATTGCATTAGCAAGAGCTTTTTCAAATCACTAGCGCTTAGAAATTGCTCCTAGTGGGTTTCTGGCCTCACAGTTGATTGCCGAGATACGGTAAGTTTAATTACCACTAAACCTACCACAAGTTCCCACCTTCTGGGTATATGTACCAGATGCTGAGAACCGAAGAGAAGCATTTTTCAGCAGTCACAATGTAAAGCAGAGACAGCAATAATAATGCTCTCCTCTCTGCACCATGGGGAAACCTGAAAGTACAGAGAATGGACAATCGGAACTAGAAGAAACTATACTGAGACATGTCACATGCAATTAAATAACATCACTCAAAACTACAATTTTAAATTAAACTTATTTGCAGGAACATACTTTTGTTGAGAAGAGAGGAATCCTCACCCAGTCAGCTCTAGATGTAAAGGTTTTAGCCAACCTTAAAGGATACCCGAAGTGACATGTGACATGATGAGATAGACATGTGTTTGTATAGTGCCTAGCACACAAATAACTATACTGTGTTTCTTTTTTTTCTTTCTCTGCCTGAAAGAGTTTAATATCAGGTATGTAAGTGGCTGACTCAGTCCTGACTCAGACAAGTGACTACACTGATAAGACATTCCCCTTTTTACCTCTTTCTTGCTCTCAGAAGCCATTTTCTGCTAGGAAAGTGTTTTATAGTTGGAATTTCTTATATAAAGGGAGACTACAAGAAAGACATATGTCCTGTGTAGAGCTCATTTTGAATAACCATGACTGACTTCATACCATACATGTGTTTGCCAAACACAATTGGATGCATTGGATAAAGAGAAGACTATAAAATTAGTTAGGGTGGGTTTTTTTTTACCTGTCCTATATAAGATGGAATCTTTTAGATGCTCCACAGTGTAGATACCTGCTCTTTGTAAAGCAAGGTGCTGTCTACATGTTTGATCCAGTTGGCTAAAGTTGGTGGAGCGGGCACAAGTCCTCTGCACGCCACCTCTTGACACCCCATAAACAACACTTCAGAAGATTTTTTTTTTTTTTTTTAACAAATTTTATTTTATTTTCTGTTACAAACATCCAGTATATCTAGAGATGAACATGAGAAATCGAACACATTTAGATACAGTTATATGGGATGGAATGCTTTAAGCTTCACATGTTAAACGCTCATTTATTCGTATATCGAAAACTATATATTTCTATCATATTTCCCCGCTTCCCCCTCCCCCACCTTCCCCTCCTCCCCCCTTCCCCCTCTGTCATCTCTGTGTGTGTTTATTAATTGGCATTGCTCTTAGGAAATAGCCAACTTGCCCAATGTTCCTTGTAGGTGACTCGTCAGGTACCACTTAGTATATTTAAAATGTTCCATTATGTTTTTGATCTCCGTGTCCGAAAAAGAGATTAAAATAAACATCTTCCATTTTTTGAAGAAGCCTGTTGTCTTTTTGTCCTTTTGGATGATTGCTTCCAATTTGTCCTGATTGAAAAGATGATACAGCTCTTCCTTGACGTCCCAGACCGTTGGGACATTGGGATAAATCCATTTATTGAAAATGACTTTGCGGGAGGCTATTATGATCAAATGTACTAGTTTGCTAGGATTAGATATTTGTGGACCTGGGTTTTCCCTTTCCTGAGGTTCGACATAATTGAACAATAGCATAAGTGGATCCAAAGTCAGCTGGGTTTTACACATATGTTTAACATAGATAATAATATCACTCCAGAATTTTACAATCATCGGGCAGGCCCACAAACAATGAAAGGTATCCGCATCTTGTAATGAGCATTTGGGGCATCTAGACGAGTAGTACGCCGGGGGAGTTTTATATTTGATGTTAAAAGCGTATTTTGCTCTGTGAATCAGCTTCAATTGCGATTCCCTCCACTGTTCCCCTGGTACTATTTTGTGTACTGTTCTAAACCCCTCTAAGATTTTCCTTTCAATATCGTCTATAGGCATGTCCTTTTTCCATTTTGATAGATTGTTCAGCGATTTATCTGCAATTGTTATTTCCTGAAGTCTGTGGTGGACTTCAGAAAGTGATACCTGATAAGTTTGTGGGGAGATAAATCTGTCAAATGCATTTGGCAACGCTATATCCTTGACATTAGCTATTTTGCTGTGTATGAAGGATTTTACCTGGCAATAGTAAAGAAAATGACTTTTGGGGATATTGAATTTAGCTCTTAATTCCTGGAATGATAGGATCCTCCCCCTACGCATATCACAGAGCTGTCCCAAACGCTCGATTCCCCTATCCAACCATGACAGGAACCCTCCATGGGCTATGCTGGCAGGAAACCCTGGTGTTCCCCAGAATGGCATGTATTTTGAGACCTGCTGCGGTACCCCATAGATTTTCCTTATCGCTCTCCATGCTTGAATTGTATCCTTGATGACTTTACTATTTTTTAGTTTTGGGGGCATATGTTTTTGGGGGGTATGCAGGAGGCCAGATAAGGACCACGGGTCCGCAAAGGCCGCTTCAAGTGAGTAGTTGGAGTAGATGCTGGTCTTATTGAGCCAGTCTCTCACGTGTCTAGCAAGACAAGCAAGGTTGTAACGGCGAATATCTGGAATTGCCAGGCCTCCCCATATTCTGGGAAGTGTTAGTTTGGTTAGTGCTATCCTGGGTTTCTTATTTCTCCACAGGAACCTGGAGAAGGCTCTGTTAAGTTCTTTTATATCTGTGTGTCTCAGCAGTAAAGGAATAGTCTGTAAGGGGTAGAGGAGTCTGCCAAACGTGACCGATTTGATCAGGGCTGCCCTGCCTGCCAAGTTAATAGGTAGGTTCTCCCACCTTATTAGTTGCCGTTTTAGGTCTCCGATCAAGGGACCATAGTTAAGGGTATATAACATGTTTGGGTCTTTATGAATTTTAATTCCTAGGTATGTAATGACCGATTTAACTTTTACCGAGAGATGATTTAGGTTATGCCTGGGTGCACAGGGGGACAGGTATAGAAGTTCACTTTTCGAGACATTAATCTTGAAGCCACTGAACATGCCCACTTCTTGTATAACTTTAAGGGCTATTTCTAGTTGGGATGCTGGGTCTTTTAAGAACAATAAAATATCATCAGCGAACATGGCCTGACTGATCATATCGCTACCCACTTCTATGCCTGGTATGTGTTTCTCTAATTGTTGGATCAGGGGCTCTAGGGCTAGATTAAAGAGTAAAGGGGATAGGGGGCAGCCTTGCCTTGTTCCTTTCTCTAGGGGGAAAGCTTCGGATAGAAATCCTGGTGTATAGATTTTTGCTTTTGGATTTAAATGCATTGCGCTAAGTAGCTTTCTTATTCCTCCCTGTATATTCATTCTATCTAGTACTTTATCTAGCCAGGTCCAATTTACATTATCAAAAGCCTTCTCTGCGTCTATCATGAGTAGGGCATATGTGCTAGAAGATTTGGGGTATGCTCTTACGTGGTCTTGAGCTATCAATACTTTTCTTATGTTAGCTATGGCGGAGCGATGTCGTACAAAGCCCACTTGATTCGGGCTTACTAATTTGGGGAGGAGGTCGGCTAGTCGGTCCGCCATAATTTTAGAGAGGATTTTAAGATCTTGATTGATCAGCGAGATCGGGCGATATGAGCCTGGGTCCAGAGGGTCTTTACCCTGTTTTGGTAGTAACTTGACATATGCCATGTTCGCTGAGGAGGGATATTGCCCCTTTTCCAGAATTGTATTGAATAGAGTGACTAGGTACGGGGCTATTTCGTGTCGCAGGAGTTTATAGAATTCTGAGGTAAGGCCGTCTGGGCCTGGGGCTTTTTTATTCGCTAGTCTTTTGATTGTGCCATGGACTTCTTCCGGGGAGATGGGCATGCTCAGGAGCTGTAGTTCGTCTTCTGACAAGGAGGGTAAAGATAGTTGGTCTAACCACGATGGCGGTTTTGGTTCTGGGTTTTGTGGGGGTGTTTGCTCATATAGCTTTTTATAGAAATTTCTGAATATTAGGCTGATATCTTTGGGTTTATTACAAATCTGTCCTGATGGGGATCGTAGCTTTGTTATTACTGTTGTAGTATGTGGGGGTTTAGACATTCGGGATAAAAGGTTTCCCATTTTGTTCCCATATTTGTAGTAATATAGATCTCTATATGATTTTAGGTATCTTTCCCTGACTTGAAAGTCAGTGTCAGATTTTTTT
The DNA here is from genome assembly GCF_040937935.1 of Hyperolius riggenbachi. Lineage (NCBI taxonomy): Eukaryota > Metazoa > Chordata > Amphibia > Anura > Hyperoliidae > Hyperolius > Hyperolius riggenbachi. The sequence continues at coordinate 410,053,849 of NC_090646.1, read as the reverse complement.
TTAGCTGCTAGCCATTTTAAGCGTGTCTCCGGAGAGGGATTTTTAAGGAAGATTTTATGGGCTGAGCGGAGTTCCTCCATAGAGATCATGTAAGCTTCATGTGATTTCTTTTTCTTGCCCGCTATGTAGCTAATTATTTTTCCCCTGAGTGTGGGCTTTGCGGCTTCCCAGAATAAAAATATATCTTTAGAGTGTATGGCATTATCGTCTTTGTATTCCCACCACCACTGTACCATCAATTGGGCGAATCCTTCATCCTCATATAGATATGAGGGGAAGCGCCAGATTATATCTGTACCTTTTGGGACTAATGGGGAGAAGGTCAGCTGTATTGGAGAGTGGTCCGAGATAACTAGATCTAATAATTCTGATTGTTCTACTTGAGACATTACATAAGGTGACACTAAGAAGTAGTCAAGCCGGGACCAGATGTTATGAGGATTGGAGTAAAATGTATACTCCTCTCCATCCGGATGGAGTTGTCTCCAGCTATCACACAGCAATGTAGATTCTAGGTATTCATTAATCAGTTGGGATTTTATTGTAGTAAGATTGCTAGCTGGTACCCTCTTAGATCTATCCTCTTGTGTATTTACCACGGCATTAAAGTCGCCTCCCTGGATGATTTTGGTCCCACCCAGCAGCATCACCTCCCCTGCCAGATCATGAAAGAAAGTTTTGTCCTCCTCATTTGGGGCATATACATTGAACAATATCACTTCTTCACCTGCTAGGCGTAACCTGATCCATACCCATCTTCCCTCAACATCACATTTATGGGCTAATACTTGACCTTGTAAGGATTTACTCAGTAGAATCAATACCCCCGATTTACGTCCCCTGGCCACTTCAGAAGATTTTAAGAGAACCTTCTAATCCTTCATCCTGTAGAACACCCAGTAGGCATAGGACTGAGTCAGAATTCATGAGAAAGCCCATTTTATCATGTAGGAATTTAATGATTTGCGTCCATTAGTCTGCTACTACAACACCAATAGATTTGAAATATGATTTTCTTTTATCAAAAGTCAGCTTACATGTTAGAATAAGCGTACAGTTTTTAAGTATTAAACTAAACCCAGTTGTGTGTCCTCTACAATGGGCATGATTCACAAAGCTTTTTTTGCAGTGGAGCTGCAACCGAGCAGTTTTGATTCCTCTGCTTGCCTTTGGTTGCTTCGTTTTGATTGCTTTCGCAATAAATCTCATTGTAATCTGCAATCACTGTGCAGTTCAGAGCAGCTCAGGATTTTGCCATGAATCCACCTATGGCTTGCTGCAGTTGAACTGCAGCCAGACAGCTCTGGATTTCTTACATGCATGTTGTTGCTTAATTTGGCATGCATTTGTAATGAGAGTCCTTTACATTCACAGTCAGCTTGCAGCCTTCAATCAGCCAAACACAGGACTGAGTGATTACTATTCAGCTGTGTGGGAATGTGCATGCCTGCTCTAATTGGCTGATGTCCATAGAAAAGGCTGCTCCTCCTCTCACACCTTGCCCGTCGTAGCGTTCAGCTTTGTCTTAGTTGACTGCTGGATTCCTTGTGTGAAGTTTGTATTGTATTGCATTACCTTGCCTTGCTTGCTTGGGTGTTCACGGCACCCGCGGGGGTACAGTGAAGTCTTTCCGATCCTGATAGCTTGGAGACTGCCTTCACCACGTTGGAGACTGGCAGTATTCCTGCTAGTTCTGTTCCTGTGGACGTAACTATAGCTGCTGTTGTTATTAGTTACGTTCCTTCCTGTTTGTCTTGTCTGATCCTGTGTGGATGTTTGGTATTGCTGGGGCAGCAATTAAATTGGCAAACAATCCTTCTGTCTTTCTGTTCCTGCTGGTGTTGTACCTGTGGACATAACTATAGGCTGCAGTTGCTATTGGTTACGCTCCTACTTATTTGTCTTGTCAGTGCCTGCATGGATTCTTACCATTGCTGGAGCAGCGATTAGATTGGCAAGCATTCCTTCTGTCTTCTGTTCCTGCTGGTCTTGTCCCTGTGGACGTAACTATAGCAGTGGTTGCTATTGGTTACGCTCCTACTTGTTTGTCTTGTTCGTGCCTGCATGGATGCTTGCTATCGCTGGGGCAGCGATTAGATTGGCAAGCATTCTTTCTGTCTGTCTGTTGTCTGTCCTTGTTACTCAGTGTGATGAACATCAGATGTTCAGTGCTGTGCTCGCACTGAGCAACCATTGTGTCTTGTTTATTGTGGCGGTTATCGGAAGCTCAGAGCTTCGGTCACTCTGAGCAATCTTGCTCCCTTGCTCATAGCTCCTGGTGTGATCTGTGTAATCTTCTCCACAAGAGCATTCCGCTCTATTACCCAATATCACCCAGCTGCATAGTCTTGATTGCTCTGGTGGTACTCTGGTTTTCCCGGCCTCAGACGCTATACCTTGCACGTTAAGACCTAGGGGCAACCTAAGTCAGGAGACATATTCAGTGACCTGTTCAAGCAGGGGCTTGTCTATAGGTGAAGACCGTGGGCCGAGCTCAGAGCTACAGCACTAGATTGGGGTATAGCGGCTGAAGGAAAACAAGAGATCTGCCAGGCATTACACTTTTTCACCTGTTTCATCTGTTTTCACCTTATGGCCCATATGCAATTATTTTTCTTCTTTTTAGTGTTCTCCAAGTTGATTTATTCTCACCTTGTCTATTAAATGCCTTTTGATCCCTCAGCAAGCAAGAAAAAAAAAACACAAAATAATTTTGATAGTACTTTTTTTTTTTTTTTACTACTTTTGGTATTTCTCAATTTTTCGCGGGAGTGACTGGCTTACTCAGGTAATAAGATGGAGCATATACAACACAGGTCTGGTACTGTGCCAGAGGCGCTTGGCGTTGTACCAGACCTGTGTTGTATATGCTCCATCTTATTGCCTGAGGGAAGTGGGTCACTCCTGCGAAACGCATTGTATTTTACTGGAGTATGTAAATAAATTGTTTTGCTGAAAATTGATCAGCATTTTCTTGTGTCTGCCTGGAGGAGGTAAGTCCACTATTACCTCCTCATTTTTAAACATTTTAGATCTTTTTATCCTTCAGGCGCCCTTGTATCCAAACTACGTCATATTTCCTATAATGACAGTTTTAGGGTATGCAGACTGCAGAGTGATATGTGCTTCAGCCACATCACCTGGAACTTCATTATAGCTTGGAGATTCTGAGTAAGGGCTGTGAAACACTGAAGATACAGGGAGCTGCATGATGGAGTAATCTCAGTGGTGAGTATAAAGTATGTACAGGTGCTCCCACTGACACCAGGGATTTCAGGGGTCACTATAGATCATGAATATATGTGTGAAATTTGAAAACTCCAGGGAGTTGTTAGATTTTGTGCCTGGATATGGATTGTGAAACAGTTTGCAATGGATCTGTTGTGTCCATTGCAGTGAGCAGAATGCACTCTTGAGCTGTGCACAATAATTCTAGACACTGGATGGAAGTGGGACATGTCATAGTAGCTTTCCCTCCCATAGCACCCCATACTACAGTGCATACCAAAATCCCTCACACTATGTGGTCAATTCATAAAAGCAGTGCGGTAAAAAAATCTGGTCGGGAAAATACCGCATTCGGTATTTTAGACTTTTGTGTGCTAATTCATAAAAGTTTTCACAGGGGCGATAGAAGTGTGGTGATTTACCAAAGTAAACTGTCGGTAACATCAGAAGAGTAGCTGCCTGAGTTGTTACATTGCCCTGTGCAGAGACAGCATTACAATATAAGAGGCATCCCAATTTCCCTTTATATCTGCATGTTTTGTTATACTGCCTCTGGTTGCGCTGAATCTGTCTATTAGTCTTTCTTTCTTGCCACAGCTTAGAAGAACTTTATGAAACTTTACACATGCCAAGCTTTGTGATGTTCACCTCCAGCAAATACACATCGTAAAAACAGGAACCCAAGAGTTTAAACAGCCACACAGCCTAAGGTATTCAGGGGAAGCCAGTTTGATAAACTGGGAAGAGGTCAATGGCTTTATGGCTTTTCCAGCTATGCTTCCATCTACTTACCTGATATAGGAAGAGATGAGTGGAGCAACTGCCATGACACCATGCCATGATAGGAGGAGGAGGCTGGGCTGCTGGCACCATGCTCTTCCTTTCACCCCACCACCATCCCATTAGCAGTGACATCTGCAAGCCAGGCTACAAGCTCCATGCCCCCTCTCAGTAGTGACAGCAGCAGGCCAGACCACAAGCACTATGCCCCCTCCCAGAAGGAACATCAGCAGGCCAGACCACAAGCACTATGCCCCCTTCCAGTAGTGAAAGAAGCAGGCCAAACCTCAAGCCTATGACCCCTCTCCGTGGTGACAGCAGCAGGCCAGACCACAAACACTATGCCCCCTCCCAGTAGTGACAGCAGCAGGCCAGACCACAAGCACTATGCCCCCTCCCAGGAGTGAAAGAAGCAGGCCAAACCACAAGCACTATGCCCCCTTCCAGTAATTACAACAGCAGGCCAAACCACAAGTACTATGCCCCTCTCCCAGTAGTGACAGCAGCAGGCCAGACCACAAGCACTATGCCCCCTTCCAGTAGTGACATAAGCAGGCCAGACCACAAGCACTATGCCCCCTCCCAGTAGTGACAGAAGCAGGCCAGACCACAAGCACTATGCCCCCTCCCAGTAGTGACAGAAGCAGGCCAGACCACAAGCACTATGCCCCCTTCCAGTAGTGACAGAAGCAGGCCAGACCACAAGCACTATGCCCCCTCCCAGAAGTAACATCAGCAGGCCAGACCACAAGCACTATGCCCCCTTCCAGTAGTGAAAGAAGCAGGCTAAACCTCAAGCCTATGCCCCCTCTCCGTAGTGACAGCAGCAGGCCAGACCACAAACACTATGCCCCCTCCCAGTCGTGACAGCAGCAGGCCAGACCACAAGCACTATGCCCCTTCCCAGTAGTAACAGCAGCAGGCCAAACCACACGTACTATGCCCTTTCCCAGCAGTGACAGTAGGAGGTCAGACCACAAGCACTATGCCCCCTCCCAGGAGTGAAAGAAGCAAGCCAAAACACAAGTACTATGCCCCCTTCCAGTAGTGACAGCAGCAGGCCAAACCACAAGCACTATGCCCCCCCCCCCCAGTAGTGAAAGAAGAAGGCCAAACCATAAGCACTATGCCCCCTCTCAGTAGTGACGGTAGCAGGCCAGACCACAAGCACTATGCCCCCTCCCAGAAGGAACATCAGCAGGTCAGACCACAAGCACTATGCCCCTCTCCCAGTAGTGACAGCAGCAGGCCAGACCACAAGCACTATGCCCCCTCCCAGTAGTGACAGCATCAGGCCAGACCACAAGCACTATGCCCCCTCCCAGTAGTGACATAAGCAGGCCAGACCACAAGCACTATGCCCCCTCCCAGTAGTGACAGAAGCAGGCCAGACCACAAGCACTATGCCCCCTCCCAGTAGTGACAGAAGCAGGCCAGACCACAAGCACTATGCCCCCTCCCAGTAGTGACAGAAGCAGGCCAGACCACAAGCACTATGCCCCCTCCCAGTAGTGACAGAAGCAGGCCAGACCACAAGCACTATGCCGGGTCCCAGTAATGACAGAAGCAGGCCAGACCACAAGCACTATGCCCCCTCCCAGTAGTGACAGAAGCAGGCCAGACCACAAGCACTATGCCCCCTCCCAGTAGTGACAGAAGCAGGCCAGACCACAAGCACTATGCCCCCTCCCAGAAGTAACATCAGCAGGCCAGACCACAAGCACTATGCCCCCTTCCAGTAGTGAAAGAAGCAGGCTAAACCTCAAGCCTATGCCCCCTCTCCGTAGTGACAGCAGCAGGCCAGACCACAAACACTATGCCCCCTCCCAGTCGTGACAGCAGCAGGCCAGACCACAAGCACTATGCCCCTTCCCAGTAGTAACAGCAGCAGGCCAAACCACATGTACTATGCCCTTTCCCAGCAGTGACTGTAGGAGGTCAGACCACAAGCACTATGCCCCCTCCCAGGAGTGAAAGAAGAAGGCCAAAACACAAGTACTATGCCCCTCTCCCAGTAGTGACAGCAGCAGGCCAGACCACAAGCACTATGCCCCCCCCCCCCAGAAGTGAAAGAAGCAGGCTAAACCATAAGCACTATGCCCCCTCCCAGCAGTAACAGCAGTAGGCCCGGCTACAGGGATGATGCATCAGCCTTAAACCAAAAGATGGGCAGCATGGTGGCGTAGTGGTTAGATCTCTCACCTTGTAGGGCTGGGTCCACAGTTTGAATCTAAGCTGCGGCACTATCTGCATTGGGTTTGTAAGTTCTGTCTGTGTGGATTTCCTCTGCCCCCTCCCAAAAGTAACATCAGCAGGCCAGACCACAAGCACTATGCCCCCTTCCAGTAGTGAAAGAAGCAGGCCAAACCTCAAGCCTATGCCCCCTCTCCGTAGTGACAGCAGCAGGCCAGACCACAAACACTATGCCCCCTCCCAGTCGTGACAACAGCAGGCCAGACCACAAGCACTATGCCCCCTCTCAGTAAAGACGGTAGCAGGCCAGACCACAAGCACTATGCCCCCTCCCAGAAGGAACATCAGCAAGCCAGACCACAAGCACTATGCCCCCTTCCAGTAGTGACAGCAACAGGGCAGACCACAAACACTATGCCCCCTTCCAGTAGTGACAGCAGCAGGCCAGACCACAAGCACTATGCCCCTTCCCAGGAGTGAAAGAAGCAGGTCAAACCACAGGCACTATGCCCCCTTCCAGTAGTGACAACAGCAGGCCAAACCACAAGTACTATGCCCCTCTCCCAGTAGTGACAGCAGCAGGCCAGATCACAAGCACTATGCCCCCTCCCAGTAGTGACAGCAGCAGGCAAGACCACAAGCACTATGCCCCCTCCCAGTAGTGACAGCAGCAGGCCAGACCACAAGCACTATGCCCCCTCCCAGTAGTGACAGAAGCAGGCCAGACCACAAGCACTATGCCCCCTCTCAGTAGTGACGGTAGCAGGTCAGACCACAAGCCCTATGCCCCCTTCCAGAAGGAAAATCAGCAGGCCAGACCACAAGCACTATGCCCCCTTCCAGTAGTGAAAGAAGCAGGCCAAGCCTATGCCCCCTCTCCGTAGTGACAGCAGCAGGCCAGACGACAAACACTATGACCCTCCCAGTAGTGACAGCAGCAGGTCAGACCACAAGCACTATGCCCCCTTCCAGTAGTGACAACAGCAGGCCAAACCACAAGTACTATGCCCCTCTCCCAGTAGTGACAGCAGCAGGCCAGACCACAAGCACTATGCCCCCTCCCAGTAGTGACAGAAGCAGGCCAGACCACAAGCCCTATGCCCCCTCCCAGTAGTGACAAAAGCAGGCCAGACCACAAGCACTATGCCCCCTCTCAGTAGTGACGGTAGCAGGCCAGACAACAAGCCCTATGCCCCCTCCCAGAAGTAACATCAGCAGGCCAGACCACAAGCTCTATGCCCCCTTCCAGTAGTGAAAGAAGCAGGCCAAACCTCAAGCCTATGCCCCCTCTCCGTAGTGACAGCAGCAGGCCAGACCACAAGCACTATGCCCCCTCCCAGTAGTGACATAAGCAGGCCAGACCACAAGCACTATGCCCCCTCCCAGTAGTGACAGAAGCAGGCAGGACCACAAGCACTATGCCCCCTCCCAGTAGTGACAGAAGCAGGCCAGACCACAAGCACTATGCCCCCTTCCAGTAGTGACAGAAGCAGGCCAGACCACAAGCACTATGCCCCCTTCCAGTAGTGAAAGAAGCAGGCTAAACCTCAAGCCTATGCCCCCTCTCCGTAGTGACAGCAGCAGGCCAGACCACAAACACTATGCCCCCTCCCAGTCGTGACAGCAGCAGGCCAGGCCACAAGGACTATGCCCCTTCCCAGTAGTAACAGCAGCAGGCCAAACCACACGTACTATGCCCTTTCCCAGCAGTGACAGTAGGAGGTCAGACCACAAGCACTATGCCCCCTCCCAGGAGTAAAAGAAGCAAGCCAAAACACAAGTACTATGCCCCCTTCCAGTAGTGACAACAGCAGGCCAAACCACAAGTACTATGCCCCTCTCCCAGTAGTGACAGCAGCAGGCCAAACCACAAGCACTATGCCCCCCCCCCCAGTAGTGAAAGAAGCAGGCCAAACCATAAGCACTATGCCCCCTCTCAGTAGTGACGGTAGCAGGCCAGATCACAAGCACTATGCCCCCTCCCAGCAGTAACAGCAGTAGGCCCGGCTACAGGCATGATGCATCAGCCTTAAACCACAAGATGGGCAGCGTGGTGGCGTAGTGATTAGATCTCTCACCTTGCAGGGCTGGGTCCACAGTTTGAATCCAAGCTGCGGCACTATCTGCATTGGGTTTGTAAGTTCTGTCTGTGTGGATTTCCTCTGGGCACTCCGGTTTCCTCCCACATCCCAAAAACCACAAGCACTATGCCCCCTCCCAGTAGTGACAGCAGCAGGCCAGACCACAAGCACTATGCCCCCTCCCAGTAGTGACAGCAGCAGGCCAGACCAAAAGCACTATGCCCCCTCCCAGTAGTGACGGTAGCAGGCCACACCACAAGCACTATGCCCCCTCCCAGAAGGAACATCAGCAGGTCAGACCACAAGCACTATGCCCCTCTCCCAGTAGTGACAGCAGCAGGCCAGACCACAAGCACTATGCCCCCTCCAAGTAGTGACAGGAGCAGGCCAAACCACAAGCACTATGCCCCCTCCCAGTAGTGACAGAAGCAGGCAAGACCACAAGCACTATGCCCCCTCCCAGAAGTAACATCAGCAGGCCAGACCGCAAGCACTATGCCCCCTTCCATTAGTGAAAGAAGCAGGCTAAACCTCAAGCCTATGCCCCCTCTCCGTAGTGACAGCAGCAGGCCAGACCACAAACACTATGCCCCCTCCCAGTCGTATCAGCAGCAGGCCAGACCACAAGCACTATGCCCCCTCTCAGTAATGACAGCAGCAGGCCCGACCACAAGCACTATGCCCCCTCTCAGTAGTGACGGTAGCAGGCCAGACCACAAGCACTATGCCCCCTCCCAGAAGGAACATCAGCAGGTCAGACCACAAGCACTATGCCCCTCTCCCAGTAGTGACAGCAGCAGGCCAGACCACAAGCACTATGCCCCCTCCCAGTAGTGACAGCATCAGGCCAGACCACAAGCACTATGCCCCCTCCCAGTAGTGACATAAGCAGGCCAGACCACAAGCACTATGCCCCCTCCCAGTAGTGACAGAAGCAGGCCAGACCACAAGCACTATGCCCCCTCCCAGTAGTGACAGAAGCAGGCCAGACCACAAGCACTATGCCCCCTCCCAGTAGTGACAGAAGCAGGCCAGACCACAAGCACTATGCCCCCTCCCAGTAGTGACAGAAGCAGGCCAGACCACAAGCACTATGCCGGGTCCCAGTAATGACAGAAGCAGGCCAGACCACAAGCACTATGCCCCCTCCCAGTAGTGACAGAAGCAGGCCAGACCACAAGCACTATGCCCCCTCCCAGTAGTGACAGAAGCAGGCCAGACCACAAGCACTATGCCCCCTCCCAGAAGTAACATCAGCAGGCCAGACCACAAGCACTATGCCCCCTTCCAGTAGTGAAAGAAGCAGGCTAAACCTCAAGCCTATGCCCCCTCTCCGTAGTGACAGCAGCAGGCCAGACCACAAACACTATGCCCCCTCCCAGTCGTGACAGCAGCAGGCCAGACCACAAGCACTATGCCCCTTCCCAGTAGTAACAGCAGCAGGCCAAACCACATGTACTATGCCCTTTCCCAGCAGTGACTGTAGGAGGTCAGACCACAAGCACTATGCCCCCTCCCAGGAGTGAAAGAAGAAGGCCAAAACACAAGTACTATGCCCCTCTCCCAGTAGTGACAGCAGCAGGCCAGACCACAAGCACTATGCCCCCCCCCCCCCCCAGAAGTGAAAGAAGCAGGCTAAACCATAAGCACTATGCCCCCTCCCAGCAGTAACAGCAGTAGGCCCGGCTACAGGGATGATGCATCAGCCTTAAACCAAAAGATGGGCAGCATGGTGGCGTAGTGGTTAGATCTCTCGCCTTGTAGGGCTGGGTCCACGGTTTGAATCCAAGCTGCGGCACTATCTGCATTGGGTTTGTAAGTTCTGTCTGTGTGGATTTCCTCTGGGCACTCCGGTTTCCTCCCACATCCCAGAAACATACAGATAAGTTAATTGACTTCCTCCCGTTAATTGGCCTTAGACTACGATACATACACTACACCATACATACATAGACTTATGACTATGGTAGGGATTAGATTGTTTGTGAGCCCCTCTGAGAGACAGTTAAAGGATACATCCGAGGATTAATGAAAAAAAATCTACTTACCTGGGGCTTTCTCCAGTACTTCTGCGTCTGCGCAGAAGGCTCCAGACCACGTGAGCGCAGACACCAGTGGTGCTCACAGAGGCACAGTAGATGCCGGCATCTGCACTGTAGGGGACCCCGGGCCTTCGGCTGGAAGCGGAGCTGTGGTGAGGGCACAAGACGGCTGCCAGGGGCTGGAGGAAGCCCCAGGTAAGTAGATCTTTTTTTTTTTAATCCTCGGACATTCCCTATAAGTGACAAGGCAGAATACTGTGTACAGCGCTGCAGAAGATGTCAGCGCTATATAAATACTAAATAATAATAAAAGAGGACGGTGACCTAGTCGGAAATGCTAGAGTGACATCATCACTGGAACTTTGGGGGTCTACTCTATAACAGGGAGATTGGGGTGAGAGTGGAGCTCTTCTTACTATTAGTTGGGGTGGTAGACAGAGCTAAAAAACAAAAAACAAAAAAAAGCAGCGTAATCAGGATTTAATTTTAAAATACAGTATTAAAAAAACCCTGGAATAATGACACTTGGTACCATCTTAACTGAAGCAAAACTAACACTATTGTTTACAGTAACTGGATCCTTCCAGTCAAAGTATAAAATATAATTGTTTGCTATGGGCCACAGCTTCGCATTGGTCTGCTGCTCATAAATCAGGTCCTCTGTGTTTTGTACCGCCAATAAAATTGGCCTTACCTCTTGACATTGTTCATAAAAAATGTATGGATTTCTCCTGTAAAGCCAATCAAACAGAAGTGTGTGTTCAGCAGCCATCTGAGCTTAGCTTTGATGAGGTTCAGTGAATACATCTGGGAAGATACAAGCGTACACAGGAGGAAGACTGAGACCAATGCACTATAGCATATCAATAAACACTATTAGTGTATGCCAAAATCATATTGCAGGAGGCACTTAGGCCTTGTTCACACTATGCATGTTGCATTGTGCAATAAGGCAACACATTAATATTCAAGAACACAATGCCTATAAATTCAACAAATGTTCACATTTCTGCATTAAAATTAATTCCATGATCCCAAATGAGCAATATATAGTGCATTTATGGATAAGGCTTGTGAAAGCACATTCACACTGTTGTGATTGATGAAGATTTTACCAGTGGTGTACCTAGGGAATTTGACACCCGGTGCTGATTATTTACAGACACTCCCCAAAAACAACCAATTTTTTTTTTTTTGATGGGAGGGTTGACGGGTTCCGGCGCAGACCATGTCACTGCAAATTTTGGGGGATTTCAGGGGAGTTTTTCAGTTAGCTGGCTGCTGTTAGCCACTGCTTTTATGCTTTAATAAAAGAGCTTTCTATCTTTGGAAGTGCCAGCCTCCAACGTCTTTTTGGTCTATCGATTGGATCTGAAGGTGTGGGGATCCATTGAGGCTTGGGCACCCTTATCCCTGCGGTATATGAGTGCCACTCTTTTTATCATTGTTTGTAGGGGAAAAGGAGTCAACAGGATGTGGCTGAAGCTAACTGTTATGAAACTTTGTACCGTGCTGCAGAAGATGTCAGTGCTATAAATACACAATAATAATATGGTAGGACAGTAGACTATGACTATGGTAGGATTAGATTGTGAGCTTCTCTGAGGACAGTCAGTGACATGATTAGGTACTCTGTAAGGTGCTGCAGAAGATGTCACTGCTACAGGCTTCTGCAACAGCAGACTGCCCTGCATTATTGATTTATTACTCTGGTCAGGATAAATGATCATAAGTCTAGGGCACTCTGGTATTATAGCAGCCAGTGCACATTGTTACTAATGACAGACAACTTCTGGGGCACTAAACACATCCTGCCACCTCTTCCTGCTATTGTCTAGAGATGGGCTGAACGCCCACGTGTTCGCCAGCGAAAGCGAACTTTTGCGGAAGTTCGATTTGCCCCCATATTGCTCCATTAGGGTCAACTTTGACCCTCTACATCACAGTCAGCAGGCACATTGTCACCAATCAGACTCCACTCACTCCTGGAGCCCCACCCCCCCCCCCTTATAAAAGGCAAGGTACTCCGGCTGTTTTATTCACTTGTCTGCCTACAGTAATTAGTGAAGGGACTGCTGCTGACAGACTTTGCTAGGGGAAGCTTAGTTAGGCTCTTATAAGCTTCAGCAAAATTACATAGGAAGTAACTGACTCTTGGGTGCATGCTAGAATATTTTAATATAGAAAAAGTTGATATACAAAAAACATATACACATTGTTAGAACATGAATAACACACATTACATAGACAGGATTAAAACAGGGACAAAGGAGCCCTGAAAAAAGGAGCCAGATCTCCCACAACCACACTTGAGTCTCTTGGAGGCTGCAGTCCTCCAAAGAGATATACACCAGGACACGTCCAGAGCAACTTGTGAATGAAATATAGTTCTAGGAATTTCCCAGGTTAGACAAAGCACTATATTGAAATAGAAATGTGCATGCTAAGATAATACTGGACCAAAAAATATGTACTTCCAGCTCCTCATATTCCGAAAAAACCTGTAGCTATCCAAGCAATGTGCACCTCCTCATAATTAGCAGAAGATGTATAAACCAGTTGACTCAATCGCAGTCATATGCAACGTCTTTATCCATCAGCTGGGTAAGTTAATTGGACTCAATCGCAGTCCTCATCAATGTCACATGGGCAAAACTCCAGTGATTGTTATATGTTGTACATCAAACAGTAGCTTAGGTATAAAGCATGCACATCAAAATGGATCAGCTGTAGCGAAGCAGGAATAAAACGCCATGCAGATATAATGAGGAAGCTGGCAGTGACTGTCCTCAGTATAGCAGACACAAAAAGCTTCCAATGTTGTTGTATGCAAGGCTCATGCACATTGATCCAACAGCATCCACATGCAGTGGGTAAATTCCAGCCAGCAACAAGGACACTGGATTGTGAGTTCATAAGTTCATAATTACCACTCCGCTGGTATGCGGATTGAAGATGGAGATAGAGTTCCGAGTTCCGGGTGGTCCTGGTGGATGGTTAGAGGGTGTGGAAGGTGGCGTCAGACGCCATTAATCTGACATGTTTCGCTGTCTAACTGACAGCCTCTTCAGAGATTAGCGTCTAATTCTTACAAGCGCCAGACAGCGAGTGTTCAAGGCGTCCCGCCGGAGCCCGCCCACCCCCCTCCTGACCGCTGCAGCCAATAGGACATGGCCCAGCGTGAGCGCCAAACTCCGCCCACCGCACACCGCGTACAGCGGCGGAGGTGTGCGCGTCAAGCGCTCCACAGTGGGACGCAAACCAGGAAGCGTCTCACTGACTACAGTGAGAGGGGCACCGCCGCAGGAAGCCCAGAACCCCGAAGATGGCACATATATTTCAAAATTATTGCCCTATTCAAAACATCATTAAACTCATACTCCAGCCGGAGTTCAGAACCATTTAGTCTTGTATAATGAAAAAATATAAATATAAACGTAGGGGAAGAAAAGACCAAAAAGATCTAATAATGCCCCATAGAAGATCATATTGAATAATTCAAGACTGAGACCCTTAAGAGAGAGGGTGAGCCATGAAGGAGAAAGAAGAAGGATAAAAAGGAGGGGGGGGGGGGTGGGAAGGGAAAGAAGGAGGGGGAAAGAAGGAAGGAGGAGAAAAAAGGAAAGATGGGGGCGAGGGGGGGAGGGGAGGGAAGAGGGGGAGAAAGGGCGGGGGGAAGGGGGAGGGGGGAAGAAGGAGTAGGGGACAAAAAGAGAAAAAAGGGGAAAAGGAAAGAAAAGAAAAGAAAAGAAGGAAGGGAGAGACATGAGAACAGAAGGAGAGAGGAGGAGCCAGAGAGGAAGAGAAAGGGAATGTAGAATCAGAGAAAAAGCTTGTTACACGGGAAGAAAAGCTCCATAATGAACTGCATCATTAAGGCCCTTGCCTCTGGTGGCATCTAGGGTAAAGATCCACCTTAGTTCCATCTGCAAAAGAACTTTGTCCACATTCCCTCCCCGTTCGTGTGGGTGTACTCTATCCAAACCCACAAAGTGAACAAAGCTAGAGTCCCCACCATGTGTCAAATTGATGTGTCTCGAGATGGGGGACTTGAAATTGCACCCCCCAATATCACCAATGTGTTCCTTGATGCGTTCTTTGAACGCCCTGTACGTTTTGCCTATATAGAAGCATCCACACCTGCATGTCAACAAATAGACAACGCAGATGGTATTGCAGTTCACAAAATGCCGTAGCTTCCAGGTGCGTCCATTGGGGAGTGCAACTTCGCCCCCCACCTGTCAGGGGAGGACTGGCCAGGGGGGAAAGGGGGAGATTTCCCCCCAGGCTGCCTCTCATTTAATGATTTAGGGCTGGTACAGTGCCTGTTGCATTCAGGTTTTTGTAAAAGGCAATGTGAAACATTAGGCTGGCTGAGAGAAATAAAGGTGCAATTACGGAGCAATTAGAGGACGGGTAAGCTGGTAAATGTACACAGCAAGATGCAGAGCAGAGGCCTGCCTACAGGGTCCATAGAAAAAAAAACCTCTGTCTGCGTGTGTGTGTGTGGGGGTAGGTGGGGGAATCTTGGGGAATTAATATGGCCATACATCTGTTGTCTCAGCGATCAACCAACTGTTTTGATAATTACTATCGGATTGGGTGAAAATTGGTCCCGCAACAAGCATGCCCAATTGACGATTTGACTGATTTTGGTCGGAAATTGGTTGAGTCTGAGATGCTGGGAAATCTCAGGCCGATGTGGTTGATTTGGTGCGCAGCGGTAACGACGTGCGATAATCACCAACGCCGGACACAATGGAAACCCTTTGCTGTCATCCCTCCAAATGTATTATGTGACCCCCGGTGCCTGTACAGTTATACTTTACCTGTCACACTGCCCTGAAAGTGTCCTTGCTGTATTTCCACATGGGTGTTCCACATGACTACCAGCATGTAGCACGTGGGGTGCGTGTATGATGGCATTTGGGCTGGGGCTGCCATGGAAACAGGCCTCTAGTTGGTGTTTTCCCCCCAGGCTGAAAGGTCCCAGTCCTCCCCTGCCACCTGTAAATATCTACAGTACACACACCCACCACAGCTATAAGTCCCCAACACTGTGCAGTGCTTTGAGACTGCCCTGGAACAAAAGTGGCTAGTTGTCAAAGAATCCCTTAGGGTTCTTGAACGTTTGTAGGTCACCAGAGGTCTGGGAGATACGAAATCCTGGACCGAAGGGTCAGTGCAAAGTATGTTCCAATGACGACTTAAAATCTTATAAATTTGGTCTTCCTGGTCACAATACCTGGTGACCAGATGTACTTTATTGTCATTCTCATTTTTTGTCTGCTTCCTATCTGATTGGCCCAATAGCGTTAATCTGTCTGTTGCTTTGGCGCGTTTATACGCTTTCTTTAGCCATTTATCTTTGTATCCCCTCTCGAGGAAACGTGCACGTAGGGCTTTAGCCTCTTTTTCAAAATTCACGTCTTTAGAGCAGTTTCTGCGGATTCTCAGATACTGCCCAGTCGGAATCCCGCGTATGGTATGTTTGGGGTGTTGGCTTTCTGCTCTTAAAAAAGAATTGGTTGCTGTTTCTTTGCGAAATAATTGTGTAAAAATATATCCGTCCGTGTTTACACTGACCCTCAGGTCCAGGAAAGGTACCGATATCAGATCACAATTCATAGTGAACTTAAGATTCAATGCATTCCCATTGAGCCTCAATACAAATTCATCGAGGAGATCTCTTCCCCCCGTCCAGAACATCAAAATGTTGTCAATGTACCTGTGCCACGAGACTATGTGGCACAGGTACACGACCAAGCTGTCATTACCAAAAAGGCCCCGCTCCCAATCCCCCAGGTACAGGTTGGCGAACGACGGAGCACACGTTGTGCCCATCGCCGCCCCCTGCACCCGGAGGTAATAAGAGCCATCAAACAAGAACACATTATTGTTCAGAATGAATGACAAAAGCTCTAAACTAAAACAGTTATGTTTATACTCAGAAACGTCCAACTCAGATAGGAATTTGCCCACTGCAATGACTCCCTTATCCTGTGGTATGCTCGAATACAAAGCCTCCACGTCCAGGGTGACTAAGAGAGAACCAGGGGGCAGCTGTAAGCCCTCCAAGATGGTGAGGAGATGTGAAGTGTCCTTAACATAGGACGGGAGACTTAGAACATGTGGCTGCAGATGTTGATCCACATAAATGCTAGCTTTCTCAGTTAAAGCTCCACACCCTGACACTATTGGGCGTCCAGGGTGCTTAGTAAGGTTTTTGTGGACTTTTGGCAAGGCATAGAAAGTCGGGGTGACAGGGTTCTTGACTTTGAGAAAATCTGCTGTTTGCGGGCTGATAACCCCTGTTTGTACAGCTACATCAATAATCGCCTCTAGTGCCACCTGGTTCTCAATCACCCTAGACGGGGAGACCCTGCGATAGCACTCCCTCTGGCTCAAGATCCTGTGACACATATACATATATTGTTCAGTTGACATAATTAAAACATTTCCCCCTTTGTCCGAGGGTTTGACCACCAAATTGGTCATAGTCATATAATTACGTAAAGCATTATGCTCCTGGGGACTCAAATTCGGAGAAAGGCTGGGTTCCAGCCAAAGTTGTCGAATGTCCCTTTCGATTAAATTAATAAACATTTGAACCCCCGGACAAAGGGAGAAAGGCGGAAAAGAAGGGGATCTCTTTTTAAGCCTGTTCCTATCTACCACGGTTGTGGATGGAACTGATGGGTCATCAGCTGGGATCCATCCTGCCTCATCCCCTAAATCAATGAGGGTCATCAGTGTCCTATAATCTTTGTTTGACCATTCCTTCCATTCCTTAATTGCCCCACCCAAACTTTTTATGCAAACTTTTCAATACTAGATTACGACAAAACATGTTTATATCTTTGAAAAATTCAAAACGATCCAAGGTACGATTAGGGCAAAACCCGAGACCTTTGTTGAGAAGTGTTTCCAAACCGGCCTCTCTTTACCCTAGATGCCACCAGAGGCAAGGGCCTTAATGATGCAGTTCATTATGGAGCTTTTCTTCCCGTGTAACAAGCTTTTTCTCTGATTCTACATTCCCTTTCTCTTCCTCTCTGGCTCCTCCTCTCTCCCTCTGTTCTCATGTCTCTCCCTTCCTTCTTTTCTTTCCTTTTCCCCTTTTCCCTCTTTTTGTCCCCTACTCCTTCTTCCCCCCTCCCCCTTTCCCCCCTTCTCCCCCCTCTTCCCCCCCTCCCCCCCTCTTTCCTTTTTTCTCCTCCTTCCTTCTTTCCCCCTCCTTCTTTCCCTTCCCACCCCCCCCCTCCTTTTTATCCTTCTTCTTTCTCCTTCATGGTTTACCCTCTCTCTTAAGGGTCTCAGTCTTGAATTATTCATCATGATCTTCTATGGGGCATTATTAGATCTTTTTGGTCTTTTCTTCCCCTACGTTTATATTTATATTTATGCTTAAGTATGAAAAATTAAGATATTTCTGAAATTAATAATTTTTACTCTTTGTAATAGATTTGCTGTATATACGTGTGTATAGTGTGGGCAGGGTCCGCCCTGCTGTATTTTTCAAAGAAATAGTATTTTTTGGCTATATATATAGGGTAGTTGAACAAGGTTTCATTATACAAGAATAAATGGTTCTGAACTCCGGCTGGAGTATGAGTTTAATGATGACAGCAAGCAATGGGCAGCGCTCACAGGCTGCAAGTGAAGTGAAAGCTCCAGAGATATGCCCAGCCCCTTGGGGCTAAATACACACCTTGAATACAAATCAGATGCAAATTATGTGCTAACACTAATCTAAATTCTAAAATTTGAATGCAAGCTGACACCCCTGGAGGCAGCTAGCCTGAAGTATACTTAAGTTTTGTACAGCAGAAGGAAATGGCAGCGCTTCCAAACAGACGCTGCACCTGAATTGACTACATGCACAGGTATGCAGAGCTCAAATAACGGGCAGGTTACACACCTTGCATTCAAAACAGGTACAGTAAAGGGGGGCGTTAGCTTCAGCATAAGTTGTGCACAAATTATCCCTAATAGACTCTCCAACGGCGGTGACGTGCCCCATAGGAGAGAAACTAACCACTAATCTAGCAGTGAAACATATAAAAAAGTGAAGCATGTTCAAACAATGAAAATTGTCCAAAAAAAAGGTTAAAACCTCAAACTAATGTAACAGTGAAACATATTCAGCAGTGAAAATATCCAACAGTGAACCCTAGCTAGTCTAAAATTAAAATCATAATCCTTACCTGGTGCAGCTAGCCATAAATGGTATACACATTTGTTCAGAAGACAGCAAGCAATGGGCAGCGCTCACAGGCTGCAAGTGAAGTGAAAGCTCCAGAGATATGCCCAGCCCCTTGGGGCTAAATACACACCTTGAATACAAATCAGATGCAAATTATGTGCTAACACTAATCTAAATTCTAAAATTTGAATGCAAGCTGACACCCCTGGAGGCAGCTAGCCTGAAGTATACTTAAGTTTTGTACAGCAGAAGGAAATGGCAGCGCTTCCAAACAGACGCTGCACCTGAATTGACTACCTGCACAGGTATGCAGAGCTCAAATAACGGGCAGGTTACACACCTTGCATTCAAAACAGGTACAGTAAAGGGGGACGTTAGCTTCAGCATAAGTTGTGCACAAATTATCCCTAATAGACTCTCCAACGGCGGTGACGTGCCCCATAGGAGAGAAACTAACCACTAATCTAGCAGTGAAACATATAAAAAAGTGAAGCATGTTCAAACAATGAAAATTGTCCAAAAAAAAAAGGTTAAAACCTCAAACTAATGTAACAGTGAAACATATTCAGCAGTGAAAATATCCAACAGTGAACCCTAGCTAATCTAAATTCTAAAATTTGAATGCAAGCTGACACCCCTGGAGGCAGCTAGCCTGAAGTATACTTAAGTTTTGTACAGCAGAAGGAAATGGCAGCGCTTCCAAACAGACGCTGCTACAGCTGATCCATTTTGATGTGCATGCTTTATACCTAAGCTACTGTTTGATGTACAACATGCCCATGTGACATTGAGGACTGCGATTGAGTCCAATTAACTTACCCAGCTGATGGATAAAGACGTTGCACATGACTGCGATTGAGTCAACTGGTTTATACATCTTCTGCTAATTATGAGGAGGTGCACATTGCTTGGATAGCTACAGGTTTTTTCGGAATATGAGGAGCTGGAAGTACATATTTTTTGGTCCAGTATTATCTTAGCATGCACATTTCTATTTCAATATAGTGCTTTGTCTAACCTGGGAAATTCCTAGAACTATATTTCATTCACAAGTTGCTCTGGACGTGTCCTGGTGTATATCTCTTTGGAGGACTGCAGCCTCCAAGAGACTCAAGTGTGGTTGTGGGAGATCTGGCTCCTTTTTTCAGGGCTCCTTTGTCCCTGTTTTAATCCTGTCTATGTAATGTGTGTTATTCATGTTCTAACAATGTGTATATGTTTTTTGTATATCAACTTTTTCTATATTAAAATATTCTAGCATGCACCCAAGAGTCAGTTACTTCCTATGTAATTTTGCTATTTATTTTTGCTGACAAGGTGCATGCTAGGTAATATATTGGGATTTATCTTCATCACTTTGGATATATAGTTGGTGGCCTGTGTCGGGTCACCAACACACATGATAAGTCGTCTGCTACTTAGGTGTCCTTTTTCCTGTGCTTTCACTCTTATAAGCTTGTTAGCTTGTTCCTGGCTGATTGTTATTCCTTATATAGCACCCCACAAAAACTCCCTCTTTCTCCCTCCTTCCCTCCTCCGGAGGATCTTGTCTTCCAGGGATTTGTAGGATGTCAAAAGCACGCACACATACATTGGCCAGGAATCGAACCCAGGTCAACTGCTTGGAGGGCAGCTATGCTCACCACTATACTACCAACACTACAGGCTGAAGCCAGCCTAGCTGACCTGGGAAGGATGAAAAGCTAGGTGGCCATGCAACCATTCCTGCTAACCTAAAGCTTACTTGTGTCTTACAACACATTGGCTTAAAGAGGAACTCCAGTGAAAATAATGTAGTAAAAAAAGTGCTTCATTTTTTACCATAATTATGTATAAATGATTTAGTCAGTGTTTGCTCATTGTAAAATCTTTCCTCTCCCAGATTAACATTCTGACATTTATTACATGGTGACATTGTTACTGTGGGCAGGTTATTTAGCTGTTTCTAGCTGCTCTGTCTGTTACAGACAGCTAATAACAGCTATTTCCTGTCTCTGAACATTGTTACATTGTGGCAGTTTGCCAGCAGTACCGCGGTATTCAGAGCCTCTTGTGGGAGGGGTTTCAGCACAAAATCAGTCACACAGCGCCCCCTGATGGTCTGTTTGTGAAAATCATTGTCTTTCTCATGTAAAATGGGGTATCAGCTACTGATTGGGAAAAAGTTCAATTCTTGGTTGGAGTTTCTCTTTAAGACTTTACCAAATCCAATGCTCCAATATGGGGAAGCTTCTCTGTTTGCTGTTTTTTTTTTTGTTTTTTTTTAAGTGTGGTGTCACAGTTCACTCATCTCATCAACTACAAGAAAGGCCCAGGAGTAGTCTTAGCTATCGTAATATCTATGTTAAGGCAGGGCCCTTATTACACTTTCTCTTACAGGGCTATGGAAACCGTTTTGCCCATGCAATAAAGTGTCATTAGGGTTTAGCTGTAACATAGATTGTAGTGTAACTATTTCAACTAATGTACCCTTCTTAAACTTGAAGATTGCATACAAATGTAAGCAGACTGCAGAGTAGCGCAGCAGAAGTGTGCTGGGCCCATAACCCAAAGGTTGATGGATTGAAACCAACCTCTGCTAGGCATGATTTCATTTTTGCACCTCGCTTTATCGCATGGGCAAAACAGTTTCCATAGACCTGTAAGAGAAAGTGTAATAAGGGCCCTGCCATAACATAGATATTACGATAGCTAAGACTACTCCTGGGTCTTTCTTGTAGTTGAAGAGATGAGTGAACTGTGACACTACACTTAAAAAAAACCCACAGCAAACAGAGAAGCTTCCCCATATTGGAGCATTGGATTTGGTAAAGTCTTCAGCCAATGTGTTGTAAGGCACAAGTAAGCTTTAGGTTAGCAGGAATGGTTGCATGGCCACCTAGCTTTTCATCCTTCCCAGGCCAGCTAGGCTGGCTTCAGCCTGTAGTGTTGGTAGTATAGTGGTGAGCATAGCTGCCCTCCAAACAGTTGACCTGGGTTCAATTCCTGGCCATTGTATGTGAGCGTGCTTTTGACATCCTACAAATCCCTGGAAGACAAGATCCTCCTCCTCCGGAGAGGGAGAATTACACTCCCTGATTGATGTATACACATGCAGTAGTGTAGGCCTGCAATTTAGCATTGAATGTGATTTCTGCCCTTAAAACACGGCTTTGTGTGAAAACTAAAATTTTTGCCGGGACTTTTGAGGTCTATCCCAGTCAACCATGTCTCCCTCCAGGTGTTAGATGCCTTGAATCATCTTTTCCATCACTTTTCTGGCCAGCATAATTTTTTTAATTTTTCAAGTTCACCTCCCCATTGAAGTCTATGGCAGTTCGCGAACGTTCGCAAGTTTGCGAACGTTTGCAGAGGTTCGCGAACCTAAAATCAGAAGTTCGGGCCATCTCTACTATTGTCCCATCTGCAGCATAGCAATCATTCTCTCCACTCACCCTGCTGCTCTGCGCATTCACTCACTGCAGGCTGTGTGTGGAGAGCGAGGAGACACATTGCCCACAGAACAGGAAGGTGGAGGTGTGCTACATCTAGTGCAGAAAGTAGTACACTCCCCTGCACTGCCTGCTGCTATTTTCCCGAATGCCGCCCAAACTATGAAAAAAGGTCAGAGTGGGAAGACCACAGTGACTGAGCACCACAGCGGCACCCCTAGCCATGGCTATACCCGGTGCTTTGAGCACCTGCAGCCTTGTGGTAGGTATGCCACTGGATTTTACATCTCATACCATGGCAACGTATACTCTGTCTTCATATACATCACTGTGTATTGTGCCTATTTGGTGTTTGGAGGGGGCACACTTTCACATCTCGACTTGGGTGTTCGCACATCTTGTCCCAGCACTGCTTCCAACAGTGTCTGTTCTGTCCCTGCAAATAGAATTGCTGTGGTTGGTTGACCACCATGATCCTCCTGATGGATATGGAATCTACCCACAAAGCCATTACGTGGCCATCATGTGGTGTAATTCTGCACAATCTGTGCACTATTTTATTAGGATGCTTTGGCTAAGAGCTGACCTGGGCCATATTAAAACATCACACAGTACAAAAGTGGTTATTCAAAGTCCATGTACATTTATATAAATATATATATATATATTTTTATAAAATTACCCCATTCCTTTCACCATTTCTATTTATCTAATGTTTCCTGGATGAAAATTTCAGGAGATAATGGATTTTCACAAATAAACTTCATGCGTTTGTTGTACACGTTTTCTCATAGCCATATATTTTAATCTATGCAAAAATGTTACAATTTCATGAAAAGTCTGACTAATCAAAATGGCCATATTGGCCCGTCACATGATGCAGTGGTAAAGTTTTTAGAACACAGTGTGGAGTGTAGAGGAAGAGTCAGTTACTCAACCTTCATGAGAGGGGGGTGCAGACTGGGGGTAAATGGTGTATGATCATCAGGCACACAAAGAATTAACTTCAGAATTACTTAGGCATCAGGGGTCTTGGGCAATTGCCCAGTTTGTCCCTATGGAAGCACCATCCCTGTAGCCACCAAAAATGTTTAACTATCAAGTGTTTAGTCATCTACACCAGAACTGTAATTTGTGACTTTTAGACTGAATTTCCAATGACCCCTGCAGTCCTGGGTACATCTTTTGTGTGCAGACACCACGCACATTCAGACGCAATCAAATTGATTGAATTCCCCTCCTAAAACTGTGCAGTGTCTGGAAGAAAGCAAACTGCTGTCGTTTTTTTTTCTACGCATCAATGCACACGAAAAAATAATTTAGAGGGAAACAGCCCAATGATTTTAAATGGGCTGTCACTTCTAATGGGTGGTGTTTTTTTGTGTGCATTTGTGCACAGAAAAATTCTAACTTTGGAGTCATCATTGCAGATTCTCTAGACATCAAAACAGACCATACCTGACTTCAAATCACTTTCCACAAGCTTCTGCCTGCTTTACTTAAATCATTAATTTCACTGTTTTAATATGAAAAATATTGCAATATGAAAAAAATGCCCAGTTCTGTTCCCTGTACTTGCAATAAGTAATTGTGGTACAGAGCCATGTGCTCTAGTGCAAATGTTATACTTCCCCCACAGTCCAATTTTTCACTGAATGGTCCACAAGCACTGCACAATTTACTTCTTCAAAATCTGCATCCAAAGGACAACAGTGAACGATGTCTGTAGGTAACAATTTATTACCACTATACAGAGCACACATTGGGCTTGATTCACTAAAGCGTGCTAAGTGTTAGCATGCCAGTGAAAAGCCCCTTAGCACATGCAAAGTGCCTGTGCATGCTCTGATATGTGCACAAAAGTTTGTGCGTGCAAAGTTTAGCGGTGCACGCGAAACATCGCACTGGTGCGCGCGAAATGTCGCACCAGTGCGCGCGAAATGTCGGACCATCCTTGTGCAAAATAGCCTAATAAGCGTGCTTTGCATGCGGACGGTACGACGTTTCGCGTGCACCAAATAGCGCACGATCAGTAACAGCTTCGCAAGTGCAAACTACTTCGCACCCTAGTTTGCACGTGCAAAGCTTTTAGGCGTGCTGTGTTAGCACGCTTTAGTGAATCAAGCTGTGATGAATAGCGGAAAAGCCGCCGCATGTCATGACAGTAAGGTGGCTGATTCCGCGTCTGATGCGGCGGTTTGTCCGCGTCAGCATGCGTCTGGGTTATCTGGAACTAATGGTGCACATGGGAAGAAGGGCGTGGGGGCCGCCGCATGTTCTGACGGTAAGGCGGCGGATTCCGCATCCAGTGCGGCGGTTTCCCCGCAGCAACATGCGTCTGGGTTGTCTGGACCTAGTAGTGCACACGGATGGAGAGCTACGCGCGCGCGCGCGCTGCAAGACAAGCTCTTTATATCAATAGGAGGAAGATCAGCTGATCAGGGCGGTCAGCTGATTCCTGCTCAGCCAGTGATTGGTTGATGGGAGCTGGGCGGCGCGGTGGGGCACTTTACTATAAATATCTCTTGCTGTTCAGTTGCTGGTTGTCTGGCGTTGCGAATGCCTATGTGTTAGCACTCAGATCTTTCAGTGTGATGGAACCAGGAGGACCTGGGAATCCACACTTAGCCAGTTACTATATATCATCTGTGTTATTCTCTAGCATAGTTCCAGGGTGTTGAGATCACGGCCCTCACACCCCAGACTAGGAATACTGTATATCATCTGTGTTATTCTCTAGCATAGTTCCAGGGTGTTGAGATCGCGGCCCTCACACCCCAGACTAGGAATACTGTATATCATCGGTGTTATTGTGTTATTCTCTAGCATAGTTCCATGGTGTTGAGATCACGGCCCTCACACCCCAGACTAGGGATACTGTATATCATCTGTGTGTATCTCTAGCATAGCTCCAGGGTGTTGAGATCACGGACCTCACACCTCAGACTAGGCCTTGTTCTGATATCTGTTATGACCTGTAGCTTTCCTGACTATTCTTCTGATCTCTGATTTGGTACCTTACATTTCTGATACACTGTTGCTGACCCGGCCTGTCTGACCTTCTGGCTGTCACCCCCCCTCAGGGTGTCCAGCCTTCCCACAGGGGTCCCCTGCTCTACAGAGGGGACACTGCTCCTTATCAGTCAGGGACTCCCTCTCCAGGTGTCCTTGACTGCAGTAGAGTCTTCTCTACTTATTGGACCACCTGCTACCCCGGTGGTCCAAAGATTACTGTTGCACCAAAACACTTACACACTCAGGTGTCTAGAGGTTAGACATATTTGATTATTGGCGATTCTGCAGATCCTCAATAATCAGGTATATCTGTATTCTTGGGGATACTGCAGATCGCCAAGAATCAGATTCTCTCTCTGGTTGCTGACACCTATCGTTACACAAGCCCATAGTAGTTACCATTGTCCCCACTTTAACATCAATGAAGATTTATTGCAGAGGCTTAAAGAGGAACTGTAAGGCCCGGTTCACATCTGCGTTTTTCTGCGGATTGAGCCGTACGTAATCTGGATATATAAAAAAACAACCTTTAAGCCTACCGCATTGTTAGGGGGTGTGGTTATAGATAATGGCAGTTGGTGCTGTTTTTTTCTTCTTCATGTCTGCCAGTAGTAAATATGATTACATGAAGGTTGATTGTGGATTAAACAATATGAACAAATTACATCGGATATCAATATTTCTTGATCTCTATTCTATATTTTAACTTCTCACTTTGCAATGTAATGATTTATTTCTTTCCCCTTTTCGTTAAAGAGACTCTGTAACATTCAAAAGATCCCCTGGGGGGTACTCACCTCGGGTGGGGGAAGCCTCCGGATCCTAATGAGGCTTCCCACGCCGTCCTCTGTCCCACGGGGGTCTCTCCGCAGCCCTCCGAACAGCCGGCGACTGTGCCGACTGTCATTTCAATATTTACCTTTGCTGGCTCCAGCGGGGGCGCTGTGGCGGCTTTCCATTCCGAACTACACGGAAATACCCGATCTCATTCGGGTCCGCTCTACTGCGCAGGCGCAGGAAACTTGCGCCTGCGCAGTAGAGCGGACCCGACGGCGATCGGGTATTTCCGTGTAGTTCGGAGCCGACAGCCGTCAGAGCGCCTGCGCAGGAGCCAGGAAGGTAAATAATG
The DNA here is from genome assembly GCF_040937935.1 of Hyperolius riggenbachi. Classification (NCBI taxonomy): domain Eukaryota; kingdom Metazoa; phylum Chordata; class Amphibia; order Anura; family Hyperoliidae; genus Hyperolius; species Hyperolius riggenbachi. The sequence continues at coordinate 410,027,744 of NC_090646.1, read as the reverse complement.
ACGTCACCGCTGCCCGGACTCCACGGAGGGCTGCAGCGAGACCCCTGACGGATGGAGGACGGCGTGGGAAGCCTCATTAGGATCCGGAGGCTTCCCCCACCCGAGGTGAGTACCCCCCAGGGGATCTTTTTATGTTACAGTTCCTCTTTAAAGTTTCTCTTTAAAGGGATACTTAAGTCAAAAATAAAAAATGATTTTTACTCACCTGAGGCATACCTTAGCCCCCAGAAGCTGTATGGTGCCCTCGCAGCCTCGCTCCGATCCTCCTGTCCCCGCCAGCGGCTACTTCCGGGTTCGGCGACAGCCGCCGACAGGCTGGGAACATGAGTGATTCTCTGCGTTCCCAGCCGCTATATCACCCTCTATGCTGCTATAGCGTATATGTTATACACTATAGCAGCATAGAGGGTGATATAGCGGCTGGGAACGCGGAGAATCAGCCGCGTTCCCAGCCTGTCGGCGGCTGTCGCCGAACCCGGAAGTAGCCGCTGGCGGGGACAGGAGGATCGGAGCGAGGCTGCGAGGGCACCATACAGCTTCAGGGGGCTGAGGGATGCCCAGGGTGAGCAAAAATCATTTTTTATTTTTGACTTAAGTATCCCTTTAAGCAGGACCCCATGGGTCCTCTGGAGCTTGGTCCTGTTGCAGTCACAACCTCAGCATCCGCATCCCTACACAGCCTATACTCCTTTTTATAGTAATCTTTGTGCTTCTACCTAAATAATACAGTTACTAGCCACCACAGGCCTTAACTACTCAATCACAAGACTATAAAAGAGCCTTATTCTATTTCATAATCGATTGGTATGGTTCTTGATTTACTGCCTTCTAGGGACCTAGTGGGACCACTATTTCTAACAAGATCAGCTTTCTTAGACTGTGAGACCAATGCTAATGTTTTTCTATATGAATTCTGAAATTCATTTCTATCCATCTCTCTTTCCATTCTTAATTATATTTCTGTTGACACGACTGATCTACACGTTGGAGGGAATGTCTGTTGAATATATTTTAATAGTATATTACTATGCTAAATATTACTTTTTTTGCGTTTTAAATGTTATCATCCTTGGACCTGTATTACGCACAACTATTTTGATATTCATTAAGATTTTCAAAGCTATTTTCTTTTACTTCAATTAAAAATAAATACATTTCCAAATGGAATAACATCAAAAATGCTGAAAACAATAGTGGGAAAGCAGTGTGTTTTCTAATTGCACTAAAATGCAATAGTGGGAAAGCAGTGTGTTTTCTGATTGCACTACAATGCAATAGAGAGAAAGCAGTGTGTTTTCTGATTGCACTACAATGCAATAGTAGGAAAGCAGTGTGTCTTCTGATTGCACTACAATGCAATAGCGGGAAAGCAGTGTGTTTTCTGATTGCACTACAATGCAATAGTAGGAAAGCAGTGTGTCTTCTGATTGCACTACAATGCAATAGTGGGAAAGCAGTGTGTATTCTGATTGCACTACAATGCAATAGCGGGAAAGCAGTGTGTCTTCAGTGCACTGTAATGCATGTACAATAGTGAGAAAGCAATTACAATGCAATAGTGCAATAGTGAGAAAGCAGTGTGTCTTCTGATTGCACTACAATGCAATAGTAGGAAAGCATTGTGTTATCTGATTGCACTACAATGCAATAGTGGGAAAGCAGTGTCTTCTGATTGCACTACAATGCAATAGTGGGAAAGCAGTCTTTTTTCTGATTGCACTACAATGCAATAGTGGGAACAGCAATGTGAAAGGCCATGTCATTGGGGTTCCCCAATCCCACACATTCCAGAATACAGGTTGGAACACATGCAGTGAGTACAGGGCCTGCGTGCTTTACATAGCTAGCAGCTTACTAGAATGGCTTCACCAAAATCAATCAGCCACATCTTTATATTGATTTGTTACAGGACAGATTTATTATTGGGAAATGTGTTCCGAGGAGAATTATGTAACAGCAGTACTATCAAACAAGTAGTTTATGCCATACAGGGCCGGGCCGAGGCATAGGCTGGAGAGGCTCCAGCCTCAGGGCGCAGTGTAGGAGGGGGAGCAGAATTCATTCAGCTGTCATTCCTAATTGTGTTTGAAGCAGAAAGAAATAAGAAAAGGGGATACATGGCAGTGACTGCAAGCCAGATAACTAGATATTAAGGTGTTGGGGAGGTTGTGGGCCCTGTGGCGCCTCTTAGTCTAATAGCAATCAGTGTGTGATGGGTGGGGTGGCAGGGATGGAGGGGCGCACTTTGGTGTCTCAGCCTTGGGTGCTGGAGGACCTTGTCCCGGCTCTGATGCCATACAATACATACTGTGCGCATATAGCATTGGCCTTTCTTATTTCGCTGCATTAGTGACAGACGATGACATTTTGATATTGTTGCTTGAATAATCTTGCTTCAGGAGCAGCAACAGTACCTATAGATCTCTGTGCAATGTCCAAGAAACTGTGCTTAAATCAGCCATGTGTTCCTTTCATCAGGCCCTTGTCTGGGCTGTGGGAGGAATGAGCCTATGAATGTCAGCTGGAAAATAAATATGCCAAATTCTTATTACCAAAAATAGGTCAGCCCCATATTGAATCGGAGGACTCATGAATATTGTATTCTTGCTCTGCTACATGAAGGCTGTGCAGATTTCCATCTGACACTAAGAGGAACATGGTAATAAATCAGCATTGAAATGTATCCGTTTAACCTTTTACCAAACACCTTATTGTTTCACTGCTGCTGCATATCAGGCAGAAATCAGCTTTGCAATGCCATCCCTCTTTATTTATAAGCACCATCCGGTTTTAATGATCTATTACTGTGCTGGCTTTCTTACATTGATGTTTACAAACAGCTGCTTTAAACAGGGGTAGAGGGAATGCTATTGCTGAGTCACTGCTAGCAGTCATGTACGGACACTGAATCAGCATCATTACACTGCTTGTTTGTTGTCTAGTGAGCATGAAGGCCACATGGGAAGCCACATAGATGGAACAGAATAAACACACTGTGCAGTCTAGCGGTGGTGTTCGTGCTTTGCCTGGGCAGAATTCTTTGGCAGATAATACAGTTATTATAAATTTATCTCAACTGTCCCGCTATCTGTTCTCCTGGGGAAGAAATACACAGAGTTAATATTAAAGGACCTACTATCTATCATTTCATTTTCTATCTTGCCATGGTTGTACTAAAGGACCACTACTGCAAAAAAACAAAACAAAACTAAAAAATAATAATGATAATAATAAATAATAATAATAAAACTCAAACTACATAAATATAAGATGTACATTTTGTCCCAGAGTAAAAAGCACTATAATTTTTTTTCTTTACTAAGCTACTGTAATCAGTGGCGTAGCAGTCGGGGGTGCAGCGGTGACAATCACACCAGAGGGGCCCAGAGAAACCCACGCTCAACCACAGTATTAGCTCTTTATTGGTCCCTTGCTGGTTATTATCACTTCTATAGATGCTTTAAATAGTGGTGACCATTAACAAACGGTTCCCCACCCCTTCTTGCACCTGACACTGTGGTTGTCTTTGGCAGGTTTTGATGCGTATTCTCAATTGTTTTGTGTAAAGTGCTTGGGAGGGGGGGGGGGGCAATGTAAAACTTGCACTGGGGCCCACAGCTTCTTAGCTATGCCACTGACTGTCGTTTACAGTAGGTAGTACATTTTATTGGTTTTGGACTAGTCCATCTCCTCATGGGTGATTCTTAAAGTCTTCTCTATCTTCAAAACCACTTACTGAAGTTTCTCAATCCAACTGCCAAAATGGTGTGCTAATAAATAGGGAGGCTAGTCAGTCAGTTTTTGTATAGGTCCCTTTCAGGGAGTGCATTGGTAAAGAGAAAAGGAAATACTGAGCAGGGTTGCTCAGCAGGACCCCGAATGCGAAGTTTGCCCAAAAAATTCGGGTGTTTTTTAGGTTTGCCGCATGCGAACCCGAACATGAATGCTGCGATTCCGAGCCGAACCCGAATACAAAGCATGCCGAATGCGCGCGCTGGAATTCGGCCGGATGGAGCTGTGGGTTCGGTTTCGGCTTCGGGATTCGGGGATGACGTGATTGGGCCAATCAGAAGTCCTCCTGCCGAGGAGCTGGCAACCCTAGCAACCAATCAGAGGAGGGGAGCCTGGCCCTCCCCTCCTCTATATAAGGCGGCGGCCATGTTGCGGAGCCACGCACTTGTGTGACTGCTGCTGGTACTGAGAGATTCTCCAGTGCTGTGCTGTGTCTGAGCAAGTGCTTTTTTTTACTGCTAAACCTAGCGTTTTGCTTCCTAAACACCTCCTAAACACATTTATTGTTGTCTTATATAGTTAGCTAGTATTTTGATTGTTTTTAGTCAGCTAGTGTATAGTGTATACTGTGCTAGGCTAGTGTTAGTCTGTGAGCAGGCTAGGCCTGCTAGCCTAGGTAGCCTTAGCCTACTACTAGCTTAAGTAGGTTAGGGATTCTAGTTAGTTGTGTACTAGTAGTACTAGTTTAGTTAATTATTACTGCTGTAGTCTGTTACTTTATTAGTTTCAGTACTGTGTTAGTTAGTTACTGACTGTGAGTGACAGGTCACCACCACCAGCATCCATTGTGAGTGACCTGACCTGTGACTGTCTGTCACCTCACCTGCCCGAGCCTATTGATTGATTGCGTCTGACCGTGTGTGACCGTTTGTAATTGTCACCGATTGTCTGCCGCACGACTTACTTGTAGCCTATTACGCTAGGTGTTTCTTAGTTACCTGCGTGCATACTACTAGTGTCTACTGTCTACTACTATACTACTAGTCTACTAGTCTAGTACCCGTTCACTAATTTTTTTTTCAATTTTACTGTGTGATTTTATTATCATCCGTAGTGTGTGTAATAAATAAGAGTTACAACACATACAGGCCACCACACCAGCATCCGTTGTGAGTGACCTGTGACTGCCTGTCACCTCACCTGCCCGAGCCTATTGATTGATTGCGTCTGACCGTGTGTGACCGTTTGTAATTGTCACCGATTGTCTGCCGCACGACATACTTGTAGCGTAGTACGCTAGGTGTTTCTTAGTTACCTGCGTGCGTGCGTGCATACTTCTAGTGTCTACTACTATACTACTAGTCTACTAGTCTAGACTAGTACCCGTTCACTAATTTTTTTTTCAATTTTACTGTGTGATTTTATTATCATCCGTAGTGTGTGTAATAAATAAGAGTTACAACACATACAGGCCACCACACCAGCATCCGTTGTGAGTGACCTGTGACTGTCTGTCACCTCACCTGCCCGAGCCTATTGATTGATTGCGTCTGACCGTGTGTGACCGTTTGTAATTGTCACCGATTGTCTGCCGCACGACTTACTTGTAGCCTATTACGCTAGGTGTTTCTTAGTTACCTGCGTGCATACTACTAGTGTCTACTGTCTACTACTATACTACTAGTCTACTAGTCTAGTACCCGTTCACTAATTTTTTTTTCAATTTTACTGTATGATTTTATTATCGTCCGTAGTGTGTGTAATAAATAAGAGTTACAACACATACAGGCCACCACACCAGCATCCGTTGTGAGTGACCTGTGACTGTCTGTCACCTCACCTGCCCGAGCCTATTGATTGATTGCGTCTGACCGTGTGTGACCGTTTGTAATTGTCACCGATTGTCTGCCGCACGACTTACTTGTAGCGTAGTACGCTAGGTGTTTCTTAGTTACCTGCGTGCGTGCGTGCATACTTCTAGTGTCTACTACTATACTACTAGTCTACTAGTCTAGACTAGTACCCGTTCACTAATTTTTTTTTCAATTTTACTGTGTGATTTTATTATCATCCGTAGTGTGTGTAATAAATAAGAGTTACAACACATACAGGCCACCACACCAGCATCCGTTGTGAGTGACCTGTGACTGTCTGTCACCTCACCTGCCCGAGCCTATTGATTGATTGCGTCTGACCGTGTGTGACCGTTTGTAATTGTCACCGATTGTCTGCCGCACGACTTACTTGTAGCCTATTACGCTAGGTGTTTCTTAGTTACCTGCGTGCATACTACTAGTGTCTACTGTCTACTACTATACTACTAGTCTACTAGTCTAGTACCCGTTCACTAATTTTTTTTTCAATTTTACTGTATGATTTTATTATCGTCCGTAGTGTGTGTAATAAATAAGAGTTACAACACATACAGGCCACCACACCAGCATCCGTTGTGAGTGACCTGTGACTGTCTGTCACCTCACCTGCCCGAGCCTATTGATTGATTGCGTCTGACCGTGTGTGACCGTTTGTAATTGTCACCGATTGTCTGCCGCACGACTTACTTGTAGCCTATTACGCTAGGTGTTTCTTAGTTACCTGCGTGCATACTACTAGTGTCTACTGTCTACTACTATACTACTAGTCTAGTACCCGTTCACTAATTTTTTTTTCAATTTTACTGTGTGATTTTATTATCATCTGTAGTGTGTGTAATAAATAAGAGTTACTTACAACACATACAGGCCACCACACCAGCATCCGTTGTGAGTGACCTGTGACTGGCTGTCACCTCACCTGCCAGAGCCTATTGATTGATTGCGTCTGACCATGTGTGGCTGTTTGTAATTGTCACCGATTGTCTGCCGCACGACATACTTGTAGCGTAGTACGCTAGGTGTTTCTTAGTTACCTGCGTGCATACTACTAGTGTCTACTGTCTACTACTATACTACTAGTCTACTAGTCTAGTACCCGTTCACTATTTTTTTTTTTAATTTTACTGTGTGATTTTACTATCATCCGTAGTGTGTGTAATAAATAAGAGTTACAACACATACAGGCCACCACACCAGCATCCGTTGTGAGTGACCTGTGACTGTCTGTCACCTCACCTGCCCGAGCCTATTGATTGATTGCGTCTGACCGTGTGTGACCGTTTGTAATTGTCACCGATTGTCTGCCGCACGACTTACTTGTAGCGTAGTACGCTCGGTGTTTCTTAGTTACCTGCGTGCGTGCATACTACTAGTGTCTACTACTGTACTACTAGTCACCACCAAGTCACCACCAACACAGACTTTATTAAAGTTTACACCCTTTCCCGCCCTCTTCTACTTATTTTTTTTTACTGTATTTGTATAGTGCACTATGACTGGCAGAGGTAGAGGTAGAGGGCGAGGCACCACCAGGAGAGGAAGCGCCATTGCAGGAGCCACTGCCAGCAGCAGCAGGTCTTGGAATGGTGCGCCGCCAGCCACTGACCACAGGGAGGAGGGAGCAGAGGCGCAACAGCAGCGTGTTGCGCCCATCTTTGAGACGGGTCGTCGCCCACGGCCCATTGGGGAGAGTCAGATGCAGGCTGTGGTGGAAATGATGGCGGGGCAGGAAGCCACCTTTTCCAGCCAGGCCTCCAGCAGCAGCGAGACTAGTGCCACCAGCACTCCTGTCCACAGCAGGCCTCCACCAGCGCTTGAGGCCATGGTCATGGTGACCCCATCGACCAGCCTGCCCTCAATGAGCACGCTCTTCTCCCCTGAGACTGTGACCATGTACAGGGATGTTTTGGAGAAGTATGAGTTGGAGATGATGGGGCCGTGCAAGGAGGAGGAGGAGTTACAGGTGCAGAAGTTTGTTGTTGGTGCTGAGGAGGAGGGGCGTGATGCAGGGGATGTTGGGGTAGAGGAGTTGGTTGAGTCGGGCTCACAGGATTTGTTTGGGGTCGATGATGATGACTTGATAGATCCTTCCTATGTGCCACCAGTACCACCAGCACAGTTGGTTGAAGGCAGCTCATCATCGGAGGAGGAGGCGTCTCTGGCGCAGAGGCGCGGCAGCAGCAAGGCGGCCAGCACAGGGCGTGGAAGGCAGGAGCCACAGCCTACTGCTTCAGTCGCTACCACCACTCGCAGCAAACCTCTAACTACAACCAAAAAGGCACAATCCTCCAAGGGCACCCAAAAACCCCAGCCCTCAAGCGCAAAGAGCAGGTTGAAGTCCCCAGTCTGGCGGTACTTCACCAAGTGCCCAGTGGACCCGACCCGTGCAATTTGCAACAGTTGCAATCTCAGTCTCAGCAGAGGTCGCGATATCCACAAATTGAGTACCTCGTGCCTGCAGACCCACTTACAGAGCAGACATTTTGAGGACTTTAATGAGTTGGAGAAGCTTATGCAAAGTGGTGCAGGCAGTGGTCAGAGCCAGACAGCCACTGCACAGATTTCAGCAGCAGCAGCCGACCCTCCTGCCCATCCAGCAGCAGCAGCAGCAGCAGGAGCACAGCAGCAACTCACTCCCGGCCCCCCCCCCCACCCCCCGGGCAGCCAGTCCTCAGTGACCTCATCAGCTCCCTCCACAGTGGCCTCCTCATCCTCCCGTGCAGGCAAACGCCGCCAGACCCTGCTCAGCGAAGCATTCCCCGGTGTGACCAAGGTGCTGCCTCCCGCCCACAGGCGCATCCGGTTGCTGAACGGGTTGCTTGCCTGGGCCATGTGCTCCCAGCTCCTGCCATATTCGTTTGTGCAGGAGGGGAGTGACATCAGAGCGCTGCTGCAGGTTGGGATCCCGGAGTGGCAAGTCCCCAGCCGCCACTATTTTTCCCGCAGGGCGATCCCAGCACTGCACCGCTCTGCCATGGAGAACGTGGGCCGCGCGCTGGATTACGCTGTCAGTGCGCGGATCCACATAACCATGGATTCCTGGAGCAGCCGGTTTGGGACAGAGCGCTATCTGTCCTTTACGGCCCACTGGGTCAGCCTGGTGGAAAGCCCGAGCGAGGAAGCAGCAGGTCCATCCTCGGGCACAGCAGCACCAGTCGCCCACTACGTGGTGCCACCGCGCGGGGTCAGGGGAGATGCAGAAGCTCCCACCGCCAAGCGATCCCGTCTCTCCAGCAACGTGAAGGCCCGCCACTGCCAAGCGCTGCTGGAGATGAAAAGCCTGGGGAAACACTCCTTGACGGCAAGTAACGTGCTCCGGTACCTCAGGGAGCAGGAGAGGACGTGGCTGACCCCCAGAGGCCTCACTGTGGGATTGGTGGTGTCCGACAATGCCGCCAACCTGCTGTCTGCCATCAGCAATGGAGACTTGCTCCACGGCCCTTGCTTGGCCCACGTCCTGAACCTGGTGGTGCAAAAGTTCATGCGCACCTACCTGGGGATGGAGGAGCTGTTAGAAGCGGTGCGGAAAATTCAGCAGCTGCCGCAGCAAAACTGGCAGACATCCAGCAGCAGGAGCGCCTGCCACGACACCGCCTTATCATAGATGTGCCAACTCGCTGGAACTCCACCCTGGCGATGTTGGAGCGGCTGGTTGAGCAGAGGAGGGCTGTCAACCGGTACATCTATGATGCCACTGTCGCCGGCACCGGCAGCAGAAGCAGCACCACACTCCAGCTCCTCACCAACGCGCAATGGGGGCTGATGCAGCAGGTCTGCTTGGTGTTGGCTCCCTTCCTGCAGGGAACCAACCTGGTGAGTGAACAACGGGCATCCCTCTGCCAGTGGGTGCCCTTTGTTTGTCTGCTGGACAGGGCACTTGGCGATTTGGTGGATTTGGGAGAGGAGGCCCTGAAGCAGCTGGAACAGCAGCCGCCTGTGCAGTCCACTGCTCCGCAGGTATTTGAGTCCCTGGGGGAGGAGGAGTTGGAGGTGCTGGACGTTGCTGCTGGGGGGGGGGGGACATCAGAGCGCAGCAGCAGTGGTGCAAGGGTGGAGAGAGGAGGAAGAGTCTCAGGGGCAAGAGGAGGAGGAGGAGGACGCTGACCCTGATGTCTCTGTTAGACAGTCCACCCTGTTCCCCATGGCAGCGCACATGCTGCGCTGCCTGCGCACAGACCCCAGGGTCAAGCGGATGCAAGCGAGGGAGGACGCCTGCATCAGCATGATCCTGGACCCACGGCTGAGGGGGAGGTGGGATCAGTTTCTGCCTGCCAGAGACCGTGAGCAGCGAGCAAGGGAGTTGCAGGAGATCCTTGTTCGGCGACTGGAGGAAGCCTTCCCCCCGCCTTCCACTCCCTCTGTCCCTGTCCAGCAGCCAGCAGCACAGCAGCAGGTGCCTGCGGCCAGCAGCAGCATCAGGTGCCCAGGAGACCTTCTGTCATTGACGCAGGCGTTCTACATGAAGGTACAGCAGCCGAGAGAGGAGGTGCGGGCAGCAGCCACCTTCGGTGAGAGTCACAGCCAGCGCTTGATCCGGATGGTGGCCGACTACATGGGGTCCTTCAGTGGGCTTGACACCGGCAGCGAAGAGCCTGTGGACCCCATGGAGTACTGGGTGGAGCGCTTGCACATCTGGAGGGAGCTTGCGCAGTACGCCCTGGAGGTATTGTCTTGCCCCCCTTCCAGCGTGCTGTCTGAGAGGTGCTTCAGTGCAGTCGGTGGCTTCAGCGCTCTCGTCTGTCCACAGAGGGCGTGGACAGACTGACATTTTTGAAGATTAACCAGGCCTGGATAGAAGGCACGTTCCTGGCACCTGTTGTCGGCGAAAGGAGGACATGAGGTGCATGCCTGGGAATTACAATACATTGCCTGCTGCCTGCATTACGTGACGACTCCTCCTCCTCCTGCTGGCCTGCTGCATTGATTTACCTATGAATTTATTTATGTATTTATTTATTGTATTTCTACCAGACTCCTGCTGCTGCTGCTGGCCTGCTGCATTGATTTACCTATGAATTTATTTATGTATTTATTTATTTATTGTATTTCTACCGGACTCCTGCTGCTGCTGCTGCTGGCCTGCAGCATTGATTTACCTATGAATTTATTTATGTATTTATTAATTTATTGTATTTCTACCGGACTCCTGCTGCTGCTGCAGGCCTGCTGCATTGATTTACCTATGAATTTATTTATGTATTTATTTATTTATTGTATTTCTACCGGACTCCTCCTCCTCCTGCTGGCCTGCTGCATTGATTTACCTATGAATTTATTTATGTATTTATTTATTGTATTTCTACCGGACTCCTGCTGCTGCTGCTGGCCTGCTGCATTGATTTACCTATGAATTAATTTATGTATTTATTTATTTATTGTATTTCTACCGGACTCCTCCTCCTCCTGCTGGCCTGCTGCATTGATTTACCTATCAATTTATTTATGTATTTATTGTATTTCTAAAGCGGCAACATATTACACTGCGCTCATTTTCATCCTGCTGCTGTCAGTGGTCCCACCACCAGAGTCCACACTATGCATTGCCTGCTGTCAGTGCCACACGTCACTCCTCCTCCTACTGCTGCTGTTGTATTTATCCTACTGCTGTCAGAGGTCCCACCGCCAGGGTCCACACTATGCATTGCCTGCTGCCAGTGCCACACGTCACTCCACCTCCTACTGCTGCTGTTGTATTTATCCTGCTGCTGTCAGTGGTCCCACCGCCAGAGTCCACACTATGCATTGCCCGCTGTCAGTGCCACATGTCACTCCTCCTCCTACTGCTGCTGTTGTATTTATCCTGCTGCTGTCAGTGGTCCCACCACCAGGGTCTACACTATGCATTGCCTGCTGTCAGTGCCACACGTCACTCCACCTCCTACTGCTGCTGTTGTATTTATCCTGCTGCTGTCAGTGGTCCCACCGCCAGAGTCCACACTATGCATTGCCCGCTGTCAGTGCCAAACGTCACTCCTCCTCCTACTGCTGCTGTTGTATTTATCCTGCTGCTGTCAGTGGTCCCACCACCAGGGTCTACACTATGCATTGCCTGCTGTCAGTGCCACACGTCACTCCACCTCCTCCTGCTGCTGCTGTTGTATTTATCCTACTGCTGTCAGAGGTCCCACCGCCAGGGTCCACACTATGCATTGCCTGCTGTCAGTGCCACACGTCACTCCACCTCCTACTGCTGCTGTTGTATTTATCCTGCTGCTGTCAGTGGTCCCACCGCCAGAGTCCACACTATGCATTGCCTGCTGTCAGTGCCACACGTCACTCCTCCTCCTACTGCTGCTGTTGTATTTATCCTGCTGCTGTCTGTGGTCCCACCGCCAGAGTCCACACTATGCATTGCCTGCTGTCAGTGCCACACGTCACTCCTCCTCCTACTGCTGCTGTTGTATTTATCCTGCTGCTGTCAGTGGTCCCACCGCCAGGGTCCACACTATGCATTGCCTGCTGTCAGTGCCACACGTCACTCCACCTCCTCCTACTGCTGCTGTTGTATTTATCCTGCTGCTGTCAGTGGTCCCACCACCAGAGTCCACACAATGCATTGCCTGCTGTCAGTGCCACACGTCACTCCTCCTCCTACTGCTGCTGTTGTATTTATCCTGCTGCTGTCAGTGGTCCCACCGCCAGGGTCCACACTATGCATTGCCTGCTGTCAGTGCCACACGTCACTCCACCGCCTCCTACTGCTGCTGTTGTATTTATCCTGCTGCTGTCAGTGATCCCACCGCCAGGGTCCACACAATGCATTGCCTGCTGTCAGTGCCACACGTCACGTTTTCAGTTTTGTTTTTTTAAGTACACCTATTTCAATGTGAATTCACTTTAAAAAAAACACACAAAAAAACCCCGAATTCACGAATACGAATTTTTAACGAATTTTTAGGCGTAACCTCGAACCGAATATGAACTCGAACCGAATTTCGTGGTCGAAGGCTAATTCGAATTCGAATGTCATTCGGACCCGAATTCGAATGTACCCGAACCGAATTTTGGTACATCTGAGCATGCCTGATACTGAGAATCTCCAATGAGGTCAGATTTGGAAATCTCCCATTTCAATGGCTGTTAGTGGGCATGGCTTACTCTACTTGTTGGCCAACTTAAATCATTGACTTGTATTGTATGTTGCTATACCACAAGTCTGTGTAGCTACAATCTGCTGCTAACATGTCATAGCAAAATCTCAGTTTGGATAACATCAGTAACAGCTGCACCACCCTAGCTAAAAATGCTGATTATCGTTTAGTTAGAGATGGCAGCTGACACAATGGCAACAATATCACTCTGATAAAGTGAAAGTCCTCTTTTGTTAGAATATTGCTGTAAGGGCCCTTTTCCACTAGACGCGTTGCAATGCGGAAACCGCTCCGCATCGCAATGCAAGGAAACTGCAACCAATTCACTTCAATGGTGTAGTTTCCATTGACGCAAATTTACCTATGTGGTGCGACGTGGGGGAAATTATGGATAGCATGCTGCAATTTTCCGCAGCATGCATCCGATCCCCATAGCCTCTGATGGGAAGCTGCATGACGCCGCATCCGTTTGTCCAGAAGACAACCGGAAGTACCTGCAGAGGGATGTGGGGTGATGCGGAGATCGCCTTGCATCCTAATCCCTAGTGGAAGCGGACCGTAAGCTGTGTTAGTCGTTCACAGAGCTGGGAGAGACTCGGTGAGCATGGGGATGACAAAGTCAATTTGCTATCTAAAACATTTTTTAATAAAATGCAAGCCAGGTTTGTATGTATCTTTATGTTCTCTACTGTTCATCTCAGAAGATATAGGGCTTGATTGAGTGATGACTTTGCATAAAAACTTTTATGTATGCTGATGTGTATATTTTATGAGGGAAAAAAAAGCTATAAATGATGTGCGAAAGATCATGATGAGCCAGACAGTTTCTCAGACAGTTCCTCATTTATGACTGTCCAGAATGTCTGTGCTAAAGTAGGGACAACTTGTAAGGAAGTAGGTTTAGTGAATGCCTAAATCAGATGCTTATATTGATATGGAGTTTTCAATATAAATTGCAAGACAAGATGCATGGCTTACAATGTTAAAACAAAACTGAATATGTCCGTTCATTTTAATTAGCTGGGCTGATTCAACTGAAGCTCTTGCTAGTGTTAAAGCAAGACTGAAGTGTACTTAAAAAAAAAACAGATACTCACCTGGGGGAAGGGAACGCTCTGGGTCCTATAGAGCCTATAGTGTGCAGTACGTAGCGGCCCGTCTTCGGAAGCCCAAGTGCTTCCGATGACTGCCAAAGTCCACCCAACGCAAGAGGGAGTAGTTTACAACCGAACAGTCGTGGACTGCTAACGGGGGAGCCTGTGGTGGTGCGCGAAGACCGGGAGGAGAACGGGAAGGCTCTATAAGACCCAGAGCCTTCCCTTTCCTTAGGTGAGTATCTGTTTTTTTTAATTTTCAATTCAGACTCCCTTCAAAGGCTAGGGATAGTATAATGCGTGTAAATGTGAAATCACATTGTTCAGTTGTAAAAAGAGGTGCCTTGTGAAAGTTACCTTCCCAGTAAAAAAAAAAATCACTCGCGAGGCTGTGTCATTTATGTCATTTGTCAAAGTCCTTTTTTTTGGGGGGGGGGGGGGGGGGGGGTCTTCTGGTCTGTTTTTTCTCTTGAATAAAATAGTGTTTTTACATATGAGGCATTCCTTATCATTAAACATGGGGGGGATATGAGGGAAGGGTGTTTCACTTGCTGTATCTGTGATGTATCTAATGACGGACACTTTTGTCAATTAGTTGTGTTTAATCTTTATTTAACAATTGTAATTTTAAATGTTATCATAAAACTAAAAAACATGCATTCCCTAAACTTTAAAAAAAAAAAAAAGCTTTTTCTCCCATCAGGGCTTGGAGCATGGAGAGGCAGGTTATTATTTATTTTATTTTAATTTTTTTCATAAAGAAAAAATCAATTCAAGCATTAAAAATCATAAAAATAGCTATATTACAGTAAGGGATATGCAATGTGTGATTTTGAAGAAAGATCTCCAAAAGCTATTTTGCCTAAAAGCAACAAACTGTTTTAAATGCTCATCTTTAGAAAAAAAATTGAGAAATAAAAGATAATACAAATTGTGCAAAACATGTAAACATAAACTGTTTCTTTTTCTTCATCAATGTTGCCTTTAAAGGCGTACGTTAAAAAGGGGCGCTGGGAAAAAAGGGCGCGGGGTTTTAAACGATAAGCATGGATAACGTTTAAAAATGTATTGTACTGTATTTCGTTTAAAAATAATGTTTTATAAAGTTATAAATCATTAAATAATGTTCATTAAATCGGCAATTGTAAAAACGTTAATCTTTCGTTTAAATAGTGAAACGTATAATAACGTTTAAAAAAAAAATTACTAAGTAACCCTCCCTGTACCTACCCCTAACCCCTAGACCCCCCTGTTAGTGCCTAAACCTAAGACCCCCCTGGTGGTGCCTAACCCTAAGACCCCCCTGTTGGTGCCTAAACCTAAGACCCCCCTGTTGGTGCCTAAACCTAAGACCCCCCTGTTGGTGCCTAACCCCTAGACCCCCCTGTTGGTGCCTAAACCTAAGACCCCCCTGGTGGTGCCTAAACCTAAGACCCCCCTGTTGGTGCCTAAACCTAAGACCCCCCTGTTGGTGCCTAAACCTAAGACCCCCCTGTGATAAGCATTAATAACGTTTCAAAAACATATTGTGCGGTTTTTTCGTTTAAAAATAATGTAAAAAAAAAAATTGTACTGTTTTTCGTTTAAAAATAATGTTTGAAAAAAATATTGTACTGTTTTTCGTTTAAAAATAATATTAAAAAATGTATAAATCATTAAATAATGTGTAATCATGAGAAGCAGTAATAAAACATTAAGTCTCCGGGCGCCGCTTTTAAACGTTATTTTTCTCCGTCGCTGTAAGGCTTGGTGGTGTATTCTCCACAGTCAGCATGCAACGCATGAGCTGGCGTGGAGGAGGTACACACACTAGCACCAGGAAACAGGCTATCCCTAGTATAGTGGAGGGGAGGACTGACTCCAATAGGAGATTGTGGCGCACAGAGCCGGTGCAGATCTGACAGCCACAAACAATGCTTACGTTATAATGTCTCAGCGCAAAGTAGCGCTGAGCGCACAAACCAGAACTGAGGAGATCAGGACAGGTAGACAGAATGAACGCTTGCCAGCTAGCGGCTACTTAGCGACAGCAAGCGTCCAAAACCAGACAGACTGGAATGAGGCAGCCAATGCGATGCGGCGATGGCGTGCCTCACAAAGACAGGACAGGACAGTCAGAAAATAGCAGGATTAAGATAGATGAACGTAACACAGATAAATATACAATAAGTATGTTTTCCTAGCGTATTACAATTACAGCTATCAATGAAACTATTAGTAACGTCTGACTAACATATGTATATATCGGCAATGAACCGATATATGACATAAGCAGGAACGCTGACTAACACTGGAGCAAAACAGGGAACAGGGCTCAGAAGGATTCGCTATCTCTTCGCAGAGATGAACGCAATCCACAAACGGTAACAGAACAGGATTCAGAAGGATTCGTTATCTCTTCGCAGAGATGAACGCAATCCACCAACAGTAACAGAACAGGATTCAGAAGGATTCGTTATCTCTTCGCAGAGATGAACGCAATCCACAAACGGTAACAGGACAGGATTTAGAAGGATTCGCTATCTCTTCGCAGAGATGAACGCAATCCACAAACAGAACCAGGAGCAGGGTAACTACCTCAGCACGGGTGGTCACGGTACGCGCAACCTACCAAAACGTGCTGGAAAGCTGACTAACTGCACACAGGATATAAACAGTTCGTGTACGTATACATCAGCGACACTGATGTATTAACGTATCACAAATACAAGGAAAATAATAAACGTGCTGGTATGCATATATATTGGCAATGAACCAATATATGATGCAAAGACCAGCAAAGTATCTTTAACAAGAAACACGATCGGGGGCTAAAGCGACAGCAAGGCAGGCTTAAGCTGAAGCTATGAAAACCCAAGGAAACCCTGCAGGAAGCAGATCTTTATACTGAGGTCATCCAATGGGAGCAGACATGCAGATTCCCACACAGGTGAATGATAATCAGTCACAAGCTGACAGCAGGGAAAGACAGACAAAGCTATGCAACTTGCATGGAAATAGATCAGAACTGCCTGAGCTGCAGCACTAATACTTCCAGTAATAGCTGCTGCAGCAGCGATCATTACAGTACCCCCGCCTTTAAAAGTGGATTCCAGACGCTTTTCAAAACTGAAATTTTCAACAAAACAGTCTGACTGATAATTCATGATGACCGGAACAGCCCGGCAAGACCGAATTTCAGAATCAGTCCCCACAAGACTGGACCCATCAGAACCAGAACCTACAGAACCATGCCCATCAGTACTACAAGCCCCAGTGTGACACCCATCAGAACCATGATTTCCAGAAGAAAGCCCTCCGAAACTCCCTGAGCGATACCCACCGCCTTCCAGGAACAGTTCAGAAACGCCAAAGCCTTTGCAATGCCCACCGGTACTGTCTTTACCAACACAAAACCCACTGTTGAACCAGTCCAAGGCACCAGGACAAGTTTTCTCAGAGACCTCCCAGAACACCTTGAAGCTCCAAAGAGATCCCCATAGGTCAGAATCAGGGGAGGACTGGGACCTTTTGGCCTGGGGGGACAACACAAACTAGAGGCCCGTTTCACGGCATCCTCAGCCCAAAGCCATATCTTTCTGGTGTGCAAATCTTCAAATTGTGATGACTAACAGCCCCGGACACACACACACACACACACACACACACACACACACACACACACACACACACACACACACACACACACACACACACACACACACACAATGTACCTGATGCCTAACCCCATTTCTCCACACAATCTACCTGTCTGTGTCTGATGCCTAACCTTAACCTCCTTGGCGGTCTGATTCTTTCCAGATTTTAGGGTCTAAAAGCGGTGCAATTTTTTTTCACTCTTTCAGACCCTAAAACCTGAAAAAAATCATTCTGGCAGGGAGATCTGCAGCAAAATTAAAAAAAAATTACCTTCCTGGGCTCCTGGGCTGCAGTTTTCTCTTTGCCCACAAGATGGCGCTAATATACATATAAACGAACTTCTCTATATTTCTCTAATATAGAGAAGTTTGTTTTCAATGTTAGCCCCGCCCCCGATGACGTCACGCTGCCACCACCGCTCTGTAGAGATGGGAAGTTCGGATCTTTTCAATGATCCGGATGATTCGAATCGGATCATTGAAGAGATCCGGATCTTTGATTCGAATCTCGGATCATTTTACTACCGGAACATTCGGGGGTGAAATGAACAGCAGGACAGGTCTGTGGACAGGAGAAGGGGAGGGAGTGGACACACAGAGAAGGGGAGAAGATGGACAGAGGGCAGAGAGTGGACAGAGAAGGGAGGAGGGACGAGCAGAGAGCAGAAATGTTTGCACGTAATACCCACATGCTGAAGTCATATGCTTTACATATATTTCACCTATATGTTCATCTGTACACTTTGAAAGAAAAGGTCGCACAGTGAAAGAAAGCATTCCCAGAAGTAAAGTGCAGCTGTTTAGTGCCGAGTGCAGGAGGATTATATTGCCTTTCAATCACACTGTCTGCAAAGTTACTGAGCTGTGCCAAAAGCTTCCAATGTGATCACTGTGCAGCACTACGGAACAGACAGCATATAATGGGCAGCACGTTATAGCCAGTATGTGTGCTCTACACATATCTGGCAGTGGCACCCATGTCCCCTCTCTCTCATCTACCTGTCTCCTTGCAAGGCTGGCTCCCATCCAACAGAGCGATCCCTGCTTCCAGGACCCCGCTGACCGCTGAGAGGGGGCGTGTCGCTCCTGGCCCCGCCCCTTTTGCGATCCAAATCGTTCATTTTGATGATTCGGATGATCGACTCATAAAATAGATTCGGATCAAAGATCCGAATCGTTCATGATCCGGACAACACTATCTGCTGCCACCACCACGGCTGCGCTGCTCCAACTGGCTGCCGGGTCCCCGGAAGAATAGCGGGGACATGGGGGATCCCGGCGGCCAGGGAAAGACCCCACACTGCCGGGGTGAGAGGCTGGAGTCCCGCTGCACAGCGAGATCGCGCGCGGGACTCCACAACTGCAGGTAAAGCTCTGCAATGCCTACCCCGACCTGAGCTCGGGATCACCGATAGCAGCTGCTTTTTTCTACCCCGAGCTCAGGTCGGGAAAACCGGCAAGGAGGTTAAAGGAGATATCAGGCCTTTTTTTTTTTAATAAAAATAAGTGCTACTTACCCAGGGCTCGTCCAGCCCCAAGCTCCCAGCATGTCCCTCGCCGCAGCTCTGCAGTCAGCTGTTCGCTGCCGCTGCCTCCCAGCCCCCGGCGATGACGTCAGGCCGACTGCGCCTGTGCGAGCGGCGCTGTCAATCACCGCCACATGGACCAGAGCGTACTGTGCAGATGCAGAACTACTGCGCCTGCGCAGTACACTCCTGTCCACGTGGCGGTGATTGACAGTGCTGCTCGCACAGGCGCAGTACAGGCCGACATCCAGGTCGGACTGGTGCCATCGCCGGGGACTGGGAGGCAATGGCAGCGAATGGCTGACTGCAGAGCTGCAGCGAGGGACAGGCTGGGAGCTTGGGGCTGGAGGAAGCCCCGGGTAAGTAGCACTTATTTCATTAAAAATGCCTGATAACTCCTTTAAACACCCCCCCCCCCCCCACACACACACAAACATACCTACCTGGTGATGCCTACCCCCACTCCACCCACCATACAAACTACTTGTCTGACACCTACCCCCCCCCCCCCCTTCCAACTACCTGTTTGACAGTGCCTAACTGCCTGCCTCCCCCCTCCCCTGCCGCCAATCACACCACAAGAAGAAAATACGTTCCCCCTCAGGCCAGGGTCAGAATGGGGATGATTATCACATACAAAAAAACTCAGAGGGCACTGGCCTGGGCAGAGAATTGAATTTGACAGCAGTAGCAGGCAGGCAGCAAAGTGTGAGTAACTCAGTGACAAGAAGGGAGAAGAAGTACAGAAACAAAATTTATAAAAAACACCTTCTCCTCTGGCAACCTGGACCCGACCTCCTCTATCCTCCTGTCTCCTCAGTCCTACACCTCCTCCTCCTCCACAGCAGCAAGCAGCTATAGGTGGCATCTCCCCCCCCCGAGTGTCCGACTCCGACAGCCAGCCACTCGTAGCCGCAGCTCCAGGCCCCCAGCCCCCCCAGCACAGAAAGCTGAAAAGTGAGACAGCTCACTCCGCTGACACCTTAGGCACAGCAGCACAGGGGAGGACTGTGTCTGACTCCTCCAGCCAATCCAGTCAGCCACTCGTAGCCACAGCTCCAGGCCCCCAGCCCCCCCAGCACAGAAAGCTGAAGAGTGAGACAGCTCACTCCGATGACACCGCAGGCACAGCAGCACGTTGCGGGCGGCAATGGCTCCAGGCGGGGGGCGGAGTCAAGCAGGGTCAACCCACCGGGCCGGAGAGGACCTAAGCTATTTGTGTCCTTGTGCCGCTCACATCCACCGCAGGCGCAGCCACGCACAAGGGCACATCCTCAGCCCCTTCTCTGGCTGGATACTTCAACTTGCCGGGAAATATCGCGCGAGGTTGCGATCCCCACTGCGAACCTGTCACCTGTGGTATGTCTGCGGCCGCTGCGTATAGCAGCGGCCAGCGGCTGGCCCTAATTACTTAAGATTCGGGCGGCCCGGGGGGCAATTGCCCCCCGTCCCCCTGGGCCAGTCCTCCCCTGGTCAGAATGCCCCTTAGGCTCACATGGAGAACTATCAAGAACCCCTATGGAACCTAGGGCAATTCCCGAGTCAGGGCCACAAGGACAAACATCAATATCAGGGCTTTCAGGGACCAGAACCATCTCTGGGCATGCAGGCAGACTGGCAATATCAGAACGTGTTCCCACTAAGGAAGCATCAGAGCACGCTAACACCTTAGACACACTTGGGCATTCTGGCACACAAAGAACATCTGGGCACACCGGCACAAGAGAAACCTCTGGGCATGTCAAGGAACTGTGAGCCTCAGGGTCAGCCAAGACAGGACCAAAACCAGGACTGGCCAAAAAAAAAATCATCATGACTAAACTTCGCAACTACTGGACTTTTACACGAGAATGCTGGATCACACTTAGATGTCGCTGATTCCAGCAAAGTCAGTAACAAATCAGATTCAGGGGCACTAACAAGACAGGACAAATCTTCTGATGTATGCACTGAACCAGACAGGGACTCCACAACTACCTCTGGACTGGACAGAGACTCATTTAATACACTGGATTGGAGCTCATGAGGCGCTGCAGAACAAGTCAGTATTGCAGCAGCCCCCACTGGACTAGGCAAAACTGAGGAATTCCCTGGACAGGAAGGGAACTCTGGAACCTCTGCCACAGCGGCCAGAGAACCAGAATCTTTCAGGATACAGGGCTGGGTTTCAGGAACACTCATCAGACCGGACTGAAATTCTGAGATTTCTATTATTTTGACCAGAGAATCAGAATTATCCATGTTACAGGGCAAGACTTCTGAAACATTCAGAGGACCGGGCTGGAGTTCCTCGGCTGTTACAACACTGGAGAGGGACTCAACATTGGTTAAATCAGACTGTGTACAGGGCAAGGTATCTGACACACTTGCTGACGAGGACAATATTTCAATGGCTTCTGCTTTGCTGGGCAGAAATTCATCAAGTTTTATTAGAGCAGACTTTAATTCCAAAACAGCTGCTAGACAAGTGAATATTACTGCAACACCAACTGAGGTAAGCAGTGCTTCAGCCTCCTCTGCTAGAGGGTTTAAAGTATCCAAAGTACTGGGTGAAGCATAAGACTCTGCGACCACAGCTTCACTGGACAGGATCACTGAACAGTCGATATTGCAGGGCAAAACCATGGAAGCACCTGCTGGACAGCATAATGATTCTGTGACCTGAGTTTCATTGGAGAGATCTACTGCACAATTCATGGTACAGGGCAAATTTATTGGAAAATTTTCTGAACAAGGTAATAATTCTGCGATTTCAGGTTCACATAGCAGATGCTCTGAGCTATTCACGAAACTAGAGCGAGGTGTAGAAACAGGAAGATCAAGACACAATGTTTGCGCATCTGAATCACCATTCATTTGTAAAATTGGAAAATTCAGATGCTGGGGTTCTGAGTTTACTAGACAGGATTGCTGGGACTCGGAAACTGATGCAGTGCACCTACTGGCATCTGCTGGATCAGACAGGAGTTGAACTTTATTAACACAGGTAATTTCTGCAGAAGTGTTTGCAGAGACAGGCAAGATTTTTCTGGTGTCTGTTTCACTAAACAAAGAGTCATGAGTACTGGCTAGACTGGACTCGGAAGTCAGCAGGACCTCTGGATTCTCTGCTGAGAAATTTGCGCAGGGTAAGGTTAAGAATGTATCAGTGGCTTCTGTTTTACTGGAAAGTAACACTGAGTTATCCCTGGTACAGGGTGGAATTGCAGGAACTTCAATTTCACACAAAAAGAGCTCCGAATCACCTGCTGAATCAGCCAAAGGTGCTGAAGCAGGCGGGTCAGAACGCCAAATTTGCGAATTCGGAGTCACATAAAAATCATCCAAAATCAGTTCCCACACATCAATCAAGGGAGCCACACGGTCATACCTACACACACCAGCCTCTATTAGGTTATAGGCTGACTTAATGCATGCGTTCAATACCATTTCACTTTTTGCACTGTAAAATTGACAAAATGAACTTGAATCATTCTTCCATTCACAGACCAGGGCTTCCATCTCTCCCCTCTCGAATGGAGGATCCCATGCATACTTAACAGCGAAACATTTAGGCTGATCACAGTCTGCAGATATGATTGTGGCAGGCACATGTATAGGGTTAATTAGCAGGTGATTGGCAGATTCCTTATTCTTAAGAATTTCCAATACCTGTAGCAAGTGTTGAACTGTAGTGTATGCAAACTTCCCTTGGTTCACAAATAAGTGGATTTGTTCAATACTCTGTAATATCTCATCATAATCATACTCAGATAATTCTTTTAAACAAAAATCTTTATTTTCCCTAGCCAGGGAGGAAAGTTCATTAGTAGTTTCATAAGTCCATTTAACTCCCCTGAAAGACAATTGCATTTCATTATCTGTTAATGGCAGAATCTCATTATAGGTCTCAGTCGCTAAGGATAATGATTCTGCAGATTGGACACGTTTCTTAGAACGTTTGCGTTTTGCCTTTGACCTTGCGGTTTTTGGTGATTTATTCAAAGCTGCAGGAAAATTATCAGTAACACTTTCTGCTTGCTGCTCATTCTTGCAAGCAATTGAAGGAGCAGCTGATTGGCCTGCTGCCAGGAGTTCATTAAGAGGAAAAGGCAATGGATCTATGCGCAACCAGTTATGGATCACAAACGCTAGAAATTCCAGCGGTCTATCTTTCAAATCGGAATGATTGAGAACATCAAATGCCCACTGGAATAATTCCCCTTTAAACAAAATATAACTTAGTTGGAGTGCCCAGGTTGAAACAGGAGTCGCTTGGAGATCAGGATTGGTCAGGAACCTGGCACATTCAGAGAAAAACTCATTTTCTGTTTCAGAGCTAAGTTCTTCAAATTTTTTAAAGGAACAGGAACCATAATTAACAGTGTCATACTTTCTGGGAATCCCCCCCACAATGGGGATTGGTAATGGGGTTTTCATAATGTAACGCTTGGTGGTGTATTCTCCACAGTCAGCATGCAACGCATGAGCTGGCGTGGAGGAGGTACACACACTAGCACCAGGAAACAGGCTATCCCTAGTATAGTGGAGGGGAGGACTGACTCCAATAGGAGATTGTGGCGCACAGAGCCGGTGCAGATCTGACAGCCACAAACAATGCTTACGTTATAATGTCTCAGCGCAAAGTAGCGCTGAGCGCACAAACCAGAACTGAGGAGATCAGGACAGGTAGACAGAATGAACGCTTGCCAGCTAGCGGCTACTTAGCGACAGCAAGCGTCCAAAACCAGACAGACTGGAATGAGGCAGCCAATGCGATGCGGCGATGGCGTGCCTCACAAAGACAGGACAGGACAGTCAGAAAATAGCAGGATTAAGATAGATGAACGTAACACAGATAAATATACAATAAGTATGTTTTCCTAGCGTATTACAATTACAGCTATCAATGAAACTATTAGTAACGTCTGACTAACATATGTATATATCGGCAATGAACCGATATATGACATAAGCAGGAACGCTGACTAACACTGGAGCAAAACAGGGAACAGGGCTCAGAAGGATTCGCTATCTCTTCGCAGAGATGAACGCAATCCACAAACGGTAACAGAACAGGATTCAGAAGGATTCGTTATCTCTTCGCAGAGATGAACGCAATCCACAAACAGAACCAGGAGCAGGGTAACTACCTCAGCACGGGTGGTCACGGTACGCGCAACCTACCAAAACGTGCTGGAAAGCTGACTAACTGCACACAGGATATAAACAGTTCGTGTACGTATACATCAGCGACACTGATGTATTAACGTATCACAAATACAAGGAAAATAATAAACGTGCTGGTATGCATATATATTGGCAATGAACCAATATATGATGCAAAGACCAGCAAAGTATCTTTAACAAGAAACACGATCGGGGGCTAAAGCGACAGCAAGGCAGGCTTAAGCTGAAGCTATGAAAACCCAAGGAAACCCTGCAGGAAGCAGATCTTTATACTGAGGTCATCCAATGGGAGCAGACATGCAGATTCCCACACAGGTGAATGATAATCAGTCACAAGCTGACAGCAGGGAAAGACAGACAAAGCTATGCAACTTGCATGGAAATAGATCAGAACTGCCTGAGCTGCAGCACTAATACTTCCAGTAATAGCTGCTGCAGCAGCGATCATTACAGTCGCCCTTTTTTCCTATCGGGCGCCCATTAAACGATATTTATTATGGGAGTGAATGGCGGCGCCCGATTTGTCCACTAGCCTCCTGCGCCCTTTTTTACTGTTACCCTTTAAAGGGACTCCGAGCACCTCTTTAAGCATACCGACGAACAATTGAGTGTGTCATCACACTTACCAGCCACTTGTTTTATCCAAACTCCCCCTGGTATTGCCGCTATAAAATGCATGGGGCAGATGACTCCATACAAAGTCGTGCTATGACCCCTGTGGAGGAGCCTCTTGCAATGGCCATGCGTATCACTTCCTCATCCTGCTTCATTCAGTGATGCACTTCTCTAACAGAGAAAAATACTCCTTTGGACAGGGGTGACCCGGAAGTTATAACATCACCAAGATGGAGGCCGCGATTTTTAAATTGAGGTTAAACGAAAACTATTTGATGTAGAACGGCGATTCAGGCATCAAATGGAAGAGGAGAGCACAAGCTACAGAATGGTATGCATCTTTCAGTACTTTGCAGTACTGGTCGGAGTCCCTTTAAGGTACCTATTAATGATACAATCTTGACTGTACAATCTGACCACTTCTGATCTGCTCCTGACTGATAATGGGATTGATTTCCAGATCGCTACTGCTCCAAAATCGATAATGTTATTGATTGGGAGCAGGCCAGACATGTCAGAAATGATTGTTTCTACCCTTTGAAATTGCATAGTGTGTACCTAGCATTATACTGCATAGATTTGGTAAGATTGTACAATCAAGATTGTATGATTGATGAACACCTTAAAGGTGCGTACACACGTACGACAGTAGCCAACGATGGGATCGTCGGCACCTCCCACTGGGCGGGTTTTCAGCAGACTGTAGTGCGTGTCTACGCACTGTCGGCGGATTGATAAGGCTGTTCCTGAACGATCCGCCCGGCGGACTTTTAATTGAAAACAAGTACTTTGAACATTTAGGGCTCGATTCACAAAGCGGTGCTAACCCAGTTAGAGACTTTAGGCGTGATAACCATTGCACCACGCTGGTGAAAAGCCAGTTTAGGCGTGATAAGTTTAGGCGTGATAAGTTTAGGCGTGATAAGTTTAGGCATGATAAGTTTAGGCATGATAAGTTTAGATAAGTTTAAATCGCGCGCAAAGTCCCGCACACAAAGCAGCGCCATTAAACTCTATGCGAAGTGCACCAGACTTTGCTAGCGCAAAACTTTTGATCAGCTGTGCACTGCGGTGATAACCCAGTTGGTGCTTAAACTTATCATGCCTAAACTTATCACACCTAAACTTATTATGCCTAAACTGAGTTTAGGCACGATAAAGGGCTTTTCACCAGCGTGCTAACTGTTAACTACGCTTTGTGAATCAGGCCCCTAGAGACTTAGTATAGCTTGCATTGGTATGAACACTTACATTATGCTATGTAAACTGTTCATTTATTTAACCTTATCTATTCAAAAAGAGGGACAAGAGGAAGAATGAAATATAGAGGGATTTGGTCCCAAAACAGGGACGGTCCTTCCATAAAAGGACAGT
This sequence comes from Hyperolius riggenbachi, assembly GCF_040937935.1. Classification (NCBI taxonomy): domain Eukaryota; kingdom Metazoa; phylum Chordata; class Amphibia; order Anura; family Hyperoliidae; genus Hyperolius; species Hyperolius riggenbachi. Next base: position 410,001,631 of record NC_090646.1, on the reverse strand, counting down.
TGTGACCTTGTTTAAAATAAAAACAAGATGTGCCTAATCTAATTGAAATGGTAATCATATGCTTTTTTGTATTTCCCCTAATATTCCACAAATATGGAACATGTAACATTATGCTAATTTTAAGGGTGAGCTTTGAGAATTAATCTCTCTGAAGGGGGTTAATCTCATATCTCACATGCCCACTCTGAGTGGAAACATTGCCAAGTTTTGCAGCTGAAGGTCTCTGGACTGGGGAAATGCAGGCAAGTGATGCTTATTGTTTCATCCCATTCTTTCCAGTTCACAGATCAAGCAATACTTGATTATGGGCAGTATGACAAAACTTTAATCAGAGTCTAAGGATTGGGATTCTGACTGCATCCAAAGAACTACGAGGAAGCACAAAGAATTTTGATTATTCCGTTTCTTAATGGAAATCATTTTGAAAAGACAGACTGTTGCTGCCAGTTATTGACTGTAAGTGATAATGAGTGTTATTTACCATAAAATATGATATCTCATGAGTGAATAGCTTCAAAATATAAACTAACCAGCACAAATAAGCAGTTGTATCATAAATGTCACTCTGGCTGAAGATTTGTACAAGAAGGGGAGTAATTGAAATATATTAGTACCAAAAGAGGAATGAACAGATGTATTTCTATAAGTGGCATCTGTAGAGATGATCTAAAGAGACACAGAGATGATCTGATGGGTATATTTACGATCTAAAGAGATATTGACATTAAGGGCTGGTTCACACTGACTGGATCAAAAATTGTTCTGTGTAAAAGCTGATTACGTGGTCAATGTGACGCATCCGTCAATACAGAAATATCCCCAAACTTGCAGTACGTTCTACGGTACAGGCCGAACAGTTCCGTTCAAACTGAGCTATATGAACGGATCCAATTGATTAACATAGGATCCGTTCACATCCGTTAGGATCCGGTCCATAAGTTCCGCTAGAACATTTCTAATTCTAGTGTGAATCGTCACTAAGTCTACATTTTAGAAAGGCGCTCAATGGCTCTCCAGCAGAACTGTACAGCAAATAAAGAACCTGCGGTGCAAATAATATGCCCCACCCCTTCCCCCCCCAGGATAAAAGGAAGTGTTCTCCCAGCTTGCATCATTCTGTGATCATCTTGGATAGTAAGATCAGTGCAGGGATGGGCATCTTGTGGGATTAGTGTCAGACCAGGGAGAATGTGTCTAGCAAACATTCAGCAACAGCTCTGTACATGCTATAAAAAGTGGTACCTTGTGTATTTCTCAGAAAATAAGGCTCTAGAAAAAAAATGCCTAATGCTGTCTACAAACATTAGATTTCCATTGTCTGAAGCCATTGTCATTCTGGGTGACCATTTACGGGGTATACTGGTGTCCCCTAATGTCAGAACAGGGCCGGATTTACCACTCAGGAGCCTGTAGGCACAGGTGTTCTGGTGCCCTAAACCCTGCCCCTTAACACAGGCCACACCCCCAAGTAAAAATATTCTAAACTCTAATCTCTACGTCGTCACTAACTTTCCTTAGGTTTTTACACTCTAATTCCTTCGTCAAGTCACTAATTATGACATTAACCAGTGTTTAGAGTGTAAGATCCTAAGGGCAGTTAGTGACATGATACATCTGCATTAGAGTTCAGAATATTTTTTTGAGGATTAGGGTGTAATGCTACATACACACTTGAAAGATAAATGAAAGATTTCAGACCAATGTTACCACCTTCCATGTAGTATGAGAGACCTACACAGTCTAGTCTATTGTGCTGAACTTCCCATCAGATAAAAATCTTTGCAAGATGCTGCACACAAAGATGCCCGTACTCATTCAAAAGATCAGTATCTGCAAAAGAGCTGTTCCTGCAAAAGATCCGTTCCTGCAAAATGCATTCATAGTCTATGTTATTTGCAGATCCTCATACACACCTTGTTTAACAGACTTCTTCTCCTGCCACCGCTCACTCATACCGTGCAGCGTCAAATTGGTAGCTGGAGGACTTGCAGATCTGCGTCGCCAGGTGCCTCTGTGAATAACCTGCGAGCCGCTGATTGCAGCTCGCAGACTACATGTAAACGTAGGAGACATATGTCTCCTTTGTTTACATTGTACGGCGCTGCTGCGCAGCAGTGCCGTAAGGCAGATCGGCGATCCCCGGCCAATCAGCGGCCGGGGATCGCCGCCATGTGACAGGGGACAGCCTGTCACTGGCTGCACAGGACGGATAGCGTCCTGTGCAGCCCCGATCACCGGGGGGGGGAAAGGTAGAACAGGGAGGGGGGAATTTCTCTGCGGAGGGGGGCTTTGAGGTGCCCCCCCGCCGCAAACCTCAGGCAGGCAGGAGCGATCAGACCCCCCCTGCACATCATCCCCATAGGGGGGGGGGGAAAGGGGGGCGAACTGGTCGCTCTGCCTGCACCCTGATCTGTGCTGGGGGCTGCAGAGCCCACCCAGCACAGATCACTAAAAACAGCGCTGGTCCTTAAGGGGGGGTAAAGGGTGGGTCATCAAGTGGTTAAGGGTTAGTAATTATTAGTAAGCATGCATCAACATTTCTTTACCAAGTGTTGTAGCAATATCACCCAAGGAAGAGGGGACTCCGTCAAACCTCCGTAGGGGAAAACACCTGGCGACACAGTCCATCACGTCTGTTGGTCTCAGCAAAGTCCCGGAGTCCAGGCGTTTTCCCAACCCAATTATACTCCCTAAACCATAACACACGCACGCGCGTACTCGGTCGCTGTCGTAGGCGCGTGATCACAGTACAAATCTATGATATCCGCTTTTGCGCAATACAACACAACCGAGTGTGTACACCTCGTGCTCACTGAATGTGAAAACAATGGCTTACTTACTACGCCTGCGTATCTCATGCACCATTATCCCATGACTACCCGCTCAGACTGGCTGTAGCAGGATTCAGGAATGCATCAACATTCTTCACTGAACCCAAATAGCATCCAGGACATCTGGAATTGAACTCAGATAATACCCAGGTACTGAACCCCAGTATCCAGAAGCAAAGACATATGAGAGTGAACACTAAACATACATACATACGACATTCATGTCACTTGTGTATCTCAGGAGGACAGAGCAGTGTAACATGAGGATGGGGAGGACAAAGCAGTGAAACATGAGGATGGGGAGGACAGAGCAGTGAAACAGGAGGATAGGAAGGAAAGAGCAGTGAAACAGGAGGATGGGGAGGACAGAGCAGTGAAACAGGAGGACGGGGAGGACAGAGCAGTGAAACAGGAGGATGGGGAGGATAGAGCAGTGAAGGATGAGGGTGAGAGAGACCAGTGAAGTAGGAGGATGAGGAACAGGGATCACCTTGACATTGTAGCTGTACTGCTGCTTAGGGACCTCCCATCAGGCACTGCAGCTGAGCTGGTCTGTCCTTCTCTTACAGCTCCAGGAACTCAGTGGTGGTGGTGTTATCGGCAGACACTGCAGCATGGGCCAGCTTCACATGCTTCAGATTCACAAGAAGCAGCCAGTTATCACATGCTTCTTCAGCCTTTCAACCGATGTGTGGGACTGTAGACTGGGTACAATTACTGCAGGCGCCGGCTTTGCCCCTGGATGTGGACTCTGCCGCTCAGGTGGAGACTGTGGCAGAAAAATCTCCCGCCCCCCAGCGCCAGAACAACTTCCTCCCAGTCCTTGCCTTCTTGCGGGGTAGCCCCGTCCTATGTACACCCGAGGGGCGGGAAACGGAGCGGTGGATGGCCGCATCCTATTGCAGGACAGGCAGCTCAGCTGCGGTGGGGGAAGTGGAGCGGCGGCTGGCTGCGTGCAGGGAGCTCAGCAGCGGCGGAGGGGTGTGTGTCTGGGAGCATGAGTGGAGTATAGCGGCGACCAGCCGCATCATAGGCAGGGAGCTCTGCACTGGGAGGAAGGAGGATACAGCCATACTGGAGGGGTGCCGCCTTTAAAATACAAGGCGTCTTTAGGCACGTGCCTACAGTGCCTTATGGTAAATCCGGCCATGTGTCAGAAGCCTACTGAGGTTGAAATCCTGATATTGAGCTGCCATGGAACTCCTACTGCTCATATTTTTCTCCTTTGTAGCAAATAAGTATACCAAACACAAAAGATATGCTTACTCCCAGACAGCACTATGCCCTTATTTATAGTCCGCAAACAGCCAGTCAGCCAACAAGAAATGCAAATACATTACACCTAGTCTGCAGTACTTAATTAAGCAAAGAACAATTCAGCCAAATGTTGGGGAGGGCTTCAATTGCATATGGACAAGGGTTATATGACCAGTAGGGGGCACCAGCGTGCAGGAATCTCCCTCTCATCCTCCCCCCTCCTAACTAAACTGCATAGAAGCGGCAAATAAAGTTTAAAATATGCAAACACTAATGCACATGACAGTCGGGGGCCCCCCGAGCACTGCCACTGCTCGGGACCCCCAAACCAACATGTAACACAGTAGGGGAGTGCAGGTGAGCCCCAGAGCTGCCACCACCAGGAACTCACCCCCACCACTCCTTCAACTTGCCAAAGTGAGCATATCTTTTGTGTTTGGTAAGTTGACGGAGTGGGGTTGGAGAGTTCCAGGTGGTGGCAGTTCCAGGGCTCACCTGCGCTCCCCCATTGTGTTACATGCTGGTTTGGGGACCCCCCGAGTAGTAGCAGTGCTCCCCCCCTCCCCCCTCCCCCCCACCTTTCATGTGCACTAGTGTTTGCTTAGAGTAAATAAGTATGCCAGAAAATGTGTTAGTACTCCAAGATAAATAGCAAATATTATGTTAGCTTGTATTTCTTTGGTCTTATGTGCATATATATATGTCATATAGTCATTCTATAGTGCTTTTAACAGAAGTTGGCAGATAGGAGTGTCAGAGTTTTCTGCAGACAATAGACTAAGCCACGCAGGGTCATTTCAAGCCTTTTTGGCACCCCAGGCAAGAAGTTCTGTGTCAACTCCCCCTCACCCCCCAACCAAAATGTAATATAAACAATGTGCCGTATAGGGTGGATGCATAATACAGGGAGCCCCTAGATACAAATGACCCGCTGACCCTGACACATTTCATTACACACCCCCTTCCTACACTCCCCCAGCCCAGTGCGCAACAGAAGCTGTGCTCTCACCTCTCTGTCAGAGTTCAGTGCTGCGCTTCCGCCTTTCTGCTTGATTAGGGGTTAAAATAGAATCACAGGACCCGGAGTGACTGCACAGGTGTTCCCCTTTGGTTTCTCCTCTGTGCTGGCGCTCATGTGGTATGAGAGGTACGATGTATCATATATTTTGGAGCTGTGCTAAGATTCAAATCTACTGGGATGAATTATTAAGAGTTATTAACCACTTCAGGACTCAGGCTTTACCCCCTCTTAAGGACCAGCACTGATTACTAAGATCTGTGCTGGGTGGGCTCTACAGCCCCCAGCACAGATCAAATACCAGGCAGAGCGACCACATCGCCCCCTTTATTCCCCACTAGGGGGATGATGTGCTGGGGGGGTCTGATCACTCCTGCCTGCATGTGGCTGGCGGGGGGGGGGGGGGGGGGCACCTCAAAGCCCTCTCCACCGCAGGATTCCCCCCATCCCTCTCCTCCCTCCCTTCCCCGGAGATCGGAGGCTGCACAGGAACGGATCTGTCCTGTGCAGCCTCTAACAGGCTCCTGCCTGTCATGTGACAGCGATCCCCGGCCCCTGATTGGCCGGGGATCGCTGATCTAGTACAACGCTGCTACTGTTAGCAGCTTTGTAAAACTGTAAACAAAGCGGATTATTTCCGCTTGTGTTTACATTTAGCCTGCGAGCCACGATCGGCGGCCCGCAGGCTATTCACGGAGCCCCCCGCCGTGAATTGACAGGAAGCAGCTGCTCGCGCGAACGGCTGTTTCCTGATTAATTAGCCTGCAGCCGGCGACCTAGATGTGCGTCGCTGGTCCTGCAGCTACCACTTTGCCGACGCGCGTTATGAGTGCGCGGTCGGCAAGTGGTAAAGTTACATACAGATATTGAGATTCCTAAAGATTCTTGGTTGTGTCTGTTGGGTAAACCGCTTCATAAATTAAAGCACATACTCAGCGTTCAGCCATTCACTATCTGACAGACTGACAGCTGCTAGATGTTCAATTGCATATCATTGGAAAGATGTTAAAGAGAACCAGAGACCACAGAAAAAAAGATGTTATACATACCTGGAGCTTCCTCCAGCCCCATCAGCCTGGATCGCTCCCACGCCGCCTTTCTCCACTGCCTCTGTCCGCCGGTACCGGGTCCCATCATTTTGGCCAGTCGACGCGAGCGCAGTGCGCTCCCTCCGTACTGCGCAGGTGCATGCGTACAGAGCATGCGGAAGACTGGTCGCGTCTGGCGGAAGTGACAGGACCCGGTACCGGCGATAGAGGCAGTGGAGGACGGCGGCGTGAGAGCGATCCAGGCTTATGGGGCTGGAGGAAGCCCCAGGTAAGTATAACATCTTTTTTCATTTTTTAGAGATCGTTTGTCTCTAGTTCCCTTTAATGCCCCAGGGTCCCAGGAATTCATTGCTAGGATAGCATGTGTATGTAAGATGGAATACCTTACTGCCCGTCTTTCAGATACTCAGCACTTGTTTCGGAGAACTGGGCAGACTTTGCAGTCGGCTACAGGTTCTACAGCAGGGATGGGCTGCACCTTAATGGGGAGGGTGCAGCTGCATTGGGGGAGAAGATGGCTAAACGGTTGGAGGAGATTTTAAACTAGGATCTGGGGGGAGGCGGGAGGATAAAGTCTCAATATGTAGACAAGATAAGGTAAAAAGACAGTGGGAGCCTAACATTATGGGGGGTGGAGAGGGGGGTAGGGACAGTGTAAAGATTAAGGAGGTTGGTAAAACTTCAAGTAGCCCATTTCGTGTAAACAAAATTGGTAAATGTGTTGGTAAAAATATAAAGTGCATGGTAACCAATGCTCGGAGCCTTGCAAATAAAATAGACGAACTAGAGTTAATTCTGAATGACAAAGGCTATGACATTGTGGGAATAACCGAGACATGGATGGATGAAAGCCATGACTGGATAGCTAATTTAAAAGGATACAATGTGTTTAGGAGAGATAGAACAGGGAAAAAAGGTGGAGGGGTTTGTCTCTTTGTTAAGAATTCTTTTACAGCTGTCCTCAACGATGAGATGGAGAAAGATTGCGAAGATGTGGAGTCCGTTTGGGTAAATATTCATGGTGGAAATAAAAGTTGCCATTTGCTTATTGGGGTATGCTACAGACCACCTCTTATTAATGAAGCTGCAGAACTGCGATTACTACAGCAGATTGAAAAAGCTGCAAGTAAAAATGAGGTCATAATTATGGGCGACTTCAACTTTCCAGACATTGACTGGGGTATTGAGGCTACCCATTCTGGTAAAAGCAGCAGATTTCTGGCAGCACTACAGGACAATTACTTGACTCAAATGGTAACGGAACCAACTAGGGGGAATGCGTTACTGGATCTGATCATTTCTAATAGACCAGATAATGTATCAAATGTGCAGGTTCAAGAACATTTGGGAAATAGTGATCACAACATGATAACGTTTGATCTGGTGACTGATAGGCCACGGGGCAGCGGGACCACTAAAACTATGAATTTTAGAAAAGCAAAGTTCAATCAAATTAGGCAGGCACTAAGTTTGGTGAACTGGGATAATGTACTACAAGGGAAGGACACTGAAGGGAAATGGCAAGCTTTTAAACGTATTCTCAATCAATATTGTAGTATGTATATCCCATATGGAAACAAAATGTCTAGGAATAAAAAAAGGCCTCTATGGATGAATAGAAAGGTTAGGGATAAAATGAAGAGGAAAAAGAATGCCTATAAGGTCCTAAAACAGGAGGGGACTGAGGCTGCACTAAGCAATTATAAGGAGTGCAATAAAAATTGTAAAAAAGAAATTAGGCTGGCAAAGATCGAAGCTAAAAATCAAATCGCTAGGGATATCAAATCTAACCCAAAAAAGTTTTACAAGTACATCAACTCTAAAAAAAGAAAGGTTGACTGTATAGGAATCCTAAAGGATGAGGGTGGGAACTCAATGGTGGATGACCAAGGTAAGGCAGAGTTATTAAATGCTTTCTTTGCTTCTGTCTTCACAAAGGAAACAGCACTGTTGCAAATTACAGAGGCAGAAGAGTCTCAATCTAACTGTAATATTAAATACTTAACACAGGAAGAAGTAAAGGCAAGACTAAATAAATTAAAAATAGACAAGGCACCTGGCCCGGATGGCATGCATCCTCGGGTCCTAAGAGAATTAAGTTCAGTTATAGCTAAGCCCCTTTATCTTATCTTTTATGACTCTCTTGCAACTAGCAGAGTCCCAGTGGATTGGCGTACAGCCCACGTTTTCCCATTATTTAAGAAGGGCAAAAAATCTGATCCAGGAAATTATAGACCTGTAAGCTTAACATCAGTTGTATGCAAACTATTTGAGGGGTTACTAAGAGATACTATACATGACTTCATAGTAGAAAATAATCTTATGTCTCAGCATCAACATGGGTTTACTAAAGACAGGTCCTGTTTGACTAACATGCTCAGCTTTTATGAGGTAGTGAATGCTAATATGGATATTGGGAATGCTGTAGATGTGATATACTTGGACTTTGCAAAGGCCTTCGACACTGTTCCCCACAGAAGTCTGGTGCAAAAGTTGAGGATGCAAGGACTGGGGAAGAGTTTGTGTGCATGGATAGGGAACTGGCTAATGGACAGAAAACAAAGAGTTGTGGTCAATGGATCGTACTCAAAATGGGAGACTGTTATCAGTGGGGTCCCACAGGGGTCTGTACTGGGTCCAGTGCTCTTCAATTTATTTATTAATGACCTAGTAGATGCAGTAATGAGCAATGTTGCTATTTTTGCAGATGATACAAAATTGTGCAGAATCATCAACTCTCAGGAAGATAGTGTCATATTGCAACAGGATCTGGATTGGATGGCTATATGGGCACATACATGGCAGATGAAATTCAATGTTGAAAAATGTAAAGTCATGCATTTTGGTAGTACCAATGGTCTAGCACCATACAAAATAAATGGGATACAGTTGGGAACATCAAACTTGGAGAAGGACTTAGGAGTACTCATCGACAACAAGTTAAATAATCATACTCAATGCCAAGCCACTGCAGCTAAGGCGAACAAAATTTTGGGATGCATTAAAAGGGAAATAAAAACTCGAGATGCTAGCATAATATTTCCCCTGTTTAACTCTCTAGTAAGGCCACATCTGGAATATGGAATTCAGTTCTGGGCACCACATTACAAAAAAGATATTGCAGTTTTAGAGCAGGTACAGAGACGAGCTACAAAATTGATACGTGGGATGGAAGGTCTCGCTTACCAAGAAAGGTTAGATAAACTGGGTTTATTTAGTCTAGAGAAAAGATGCCTTAGAGGAGATCTAATTAACATGTATAAATACATCAGAGGGCAAAATAATAGCTTGGCGGATGAGCTTTTTGTCCCTAGGCCTTCTCAAAGGACTAGAGGACATGAGATGCGCATGGAGGAAAAACGTTTTAGCCATTTATTTAGGAAAGGGTTCTTTACAGTAAGAGTGATTAAGATGTGGAATGCATTGCCACAGGAAGTCGTTATGGCAAACTCTATACCTGCATTTAAAGGGGGCTTAGATGCTTTCCTTGCGTTGAAAGACATCCATGGCTACAATTACTAGGTTATGCCTAATGATGTTGATCCAGGGATTTTATCTGATTGCCATCTGGAGTCAGGAAGGAATTTTACCCTTTTGGGGCTAATTGGACCATGCCTTGTGGGGTTTTTTTCGCCTTCCTCTGGATCAACAGGGGTATGTGGGGGACGGGCTGGAGATGTACTTTGTACTGGTTGAACTCGATGGACGTATGTCTTTTTTCAACCAAAATAACTATGTAACTATGTAAGATTTGGGAGCGCTCATCTTTGTTTACATCATAATAAGGTACAAGTATAGAGTATGTGGCTATTATGATGAGGATTCATGGGGGGATCCATGGCTCAGGTGATCTTCCTTTCTGTTGCCTTTTTCTCTTTTTCTTCTCTTTCTCTCTCTTTTCCTTTTATTATCTTCTATTCTTTCTAATTACTCTATTTTCTGTTTCTCCTTTTACTATATACCGTAAAATACAAAAATCTAGGTCTTGATACATAAAGACAAGAAGATCAAAAGTTTTTTCAAGACCTGGAAATACTTTATTTTGAGGTCTTTTTCTAAGAAAGAGATAGATGAAGTAATGATTCCCTTCATAGACACCAAATGGTACTTGATTGAGAAGCTATTAGGCACACTGGGAAAATTAGAAGTACGGTGATATATATGCTATTTGAAATTTGATAGCCAGAGATGACTATGGGGAAGGTAAGTGGGGGAGGACAACAGGTTTTTCATTTATCAGGGCCTAGTGGTTTATATTTGTTATTTGACTTGTATAGACGCAGTGGACAATGGAAGATAACAAGGAGCTATACGATTGTACGTCTTTGTGATTGTGAAGTATGACCACTGTACCAAATTTCTATTTCTTTTATTGTAATTACCTGTTGTCAATGTTTTGGGTGAAAATTTTGAAAATATAATAAGTTTTGTTTAAAAATAAATAAATAAATCTGAGAGATGTTTGCTAGTTTCCTTTTTATTTCAGAATCACATGGGAGTTGGGTCGTTAGCCGGGGAAGATTAACCCACGACCCTCCCTTGATATTGTTGATTAATTATTAAGTGTTATGATGTTTCTGAAATCTGCAGGAAGTAACTATAGCCAGTCTATTCTGTTTTAACTAACATAGATGTTACTGGCTGCATAATGTTTGTACTTTTTGTGAGCATTTCAAAAAAATGTTAAATTAAAAAAGATATATGAAGAATCACATAAAAGCTGAGAGAAAAGAGAGGAGGCAGGAGAAAGGAGCAGCAGTTTCCAAAACATCGCCTTATCTCCAGCCTTATCTCTCTCTCTCTCTCTCTAAAAGAATTTAAACAAGAGCTGTGTTATAGCTGCTTTACTAATGTTACAAATGTATTTTTGTTTTTTTAACTTTGATTGAATTTAATGAATTATTGTAACAAAGAAATTTGTTTTTTTTTTCACAGAAAAATGACAAGCATGAATTATGTCTAAATGGGCCCAGACAGCGACACAATCGAGAAGCTCTACAGAGTACCGGCAACTGAAGGCTCTCTAGTAAAAACCAAACATTTTGGTCTTCCATTACTTTATTTAAAGCAACTCCCCCTTCCTCATGCCCACCGGTCTAAAATGTAGACTTAGCGACAGTTCACACTGGCATCAAAAATAGTCTAGCCAAGATCCTACATTTTTTAGTCATCATATGAGTCTACATACGGACATAGCATAGTTGCAGTGTTTCCTGAACAGCACAACTAATTGATTTATTTAAGTTATGCTTTCATGACAGGATAAGATTATTTTTGCAGACAAAGGAGTCTGATAAGAGGCTTCTTCACAAGGAGTCCAGAGCGACTCAAAGTACTTCATGTAACTGTGTGACTGAAGCTATCTTCCGATGGAACAAAAGTGCATATTCTGTTGGAGATGCTACACAACATTTGAGGGTGCTTGAGTCTGGGCCCATGCTTATAAGCAGTCAAAAACTCTTTATTCAGTGTAGACAGCTTAGATTTGACCACATGCAGTTTTTTTGTTCTTTATTTAGAGGGAAAGTAAATCTATAGCAGAGAGTACTGTGAACAACAGGCTTAATTGAATCACGTTCACCCACTTTTATGTGAAAAGGCAAGAGCACCCAGGCATAATATAACATAAGTGTTATCTTCCCAACCAGCATTCACTTCAAAATGGTTCTAACAACTGAGAAGGCTTTGAAAGTAATAATTGCATGTGCCCTTAGAGAAATCAGCGCTTGGTGAAAAGGATGTCCATCATAAGAAGTTTATTTTTTAAAAAAAATGACAAATGAATATGCTTGAAAATCATGATTAAGTTAAAGTGGAAGACCAGCCAAATTTCTATTCACTGAACTTAGCATGAGGACCGTCTGTCCGGTGATTACTTCTGTGTCAGAACAATGGATTGTGAATGGCAATAACAGTTCCTGATCCATTCGGGAATGAATTCCAGTGACAAATGTACAAGATTGGAATTTACCCAGCCTTCTGCCATAATAGATTTATAGGGCCATATCCTATTGCTAAACTCGCCAGCACTTAATTTAGGCGATGGGGGCATCGCCTAATCTAATGAAACTTTAGCCCCCCCCCAGGCGGAAAAGAACTTGCTTCGATGATATAATCGCCCAGCGAGTTCTTAACACGGTATCCAATTACCATTTTCATGTCTCGTCTCTGGGAAGCGATGCTTCCCGGCAGACATGAGCATTAGCTTAGACCTGCAAAAAGCAGGTCTAAACCAGCTACTGCACATTGTCACCGCAGCATCTGGTGGTCTCCTTTAATAAGGAGACCCGCAGAGCTCCCCGTCGGGTCGCTGCACACCTTAGAAGCCCCCATGTAGCTCTGCCGTTCACTCCTGTTAAGATACATACAGGAGCGCTAGTCACTCGATGCCTCTCGATGCAAATTCCATCGCAGATTTACAGTGTATCTATTACTGTAATTACTGTCCGCATAGGAGCCCGGGTAAAGCATCTTTGAATCTGAGCCGGGGCTCCCCATTGGTCCGCTGTCTGAGCCATTTTATTGGCTTTTTTTGTAGGGGCTTCTAACATGTGTGGTGACCTGACAGGGAGCTCTGGGAGTCTCCTTATTAAAGGAGACCCCCAGATGCTGCGGTGGAAGATGGCAGTGATGTTCGGCGTGTGAGTGCGCATGTATGGGGAGCGAGGCCGTGGTGCTGAAGGACAGCACCACAGCGTAAACCTCGCTCCCCATTGCCCAGTGAAAGGGAGCATCGCTCAGGCTTTCGCCTGAGTAATGCTCCATAACGATCGGCGTTCGCGCAAAGGAAATGAGTAATAGGATTTGCCGGTAATCCTCACGTGATGGCAAGGTGATAGGTAGCTCGCATCTGCAAGCTACTTATCACCTAGAATGGAATATGGCTCATAGACTTGAGGGTTCTCTGAAACGGAGATACAGACAACAGTAGCCCTTTCTTACAGTGCCTAAAATAAAAAGAATATTGATTTCCAGTTTAAAGAGAATATTCCCTTTTTTGGGGGCTAAATGTAATAATAATACAAATGGTCACTACCCCATGTTATGAGAAGAAATAAAATACTTTGATTTCCAAGAAGACACTTGTCTCTTGTGTAAAGTTCAACTATAAAAACATAATAAATGTTCCTGAAATTAATTTATTTGAAAATTGTAAAACTTAGCAGATTTCACTAGAAAATCTCTAGGTAACAACAAATAAATCCAGTGTGAGAAAATATCATACTCACCTCTACTTTAAGACTCCTTAAGGTCCCCGATGCTCCTCTTCTGTGATCTCAAGCTCTGTTCTCCTAATGGTGCTGCAGTGATTATTGATCAAGCCACCTGATGGTTCCACCACTGCCATCTTCTGTTAATTGCAATAATCGAAAGATAAGAGGGCATTGAGCTCTGTCAGCCAAAGACACTGCCCTTACTTTCCCACAACTCTTATTACCAAGGGAGGTATGATATGATGACAACTCTTGAAGAAGATTTTGGAGCCTATTCGCCATCATCACCACCACAGTGCTAGGGGAAATAGACCTTCATATTATTGAATAAGACTGAGGACCAACAGGATCCTTAGGGGAGAAGAGAGTATGATATTTTATTTCTGCAGGTAATTTTGTAATGCTTAAAGCTCTGCCTCTAATACATCTACCACTGTTCCCGTAAAACCCTAGGAGCTGTCACAGCACCACATGGAGCGTTCAAAAGAAGACAGTGAATTTAGTATTTTTCTTGCCTTTTCTTCAGCTGTTGCTGGTTGTAACTTAACAGCATCATTCACTGCAATTATTTCCTTTATTGCCTTCTTCTTATTATACAGTAGGTTAGTATCCAGATGAGCAACTGATAACAGCATTAGGTAGCTATGTGAAGACTCCAAAGATAGTAGTATTAGGTAGCCATGCATGTTCCCCACCCCAGGTTGTAGTATTATGTAGCCATGTGTGCCACCCACCCCCTCTGTAAGCAACACTAGGTAGCCATGTGTCCCCTCCTAACCCAGATAGCAGGTCTTTGTAGCTTATGTGTGCCCCACACCCCAGCAATATCAGGCAGCCATATGTGCCTCCCATCCTAGAGAGCAGTATTATGTTGCCATGTGTGCCCCCACTCTATGTAGTAGCATTAGGTAGCAATGTGTGCACTCTTCCCCAGATATTAGTATTAGGTAGCCATGTGTGCCCCCCCCCCCCCCCCACCAAAGATAGAAGGATTAGGTAGACTTGTGTGCTCTCATCCCTACCCCAAATAGTAGTACTTGGAAGCCATGTGTGTCCCTTCCACCCCAGATAGTATTACCCCCATTCCCACTTTCAGCAGCACTAGATAGCTATGCACTTCCTCTCTTCGCCCCCTTTAGATACCAGCCCAGGTGTGCTCACCCACTTCCCTGATGCAGAGTTAGCACAAAAGAGTGCAGTGGAGACACTCATCTGTACTTCTGCTGCAATTGCTCCTCCATCCTTTCCCAGCATCCTGTGACTCCACACCAACAGTCCCTTACATGTCCATTACATGTAACCATGTGATACAAAGAGTAGAAAAAGCTGGGTCTCCACCTGCATTTTGCAATATTAGCTTAATTTATTACTGGTAACATAGCCACAGAAAGCACAAAGTTTCGGCACACAGGCCTTTGTCAAATGCATTTGCAAAATCCAGGTGAAGACCCAGCTTTTTCTACTCTTTGCTTATGACTGTACACCTCTGTGGGATCCGGGTGTATGCTGGTTGACTCCCTGGTGCTACAACTGTCAGTGGTTGAAGCTCTGAGGCAATCCTTTTTCATGGCCACAACCATGTGACCTCAGTGCATGTTGACATGTGAGCAGCTGTGACCGGAGCCATGGAGATGCTGGGATGTGCACAGGGCCGGATTTAGGCCAAGGCCACCTAGGCCATGGCCTAGGCCACCACAGGAGCAAGGGCACCAAATCAGCAGGCTAAACTGGTGCAGCATTTGTAAGCTTGCAAATGCTGCCTGCAATGCAGGGAGATCAGGCGAGCACCTGACCATGGTACTCTACTGCCAGCAGCCTGTGCAGCGGCCACCTTCCTCTCTGTGCACGTTTGCGTTCTGGTGGACAGCTACGGACTTGGAGCATTGGAGCAGGGGAGTGAATGACACAGATGGCTGCTGCAGTGTGGAGGCGAGGTGGCTACCTATACTGAAAGGGCGGGGAGTGGGAAAGGGAGGGATTAAAGGATTTATCTGGCTACCTATACTGGAGGGGGAGAGGTCCTCAGGCTACCTATACTAGAGGGAGGAGGAGTAACTTGGCTACCTATACTGGAGGGGGGGGGGGGGGGTCATCAGGCTACCTATACTTAGGGGGGGGGGGGGTCATGTGGCTACCTATTCTGGAGGGGAGGGGTCATCTCGCTACCTATACTGAAGGGGGCGATTGGTGACAGTGGCCTTGGGCGGTAAAGAGAACAAATCCGGCCCTGAATCATGCTCAGAGTAAGGAGGAGGCACTTGCTGGACTAATGATTGATGCTCTTCTGCCGAATCTACATTTTGGGGCTCTGCATCGGCCACTCTAGGATCACAGGCCAGCAGCTATGCGTCTGGAACTAAGCTGCAACTGCTGACTTTGCTCAATCAATCAACCACTATTTTGTTACTATCATGAGCCAGAAAAAGCCAAGAATGAGGAAGAAATGCCAGGCAGGTGTAGTAATCTGAAAATGACAGAGATCCAAGCAGCAGACTGTGGTGTGGAAGCTCTAGAAATGTAACTATACAGGTTCGTCTGAAGCCATGGACAGACCACGGCAACTTAATTTCTTCAATGCTCCATTATTGACAGCAGTAGACAGACATGGCGGAAGAAGATGCTTGCACTGCCTTAAAGCGGAATATAACCCTGCATTTCAACTTTGCTCTAAAACATTATTTACAGTATATTATATGCAACCAGCATTTTTTTTTTTTACTAGACCAGCATTGGAAGGGTTACACAGGGCTTTAAAGTTCCTTTAGATTTCTGCAGACGCATCCGAAGCTGAAAGGAGATACATTTTGTTTACAGAAATGTATCTAAGTGTTGAATGACTCATCTCTCTGACTGAGAAGGAGCTTGGAGGACTGCCAAAGAGTGTGTAACTGTTTATCAATAGATACATAGAATGTAACAATCTGAACTTCTGCATATCTCTCCACGGAACTTGAAACGTCTGTGTTTAACCCTTCCAATGCTGGTCTAGTAAAAAAAAAAATGCTTTTTGCATATAATATGCTGTAAATAATATTTTAGAGCAAAGTTGAAATGCAGGGTTATTGTCATGATCGCTGCTGCAGCAGGTATTGCTGGAAGTAGTAGTGCTGCAGCTCAGGTAGTTCTGATCTCTTTCCATGCAAGCTGCATAGCTTTGTCTGCCTTTCCCTGCTGTCAGCTTGTGACTGATTATCATTCACCTGTGTGGGAATCTGCATGTCTGCTCCCATTGGATGACCTCAGTATAAAGATCTGCTTCCTGCAGGACTCCTTGGGTTTTCATAGCTTCAGTTTAAGCCTGTCTTGCTGTTGCTTCAGCCCCCGATCGTGTTTCTTGTTCTAAAGATACTTTGCTGGTCTTTGCATCATATATTGGTTCATTGCCAATATATATGCATACCAGCACGTTTATTATTTTCCTTGTATTCGTGTTACGTTGATACATCAGTGTCGCTGATGTATACGTACACAAACTGTTTATATCCTGTGTGCAGTTAGTCAGCTTTCCAGCACGTTTTGGTAGGTTGCGCGTACCGTGATCACCCGTGCTGAGGTAGTTACCCTGCTCCTGGTTCTGTTTGTGGATTGCGTTCATCTCTGCGAAGGGATAACGAATCCTTCTGAATCCTGTTCTGTTACCGTTTGTGGATTGCGTTCATCTCTGCAAAGAGATAACGAATCCTTCTGAATCCTGTTCTGTTACCATTTGTGGATTGCGTTCATCTCTGCGAAGAGATAGCGAATCCTTCTGAGTCCTGTTCCCTGTATTACTCCTGTCCTAGTCAGAGTTCCTGCTTATGTCATATATCAGTTCATTGCCGATATATACATATGTTAGTCAGACGTTACAAATAGTTTCATTGATAGCTGTAATTGTAATACGCTAGGAAAACATACTTATTGTATATTTGTCTGTGTTACGTTCATCTATCTTGATCCTGCTATTTCCTGACTATCCTGTCCTGTCTTTGTGAGGCACGCCATCGCTGCAACGCATTGGCTGCCTCATTCCAGTCTGTCTTGTTGTGGACACTTGCTGGCACTAAATAGCGGCTAGCCTAGCAAGCGTTCATTCTGTCTACCTGTCCTGATCTCCTCAGTTCTGGTTTATGCGCTCAGCGCTACTTTGCGCTGAGACGTTATAGCGAAAGTATTGTTTGTGGCTGTCGGATCTGCACCGGCTCTGTGCGCCACAATCTCCTATTGGAGTCAGTCCTCCCCTCCACTATACTAGGGATAGCCTGTTTCCTTGTGCTAGTGTGTGTACCTCCTCCACGTCAGCTCATGCGTTGCATGCTGACTGTGGAGAATACACCACCAAGCCTTACATTATGAAAACCCCATTACCAATCCCCATTGTGGGGGGGATTCCCAGAAAGTATGACACTGTTAATTATGGTTCCTGTTCCTTTAAGAAATTTGAAGAACTTAACTCTGAAACAGAAAATGAGTTTTTCTCTGAATGTGCCAGGTTCCTGGCCAATCCCGATCTCCAAGCGACTCCTGTTTCAACCTGGGCACTCCAGCTAGTTTATATTTTGTTTAAAGGGCAATTGTTTCAGTGGGCATTTGATGTTCTCAATCATTCCGATTTGAAAGAGAGACAGCTGGAATTTCTAGCGTTTGTGATCCATAACTGGTTGCGTATAGATCCATTGCCTTTTCCTCTAAATGAACTCCTGGCAGCAGGCCAATCAGCTTCCCCTTCAATTGTTTGCAAAAATGATCAGCAAGCAGAGAGTGTTCCTGATAATTTTCCTGCAGCTTTGAATAAATCACCAAAGGCAGCAGGGTCTAAGGCAAAACGCAAACGTTCTAAGAAACGTGTCCGATCTGCAGAGTCGTTATCCTTAGCGACTGAGACCTATAATGAGATTCTGCCATTAACAGATAATGAAATGCAATTGTCTTTCAGGGGAGTTAAATTGACTTATGAGACTACTAATGAACTTTCCTCCCTGGCTAGGGAAAATAAAGATTTTTGTTTAAAAGAATTATCTGAGTATGATTATGAGGAGATATTACAGAGTATTGAACAAATCAACTTATTTGTGAACCAAGGGAAGTTTGCATACACTACAGTTCAACACTTGCTACAGGTATTGGAGATTCTTAAGAATAAGGAATCTGCCAATCACCTGCTAATTAACCCTATACATGTGCCTGCCACAATCATATCTGCCAACTGTGATCAGCCTAAATGTTTCGCTGTTAAGTATGCATGGGATCCTCCATTCGAGAGGGGAGAGATGGAAGCCCTGGTCTGTGAATGGAAGAATGATTCAAGTTCATTTTGTCAATTTTACAGTGCAAAAAGTGAAATGGTATTGAATGCATGCATTAAGTCAGCCTATAACCTAATAGAGACTGGTGTGTGTAGGTATGACTGTGTGGCTCCTTTGATTGATGTGTGGGAACTGATTTTGGATGATTTTTATGTGACTCCGAATTCGCAAATATGGCGTTCTGACCCGCCTGCTTCAGCACCTTTCGCTGATTCAGCAGGTGATTCGGAGCTCTTTTTGTGTGAAATTGAAGTTCCTGCAATTCCACCCTGTACCATGGATAACTCAGTGTTACTTTCCAGTAAAACAGAAGCCACTGATACTTTCTTAACCTTGCCCTGCACAAATTTCTCAGCAGAGAATCCAGAGGTCCTTCTGACTTCCGAGTCCAGTCTAGCCAGTACTCATGAGTCTTTGTTCAGTGAAACAGACACCAGAAAAATCTTGCCTGCCTCTGCAAACACTTCTGCAGAAATTACCTGTGTTAATAAAGTTCAACTCCTGTCTGATCCAGCAGAGGCCAATAGATGCACTACATCAGTTTCCGAGTCCCAGCAATCCTGTCTAGAAACCTCAGAACCCCAGCATCTGAATTTTCCAATTTTACAAATGAATGGTGATTCAGATGCGCAAACATTGTGTCTTGATCTTCCTGTTTCTACACCTCGCTCTAGTTTCGTGAATAGCTCAGAGCATCTGCTATGTGAACCTGAAATCGCAGAATTATTACCTTGTTCAGAAAATGTTCCAGTAAATTTGCCCTGTATCGTGAATAGCTCAGAGCATCTGCTATGTGAACCTGAAATCGCAGAATTATTACCTTGTTCAGAAAATGCTCCAGTAAATTTGCCCTGTATCGTGAATAGTTTAGAGCATCTGCTATGTGAACCTGAAATCACAGAATTATTACCTTGTTCAGAAAATGTTCCAGTAAATTTGCCCTGTACCATGAATTGTGCAGTAGATCTCTCCAATGAAACTCAGGTCACAGAATCATTATGCTGTCCAGCAGGTGCTTCTATGGTTTTGCCCTGCAATATGGACTGTTCAGTGATCCTGTCCAGTGAAGCTGTGGTCGCAGAGTCTTATGCTTCACCCAGTACTTTGGATACTTCAAACCCTCTAGCAGAGGAGTCTGAGGCACTGCTTACCTCAGTTGGTGTTGCAGTAATATTCACTTGTCTAGCAGCTGTTTTGGAATTACAGTCTGCTCTAATAAAACTTGATGAATTTCTGCCCAGCAAAGCAGAAGCCATTGAAATATTGTCCTCGTCAGCAAGTGTGTTAGATACCTTGCCCTGTACACAGTCTGATTTAACCAATGTTGTTGAGTCCCTCTCCAGTGTTGTAACAGCCGAGGAACTCCAGCCTTGTCCTCTGAATGTTTCAGAAGTCTTGCCCTGTAACATGGATAATTCTGATTCTCTGGTCAAAATAATAGAAATCTCAGAATTTCAGTCCGGTCTGATGAGTGTTCCTGAAACCCAGCCCTGTATCCTGAAAGATTCTGGTTCTCTGGCTGCTGTGGCAGAGGTTCCAGAGTCCCCTTCCTGTCCAGGGAATTCCTCAGTTTTGCCTAGTCCAGTGGGGGCTGCTGCAATACTGACTTGTTCTGCAGCGCCTCATGAGCTCCAATCCAGTGTATTAGATGAGTCTCTGTCCAGTCCAGAGGTAGTTGTGGAGTCCCTATCTGGTTCAGTGCATACATCAGAAGATTTGTCCTGTCTTGTTAGTGCCCCTGAATCTGATTTGTTACTGACTTTGCTGGAATCAGCGACATCTAAGTCTGATCCTGCATTCTCGTGTAAAAGTCCAGTAGTTGCAAAGTCTAGTCATGATGATTTTTTTTTGGCCAGTCCTGGTTTTGGTCCTGTCTTGGCTGACCCTGAGGCTCACAGTTCCTTGACATGCCCAGAGGTTTCTCTTGTGCCAGTGTGCCCAGATGTTCTTTGTGTGCCAGAATGCCCAAGTGTGTCTAAGGTGTTAGCGTGCTCTGATGCTTCCTTAGTGGGAACATGTTCTGATGTTGCCAGTCTGCCTGCATGCCCAGAGATGGTTCTGGTCCCTGAAAGCCCTGATCTTGATGTTTGTCCTTGTGGCCCTGACTCGGGAATTGCCCTAGGTTCCATAGGGGTTCTTGATAGTTCTCCATGTGAGCCTAAGGGGCGTTCTCACCTATGGGGATCTCTTTGGAGCTTCAAGGTGTTCTGGGAGGTCTCTGAGAAAACTTGTCCTGGTGCCTTGGACTGGTTCAACAGTGGGTTTTGTGTTGGTAAAGACAGTCCCGGTGGGCATTGCAAAGGCTTTGGCGTTTTTGAACGGTTCCTGGAAGGCGGTGGGTATCGCTCAGGGAGTTTCGGAGGGCTTTCTTCTGGAAATCATGGTTCTGATGGGTGTCACACTGGGGCTTGTAGTACTGATGGGCATGGTTCTGTAGGCTCTGGTTCTGATGGGTCCAGTCTTGTGGGGACTGATTCTGGAATTCGGTCTTGCCGGGCTGTCCCGGTCATCATGAATTATCAGTCAGACTGTTTTGTTGGGAATTTCAGTTTTGAAAAGCGTCTGGAATCCGCTTTTAAGGGCGGGGGTACTGTCATGATCGCTGCTGCAGCAGGTATTGCTGGAAGTAGTAGTGCTGCAGCTCAGGTAGTTCTGATCTCTTTCCATGCAAGCTGCATAGCTTTGTCTGCCTTTCCCTGCTGTCAGCTTGTGACTGATTATCATTCACCTGTGTGGGAATCTGCATGTCTGCTCCCATTGGATGACCTCAGTATAAAGATCTGCTTCCTGCAGGACTCCTCGGGTTTTCATAGCTTCAGTTTAAGCCTGTCTTGCTGTTGCTTCAGCCCCCGATCGTGTTTCTTGTTCTAAAGATACTTTGCTGGTCTTTGCATCATATATTGGTTCATTGCCAATATATATGCATACCAGCACGTTTATTATTTTCCTTGTATTCGTGTTACGTTGATACATCAGTGTCGCTGATGTATACGTACACAAATTGTTTATATCCTATGTGCAGTTAGTCAGCTTTCCAGCACGTTTTGGTAGGTTGCGCGTACCGTGATCACCCGTGCTGAGGTAGTTACCCTGCTCCTGGTTCTGTTTGTGGATTGCGTTCATCTCTGCGAAGGGATAACGAATCCTTCTGAATCCTGTTCTGTTACCGTTTGTGGATTGCGTTCATCTCTGCGAAAGGATAACGAATCCTTCTGAATCCTGTTCTGTTACCGTTTGTGGATTGCGTTCATCTCTGCAAAGAGATAGCGAATCCTTCTGAGTCCTGTTCCCTGTATTACTCCTGTCCTAGTCAGAGTTCCTGCTTATGTCATATATCGGTTCATTGCCGATATATACATATGTTAGTCAGACGTTACAAATAGTTTTATTGATAGCTGTAATTGTAATACGCTAGGAAAACATACTTATTGTATATTTGTCTGTGTTACGTTCATCTATCTTGATCCTGCTATTTCCTGACTATCCTGTCCTGTCTTTGTGAGGCACGCCATCGCTGCAACGCATTGGCTGCCTCATTCCAGTCTGTCTTGTTGTGGACACTTGCTGGCACTAAGTAGCGGCTAGCCTAGCAAGCGTTCATTCTGTCTACCTGTCCTGATCTCCTCAGTTCTGGTTTATGCGCTCAGCGCTACTTTGCGCTGAGACGTTATAGCGAAAGTATTGTTTGTGGCTGTCGGATCTGCACCGGCTCTGTGCGCCACAATCTCCTATTGGAGTCAGTCCTCCCCTCCACTATACTAGGGATAGCCTGTTTCCTTGTGCTAGTGTGTGTACCTCCTCCACGTCAGCTCATGCGTTGCATGTTGACTGTGGAGAATACACCACCAAGCCTTACAGTTATATTCCGCTTACCCTCAGGGGCTGAATTAGCACAGATTTTTAATGTAATCAAAATAATTACTATATGACATATTTTGTATTAAGATGATACGATTAAGAAAAGTATTCTTGAAAGTTACACACAAAATAGAACAGTTATAGCTGTTGGCATGGGCATACGATTTGCAGACAATAATAAGATGTTATTAAGAAATGATTATTGGCTTGATGTATTACAGTCCCCCAGTGGCTTATCTAATAAGGAGTCTCAGGTGCACTGCAGTGCCCATTAGCTACCAGCCTGGTGAGTGATGACAGACCATATAAACTGCAGTGACTGTCTGCTGGAAGGAGACTACACATCCAACATGTCTGTCAGGAAAACTAGGAATAAGTCCCAACCATAGAAGTAAGGATTGCATAAAAATAATGAGTGGTTACTTGGAAGAAGAATGCTTTTACAAAGTATATTAGCGTATTCCACAGTAACCATAACCTAACTTGTTACTGATATGTTTACTTCAGCCAGATGTTGGTCTAAGGACAAACACACACATAACTGCAGTGGGGACAGGGATAAATCATATGCTGAAGAGATTTGTGATGTATTGTGTCTCAAAGCTGCAAGATCATTTGTAGATACCTTTAACGCTAAGATATAAACAAAAAAACATCCATTACACGACTCTACTTCCCGATTTAATGGCGTTCAAATGAAAGCTCTTAAATGTTTATTATAAAAGGTAGGTCTCAGCAGTGCAGATCTTGAATCAGCAGTCAGAAAGTCCAGGGACTGGATTCCTGAGCCATAAGTTGTTGGCCAAAAACAGCCTGGTTAAACTCCAGTGTCAAATAATCTGGAGTTGTAGTTTGGCTCAGTAGCTCCTTTGGTGGTACAGAAATAGCTATGTAAAGTTCATGGGAAGTGAGCAAAATTGTCTCACTAAAGCTTTGTTTGCAAGTCATAATACTGTTGCAACAGTTTTATCAATTTCAATGTAGTTGTTTGATCCATAGATTTGGAACTTCACTGAAGTTGTCCAGGACACTGTGTCATTAAGGGGGCCCCTCTCTCTTGGTGCTCACTTCTAGGTACCTTTAGCCTCTTGACATCAGGCGGGAGGAGGCACCCCAAAATAAAATATTTAATCCAGATTAAAATTGTGAGAGTAGCTTACCTTAAAAGCAGTAGGTCATACGACCATATAAGGTAAATATTTCTTGACTGCACTATGACATCCACCACACAATCCGACACAGCTCTTCTGAATCAACTTTATTGCAAAAAGTGTTCAGGCAAGTATATTAGCATTGATAAATGCTGTTACAGTGGTACACAGATGAATCCGCTAGCACACTTTTACATCCTGTCATTTGAGTGTTGTTCTATACTATTTGTTGACTTTTGAATGCATGGATAAAATCCAAAACTCTTCCCAACTGAAACTAGTAATTGGGGGAGATACTGTACAGTATAAAGACTCTGTGCGAAACATTGGGGTGATCCTGGATGGAAAGCTAACACTCAGACAGCAGGTATCGGCTGTTGTCAACACCTAATTTTTACATCTGAAAAATATAGGAAGAATTAAACACCTTATCCCAGTTGGAAACCTACCTGCGCTTGCATTTGTATCCTCCCGTCTAGACTACTGCAATGCCCTGTCAGTCGGATCTCCAGATAAGATTCTGGGCCGCTTACAACTACAGAATGCAGCAGCCAGATTCCTAACCAATGCTTCCCCCCCCCCCCCCCCCCCCGCATCTCCCCAGTACTACAAACTCTTGACGAATCCATTTTAAGATCTGCCTGCTTGACGAAGATTGGGAAGATGTATGGATTAAGCCCTTTGAATACTTAATCTCAACAAGAGATTAATTAATCTAATTTAAAATGATTCACCGGGCCTACTTAACCCCATACAAATTAAGTACATTTGACAGAGAGAGCTCCGGCTCATGCTGGCGCTGCGGTGCGGCCAAGGCAGACTTTAGACATATTCTCTGGGAATGTCACTTGATTGTTGATGCGTGGAATGTGTGAATGTGAATTTGTTGAATCTATAACAAAGACCCATATTACTCCTGAACCATTGACCTGTTTACTGGGTAATGTACACAGCCTCGCCCCAACTAGATCACTAGGGATGGTCACTGCATTCCGCGGAATTTTAAATTCCGCTATTCTGGCCGAAATTTGTTGATTCCGTTTCCGAAGCGACGGAACGGAATTGCTATAGCCGTTTTTCAAACAAAACGGATTTCCGCGGAATTCAAATTTTTTCCCCCCCTAACTGATTTCTGCCTAATAAGAAGTAATTCTACTCAGTAAACTCCTCCCCCCTTGCTCTCCTCCAGGGAATTGTAGAATTTCAAAAGCCAGCTTACATACCTTGGCCGGGAATTGAACCCAGGTCTAGTGCTCGGTATGTAGCTCTCTTCACCACTATACCACCACCAACACTACATGCTGAAGCCAGCCTAGCATGTACCATTATGATATATCCAAGAGAAAAATGAGCTTGCTTAGGGATTTGTAGGATTTTAAAAGCCAACTCACATATATTGGGCAGGCCCAGGATTTGAACGCAGGCCTACCGCGTGGTAAGCTGCTATCCTAACCATTATACCACCAAGTGTGGTGTGGAGTGGTGTGTTGTCTTGTGTTGTGTTGTGTTGGTGGTATAATGGTTAGGATAGCAGCCTACCATGCGGTAGGCCTGGGTTCAAATCCTAGGCCTGGCCAATATATGTGAGTTGGCTTTTAAAAGCCTACAAATCCATAAGCAAGCTTATTTTTCTCTTGGATATATCATCATGGTACATGCTAGGCTGGCTTCAGCATGTAGTGTTGGTGGTGGTATAGTGGTGAAGAGAGCTACCTACCGGGCACTAGACCTGGGTTCAATTCCCGGCCAAGACCTGGGTTTAATTCCTGGCCAAGGTATGTAAGCTGGCTTTTGAAAATCTACAATTCCCTGGAAGACGAGACCCTCCTGGAGTGGAGGGAGGAAGGGAGGAGGGAGAAAAGGACAAAGGGAACAGTGTATAGGGTCTATGAGCTACCATACAGCATAAACAATGTTCCATTTGCGAATCCGGAATTCTGCGGAATTTCATAAAAATCCGGCGGAATTTTCATAGCGATGGAATTTAGACCTGACGGAATCCGCAAATTCCGGCGGAACGGAATTGGTTCATTTCGATCCTCCCTATAGATCACAAAGATACCTAATAGGTCTGCTACTATTTTATTTTAGAAAAGCGATTGTATTACACTGGAAGCAGTCTGCCCCACCAACTTGCCTTTATTGGAAAAAGCTAGTTAATAACTCCCTCCATTTATATAAAGCTGCATACATAGCAAGGGGATGTCCATCTAAATTCAAAAAGGTATGGGGAATGTGGACCTCCAACAAAGATACTATGTAATCCTATAGGCTTAAATACTGTAGACCTTTGGGTGATTTGAATGAACTTGCTCTCAAACTCCTTACTCTGATCTTAAAGTTGCTCTTCTCCTCCTCCACACTAGTACCAACTACTCGCTCTGATTCTTCTCTATAAATACAAAATGCTGTTTGGCTCCTGGAAAATGAATAAACATGATAAGGGATCATATATCGGGTCCTCACATATCTCTCCTGTCTTCTAAACATGTGATTTTCACTGAGGTTTTATGTGCTGTGTATAATTTTTAGATGATCTACTCTTGTGGTGTTTTACTTCCCTGTCTCCTCACCTGCGTGTGTTGGAGCTCAGGGCTGTTACGTTAAGGTTTGTAACTTTTTTGTTTAAAATGAAAATTAATAAAAAGAATCTTCAAAAAAAAAGATCTGCCTGCTGACATTCAAGGCTCTAAACCAAGGGGGACCCAAGTGCACAGCGGATCAGTTGGAGCTATATACCCCTTCACGCACACTCCACTCTGCCAATCAGAGGAATCTGGTTATTCCCAGGGTCCACTTAAAAACATTTGGTGCTCGGGCCTTTTCCTATGCAGCCCCTACTCTATGGAACTCACTACCACAGTCAGTGCAAGAGGCTCCTTCTCTGGACAGCTTTTAAGAAAAGGCTAAAATCCCACCTCTTTTCCCGAGCCTTTGAGACTGCAGAACAGCACTTGGAGTCCCCAGGGAGAAAAGCGCTATACTATATTATTATTATTATTATTATTGAATGCACTCTGGACATTTAGCCTCTTGAGGTCATCTATGAATTCACTTCCCCAATCTCAAGAGTTTTTCTGAGTTAACTTCTGTCAGCTGCCCATTACTGGCCTTTTTTAAATTGATTAAAAAGATACCAATTCTGGACCCATTTGATCAATCAGATTTACTTGCATTCCATACTTTCGTATCCCCATCAGTGAATAATAAGATGATCCAGTTATTTTTCATTCATCATTATCCAGCCTTTCTTACTCCAGTCATGTGATATAATATGAACTGTGTACAGATGCCAGTCTGTATTAAATGCTCAATGAACCATGCTGACTTCTGGCACTTGGTGTGGGAATGTCTTCCAGCGAACATTTTCCGGCAGTCTGTTTTTTTCTCCTGAAATCTGTTTATATGGAACACTGTTCTAAATATAAACTAATCTTATGAAGGAAACATTATTCATGGATACAAAAGTTAGTTTGCAGATAGATGAGGCATGAGATTCCTGCAATAACTCTTTGCAAAAAATCTATTTAACCAAATTATTACGTATGAAAAAAAAAATATTTAAAGAGATTTAAAGTTTTATTCCCACAAAAATGCGGGCTAGGTATCTTTCTGAAACAAAAATTATGAGTATAGATCAAAATAAGGACGCTACCGTTAGATCAAGGTTTTTCCAAATTTTATTTACCTGGTCTGCATAACGCAGAAACATTGTAAATGAAATTTTTGTTATGCTTCCCTTTACAAATATACAATTTTATTTACTGAACATACTCTAAGCTCTATGCAAGATAACATGTTTTTGCTTTTGTCTGCATTTTTTACGCCTTTTCTAACTTTTGTGAAAGATCTTCATACTTTGCTGTGTTTATTACTTATTTGTTAAATAAAACAAGTTACAAATAGGGGATGATGCAAAAATCTTGAAGTGAGCTGTGGTATCCTAGGCGCATAGCAGATGGGTACCACAGATTACAGTCTGGTAAATTACAAAAGGGCAGTTTACATCTAGTGCAATGCAGTGTGTTGTGAGTAAACACTGCAGCTTTCAAAGCTTTCCATAGGGCTAATATATTCAGCATCATGGTAAACTAGCATGGTACCGTCCCTTAAAATCAACCCGAGGCGTCCCCCGAAAAAAGTAAATACTTGCCTAAGGAGAGGGATTCCTCTGATTCATTCAGAGGCTTCCCATGGTGTCCTCCAATCCTCTCCCACTGCCCGGGGCCCTCCTTAAAGGATACATCCGAGCTGTGTAAACATACAAAAATCCACTTACCTGGGTCTTCCTCCAGTCCCTGCCAGCCGTCCTGTGCCCTCACCGCAGCTGGAGGACACCATGGGAAGCGTGGAGCTGGTAGTCCAGGGTCCCCTCCGGCGCAAGATATCCACTGTGCCTGTGCGAATGGCTCTCAGAGTCACACTGACGTCATCCAGACAGTACTGCACAGGCGCAGTAGTTCTGCACCTGCGCAGTACCGCCTGTTTGACGTCTGTGCGACCCAGTGAGCTGAATCGTGAATTGCAAGCAGATGCTACCCAGGCGAGGTCGGCATCTGCACCGGAGGGGACCGGGAGCCACTGCTGCAAGGGGCTGGAGGAAGCCCCAGGTAAGTGGATTTTTGTTTTTTATTCTCCTTGGACCACTTCTTTAACATCGAGGTCGCTCTCCTCTTCTGGCACAAGTGCAGCTGCATCAGCACGGCTGTGCCTGTGCAGTAGCTCAGAGCTGCTTGTGTACGAACAGTTCCTGCTTACTGCGCAGGTGTGGCCATACTTGTGCAGGTGCAGTACAGCCTTGCTTGTGCCTGAAGAGAAGCGTGACCCTGTTGTTATCTGAAACAGAAAAAAAGGGCTCAAGAGCTCTTTTGGAAAAAAGGGTGCCGTCATAGCCCCCCCTTATAAAAGCTGCTAGGCATCGGTAGAGGGAGGTCTTAGGGTTAGGCATTGGTAGAAGGTGGTCTTAGGGTTAGGCATCGGTAGAGGGAGGTCTTAAGGCTAAACATCAGTAGAGGTAGGGTTCTGTGTGAGAGCAGGGTTAGGTTAAGACATAGTAAACTATCAACAAAGATTACCAATATTTCACTATAGCAATTAAGTAGTAGAATTGTGAGAAAACGTGGAAAAGCCGCCACGTGTACTGACAGCAAGGCGGCTGATTCCGCGTCCAAAGCGGCGGTCTGCACGCGGAAACGTGCATCTAGTAACATGGCAGAACGCGGAAAAGCCGCCGCATGTACTGACAGCAAGGCGGCTGGTTCCGCGTCCAGCGCGGCGGTTTGCGCACAGCAGCATGCAGCTGGTGTGGCTGAGCCTGTTAGTTCACACAGGTTTAGGAATACGCGCGCTGAAAGGCAGAACTTTTATGATGGTCAAGGGGGGATCAGCTGACCAGGCCGGTCAGCTGACCTCAGAGCTGGTAACCATTGGTTGATCACTTTAGGCTGGCGCCAGAGAGCACTGCTCTATATATGGTTACTGCTGGCCACTCTCAAATGGTCTGCCGTTGCGAACACTACGTGGAAGCACTCAGACCTTAGTCAGATCCAACAGTGTGTTTGAACCAGGAGGACCTGGGAATTCACACTGAGCCAGATTACTTGTGTTATTATTCTGTTATTCATTAGACTAGTTCCAGGGTGTAGAGACCACGGACCTCACACCCAAGACTAGGGAACTTGTGTTATCATTCTGTTATACATCAGACTAGTTCCAGGGTTTAGAGACCACGGACCTCACACTCAAGACTAGGGAACTTGTGTTATCATTCTGTTATACATCAGACTAGTTCCAGGGTGTAGAGACCACGGACCTCACACCCAAGACTAGGGAACTAGTGTTATCATTCTGTTATTCATCAGACTAGTTCCAGGGTGTAGAGACCACGGACCTCACACCCAAGACTAGGCATTGTTTGATATCTGTTATGACCTATTGCTTTCCTGACTATCCCTCCGCTCTCTGATTCGGTACCACGCATATCTGATATTCCGTTGCCAAAACCCTGCCTGCCTTGGAACTTCGAATCAGTTTTCTGTCTTTATACTTTGTCTGTCCGTGTGTTGCCGACCTGGCTTGCACGACCTCGAGAGCTATCTCGCCTCTTCAGAGATAGTCTTCAGATCTGTCAGTGACATCCACCTTCAGGTGTCACTCACTCTCTGATCCTTCCTACCTTCAGTCTGACTCCACTCCTTGGAGAGTCTCAGGCTGCTGGAAGGTTCTGTGCTCTCTGTGAGCAGTATTGCCTATACTGTCTAAGATCACCTGCTCATCAGGTGCGTTACTCAAAGTCTTACTGTTACACCAAACACTCACGAGTATACATAGGTGTCCAGAGGTTAGAACTATATCTGTATTATTGGTGATTCTGCAGATCATCCATAATCAGGTATAGATCTGCATTCTTGGTGATACTGCAGATCACCAATAATCAGATTCTCTCTGCATGCTGACACCGATCGTTACAGAACGGCAGACCAAAACCAAATGGACGCACTGTATAGTCATGTTGAAGTCCTGACCACCGCGGTAAACAATCATTCTGGGGTAGTTTTGAACCAACAGACCCAGATCAGCCAGCTATTTGGGGCTAGTCAGGAACTTCAATCAGCTATAAACTCAGTGCGATCTCCTAGCACAGACATACGTATGCCTGTACCTGAAAAGTTTTCTGGTCACAGATCTGACTTCCACAATTTTAGAAATAGAGTGTTATCATACTTTGAGTTGAGACCTAATTCCTCTGGAACCGTGGCACAGAGAATTACGTTTATTAAGAGTCTGTTGTCAGGGGATTCCCAGACTTGGGCATATAGTCTCCCGACAGGAGAGGTTAGGCCCTAACCTAAGTCGAGGAATTTTTTAAAGCCATGGCTATAATTTATGATGATCCGGACATTGCCTCCACCACTGAGTGGAAGCTCAAGAATCTGCGGCAGGGTAAGGGTCCGGTAGAAAATTATGCTGCTGAGTTCAGGATATGGGCAGTTTCAGCTAGATGGGACTCATTTGCACTTCTGGACTGTTTTTTGTCAGGATTGTCAGATGCAGTCTCTGATCTAATGTTGGGTCATCCTGAGCCGAAGTCCATTGATGAGGCCATTCCATTAGCAGTCAGGGTTGATCGTCGCCTACGTTACCAAACACAGACTCGGGATAAGAACAATGTGAGATATGTCACCATTTCACCTCCACCCGTTTTATCTCCACCAGAACCAATGCAGATTGGTCCATCAAAATTGTCCCAAGAAATTGGGAGACGCTGTCACCTGGGTGTAGTTGGAGGTAATCCCCTAGGCGCACAGTCGTTACCTCTAGATGATAAACGTTTGCTCCTCCCTTGTACTATATCTTGGAAGGAAAGACAGAGACCACTGAGGCCTTCATTGACTCTGGTTCAGCAGCCAATTTTATGGATTACGAATTTGCTAAGAAATTGGGAATTCCTATTTCCCCGTTGAAACAACAGATTCTGGTCACTGCAGTGGATGACTCCCCCCTGCATTGTAACCACCCTCTGTCTCAGACTCCAGAGTTAAGGGTCACGGTGGGGGTGTTACATAAAGAGAATTTACAGTTTCTAGTGTTGCGAATGACAACCTCCACGATCATTCTTGGTATGCCATGGTTACAACTTCACTCGCCTTAGATCAATTGGGCTACAGGTCAGCTAACGAGCTGGTCTACCCATTGTTATCATCATTGTCTAGAGAAGGTAACCTTGGGTGAAACCAAGATTCACATGGAGAGATTGCCAGATCAGTATTCAGAATTTGCGGACGTGTTTTGTCCTAAGTCAGCCGATAAACTTCCTCCACACCGTCCTTTTGATTGCCCCATTGATCTCAGGTCTGGTTGTATGCTCCCTAGAGGTCATCTCTATAATCTATCTGGGCCAGAGAAATTAGCCATGCAAGAATACATCCGAGAAAATTTAGCTAAGGATTTTATTCATCCTTCTCGGTCCCCAGCAGGGGCCGGGTTCTTTTTTGTGAAAAAGAAGGATGGAGGCCTCCGTCCATGCATTGATTATCAGGGCTTAAATAAAATTACAGTAAAGAATCGTTATCCTCTGCCCTTGATAGACGATTTGTTTACCCAGGTCACCAGTGCTAAGTTTTTCTCGAAGCTGGATTTAAGGGGTGCATACAACCTTGTGCGTATCAGGGACGGTGATGAATGGAAGACGGCCTTTAACACGCCCGATGGGCATTACGAGTACCTAGTGATGCCCTTCGGGTTGTGTAACGCCCCGGCCGTCTTCCAAGAGTTGATTAATGAGGTGTTCAGAGAGGTTTTGGGCAAATTCGTCTTGGTGTATTTAGACGACATACTAATTTTCTCGTCCAACCTCTCAGAACACAGAAAGCATGTTAAGTTTGTGTTACGAAAGTTAAGACAAAATATGCTGTATGCTAAATTGGAGAAGTGCATTTTCGAAGTGACCTCTGTCGCCTTTCTGGGGTACATCATTTCGACCTCTGGCCTCTCTATGGACCCTGGAAAAGTTTCAGGTGTCTTGGAGTGGCCCCAACCTGTAGGGCTGAAAGCTCTCCAGAGATTCCTGGGGTTCGCCAACTACTATAGGAGGTTCATAAAGGGGTACTCTACGGTGATTTCACCTCTCAAAAGTCTCACCAAGAAAGGGGCAGATACTCACCACTGGTCCCCTGAGGCCCATGCTGCTTTCTCCACCCTGAAGAAACTGTTCTGTTCTGCACCCATACTGAGACATGTTGACATCTCCTTTCCCTTTATCGTGGAGGTAGATGCCTTCAGAGGTAGGGGTAGGAGCTGTGCTGTCTTAGCGTTCCGGTTTGCAGGGAAAACTGCATCCTTGTGCCTATTTTTCCCGTAGGTTTTCACCCGCAGAGAAAAACTACGATATAGGCAATAGGGAACTTCTAGCCATCAAATTGGCCTTTGAGGAATGGCGACATTGGCTAGAAGGGGCAGAACATACCATTACGGTTTACACTGACCACAAGAATTTGGAGTACATTGAAGGCGCTAAAAGACTTAGCCCCCGACAGGCCCGGTGGTCATTATTTTTCTCAAGATTCAGATTTGTAATCACGTATACCCCTGGTAGTAAGAACATCAAGGCTGATGCTTTATCCAGATGTTTTGAGCCCGAGACAGCACAGCTTTCAGACCCAGAAACCATTGTTCCTCAAAAGATGGTTCTGGCAGCCACTGAGACCTGGAAAGACTGGACAGTCACGTTGGGTCCGTTCCAACAAGATGTACCAGAGGGGAAGCCTGAGGGGGTCATGTTTGTACCATTGCCTTTTCGCTTACAAATATTGCAGCTGTTCCTTTCCCACAAGAATGCTGGGCATCCTGGGGCCACCAGAACTCAAGATCTCATTGCTAGATGTGCTTGGTGGCCATCATTGGCAACTGACTGCAAGGAGTATGTGAGGGAATGTGAAGTGTGTGCTAGGAGCAAACCCTCCCATCAGGCACCTGTTGGAACATTGCAGCCTCTGCCAGTCCCGAGTGAACCATGGACCCATTTGTCCATGGATTTTGTGGGCGAACTCCCCAGGTCTGAGGGCATGACGGTCATTTGGGTGGTAGTCGATCGATTCAGTAAGATGGCCCATTTTGTCCCTCTGAAAGGACTCCCCTCGGCCCAGGAATTGGCCGATCTCTTCATCCAGCATATTTTCCGGCTGCATGGCATTCCGGAAAATATAGTGTCAGATCGGGGAGTCCAATTTGTTTCCAAGTTTTGGAGGGCATTCTGCCATCAGTTAGACATGGAGCTTTCTTTCTCATCAGGCTACCACCCACAGACCAATGGCCAGACCGAAAGAACAAATCAGTCTCTGGAAGAATTTCTGAGGTGTTATGTTGCAGATGCACAAACCGACTGGGTCAAACAATCTGAAGAGTTCCTCCTCAGGATTTTCCCCATTTCAGGTGGTGACGGGAAGGTTACCTAAGTTAACCCCATTGCCAGTGGCTTCTACTCCATTTCCAGCACTGGAGAACTGGCAGAAGTCTTTGAAACAGATTTGGGGAATGGTTGAAAGAAATCTGGGGAGGGCTTTTCAGAACCAGAAGAAACAG
Organism: Hyperolius riggenbachi; assembly: GCF_040937935.1. NCBI lineage: Eukaryota > Metazoa > Chordata > Amphibia > Anura > Hyperoliidae > Hyperolius > Hyperolius riggenbachi. The sequence goes on along the minus strand of NC_090646.1, from coordinate 409,967,888 downwards.
GCTGACAAGAGACGTTCCATAGAATGGGAATTTCTTCCAGGAGACTTGGTCTGGGTGTCCACGCGACATTTGGCTCTAAAGCAACTGTCACCCAAGTTAGGTCCTAAATTTGTGGGTCCTTTTCCAGTAACCAGGAAAATCAATAATGTCACTTATGCCATTGATCTCCCTACCAGCATGCGAGGTGTGAGATCATTTCATGTGTCCTTGCTTAAGCCAGCAGTGCACGTGGATTCCTCCCCCCCCCACCCCACCCCCCGTGTTGATTGATGACCAACCTGAGTATGAAATTGAGAAGATTCTGGGCTCATGGCTTGTGCAGAACTCCGTGCAGTATTTGGTTCACTGGAAGGGGTATGGCATTGAGGAAAGAACTTGGGTGCCAGACTGTCGTATGCACGCAGAGGAGTTGAAAGAGGAATTCCATAACTTGCATCCTGGGAAGCCGGGTAGGAGATGTCCGGAGTCCACTCCTCGGGGGGGGGGGGGGGGGGGGGAGTACGGTGAGAAATGCGGAAAAGCCGCCGCGTGTACTGACAGCAAGGCGGCTGATTCCGCGTCCAACGCGGCGGTCTGCACGTGGAAGCGTGCATCTAGTGACATGGCAGAACGCGGAAAAGCCGCAGCATGTACTGACAGCAAGGCGGCTGGTTCCGCGTCCAACGCGGCGGTTTGCGCACAGCAGCATGCAGCTGGTGTGGCTGAGCCTGTTAGTTCACACAGCTTTAGGAATACGCGCGTGCGCTGAAAGGCAGAACTTTTATGATGGTCAAGGGGGGATCAGCTGACCAGGCCGGTCAGCTGACCTCAGAGCTGGTAACCATTGGTTGATCACTTTAGGCTGGCGCCAGAGAGCACTGCTCTATATTTGGTTACTGCTGGCCACTCTCAAATGGTCTGCCATTGCGAACACTACGTGGAAGCACTCAGACCTTAGTCAGATCCAACAGTGTGTTTGAACCAGGAGGACCTGGGAATTCACACTGAGCCAGATTACTTGTGTTATTATTCTGTTATTCATTAGACTAGTTCCAGGGTGTAGAGACCACAGACCTCACACCCAAGACTAGGGAACTTGTGTTATCATTCTGTTATACATCAGACTAGTTCCAGGGTGTAGAGACCACGGACCTCACACTCAAGACTAGGGAACTTGTGTTATCATTCTGTTATACATCAAACTAGTTCCAGGGTGTAGAGACCATGGACCTCACACCCAAGACTAGGCATTGTTTGATATCTGTTAGGACCTATTGCTTTCCTGACTATCCCTCCGCTCTCTGATTCGGTACCACGCATATCTGATATTCCATTGCCAAACCCTGCCTGCCTTGGATACCGAATCAGTTCTCTGTCTTTGTACTTTGTCTGTCCGTGTGTTGCCGACCTGGCTTGCTAGACCTCAAGAGCTATCTCGCCTCTTAAGAGATAGTCTCCAGATCTGTCAGTGACATCCACCTTCAGGTGTCGCTCACTCTCTGATCCTTCCTACCTTCAGTCTGACTCCACCCCTTGGAGAGTCTCAGGCTGCTGGAAGGTTCTGTGCTCTCTGTGAGCAGTATTGCCTATACTGTCTAAGATCACCTGCTCATCAGGTGTGTTACTCAAAGTCTTACTGTTACACCAAACACTCACGAGTATACATAGGTGTCCAGAGGTTAGAACTATATCTGTATTATTGGTGATTCTGCAGATCATCCATAATCAGGTATAGATCTGCATTCAGATTCTCTCTGCTTGCTGACACCGATTGTTACAAGAATATTGGTAATTTTATCAATATTCTACTAACGGAAACCCCTGCACCCTTCTTTCAGGTGCCTTTTTTACATGAATGTGATGTCTGCAACAAGGGACCAGAGTATGGCATGAAATCCTTCTATGGGATCCAGATGCTTTGCTCTTCTTAGACAAGTATGTCTTTTTGTACCCAAGGTTTGCCTTGGGTACACGTTAAAGTGTTCTGCAGGCACCAGCAAAGGGACATGGCTCCAAAATGGAGAGGCAACATACTTCTTTCTTCTTTATTTTAAAGGCACTGCTAATTTTACTTTAATGTATGTATGTCCATGGGTTCCAAACTGTCAAGGAAATGACTTAAATACATCAAAAGTGGATGAATACAAAATGAATACAAGCTGGCTCTGCAGTTCTAGGAATCTAGGAATGTTAATTTAGGACGTAACACTCTCTAAATTATTTATTTGCCCGCAGGCTTAATTAAATAATTAAAATATCAACACTGCTTTATTAACATGTAGTCATACTATTTCAGACTACTAACATATTGAAGTACTGTATGGAACAATACATTATCAATTAATAATGTCCATTATAGAGAAACACATTTTAAAAAAAAGTTCTGTGATTCTATTTCAGACTGTTTACATAAATGAGTTTCAAACGGGAACAAGTTTAATAATCAGAAATGAGACAGTTTATACAGAAGCCTGAATCAGCTGACTGCAAGTTTAACCACTTTGCATCTAGAACTTGCTTCCCCTTTATGGACCAATTATGGACCAAAGAAGTTTTGTGACACCTAAATTAAATATATATTGTTTTTTCAAGACAAATGTGAGAAACGAGGCAGCTGCTGCGAACAGCACCGCCGCCGCAGCTGCCTCCATGCGGCCATTCGTACCCTCGGCGTCCAGGACGGCGAGGACGGAACGTTTTGCCGGGCAGGAGGTCGCCGTAGCGCACGGGCGCGCGCACAGACGGGACCTTTATGCGGGGAGGAAGCCCGTCAGCTGACCTGTCGGTCGGCTGACGTAAGAGGAGTCCCACGGCACCCAGGATTGGCTGATTTAGAGGGACGTGCCAGTGGGGTCTCCTCTGCTTCATAAGCCTCTGGGCTTCATTATAGGATTGTCTGTTGTCGTGAATACTTGCGTGTTAGCGCTCAAGCCTTAGGCTAGTTCCCTGGTGTTGATGCTAAGGATTTCACACCTAGTCTAGGATATTGCTGTCTTGCTATTTGTTTATTGTAGACTAGTTCCCGGGTGTTGATGCCAAACAGTTCACACCCAGACTAGGATATTGTTTACTGTATTGATCTCCTGTGTATGACTCTTAGCTACTACCTCTGACTCTGATCCTGCCTTCTGATCCTGTACTTTCGCCTATCTGCCTACCTGTTGCTGAACCTCTGCCTGATTACCGTGTACTCTCTTGTCTCACGATTCTGTACCAATACGTACCTTCCTGTTGCTGAACCTCTGCCTGATTACCGTTTACTCTCTTGTCTCACGCTTCTGTACCGATACGTACCTCTCTGTTACCGACCCTTGCCTGACTGACCATTCTACTCGCCAGTGGGCCCTCGCCACTGGTGAGGTGTTTACTGCACCAGCTCCGCTGGTTAAGCAACTCTGCTAGGCTATAGTTCAGCCTTAATTACCTGCTCACTAGGTATCTGTCATTTTAGTATTACTGTATCTCGTAGGCTGCAGTCCAGTCTGACTCACCCGCCCCTCGGGTGTTCATTTGCCTGCAGTATATTCTGAATCACCCGCTCCTCGGGAGATTCAGCCTTTTCAGTATTGTTTCTCCAGCTTGCTGGGGCCTGTACGCTAGTGCCGCTTCGTGTACTGGTAGTACCTCACCAGCCCCTCTGGTGAGGTTTCTTCAAACTATTATAGTTACGGTTGCACCCAAACACTTACACTTTATTAGGTGTCCAGAGGTTAGCCATACTTGTATTATTGGTGATTCTGCAGATCACTAATAATCAGGTATGCATCTGTATTGTTGGTGATACTGCAGATCATCAATAATCAGATACTCTCTGTGTGCTGACACCAACCGTTACAGAACAACAGACCAGTAAAGTATTATGGAGGCACTCTGTCAAGGGATCGACGTGTTAACTGCCACCGTTAATGAACTCATTAAAACGGTGAACGCTCAACAGACTCAGATTCACCAACTAGCTGAGTCAGTTAACCGTTTATTGGACCCTAATACCCGAGTGTCTCCCCCTTCTGTGATCGAGCCGAGAGTACCCCCACCTGAAAAATTCTCGGGGCATCGCTCGGATCTTAGTAATTTTAAGCATAGATGCTTGTCTTATTTTGAATTACGACCCGTTTCTTCAGGTACTGAAGCTCAACGGGTCACATTCATTAAGACTTTATTGTCTGGAGACTCCCAGTCTTGGGCCCAGTCTACAGTCTCCCTACGAGGCATGAGGCCTTAGTCTCAGTAGAGGAGTTCTTTAAAGCCATGGCCGTAATTTATGACGACCCAGATTTGGCAGTGACGTCTGAGAGGAAGTTAAAAACCCTCAGACAGGGTCAGAGTTCTGTTGAGGTTTATGCTGCCGAGTTCAGGAGATGGGCAGTATCAGCCAGGTGGGGGCAGTACGCACTCTTGGACTGTTTCTTGTCCGGATTGTCTGACGGTGTGTCTGATCTTATGTTGGGTCATCCAGAACCCAAAACTCTGGATGAGGCAATTTTTTTGGCCATCAAGATTGATAGACGAGTTCGTTATCAAAAACAAACTCGGGCTAAGCCCCCAAGAAAGTTTTCCTCCTGCACTTTCTCAGCTCCTACGCCTTCCTCTCCACCAGCTGACGAGCCAATGCAAATTGGGCAGGTCAAGCTCTCAGAGGTAGAGAAAAATCGAAAACGAGCCGAGAAGTTATGCTTATACTGTGCCAATAAAGGGCATATGCTTTCTGCTTGTCCTAAGAAGGTGGAAAACTCTATCGCCTAGGAGTAGCTGGAGGTACTACCCTAGGCGATCTTGATATACCTCTAAGTAATAAACGTGTATTGCTTCCTTGTACAATCACCTGGGAGGGTCAGGTTCACACTACTGAAGCTTTTTTAGATTCTGGATCTGCTGTTAATGTTATGTCGGCAAGCTTCGCCAATCAATTTGCTTTTTCGTTGCTTCCACTGGGGGAGCAGATTAAAATTACTGCGGTGGACGATTCTCCACTGCCTGTCACCATCACTCAGACCCCTGAATTTGTATGCCAGATTGGAGCCCTACATAGAGAACTAATGCAGTTTCTGGTATTGGAGATGTCCACATCCACGGTCATCTTAGGCATGCCATGGTTAAAAAAGCATTCCCCAGATACTGACTGGCGTACCAGACAGTTGATAAGCTGGTCTCCCTTCTGTCATGACCACTGTTTGAAGCAGGTTCCCATTGCGGTGAATGAAGCCCAAGTTCTTGCTAGTGAACAGGATCCAGAACCCTCTGGGGCACAGGTTGACTTGGATTGGGCCTCAGAGCTGAGTCCTTTTCAACAAGAAGTTCCTGAGGGTAAACCAGAGGCGGTTATTTTTGTTCCCCTCCACTTGAGATTCAAGGTTTTGGAGGCATTCCATGCCCATAAAAATGCTGGTCACCCGGGGGTGGCTTGCACCCTAGAATTATTAAATCGGAGTGTCTGGTGGTCCTCTGTCACTTCTGATTGCAAGGAGTTCGTGGGAAGCTGTGCTGTTTGTGCCAGGAGCAAGGCTTCTAGGCGAGCGCCTGCCGGCACCTTACAGCCACTTCCAGTGCCCGAGGAACCTTGGACCCATGTGTCCATGGACTTTGTGGGCGAACTGCCTCTCTCTGAGGGTAAAACGGTCATTTGGGTGGTAGTCGACAGGTTCAGTAAGATGGCACACTTCATCCCCTTGAACGGACTCCCCTCTGCACAAGAACTGGCAGAGCTGTTTATTCCCCACATTTTCAGACTGCACAGAATTCCCCAGGATGTGGTGTCAAAAAGGGGAGTCCAGTTCACTTCTCGATTCTAGAAAGCTTTCTGTCAGCAATTGGGGATGAAGTTATCGTTTTCCTCTGGCTACCACCCACAGACCAACAGCCAAACTGAGAGAGTAAATCAGGCTCTCGAGCAATTCCTCAGGTGTTATGTGGCCAAAGCCCAGACTGATTGGGTCAAGTTCTTGCCGTATGCCGAGTTCGCCCACAACAACTTAAAGTCTGCTTCATCAGGGTTTTCCCCGTTCCAGTTTGTTACGAGGAGATCACCAGAGGTTAGGTGTCCAGAGGTTAGCCATACTTGTATTATTGGTGATTCTGCAGATCACTAATAATCAGGTATGCATCTGTATTGTTGGTGATACTGCAGATCATCAATAATCAGATACTCTCTGTGTGCTGACACCATTCGTTACAACAAACTAGACTTTCATTGTATGGATTTTTCCCCTCAAAAAGTTCTGTTTTCTATGCATTTTAATGGGAAAAAAAGAGGAAAAAAGTAGAAAAAACACATTATTTCTCAGTTTTACCAAATCCAATTTAGAAATAAAAAGCGCTACAGTAGATAAAAACACAAATTTTGTTTGGCTAGTTTTACCGTTTATCACAAACCTTAGATTATGTTCCATCCTGCCACAATTTATGGTGAGGATAAATGCTACAGTGTGTATTTTTCAATATGAACTGAGAAAATAAAAGCATTTTTTATGGTAAAAATCAATCTCTTTGGCTCAGGGAACATATGTTCCCTTTTGCCAATTAGTGTTGCATCAGATTAGTGCTGCATTAGTGCTGCATCGGAGGTGTGCACAGGAGCAAGCCCAATCATGTTCAGCTGTGCTTCACAACACACATACATACGTCCTCGTGACTTTGATGAAGTCACAGAGGACGTAGATATACTGTAGTGGTGGATAAGGTGGTGAAGTATACTGCTAAGTAAGTTGAATAGGCTATAGGTGGGCTATAAATCAGCAGCTCTGAATGTTTGCCTGGCTTTTCAACTATATTTACATCTTCAAACTGCTGGCCTGAAACAGTGCATTATGGTTGTTGCTTCTCTCATGTAAAGGTGAAAACTACAAATACATTCTGTTTTAAAGGAGTATCAGCCAAATAATGCTGCGGGGACCCCGGGTCGGCGGCTGAGAGCAGAGCTGCGGCATGGGATGTGTCGGCTGCAAGGGGCTGGAGGATGCCCGGGGTAAATAGAGCAGGGGGCAGCATTACTTGGCTGATAACTCCTTTAAGAAGGTTACATTACACTGGATTTGCTGCATTGTGAATACTTACATTGAAAAACATTGTCACAGTTACATAGTTATTTAGGTTAAAAAAAGACATATGCCCATTGAGTTCAACAAGAAAATAAGGAACAACACTAGCCTGCACCCTTTCATATCCCTGTTGATCCAGAGGAAAGTGAAACATGCTTAGACCAGGGTCACACTTGACCCTGGCCTCAGAAGGCATTGTCCAATTAGCCGTAACAAAAATTCCTTCCTTATCTGTGACTAATCACACATTGTAATTTGATATCCCAGCTGTGTAAACACACAGCTGTGTAAACACAGGATGTTAACAATATGTCTGCTTCAATGAAAGCAGGAAGTTGAGACACTGCAGATTTATTGCAGGATTTGTATCAGCTGTAACAACAAAGAAATGTTTTTCTTTAAAGGTTATTATGCTGTTTATTTTCTTTTGAGTTCAGGTCCACTTTAAGTGCTGCTGAATATGTTAGTTATTTGTACAAAATCACACACGCAAAGCTGACATGACAGTGATATGTTTTGTGCATAACTGTTTTATACTATATTTTTTCTCTTTGTCATTTTTTTTCAATACACTGTTGCATCCAGAAGCTCTTGGCTTGCAAACACACTAACCTTGAATATGTAAATGAAAATAAGCACCCATTAGTCATCTAAACTTGATTCAATTGTTTATGGAGCCTGACAGGTTTTATGTGTACCTTTTTTTAATGGTTCTCAGAAATAAAGGAACAGTAGTAGCAAGTCTTTCATTACATAATGTACTACAATTGTGTGCTCTGCAATGTTGTTTAATGTTCAGAAAAAACAATGGGTTCACCTTTATAACTTATTGTTCTGCGCCTAAAGGTAAATACTAGCTTGAGCAGTTTAATTGATAGGTTTTATAGAGAGCTGACCTAGGAAATAGGTTGTAATTACAGGGCTGACAGGGACACGGTCTCCAAGACAACCACATAAATAGCCCAGTCATCTCTCAATCATAGTAATCTGCGCCTCAACACGGGCAACAAATCAGCGCAACTCAACAAAGCCTACAAATAAAGTGCTTATTATTTCTCAGTTGGAATTTCACATGAAAAATCCAAAAATCTAAAAATGTTTGTCATCTGTAAATAGACTACATACATAATATTCAGTTTACAAACCATTTTTTTTGTTATGAAGCGTACTTAGATTTGTACCAAGTAGGTACAAATAGAATCCATTTTACTATGGATCTTACTGAGTGCTAAAATCACTTGTATAAAAATCACTTGCATTGATATAGAATGTTCAATATATTGTTCAAAGTGGACCGGAACTCAGAACTTCCTAACTGCTCTAAAAGATAAGCAACAGCATAATAACATTTACAGAAAATAATTTCTTTGTTACAGCTGATACAAAATGTTTATGATTTTTGCAATAGAGGTCCGTTAAAGTGGAATATAACCCTGCATTTCATCTTTGCTCTAAAACAGTATTTAAAGCATATTATATGCAACCAGCATTTTTTTTTTTACTAGACCAGCATTCGAAGGGTTAAACACAGAGCTTGAAAGTTGAGTGCAGTGAATTGCAGACGCATCCGAACTTTAGATAATGTTATCTGTGTTTACTTAAATGTGTCAAGTGAGGAAGGTGACACATTCTCTGACTGTGCAGGAGCCGCTGGAGACAGAGAGACACTGAAAGCATGTCTACCTGCAAAACAGCAACGAATAAAACCAGTTATTAATAAAATGCAAAGTCAGCCCACAAAGCAAAAAACTGTACTTTTGGGAACCTATAATTTCTAAATGAATAATAATACTTATGCACAAATGCAAATATGATAACCGTATGGCATATACAAAGTAGGTAAACATGTTTTTATTGAATATTATGTCAGGGTTTTAAACCGCTTTAAGTAAATCTTTTGACTCTTGACTGCTGTACATTACCATCTACTATACACAAGGTTTTATTTGAGGCTTCTCCTTGTTCACAGCTTCTGTTCTGTGCTTCTAGAGCACTCCTTTACTCCAAGTCAGAGCAAAAGTGATTATTTCTGTTAGAAGGTGTCATGCTATAGAAATAGGACATGAAACTGCTGTGACTCATGCTTCTGTTTTATTTATTTATTTTTAAATTCCCGTTGTGCTGGCACCTTTTATATAAAAATCATTTACAGTATGCCACTCACTATCCCTCCAAGGAGCTCACAATCTAATATCCCTATGGACAAATTATAGGGTGAAGCCAGTAGTAAACGTGTTCGTTTTGGGAAGGGTATGGAGCAGCAAACACAGGGTAATATTAGAATTCCATACAGAGAGTGGGCCAGATTTATCAAAGCGATTACAATAGTTTTTCTTCTTATTTCCTACTTATTTTATCACAATTGTAATCCGGATGAGTTCTGAGAGTACATTCTCACTAGTTTTGCATGAATTTCTAGAAATATTGTAGTGGTAGAACAGTGCAAAATCTAGTGCTAATCTGTTGTAATGATAAGAAGTGTTTGATAGCACTTCTAAAGCTGCCACACTGAGGGATGAGCTGTCAGCTTGTGCTGTATGTGTTGTTTTGTTCCCCACATAAATGAATTAAAGTTATAGCAGCTATACTGTGAGATTTTTTTTTGATTACTGGTATTATAATTTTTATGAAAACATCATTCAGTCCATCTTACCCAAAGAAGAGCTCTGACTGCTGCTGTTTTCCCATTATAATACTATTGTGAGTCATCTTTTTTCTGTGTTAAAGCTGCCACCAGAGGGAGTATAGACACTTTGTAGGCCGTGCAGCCGCACAGGGGCCCCATGCCCTTTAGGGCCCTTGCAGCTGCACCACAGTTAGGGCCCATTTCCATTTGCAAATGGGAGCCGAAGGGCGTCTGTGCGGCTACGCATTACTTCCACTCTCATCCGCTTCACATCCGCATCCCCCGAATGGAGGAGATGGGGCGGATGCGGGCAGAATACGGGGCGTGCGAGAATCTGCAGCTTGCTGCAGATCTCTGATTGCTCCACCCCGCTCTGGATAAGCAGCAAGCAATGGAAACTGTTCCATTGCTGTGCTTTTGTTTCAGTTCAGTCGCACTGCAATGTGGCTATGCACGGCATTGCACAGCGTGTAGTGGAAACGGGCCCTTAGGGCATGATTATTTCTCTGTGTATTTCTCTCTGAAACCCATGAGGAACATATTGTACTGTCCACATTTGGATTTCAGTGAATTTTATGTAAAACTAGCCGACCCGCGGCGTAGTATACGCCGCATAAGAGGGTCGAGGGCAGGAAGGGGGTATTGGGCACAGCGACGGGGAGGGGGGGTTGGACCCACCTACCTCATTTGGGTCTCCCATGTGCGCTCCCCCTCCAGCTTAAGCTCAGCAGGAACCCCCCCCCCCTCACCTGGGTCCCCCATGTGCGCTCTCCCTACTGCTTAAGCACAGTAGCAGCCACCACTATTAGTAAGAGGCAGCGGGCGGGGATGACTCACCTCTTCCGTGTTCCATCGTGCGTTCCACTGTCGTCACTTCCTGCAATGCCGCACACTGTATTGGTGTAAATTGCCTTTTTAAAACAGAAAGAAATCTGCAATAATTCAGCTAAAAGTTACCCTCAATGCACTGCTACTACATATGCAAATTACCCCTTTTCCTTCTTGGTTAGCTAAGCAAGCATCCAGAGACACTGGTGTATAGAAACCATATAGCTTTAAATTTTACACAGCCATACCAAACCCACATGTGACAGCCTGTTTCAGACTTGTGGTCCTCATCTGTACATGGCAAGGATTGATACAGCTGTATGAGATGGGGCTTGGACCAGTACAACAGAGTAACCAAGCAGCTCAGGGTGACCCAAACTACTAAGAATGTATAGGTGGATAAAAGAGACCAAAAAGCACTCCTACTAAAAAAAGCAAAGCTTGGTGTAATTTACCTTCTTAAAACAAAAGAAAATCTGCAATAATCAAGCTATAAGTAAACATTTGTGATTATCCACAATGCACCGCTACTAAACATGCAAATTATTCCTTTTCACCCTTGGTAAGTCAAGCAAGCCTATAGCTTTAACCACTTGAGGACCTAGGGCTTTCTACCCCTTAAAGGGATACTGTAGGGGGGTCGGGGTAAAATGAGCTGAACTTACCCGGGGCTTCTAATGGTGCCCCGCAGACATCCTGCTCACCGATCACCGCTGCTCACCGCTCACCGATGCTCCGGCCCCGCCTCCGGTTCACTTCTGGAATTTCTGACTTTAAAGTCAGAAAACCACTGCGCCTGCGTTGCCGTGTCCTCGATCCCGCTGATGTCATCAAGAGCGCACAGCGCAGGCCCAGTATGGCCTGTGTCTGCGCAGTACACTCCTGGTGACATCAGCGGGAGCGAGGACACGGCAACGCAGGCGCAGTGGTTTTCTGACTTTAAAGTCAGAAATTCCAGAAGCAAACCGGAGGCGGGGCCGGAGCATTGGGTAGTGGCTGCGCCAACACAGGATGTCTGCGGGGGACCATTAGAAGCCCCGGGTAAGTTCAGCTCATTTTCCCCCGACCCCCCTACAGTATCCCTTTAAGGACCGGCCACTTTTTTTCCATTCAGACCACTGCAGCTTTCACGGTTTATTGCCCGCTCATACAACCTACCACCTAAATGATTTTGGCTCCTTTTCTTGTCACTAATAAAGCTTTCTTTTGGTGCTATTTGATTGCTCCTGCGATTTTTACTTTTTATTATATTCATCAAAAAAGACATGAATTTTGGCAAAAAAATGATTTTTTTTAACTTTCTGTGCTGACATTTTTCAAATAAAGTAAAATTTCTGTATACATGCAGCGCGAAAAATGTGGACAAACATGTTTTTGATTAAAAAAAACCCATTCAGTGTATATTTATTGGTTTGGGTAAAAGTTATAGCGTTTACAAACTATGGTGCAAAAAGTGAATTTTCCCATTTTCAAGCATCTATGACTTTTCTGACCCCCTGTCATGTTTCATGAGGGGCTAGAATTCCAGGATAGTATAAATACCCCCCAAATGACCCCATTTTGGAAAGAAGACATCCCAAAGTATTCACTGAGAGGCATAGTGAGTTCATAGAAGATATTATTTTTTTGTCACAAGTAAGAGGAAAATGACACTTTGTGAAAAAAAAAAAAAAAAAAAAAGTTTCCATTTCTTCTAACTTGCGACAAAAAAAATGAAATCTGCCACGGACTCACCATGCCCCTCTCTGAATACCTTGAAGGGTCTACTTTCCAAAATGGGGTCATTTGTGGGGTGTGTTTACTGTCCTAACATTTTGGGGGTGCTAAATTGTAAGCACCCCTGTAAAGCCTAAAGGTGCTCTTTGGACTTTGGACTCCTTAGCGCAGTTAGGCTGCAAAAAAGTGCCACACATGTGGTATTGCCATACTCAGGAGAAGTAGTATAATGTGTTTTGGGGTGTATTTTTACACATACCCATGCTGGGTGGGAGAAATATCTCTGTAAATTACAATTTGTTAATTTTTTTTACACACAATTGTCCATTTACAGAGATCTTTCTCCCACTCAGCATGGGTATGTGTAAAAATACACCCCAAAACACATTATACTACTTCTCCTGAGTACGGCGATACCACATGTGTGGCACTTTTTTGCACCCTAACTGCGCTAAAGGGCCCAAAGTCCAATGAGTACCTTTAGGATTTCACAGGTCATTTTGCGGAATTTAGTTTCAAGACTACTCCTCACGGTTTAGGGCCCCTAAAATGCCAGGGCAGTATAGGAACCCCACTAATAACCCCATTTTAGAAAGAAGACACCCCAAGGTATTCCGTTAGGAGTATGGTGAGTTTATAGAAGTTTTTATTTTTTTGTCACAAGTTAGCGGAAATTGATTTTAATTGTTTTTTTTTTCACAAAGTGTCATTTTCCGCTAACTTGTGACAAAAAATAAAATCTTCTATGAACTCACCATACTCCTAACGGAATACGTTTGGGTGTCTTCTTTCTAGAATGGGGTCATTTGTGGGGTTCCTATACTGCCCTGGCATTTTAGGGGCCCTAAACCGTGAGGAGTAGTCTTGAAACAAAAATGACCTGTGAAATCCTAAAGGTACTCATTGGACTTTGGGCCCCTTAGCGCAGTTAGGCTGCAAAAAAGTGCCAATCATGTGGTATCACCGTACTCGGGAGATGTAGTATAATGTGTTTTGGGGTGTATTTTTACACATACCCATGCTGGGTGGGAGAAATACCTCTGTAAATGACAATTGTTTGATTTTTTTTACACACAATTGTCCATTTACAGAGAGATTTCTCCCACCCAGCATGGGTATGTGTAAAAATACACCCCAAAACACATTATACTACTTCTCCTGAGTACGGCGATACCACATGTGTGACACTTTTTTGCAGCCTAGGTGGCCCAACGTCCTAATCACAGGTCATTTTGAGGCATTTGTTTTCTAGACTACTCCTCACGGTTTAGGGCCCCTAAAATGTCAGGGCAGTATAGGAACCCCACAAGTGACCCCATTTTAGAAAGAAGACACCCCAAGGTATTCCGTTAGGTGTATGGCGAGTTCATAGAAGATTTTATTTTTTGTCACAAGTTAGTGAAAAATGACACTTTGTGAAAAAAAACCAAAAATCAATTTCCGCTAACTTTTGACAAAAAATAAAATCTTCTATGAACTCTTCATACACCTAACAGAATACATTGGGGTGTCTTTTTTCTAAAATGGGGTCCGTTTATGGGGTTCCTATACCGCCCTGGCATTTTACGGGCCCAAAACCGTGAGTAGTCTGGAAACCAAATGTCTCAAAATGACTGTTCAGGGGTATAAGCATCTGCAAATTTTGATGACAGGTGGTATATGAGGGGGCGAATTTTGTGGAACCGGTCATATGCAGGGTGGCCTTTTAGATGACAGGTTGTATTGGGCCTGATCTGATGGATAGGAGTGCTAGGGGGGTGACAGGAGGTGATTGATGGGTGTCTCAGGGGGTGGTTAGAGGGGAAAATAGATGCAATCAATGCACTGGGGAGGTGATCGGAAGGGGGTCTGAGGGGGATCCGAGGGTTTGGCCGAGTGATCAGGAGCCCACACGGGGCAAATTAGGGCCTGATCTGATGGGTAGGTGTGCTAGGGGGTGACAGGAGGTGATTGATGGGTGTCTCAAGGTGTGATTAGAGGGGGGAATAGATGCAAGCAATGCACTGGCGAGGTGATCAGGGCTGGGGCCTGAGGGCATTCTGAGGGTGTGGGCGGGTGATTGAGTGCCCTAGGGGCAGATAGGGGTCTAATCTGATAGGTAGCAGTGACAGGGGGTGATTGATGGGTAATTAGTGGGTGTTTAGGGTAGAGAACAGATATAAACACTGCCCTTGGGAGGTGATCTGACGTCGGATCTGCGGGCGAACTATTGGTGTGGGTAGGTGATCAGATTGCCCGCAAGGGGCAGGTTAGGGGCTGATTGATGAGTGGCATTGACAGGGGGTGATTGATGGGTGGCAGTGACAGGGGGTGATTGATGGGTGATTGACAGGTGATTGACAGGTGATCAGTGGGTTATTACAGGGAAGAACAGATGTAACTAATGCACTGGCGAATTGATAAGGGGGGGTCTGAGGGCAATCTGAGCGTGTAGGCGGGTGATTGGGTGCCCGCAAGGGGCAGATTAGGGTCTGATCTGATGGGTAACAGTGACAGGTGGTGATAGGGGGTGATTGATGGGTAATTAGTGGGTGTTTAGAGGAGAGAATAGATGTAAACACTGCGTTTGGGTGGTGATCTGATGTCGGATCTGCGGGCGATCTATTGGTGTGGGTGGGTGATCAGATTGCCCACAAGAGGCATGTTAGGGGCTGATTGATGGGTGGCAGTGCCAGGGGGTGATTGATGGGTGGCAGTGACAGGGGGTGATTGATGGGTGATTGACAGGTGATTGACAGGTGATCAGTGGGTTATTACAGGGAAGAACAGATGTAAATATTGCACTGGCGAATTGATAAGGGGGGGTCTGAGGGCAATCTGAGCGTGTAGGCGGGTGATTGGGTGCCCGCAAGGGGCAGTTTAGGGTCTGATCTGATGGGTAACAGTGACAGGTGGTGATAGGGGGTGATTGATGGGTGATTGATGGGTAATTAGTGGGTGTTTAGAGGAGAGAATAGATGTAAACACTGCGTTTGGGTGGTGATCTGATGTCGGATCTGCGGGCGATCTATTGGTGTGGGTGGGTGATTAGATTGCCCGCAAGGGGCAGGTTAGGGGCTGATTGATGGGTGGCAGTGACAGGGGGTGATTGATGGGTGATTGACAGGTGATTGACAGGTGATCAGGGGGGATAGATGCATACAGTACACAGGGTGGGGGGTTCTGGGGGGGGTCTGGGGAGAATCTGAGGGGTGGGGGGTGATCAGGAGGGGGCAGTGGGCAGGGGGGGAGATAAAAAAAAATAGCGTTGACAGATAGTGACAGGGAGTGATTGATGGGTGATTAGGGGGGTGATTGGGTGAAAACAGGGGTCTGGGGGGTGGGCAGGGGGGGTCTGAGGGGTGCTGTGGGCGATCTGGGGCAGGGGGGGGAGAAATCAGTGTGCTTGGGTGCAGACTAGGGTGGCTGCAGCCTGCCCTGGTGGTCCCTCGGACACTGGGACCACCAGGGCAGGAGGCAGCCTGTATAATACACTTTGTAAACATTACAAAGTGTATTATACACTTTGTATGCGGCGATCGCGGGGTTAACATCCCGCCGGCGCTTCCGTATAGCCGGCGGGATGTTGCGGCGGGTGAGCGGTGACAGGCGCCGGCGGAGGATCACGTCACGGATGACGCGATCGCTCCGCCCATGCCCTTAGAAGGACCTCCGCCTCTGTGGGTGAGCCAGTCCTTCAGGGCTCCACTTCCCGGCCGCCTCTGTGCGTTAGGCGGTCAGGAAGTGGTTAAGTTTTACACAGTCATATCAAACCCACATGTGACAGCCTATTTCAGACGTTTGATCCTCATTAGTACATAGCAGGGATTGATACGGCTGTATGAGATAGGGCTTGGACCAGTACAACAGAGTAACCAAGCAGCTCAGGGTGACCCAAACTACTAAGAATGTATAGGGGGATAAAAGGGACCAAAAAGACCTCCTACTAAAAAAACAAAGCTTGGTGTAATTTGCCTTCCTAAAACAGAAAGAAATATGCAATAATTCAGCTATAAGTGAACATTTGTGGTTACCCACAATGCACTGCTACTAAATATGCAAATTATCCCTCTTTGCCCTTGGTTTGATATGACACTACTTATTCTTCTTGCTTTTCACCCTTAGCAATCCAAGCAAGCATCCAGAGCCGCTGGTGTATAGCAACCATATAGCTTTAAATTTTCCACAGTCATATCAAACCCACATGTAGACAGCCTGTTTCAGACTTTTGGTCCTCATCTATACATGGCAGGAATTGATACGGCTGTATGAGATAGGGCTTGGACCAGTACAACAGAGTAACCAAGCAGCTCAGGGTGACCCAAACTACTAAGAATGTATAGGAGGATAAAAGAGACCAAAAATCCCTCCTACTAAAAAAAGCAAAGCTTGGTGTAATGTTCCTTCTTAAAACAGAAGCAAATCTGCAATAATTCAGCTATAAGGGAACATTTGTGGTTACTCACAATGCACTGCTACTAAATATGCAAATTATCTCTCTTTGCCCTTGGTTTGATATGACACTACTTCTTCTTCTTGCTTGGACCGACCCTGGGGGCAGGGCGCTACTTCTTCTTCTTGCTTGATGGTTGAGGCACTTACTCTATTATATATATAGATATAAAGAGAAAACTCTTTCAGGCATTTTCCATGTTTACTGCTTCTAATTGAAGCCAATCCTGATGTCATTTACTCACTTAGGCCCGGTTCACATCTGCGTTTTTTGCAGAGCTGGCCGTAAAGATCCGGCCATCAGGATCAGGTAAAAATGTTCAGTTTTTACAGCCAGTGTGCTGTAAACTGTCAGTTTTCTATTTGTTCCTATGTAGCTGCAAAACCTTCCGTTTCTGTTCCGCTGAGCAAAACGGTCCAGAAAATTGGGTCCTGCTGCATTTTTTTGTCTGTTCAGTGGTACGGACAACTGAACTGTACGGCCGGCCGGCAAAAGCTAATGTGAACCAAGCCTTAAGGTGCGTACACACGCACTACAAAAGGAAACGACGGGTCCGCCGGACCCTCCCGCTGGGCGGTCTTTAGCCGACAGTGTGAGCGTGTGAACGCGCTGTTGGCGGACTGATACGGCTTTTTCTTTACGATCCGCTCAGTGGATGGTTCAGAAACAGCCTTATCAGTCCGCCAGCAGTTTGAAGACAACTATAATAAACAGAGCAGTGGGTATGTGGAATTTGAATTTATGGCTGACAATCCCGCTGTAATGACCATCTGTGCATGGTTTATTGCAAGCTTTCAAAACTTTAAGTTTCTTATTCAGGCATACAGAACTGGATTAGAACCATACAAAAGTGAATGTAGCATACAGAGACTTATATATGATTGTATAGGCTCAATCTGACATGATATCACAAAATTTTACCACCTTTAAAATGTAAAAGACTTCCTAAGTGTTCAGATCTATTGAATCCTGGCAGCATTTGTCAATACAGATAAACACAAACAATAATCAACTTAGCTCTCAGTCAGAAAGCAGCAATGTTCACGTTTGTACGGTTCTGATCCATTCTGTATAATGCCTGAAAAAGAGACTTAAAGCGGACCCAAACCAAACATTTTTTTTAATTCAAAATATTTAGTTGCACCACTCTGACACATACAAAGATAAATAAACACTCCTTCAAGCCTATGAGCGCTTCAGTGCATGCTTTTCACCATTCTCTTTTCATAACTAGGGTTATACAGGTGGCAGCCATTAGCAATTCCTCCTTTGCTGGACACCACCTACTCCACCAGTTTGCCGGATTCTTTCCCGGCAATATGAAAGGAATGGAGAGGTTTCTCCAATAAATGTAAAATATTTTATATTTGTCATCATGCAGCTGAAAAAAGGCTGCTATTTATTATTATAATTTAGAAAATTGATTTTATTTCTGAAATCTTGTATGTGTAATTTGGGTCCACTTTAACGCTTCGAAAGCTTGCAATAAACCATGTACACTTAGGCCTCAATTCACTAAGCTTTATCAAACACTTTATCAAACGTTTGATAATTTACCTCATGGGTAAAATCTAATTTTGAATTCACTAAGGTGTTATATATTTATTGAACGTTTTATTGATAAAACATTCGATAAATATATAACACCTTAGTGAATTCAAAATTAGATTTTACCCATGAGGTAAATTATCAAACATTTGATAAAGTGTTTGATAAAGCTTAGTGAATTGAGGCCTTAGTCATTAAAGGTATTACTCAAATTAAATGTATAAACAGGAGAGAAAAGGAGAGAGTGCACGCCTATGCCTCAATGCCCATCACATTTACTGAACAGCGGTGCAACACCCAGACAGAAAATATCACAGACATCATGTCCATATATCCATATTTGACCTTCCATCCGCACCTACCTTATCTACCTTCTTGTCTGCTAAAGGTGGCCACTAACTGTCTAATTTCTAGCGAAAAATCGTTCGAGCGATCAGAAATTCTGATTGGACGAAAAATCGTTCACTACACCATCAACTAACCAATCTTTGCTTCCTATCTATCACGACCACCAAGAAAATTCAAATTTTCATTCGACGAAAAATCATTCAGGCGACATTTTTTTCACTCGTTCATAATCGATTGTGTCCACCAATGGAGATTATTTACAACCAATCCGATCAGAATTTCTGATCGCTCGAATGCTTTTTCGCTAGAAATTGGACCATTAGTGGCCAGCTTAAGTATACAAGTTTTTGTCTTTTTGCAACTGAATATTTTTTAAAGAAGAGTTAAATTAAAGGTTTATTAAGTTTTAAAGCTTTAATATGGTGAGTTGCTCCTGGACTTTCTTTCTCTTTTTTTGAATATTACTCAAATTAAAAATTTGTTGATTTGATGTTCTGCATTTCTGCTCCATGACTAACACCAGACCATACTTCACTTGCATATATGAACACTGCAGGTAAACCAACTCAACAAGTGTGGTGGTCACCAGTATTCTGCTTCCAGCCTCTACCCTCGGATTCTACAGTTGTCTCTGTGGGGCAATTCCAGAGTCCACAACCTGGTACAGTAGCCACCAGCTGCTAAGTTGTGTGATGTTCCATAGGGGAAAAGACTCATTAGCACTGCTCTGAGAAGACCAATGACTACTAGTGGGTGTTGGAGAGAGGCGCTAGTAGAATATTTGTAAAATTACAGATTTTAACATTATCCATCATGTTGGCAGAAAACTATCCTAATATGCAAATTGCCACTGAACAGGGAAGTGAAAGCCATGTTAGCAAATGAAAGCTACTAGCCACCAATTAAAAATCTTGCAACTAATTCATTTAGATGGCTTTCAGCTAAATCAACGGCAGCTGGTAGTTTTCATTTCCCTGTACAAATCCCTCTGAAAATCAATAACACGTATTGTAAATAATGAAATGAACCAACAGCGTAGGTGAGTAGACCAAATACATTTCTCTCATCCCAAATGCAAAATGCTACCAAAGTACCACAACAATTATTAATTACATCTTTTAAACACAATCTGGTTATATTTTAATTGAAAGCGTTAGGGGAAAACACAAAAGCAATTGGATTTGTACTGAGCCAGAACTGTTGGCAGATCACTAATCTAGCAGTAATTACAACCTCTGTCAGAGCTGTGATATTGTCCAAAATGTGCGCACACCAATCAGCCTATGCCAAAACTATGGTACATCAAGTACATAATGCAGAAGTTTGTTCAGCAGAGTCTTAGCAGAGTTCTCCCAGCAGAGTCTTAAAGAGGCACCATAGTGCCATAGTAGAATGTAGTAAATTATTCAGAATACTTGCTTTTACGTTCATTAGCCTAGTTTCAGATTCAGTGTCAGAAACACTTTCTATATCTGTATGTTGCTGTATATTAGTATATAGCCCTGCCCTATCAGTGATATTACAGCCTAGGCCAGGAATTCTCAACCGGGATTCCACGGAACCCTAGGTTCCATTTTCATGACACTTAGGTGTGACAAAATAATCCCACTCCCCTGTAATTGCATGAGCATGACAAAATAGTCCCACTTCTCTATATTGTGTATCCCTCCCCCGTATTGGAGGGGTATCATTGCAGCTGCATCTCCTGAAGCCAGCAGCTTAGTTCCGGCTCGGCTGGGGAGTTTGAGCAAGAAGGACTACAGTGTGACTGGCAGGCCCGGATTTACCTCACTGGAGCCTATAGGCACACATGTCATGGCACCTTAGACTTTGCTCTCCGTGAATCCACAAACCCCACCAAACCACACCGCAAGTGTGCTGGCTGTCCTCCCTTAATTCCCTTGCCATCATAGATAGATAGATAGATAGATAGATAGATAGATAGATAGATAGATAGATGCTCCTTAGTATTGGCTAGCCAGAGGTACCCTCAGTATTAAGTAGCTAGAGGTGCCACCCACTGAAGGGAGTGGAATACAAAGAGCAGGGTGAGTAAACTCTCATTTATACCCTCAACAGGACTCTGTATAGGGAAGGAGGGAGGGAGGCATTAGGGGAGGGGAGGGAGCCGCCTTTCCATCACCAGGCGCCTGTAGGCACGTGCCTACCGTGCCTTATGGAAAATCTGGCCCTGGTGACTGGTTAATTAGGCAAGTGTAGTCTGTTTTTTTTTTATCACTGCCAGAAAGCAATGTTAGGCCCCTGTTCATATCACGGAATGCAGGCGCGTTCCGTTCAGAACACAACGCACAGGAACACACGTCATATGCGTCTCTGTGCGTTGCGTGGCTGATCCCATTCACTGAAAGTGAATGGGACAGCCACGCGTTTTTACAAAAAATGCGTGCAGCATGCGTTCCCGGACCGCACAGGTCCAGGACGCATGCAGTGTGAATATCAGACATTGCACTCTATGCAATGTCTGATGTCGTGCGTGTCGGCCACCTGCACGCGTTTCCAAAACGCGACTGGAAACGCGTGCAGTGTGAACGGGGCCTTAATGGAAGCACTTTTTTAAACAGGGGGACAACGGACAGAAATGCGTATGGGAGCACTTTTTTATAGGGCATGGGGGTATTGGTCAGAGGCTATTAGCACTGCACACCAATGCTTATGGGGGCACTTATTTTGCAGGTGGGCAGGGGCAACGGAGGCTATGTAGTTTGTGTCAATAATGCTTATTGGGGCTATAGTTTAAAGGGGGCCACGGAGGCGGCATTAACTAAAAAGGAGACCGAACTTATAAAGATGCAATTTTATAGGGAACACAGACTGCACTTGTTAAATAGGGGATCATGGAGGCTGCACAAATAAAGAAGCACACTAGTTCTCATAAAGGGGATGCATAAAGGCAGAGATGGATTCAGCTGTAATAGGCCCTAGGCAAGGTAGCAGATTTGGGGCCCCCTTTTTGGTAAGCTGAAGTCAGAGAAGGTGGCTGGCTGGTGTGACCCTTGACACCCACTAGGCCCTAGGCACCTGCCTAGGTTGCCTGGTGGATGACCCTGCTTTGCATAAGGGTACACTTGTATTAATGAGAACACATTTTAAATGGAATAATCATAGCATTCTGAGAGACCAGGTATTATTTCTACTGGCTTCAGGACACAGAGTAATCAGACTGTCAGCAGTAAAGATGTTGTCACCTGTGATAAATTTCAGAATGTAAATCAGGGAGAGGACAGGGTGCGGAAAGAATTTACAATGGGCAAACACTAATTAAACAATTTATAAATGAATATTGTAAAAAAAAAAAGAAACAATTGTATTTATTACATTATTTTCACTGCAGTTCCTTCACTATTATCACTGACTTTACATTTCTCTGTTTGTAATACCTTTTTTAGCTCAGAACATCTATAAAAGCTTGCATGGGAGGTTTGACTGCTGGAAATATTAACAGTAAGAAGTGGGACTCCCGAGGCAAATAAATAAATAACTCTTTACTTACCTGGGGCTTTTTCCAACCCCCACAAGTCCTTTGGGTCCCTCGCCGAAGTTCCACCGCAGTGCAATTCGGACAGCAAGCCATAGGAGGAAAAGGCAGCGTTATACAACACAACTCATCTGCGGGGAAACACTGCAGATTCGGGCTGGATTCGGCCCTAATGGGAACGGGCCCTTAAAACCAGCTTGATTATATATAAAAAATGCAAGATAGTTCACTTATCATTCTACATAACCTGAGGCCATCATCATAGACAGCCTTAGTAAGAAGTGAATGGCTGCTGTCTCCTTCTTGGCCACTCATAGGAAGTTGGAATATTTAGTCCAGCAGAAGGTTTGGGGCATTTCTGCTAAGGATTCAGGGCACAGGCCATAAATGTGTAGTACTAATGACACAATTGGTAAGTACTAACTGTTGCACAATGGTAGCCCCCTCATGGTCTGCCCTTTTTAAGAGGATCTGACCCAGCTCTCTAGCCATCACAATTGAGCCCCTGTCAAAGTTCAGATTGTCACAACTTTTCTGCTTCCAAAATATGGGTGCCAAAGGGGACGTGAAGCTTGAGCGCCCCAAAGGTGCCCATGTTAAGATTGGCAATTAAAGGAAATGTGGGTGCACATGTACAGAGGAGAAGGCAACACGCATGGGGGTGGGAGGTTGGTTAAGGTTAGGCATTGGTGGGACTGGATAGAGGTAGACATGGGTGGAAAGGAAGGCTCAAGAGAGAATAGGGTTTGGTTTAGGGCAGTGTTTCTCAAACCTGTCCTTGTGACTCCCCAACGGGGCATGTTTTGCAGGCAACCTCTTCTATGCACAGGTGGGGTAATTAGTGTCTGTTACATGGAATCCACCTAGCTGAGATACTAATTACCCCACCTGTGCATAGATGAGGTTTACTACAAAACATGCACCGTTGGCGAGTAGGGATGGTCGGAAATGCCAATTTCCGATTCCACGGTAATTCCGCATTCCGCCATTGCCAAATACCGATTCCGCTTTCCGCTACCAATTTCCGCATTGCAATGCGGAATTTCCGCAGGAAATCGCGGAAATTCCGCCCAACTTTAACATCAATTTTCTCAAAAACTATAAGGTCTTTTTGAAAACTTTTTTTTGCATCTTGTTCAGAAGATTCTGTTTAATAAACCCTGAAAATTTGGTGTTTCTAGGATGTACGAGGGCTTTGCTATTAACCATTAAAGTCGGCGGACTTTTCCTGTGATGTAAATGCAGAAAATAGGCAGAAGCAGATTTTCTGTATTTTACATTACAGTAAAAATCCGCCGACTTTAGCGGTTAATAGCAAAGCCTCCTTAAGTCCTAGAAACACCAAATTTTCAGGGATTATTAAACTGAATCTTATGAACAAGATGCAAAAAAAAGACCTTATAGTTTTTGAGAAAATCAATGTAAAATTCGGGCGGAATTTCCGCGATTTCCGGCGGAAATACGCCTAACGCACTTGCATTACCGATTTCCGCATTCCAATGCGGAAATGCAATTTCCGATCGGAATTTCGGAAATTGCATTTCCGTGGAATCCGAATGAGCATCCCTATTGGCGAGTCACAAGGACAGGTTTGAGAAACACGGGTTTAGGGATAGTAAAATATTAGTTATTATAACTGCATCATATTACTGTGTGATTTACCACTGCCCAATAGTAGAATACTGGTAATTTTACCAATATTCAACTAGCCATTTTTGCAGCCTATATTTCCATGGCACCCACATTTTGCATTTCCGCACCCTTCACAGGTACCACTGTAATGAGATAATCTGCCTAATATAAGACACCCCTTCACAGGTACCATTGTAATGAGACCATCCATGCTATTCAACTCATCTGTAAGTGGTTTTAATTTTGTGGCTGATCAGTACAGTGCAAGCTGTTTTGTTCCAAAGGTCTTCCTTTATCCCAACCACGTGCATTATTCTTTTTTAAAAAATGTGCTTTTTGTATGTGTCGCTCGTTTTCTTAATGTGTTGCAAAGTGGTGATTGCAGCTTTCAGTGACTTTACATCCCGTTAATTACATCTCCAGCCTGAAGATGTTCTATAGACATGCATTTATTAATTAGTAGTTTCCAAAGATTACCGTGCAAAGAGATTTTATCGCTGCAAGATTCTAACAACCTTTACTTAAATTCCAAGGATACTCATTCATTACACTTTATATCCAAACAATTAATTCTGGGTTCAAGGCACTAAAAGCCAAGCGGCCATCCCCCTAAGCAAATCTTTACACAGTGCCTAATATAATTTAAAGATGTCTTAAGAAAAAAAAACAAGTATTTTTGGTTCAAGGCACAAAAATAAAGTGTGCAGGGATTTTTAAGTGATGATGTTCTGTTTTTAATCACACAGATAATAAAACACAAATCCATGTCTAGATTTTAACTGCCCCATAAATAAGCAATGTGCTTACTTTTGCAGCTCCATTCCTTCCTCTGAAAACTGCAGGGTGACATTGATAGCAGTAAAACTGTCACTTCAGTGAATAACCAAGGGTTCTTCTAGACATCCAAGGGCAGTTGGTTTTCAGGCACAGTCTGACCACTCCCAGCACAGAGTCAGCAGACTGCCTTATGCATGTATAAGCCTGATTCATAAGGCAACCCTTATGCAGTAATTAGATGGAAAAGAAGAACGAAAATGGATGGGTCAGAGTAGAGAGAAGTGTGGCAGACATCTAGTAGCAGGTTATCCAGGAGGCTCAATAACTACTATAACAGGTTTTCTAAAACCATACCTCCCAACTTTTTGAGATGAGAAAAAGGGACACTTAAGCCACGCCCATGTCACACCCCTGGCCATGCCCCACCACGCCCCCTAGTCACGCATACCATAAAGATTTCATAAGAAAATTATGTTGTTTTATAATTCAAACCACACTGGTCCTTTCTATTCTGGTACATTTGCCTTCATAGTAACATTTAAAAATTAGTATAATATCAATTTAAAGGATGGGAATAAAGTTTAGAGTCAATCCAACACATTTTTACTATAAAAATATATATATTTACATAGAAAGAGGGACAAAGTCCAGAAAAAGGGACAAATGAGGGGGAGAGAGGGACAGAGGGACAGAGCTCCCAAAAAGGAACTGTCCCTCCGAAAAAGGGACAGCTGGGAGCTATGCTAAAACTGAATCAATGTGCATCACCAGTCACTAATGAGAGGTAATGGCCACTTGTAATAGAGTATTTAAAGGGAGCTGAGGATTGATTTTATAAAGTTTATAAAACAAATCTCCTCCTAAGGTATAAGGGAGGATCATAAATAGTGTGGGCCATCAAGGGCAGGGGTGCAGCTAAGGTTTCGGTGGCCCCAAGTAGCCCATGACTTTAGCCCCCTACTCCCCGACGTTAGCAGCAAGTGAAGCGTACAAGTGTGCGTGGCCATGATGTGATGTGGGTGGAGTCAAATACTAGCAAAATACAGGTAGTCCCCGGGTAACATACGAGATAGCATACAGGTGGTGCCCTCAGTTTAGGTAGCGAGCTATAGGTGCTGCAGTATAGGTAGCCAGGTACATATGGTGGCCTCAGTATAGGTAGCGAGCCATAGGTGCTGTAGTATAGGTAGCCAGGTACATGTGGTGCCCTCAGTATAGGTAGTGAGCTATAGGTGCTGCAGTATAGGTAGCCAAGTACAGGTGGTGCCCCAATATAGGTAGCGAGCTATAGGTGCTGCAGACAGTATAGGTAGTGAGCTAAAGGGATAGCAGTAGGTAGCCAGGTACAGATGGGGCCTTCAGTATAGGTAGTGAGCTATAGGGGCATCAGTATATAGGTAGCCAGGTACAGATAGGGCCTTCAGTATAGGTAGAGAGCTATAGGGGCAGCAGTATATAGGTAGCCAGGTACAGATGGGGCCTTCAGTATAGGTAGTGAGCTATAGGAGCATCAGTATATAGGTAGCCAGGTACAGATGGGGCCTTCAGTATAGGTAGAGAGCTATAGGGGCAGCAGTAGGTAGCCAGGTACAGACGGGGCCTTCAGTATAGGTAGTGAGCTATAGGGGCAGCAGTTTAGGTAGCCAGTTAGTGGAGCCCAGGCTGCAGGCAGCAGTGACTTACCTCGTTCCTGCAACGCGGACTCCTCTTGCTGCGCTCTTCTCCTCTCGCCACCCGGGCTCTCCAACTTGCCTCATCCATGTTACTTCCGGCGGCACCTCTGATGTCAATAGAGGCACCGTCGGGTAACCATAGGAACAGAATGCTGGCTGTGGCGACAGGAGGAGAGCGCTGCGCTGCGAGGAGTCGCTGCAGGAGCGAGGTTCTGTAAGTTTGATGGGGGACCACCCGGGGCCACACAGAGCAAGTCGGCGGCAGCTAGCAGCAGAGTGAAGCCCCCCGCCACAGTGAGGCCCAAAGTGGGGGCTTGCCTCGCTTGTACGCTGGCGGCGCCCCTGATCGAGGGGGGGGGGGGATGATGAAAAGCACTACTTACCTTCAAATGGGCTTCTCTATCCAGAGCCAAAACTGCAGCGGTTTCGAGCATCCACCATGGTCACACATTATTATTATTATTTATTGTATTTATAAAGTGTCAACATATTATGCAGCGCTGCACAATAGATAAAAGGGGTAACATACAAGGTAGAACATACAGGAAACTCACAACAAAACAAGATCATGCAAATGATTTGATAACAATACAATGTCATAGGTCAAAATAGAAATTGTTCTAGTCCACAAAAGGGGTGATTGTCAGTAAGATTGCATAATCAAGCTGGAAACACTAAGGCAGAGGGCCCTGCCAGAGGCTTACAATCTAAAGGGTGGGGGTGGAGACAATAGGTGCATCTGATATTATTGTGCTGGTGTAGGGGGGTATGCAAACATGAAAGGGTGAGTCTTGAGAGCTTGTGTGAAGGTATTAAAGGTGGGGGCGAGTCTGGTGGCTGGAGGGAGCGAGTTCCAGAGAGCAGCTTATTGCGGGTGGACCTGGCATTCCAGAGGCAACAGGAAACAGGGAGTGAATGCCTAGGGGTAGGATGGATAGGAATAAGGTTATGCTGAGGGGGTGTGTGGGTAGAGTGGGGGGGCCAGGGAGGGAAGGGAGGTGCATGGGGGTTGACGGCCAAAAGGGAGTCTAAGGACAGAAGGGGAGAGGGTGCGGGGAAACAGAAGGGGGACAAGGTGTAGAAGGAGGTGGAGGTAGAGCATGTGGTGATGGGGGAGAGCGAGATGGGGAGGGAGATAGCTGGGAAATGGTGGAGGGGTCAGGGAGTGAATAGGAGGGAAGGGGTACATTTTGCACTGAAGGGATAAAGTAGGATGGGGTGTGGAGAGTGGAAGCATAGACGGGGACAGCAGTTAGACCAAGATGAGATAAATGTCACCAATGATGTGGCTGAAGGGGGTTCAGCAAAGTTGCATCAATAATCAATCTGGTAAGGAGCAGTCCACAGGAGATCAGCAGTGAAGTTGGCAGAACATCAATGATGGCAAAAAATCCAGCTGTGTGTGATTGGTAGATGGGGTGTCTGGTTGGTAATGACGTAACTTGTCTGGAAGTCGGCAATGGATCAGTTGGTGGGGAGTTCAGCAGTGGAGCAGGCAGCGAAGATCAGCAGTGGTGTGGTTGGTGAGGCACGGTGAAACCATTAGTAGTTTGGTAAGCGGATGTGCAGTGCTTAAATTTAGCTGACTGTATGTTTAGCTGGTGTATGTTCAATATAGAATTGAAGGTACTTCTATGCAGGGTGTAGAAAATCAGCAGATGAACAACAGCCCAGAGTTTTGTGCTAGTTCACTTCTGTTCCCTTCTGGCTCAATTCTGGGATAATTCTGTTTGTCTAAAGTACCCTTTACATTTATACCCTTAAATGTATACACTGCTGACCAAGGTCATGCTGACCATATGATCTGCTAATATATCCCTGACTAGATTGATGCTAACAAGCAGACTGATTACAGCTGTGAATATACTAGACCAGGGGTCAGGAAACTTTTTGGCCGAGAGAGCCATAAACGCCACATATTTTAAAATTTAATTCCATGAGAGCCATACAATAAGTTTCAAAGTGGGAAAGAAGGGCTCACGTCCCTGTTGCCATGGCTATGTGTATACAGTTGATCCTCCGGGCAGTGGAAGTGTCAGACACGTCTTCAGCTTCTCTTGGGTTTCAGCAACATCAGCAATCTCCCCGAGAGCCAGCCAGGAGACATACCAACTAACAGCTTATGCAATTAGCTAGCTGACTTGGGGGTTGATTCACTTTGTAGGACGAGATCCCCGCACTTTGGCCCAATAGCCTGCCTGTCAAGTGAAAGGCAGCCTATTGGGCCAATCAAAGTGTGAGGATCTTGTCCTACAAAGTCACTGGACCTGACAGGGTCTACAGTGGGACAAATGGAGAAGTTGTTCATTTTGGAGTAGCGCAAGTAAGTTAGTAGTGCATGCTACAGCACTACTATGAAAATGTTACTTGCGCTGCCACACTAAGCTGCGCTGCTTGAGCAGTATAACTTAGTGAATCAACCCCTACTGATTTGTCTGTGAGCCAGATGTAGCCATCAAAAGAGCCACATCTGGCTCCCGAGCCATAGGTTCCCTACACCTGTACTAGACACTACACCAGGGGTAGGGAACCTTTTTGGCCGAGTGAGCCATAAACACAACATATTTTAAAATGAAATTCTGTGAGAGCCATACAATATTTCCCCACAAATGCAATCTCATTGGCAGATTTCTCCACAAATGCAATCTCATTGGCAGATTTCCCCACAAATGCAATCTCATTGGCAGATTTCCCCACAAATGCAATCTCATTGGCAGAAGATTTCCCCACAAATGCAATCTCAACGGCAGAAGATTTCCTCACAAATGCAATCTCATTGGCAGATTTCCCAACAAATGCAATCTCATTGGCAGATTTCCCCACAAATGCAATCTCATTGGCAGATTTCCCCACAAATGCAATCTCATTGGTAGATTTCCCCACAAATGCAATCTCATTGGCAGATTTCCCCACAAATGCAATCTCAACAGCAGAAGATTTCCTCACAAATGCAATCTCATTGGCAGAAGATTTCCCCACAAATGCAATCTCAACGGCAGAAGATTTCCTCACAAATGCAATCTCATTGGCAGATTTCCCCACAAATGCAATCTCAACGGCAGAAGATTTCCCCACAAATGCAATCTCATTGGCAGATTTCTCATCAAATGCAATCTCATTGGCAGATTTCCCCACAAATGCAATCTCATTGGCAGATTTCCCCACAAATGCAATCTCAACAGCAGAAGATTTCCTCACAAATGCAATCTCATTGGCAGAAGATTTCCCCACAAATGCAATCTCAACGGCAGAAGATTTCCCCACAAATGCAATCTCATCGGCAGATTTCCCCACAAATGCAATCTCATTGGCAGATTTCCCCACAAATGCAATCTCATTGGCAGATTTCCCCACAAATGCAATCTCATTGGCAGATTTCCCCACAAATGCAATCTCATTGGCAGATTTCCCCACAAATGCAATCTCAACGGCAGATTTCCCCACAAATGCAATCTCATTGGCAGAATATTTCCCCATAAATGCAATCTCATTGGCAGATTTCCCCACAAATGCAACCTCATTGGCAGATTTCCCCACAAATGGAATCTCAATGGCAGATTTCCCCACAAATGCAATCTCAACGGCAGATTTCCCCACAAATGCAATCTCATTGGCAGATTTCCCCACAAATGCAATCTCATTGGCAGATTTCCCCACAAATGCAATCTCAACGGCAGATTTCCCCACAAATGAACTGACCAGACGAGTGGACTGGAGTGCCCCTCCTGGACCTGGAGTGACCTCCTGAAGTGACCACGACGGCGGCAGTCTGGCAGGCTCTCACTCGCTGCTGCTGCTGCTGGCACTAGTGCGCTCTGGAGGCAGTAGTCGTGGCTGGCTGCGTAGCTATGAGTGCGGCTGCCTCTGGGTCGCACGTCGTCGGGTCGGCTCCTCCCCCCGCCAAGCTGCCTCTGTTCCCGTTGGCTGCGTGTCACACGTAACGTGTGACTTCACTATTTTACAGGCAGCGCCAGCATCAGCGCATCCATCGGGGAGAAAAGGCGGAATTCTGGCACGGGAGGCGGTGCCGATGAAGGAGGCACACGTAAATTTAAAGACCCGGCATGGATAAGGGGGCGGCGGCACAGATTTCAAAAGTAAACACAGGCTCTCTGGCCGCTCTGTCACACGTCTTTTAGCGAGCCAGAGAGCCATGTGCGGGTATGAAAAGAGCCATATATGGCTCGCGAGCAATAGGTTCCTGACCCCTGCACTAGACTCTAGCCACACAGGGGCAGGGCCAGTCTTAAGATATGCAAATTGTGACTAATGAAATGAAATAGGCAAATTGTGGCACAGGAAGAAGCCCCAATTATTAACACTTATAATTAAGCAGATTGATGCAGAATTTAGAATTTAAGCATACAGCCAGGAAAATGAAACAGTTTCATACCTGGAAGAGAAGAGTGTCATGAGGTCATTACAGATGAGCATGGAGATTTCCAAATGTAGATTAAATAATTCTGGGATAATTCTGTTTGTCTAAAGTACCCTTAAAATTAATACCCTTTAAATTTATACCCTTAAATGTATACACTGCTGACCAAGGTCATGCTGACCATATGATCTGCTAATATATCCCTGACTAGATTGATGCCCCCAGCCAGCACAGTGCATGCCAGGAGATGTAGTCCTTCACTGTAAGTACATCCCTTTGCTAGGACTCACATTGAAGGACTACATCGGGCATTCAATGTGGCGACTGGGGATGCGCGTTAACGCCATGGGTGATTCCAATTGCGGTACCTGCGGGTCTGGATAAAAAAGATGGTGGAGCGCATACAGATGGTGGGCTAGGGAGCAGCCCTTCGAAGGTAAGTAAGACTTGTCAAGGATATTAGAGAAAAGGGATGAATTGTAACACTTTTCCATAGAAGATCTCCTTATGGGTGGTAGTCACAAGGCTCCTATCAAGTCAATAAATATAGGTGGTGGGGCCAGCAGCAAATACTCAGTTGATGTTACGCTCATCACTCCAATCCAGCGACAGGCTCCAGGAGTCCCATGGTGTCCTCTGCTGCTGTTCCTGGGCATCCTCTGCTTTGACACAGACCTCATCCCTCTTCACTGGGCACACTCCTTAGGTAGATTCACACACCATCTTGTAGGTTTGGTTGAGGCTGAAGCTTCCACACTGGCATGAAGGCAAGGTATATCTAAAGGGAACCCGAGGTGAAAGACATGTGGAAGCTTTACATATTTATTTCCCTTTAAACAATGCATATTGCCTGGCTGTCCTGCTGATCCTCTGCCTCTAATACTTTTAACTACAGACCCTGAACAAGTATGCAAATCAGGTGACTGAAGTCTGACTGGATTTGCCACATGCTTGTTTCAGATTGGGTGATTCAGACACTACAGCAGCCAAAGAAGACTGCCAGGCAACTGGTATCGTTTAAAAAGAAATAAATATGGCAGCTTCCATTTCCCTCTCACCTCAGGTCCCCTTTAAGCCCTGGCCAAACAGGAGTGTTTTCTCAGTGCAGCCACTGTGTGCTCCATGCCGGCCTGTCCTGCAACCTATCATTCGCCAGTACTGTCAGTTGCAAGTTGAAAAGCTGTCATGAATCAATAAATACTGAGGCCTACTTCACAGTGGTCAGGTGAATTGCAGAATAATTCTGCATTACAAATCACTTTCTATACAATTATATGGGCCTGTTTCCAGTACTGCGTTGTAACTGATCACATTATTCTAACTCGCTACATGCAGGCTTTGTATAAAAGTCTATCAGCCTGATTCATCAAGCTGTGCTGTTAAGCAGCGCAGCTTAATGTGAAGGAGCGTCCGTTCTCCCTGCCTTACGTAGCACTTTAACTGTGGGCGGTCCTGTAAACTATCGTTACCTCGATACTATAGTAGTGGCTGTTAGGAAAGTATCTCAGTAACGATATTTCACAGGACCGCCCGCAGTTAAAACTACGCGCATTGCTATGTATGCAATGCGCGTAACTAAGGAAGGCACGCTCCTTACATAGCAGCGAGCACTGCTATGTAAGGCAGGGAAAGCGACGCTCCTTCACATTAGCAGCTTGATGAATCAGGCTGTATGTCCAGTCTCCATTGCAGTTCACACTCATAACACGTGCGTTATGCAACTGACCACTGTGAGCCTAGCGTCAGTGTGTAAATTTACAATCTAAAAAAAAATCAGATAAAACAGTATGATGAGTAAAATGGAAACTCTAAGAAATTGCTTAAAGGAGTAATCAATCAAAACAACCCCCCCCCCCCGTTCTACTTACCCGGGGCTTCCTCCAGCCCCTTGCAGCTGACATTTCCCACTCCGCAGCTCTGTTGACCCAGGGTCCCCGCCAGTGTAGAGGCTGTCCTCGAGGTCGTCTCTACTGCATCTGTCAATCAAGCCCGCATTGCCCGCGGTGTACTGCGCAGAACTACTACGCCTGCTCAGTACACCGTGGACAACGTGGACTTGATTGACAGCGGAGCTCGCATAGGGGCAGTAGAGGAGGTTTGCTTCTGCACCTGCGGGGACCCCGAGCCAGTGGCTGCGAGCAGAGCTGTCAGTGTGGGAAATGTCAGCTGCTTTAAAATGGCCATGTTTCTGGCCCTAAATAAGGTGTGCAGATTGCTTTAGACCAGGGGTCTCAAACTCAATTTACCTGGGGGCCGCAGGAGGCAAAGACAGGATGAGGCTGGGCCGCATAAGGGAAAAAGTCAATCAGCAGCTACCGCCCCCCCCCCCCCCTCCGCCTTGCATTGATTTTTATTTCAAAATCAAATTCACACTGAAGCAAACTATTTTGCCTATTTTACCTTATAGTTCGCTTCAGTGCTCCCATTACAAGTAATCCGCTGTGTCCCCGCCGCAAAACGAGGGCTGCAGAGCCACCGAATCGTCCGGGGGGCAATTCGCCGGCATTTCCTGGAAGGGGCAGGGCTTTCAGCTTCAGCTCTGCCCCTCCTGACGTCAATCACGGCACATCGCCGCCTCTCCCCGCCCCTCTCTGTGAAGGAAGAGTGAGACGGGCGGGTAGAGGCAGCGGTGCGCCACGATTGACGTCAGGAGGGGCAGAGCTGAAAGTTCTGCCCCTTCCAGGAAATGCCGGCGGATTGCCCCCCCGGCCGATTTGGGGGCTCTGCAGCCCTCGTTTAGCGGCGGGGATGTGGCGGATTACTTGGGAGCACTGAAACAAACTTTAAGGAAGCTTTTGCTGGCGCGGGCCACAAAATATTGTATCGAGGGCCGCAAATGGTCCGCGGGCCGCAAGTTTGAGACCCCTGCTTTAGACTCTGCAAAGGGAAGTCATTTCCTCTGCCTGCTTCCGCCATCAATGTTAAAACGTTCTTCTATTTTTAACAGAATGGGGACCACAGTTGATTATAAAGATGTGTATTTTATTATTACTCATGCTGTGTATTATTACGTTTTATAGTCTCTAGCATGGTATGCGTAAAATTTCTCTGTTTCATCCTGATGATAATTCCAACAAAGCTTTCCTATTTGTGTTACAGCTCATGTGTTCGGTACAAATAAAAGCAATTATCTCAAATATGACTATCCTAAAATGATCATTTTATTCAAATCATATCTTATTGCTCCAATCAAATATGCAGCTCTAATGAGAAAATGAAGCTAGTAAAATACCAGATTCTAGACAGAAAATCCTCACAGCCCAAGGCCTCTCCTCTGCTCCTACAGAGTAATTGCTTGCCTGTTTCATTGTTTCAGAATTTCTTGCCAAATATGAGTTGTTCTAATAAATACTTAAGCTAACAATAAGGACGAAACTAAGCAACAGCTGGGAAGGAGAGCTGAATTTAGAAGAATATGGAAGAAATTGTGGTAAATGTTGAGTGCCAGCCTGACTTTGGTGCTGACAATCTTTCTTAAAGAGAACCCGAGGTGTGTTTAAAGAATGTTATCTGCATACAGAGGCTGGATCTGCCTATACAGCCCAGCCTCTGTTGCTATCCCAAACCCCACTAAGGTCTCCCTGCACTCTGAAATCCCTCATAAATCACAGCCGTGCTGTGAGGCTGTGTTTACATCTGTAGTGTCAGTCTCAGCTGCTCCCCCGCCTCCTGCATAGCTCCGGTCCCTGCCCCCGCCCCTTCCCTCCAATCAGCAGGGAGGGAAGGGATGCAGGCGGGGACTGGAGTTCTGCAGGAGGCGGGGAGAGCAGCAGACTGACACTATAGAGATAAACACAGCCAGCTCTGACAAGCTGTTTGTCAGCAGCGTGGCTGTGATTTATGAGGGATTGCAGAGTGCAGGGGGATCTTAGGGGGGGTTTGGGATAGCAACAGAGTCTGGGCTGTATAGGCAGATCCAGCCTCTGTATGCAGATAATAATCTTCAAACCCACCTCGGGTTCTCTTTAAACAATGACTCAGAGTAATGGTAGCCATACATCTAGTGATGATGGGCAGATTTGACCAAGAGACTAATCTCTCTCTGATCCAATCTGATCAGAGAGAAATCTGTCAGCTTCCCATACACTGCAGGCCGATTCCTGATCGATTTCAACATTAAATCTCTCGGGAATTGGCCGAGTCCGCTATGTCTGCCACATCTGCTGTCTCGCTGCTGTTCCCTAGTGTATAAATGTACATGTGTGTGTTTATACATTACCTGTCCTGTGTCGTGGTGCCTGTCTGTCTTCCAAATCCGCTGCTCTTCCATTAGCCCTATGACATCACACATGCATCGCGTGCTATACACAGGCAGCGTGTATGGGGCTAATGGACGAGCGGTTGATTTGGTAGATGGATGGGCACTGCGACAGGACAGGTAATGTATCAATGCACATATGCACACATGTATATTTATACACTGGGGAAACAGCACCAGGGGTTTAATTGCATTTGTTGCTCTTCCTGATATGGCTCTTAGTTACCGCCGTGCACCCGAGTGATCAAGTCGGCTCTACATCTTGCAGCATGTCCAAACAATACATGTGTTACAAACCTATCTGACGCTGCTGCCGATGGCTCCTCCGGTGTTTCCGGGCAGCGGTGGAAGCCGCTTACTTCATCTCCATCTGGCGGCATCCCCGGCTCCCCGTGTATGTGAGTAAGCACGGCAGTTCCGGCCGTGTCTCTAGGCGGGCGTGCACGGTTCAGAAGAGCCTTTATAGGCTAAAGAGGCGGGTGTGAGTCGTGTCGGCTGATGTAGTGGTCGGCTCCCACAGGAGCGCTGCTGATTGGCTGGAAGTGCCCGGGGTGTGGTTCTGTACTTTACCTCAGTACTTAAGTCCTGACTTGTCAGTGTCCGTTATAGATATCAGTTCACTGAGCACTGGACCTTGCCTTATTACTGTGCCTACTCAGCTAGCCTTCAGAGCTATCTATATATGCAGACACTGCCGATATATATGTTCTCTAGTTAGATCAGTATTGTATTTTGTATATTGTAATTCTCTAATTATCTGCCTTATTCTTCTGCTATATGTTCTGTGTATGACCCGGCTTGCCCCTCACTTTGCTTTTGTCTCATCCTTCTTGTACTGCAGTCATCTGATACTAGTTATGACCTCGGCCTGTTAAACGACTCTGTCTCTGCCTTACCCTCGGTACCTCAGTTTCTGATACGTGTATGACCTTTGGCTATCCCTGACTTCCCAATATCTCTATATTCAAAGTATCTAATGTTCAGGCATTACAACATGCAACTAATTTCAGCCCGAAATTGGTTGCATCGTTGATTGGGCATGCACTTGGCAGCACCAATTTTCATCTGATTTGATTATAATAATTGTATCCGATGCTCAATCAGCTGCCAAGTCACCTGATGTATGGCCACACTAAGTATAGCGATCAGATGGCTCTACTATGACTCCACTGGCTGCATGCTGCCTTCACATTATTTACTCAAACTACAGAAGCCAAAAGATCAGCATAGCAGCCATTCAGGGGTGTAACAATAGGTCCCACTTCTGTTGGGACATGCAGAGTGAGGCAGTGGAATTGTCATATATTACCTGTTTTCAGTGGAGCTACACGTCCTCCTCACTCCTCTCTTCAGCCATGCCATGCAGTCTAACTCCTTGTGGCTCCTGTCCCTGCATGTCATGTGATGTACTTCAGGCGCCACAAGGAGTTAAATTCTATGGCCTGCCTGAATAGGGGAGTGAGGGGGACCTCCGCTCTGCTGCTGAAAACAGGTAATGTATGACACTTCCACTGCAGCACTCTACTACATTTCCCAGGGGTGGGGGGAGGGATAAGTGTAGGGGGTCCCAGCCCAAAGTTTGATCGGGGGTGGGAGTACTTGTTGGCCCCTCTGTTGCATCAATTGTGCACATAAGTGACTGAGCAAGACAAACCATAGTAATTCCCAAATAGTGTCCTCTATTAACCCCTCTAGCGTTATGATTATTTCCAGATTTTGAGGTCTAAAAGCTGTGCAATTTTTTACAACAAGGTTTTAGACCCTAAAAACAAGAAGAAAAAAAAACATACCACAGAGAGATCTGCAGCAGCTCCTGCATATAACTCAACCAGGCACGGGATTACCGCTCTGAGCTGTGGATTTAGGTCCAGACGGAGTGATTTGGGATTAACGCTAAGAAGGTTAGAAGTTAGCATGCATGAAAAAAGGGCGGCGTAAAAATGGGCCCGACTTATTAACGAATTTGGCGCCAGGTATTAACGAATTTTGATAACGAGAACCATCGTTGTCAAGCGTTATTAACGATATTTACGGTTGCAAAAAACAAATGAGATATAATAGTGAATAAATATTAACGTTAAATGTCATTGCATTTTTCATCAATACTGCTTAACCCAACCCTACCCTCACACAGAACCCTCCCCTGGTGGTGCCTAAAACTAACCACTCCCCTAGTGGCGCCTAACACTAACCCCCCCCCCCCTTCCTCCCTGGTGGTGCCTAACCCTAACAACCCCCCGGTGGTGCCTAACCCTAACCCTCCAGGTGGTGCCTAACCCTAACCACCACCCCTGGTGTTGCCTAAAACTAACCACCGCCTAGGTGGTGCCTAACCCTAACCACTCCCCCTGGTGGTGCCTAACCACTCCCTCTGCAGAAACACCCTTTTACATATATTAACGATAATACCTTTGAAAATGTAAAATCTGTACTTATTAACAAAATAATATGACAAAAACTATAACATTGTAAACTTCTAAAATGATAACTACCTCAAAAACTATAATGTTCTAATGTTATTAACAAAATTTTTTGCGGCGCCATTTTTTGTGGCTTTTTTCGCCATATTAACGATAATTGCATTAAAGTCTATGGCGGCACCCTTTTTGTCCACCCTCATCCAGCGCCATTTTTTCCTGCTACCATGTTACATTATTTCAAGTACCCCTTGACACATACTGTGTGTTTTGCTAGGAGTATTCAATAGTCATGCACAAAATGCTTTGCAAACATTCCCCAATGCTTTTTATCAATTAAGAATGTCATGCAGATTTGTTTACATAAAATGTGGATTTTTGAAAACTAAAAACCTACTATAATAAATTGACAGATAAAAGTATTCCCTGACCCAATTATAAGTACTTTCTGATGTACGCATACAGGGTGTTGACAATCTAAGCTCTAAACAACACATGTGGTCTTTTATTTCAATCCTATGCCTTAAATAGATACGTTGAAAGTATTTTCTTTTGTGTTTTCTGCTAACATTAACTCCCTAGTAAACTATTTTATATCATAAGTATCATCTTATTACACTTATTTACCACTAAGATCATTGTCTGACTCTTTGTTCTTTCAGTTGAAAAGAGTCCGAGCTGATACATACTCCCACATACAGTAAGTGTATGTGCACTACCAACAATCATACTGACTCAATAATGGTTTACATATTTAAAAATATACTTTGATGACTCCGTGCTATTAATGCAGAACACATTTTACCATATACAGTAACCTACAACTTAAAATTGTTTTGTCATTCTCATGGCTTTCCAGTAACATATGCAATGAGAGCCACTATATTAACCACTTCATGCCATGGGCTGAAAGGTTTAAAGAGAGACTGAAGCGTAAACAAATTGCTCTTTTTACATTGCAGTCGTCTTCAGCAATAATGCCATAGCTGAAATGCTGCATTCCCGTGGCACATTGAGGTCTTGATCCCCGGGGCAAAATTCGAGGCTCATCCTTTTTTCACTGAGAGGGGTGGGGAGAGGTTGAGATCTGCGGAGATTCACACGACTGGAGGCCGAGCTACAGCACAAAGCTCTGCCTCCCCTGGGCAGTAAAATCCTTGACCTGCAAAGTCGTGGATTTTTGCCCCGGGATTTTGGGGAGATAAAACCTTGTTGTGCCGCTGGGATGCAGCGTTTCAACTCTGGCATTAATGCTGAAGAGGACTGCAATGTAAAAAGAGCAATTTTTTTACGCTTTAGACTCTCTTTAAATGTATGCATGTGCACATTCCTGCTATGCGCATGCAAATACACTGTAGCAAAATAGTACTATAAAAGACCTATTTGCACTAAGGTGCACAAATAGGATGTATATAAAGGTCCGTTTTGCAGAAAGTGGTTAAATAAAATAATTATTTGATTGACTTATTCTGTTCTCATGGCTCAGTCACACATATGTCCTGAAAATATTTTTCAGCAATAATACACCCTTCAAAATAAATGGTATTCTATTAAAATGCTGTCTAAGTACTGCGAATAAAAAAATGACAGAAGCCAGTTTAATCAGTAGACCATAGCCATGCTTAAAGGGAAGGTCCAAGCAAAACAAAAAAATGAGTTTCACTTACCTGGGGCTTCTACCAGCCCCATGCAGCCATCCTGTGCCCCCGTACTAACTCACTGCTGCTCCAGTCCCCCGCTGGCAGCTTGCCGACCTCGGAGGTCGGCGGGCCGCATTGCGTACATTTTTACGCATTCCCGTTAGTGCAGGAACATTAACGCATACATTTTTACGCGTTAGTCGTGCCATGCGTAAATGTTTACGCGTTGCACCACTAACGCGTAAAAATGTATGCGTTAATGTTCCTGCACTAACGGGAATGCGTAAAAATGTACGCAATGCGGCCCCGCCCACCTCCGAGGTCGGCAAGCTGCCAGTGGGGGACTGGAGCAGCAGTGAGTGACTACGAGGGCACCGGATGGCTGCATGGGGCTGGTAGAAGCCCCAGGTAAGTGAAACTCATTTTTTTATTTTGCTTGAACCTTCCCTTTAAAATTCTTCCAATTTAATGCTTAAAATTACTAGAAGCTACAGCACTGAGGGAAAAAGATCTTCCATTAAAAAGGCCTCATTAAAAAACAGCATTGACTACTATATGCTGGCAAACACTGCAGTGTAAATAAATGATGTGTGATCACATGTTGTGAATGGGATATTTTTTGCATCACAGTGCATTGCCTAGGCTAGGATTGCCCCAGATTTTGTAATTCAGGTCAATAATATATTATTTACACAATCCACAAGTTAGTTATATTCAAAGGAATGGCCATTTCCAACTTGACCTAATTCCTAACCACTTTTATAACCAAGGTTAAGAGATTGGCATTGCCACATTAAGAATTAGGTAGCTAGCTCAATGAGAAAGAAAGCGTCAAATAAATGGTGATCCTGGAGATGGAGTGCGGGAACAAATTGCTTTCAAAGTTATGCTATGCATAGATATTAGACTACTTCTGGCCAAAACAATAATTTGTGGTCATTTTTGGTGACAGTCTGAAGTCTAATCTCTGCTTGTCTCCCCTCAAATCTCACAAAAACTACAAGTATGTGTTTTGGATATCTTGCTGATTAGTATTGTATTCCAAAAATCAAGAAAAGACTGCATGCTGCTATCATTAAGTGTTGTAAACCCAGAAACTGGGGAGCTCACCTGTGGTGCAGTAGGATAATGTAAACAAACTAAAGGTACAAAAACAGAGCAAGAGAATAAACCCTATCCCCCATAAAATCCACACATGGCAGTGTAAGATATCCCCCTGTTGCTAACTACACAGCCAGTTGTGGAACTTAATCAGGCCACACTCATAAAGCAAACACACTGCCAGCTGGCCAAGAACAACCACCACATTGTAGTGCACCGGCTAGCCTGCATGAAGTATCAGATGGAGTCATTTATTGAACGTAAGCGGCTTTTGCATGCCACCGTGAAGGTCGACATGGTGATCCCCATATCTCATTGCTTGCCTGTGATGGTGGTGAGAGCCCGCACAGGCATGGTGTTTATTCATCAATGTTAAACCCGGATGAGAATGTTGTGTGCAGTAGCCTGTGATTCCTCCTACTTACAGCCCAATCTGTGGAACCCAATTTATGAGGACTATTGTGGAGTACCCAATCTTTGTTCTTCCCCAGCTGGCAGTGCGTGTGCATTATAAATGTGGCATAGGTGAGTTCCACACTGGCTGTGTGGTTAACAACAGGTAGATGTTTACCAACACCGTGTGTTAATTTTATGGGGGATAAGGTTAATTCTCTTGCTCTGGTTTTGTATCGCAATAAAGTAGTGAATTTGTTATACAGATACCCCTAGTATCTCTCCTGGTTTGGCAGAAAGTCATGGACGGAACAGTGATTTACTGAGATATTGGAGGATATGCTTACAGTGCCTTTTAGTGAAGTAAGCATGGTCCTTAGTTTACAAAGCTTTTTCTGTGGATTTCTGAGCTAATGCTTAATCATCAATGGCCAGGGCCGTGCAGAGGGTCCTTAAGTAGGGGGTGCTCAAATTTAAAAAAGGGCCTAGTGCCCCCCCCCCCTAAAATGCACAGTAGTACTAAGTGGCAGGGAACCTTCACTCCCAACTCCCTTGCCCTGCAGTGGCATGTGACCTTCACCTCCCCCCAAGGCTCTTCAACTGTCCCAAACCATCTCCCTGAGCCCCTCCACTTGACACATACATTCAGTCTCAGGAGTCTGCTGGCTGCATTCAATGGTGTGAAGTCAGTCTGACCCATCACCGGTGGCTGCATGTTCCCCCTTCTTTCTGTCTCCTTGGCAGCTGCGTCTCCGCTGTCATGATGTCAGGATGGCAACAACGTTATGTGAGACGTGTGGTTGCCATAAAGATACCAAGCTTTGAGGAACTTCCTACTTGTTGGGGCCTGTGCAGCCTTGGTACCTGCATCTGTCGAGGACCAGTGAGTATAAGTTACTTACTGCAACTATGCTACAACCCTCCAGTCTACGCTACACCAAAATAGGCTCCTAGGCAAGATAACACTGTTTGCCCTGTATTGATGGTCACCTGGCTTATTTAGTTAGATTTAGTGCAGGCTTGCAACCCCCAGGCCCCTAGACTTTCCCCAGGACCTTGGCAGCTGCCTAGGGTTGCCTTGTGGATGATCCATCTCTGTAAGCCATACAAGACATGCTGTCACTATTCACCTCAAATAGAAACAGCACCCACACTACAAGTCCCAACATCATGTCTTCACAGAACAATTTAAGGTATCATGTCCTCTAATTGCAGGATCAGATTATTAAACAAGACCGTTTTCATTTCAGAATACTTTTTAACAAACATTATGGGATACGTAAATATGTTACCGCCTGTTAGGATAGGACTGGAGTGAGTATACCATGACATTGAAGGGCGGAAATAGTGAGATGAAACAATAGTTTAGCGATTCATAACCCATTCTGGGGATAAGCAGTGTGTTTGTAGTGTACTGTATATACTCGAGTATAAGCTGACCCGAGTATAGGCCGACCCCTAACTTTTACCTTAAAAACAGGAAAATTGGTTGTCCCGAGTATAAGCCAGAACAGGAAATGCCACAACTATAACACCACTCAAAACCATGGCAGGCCATGATCATACACAGGAAAAGCAGCATAAAGTTAGCAGATAGCAATAATAGGTTTACAAAATGAATGGTAAATTAACTGTAAATGTCATAACCATAGCAGCTAAACAAAAGCAAATTAAGCAACTGACAAGCAACTGACCTCAGTGACCATCACCTCAGAACCACAAGTTAAAGCAAAAAATACCATGCTGGCAGTTTACCTCACATCACTAAAAACCTCCTCACCTCAGCACTACAATCACAATATGCCACACTCCAAGTGATTGACATCCTGAATGCCCCCCTCCACCATATGCTGGTGGTATTCTGGTGCAGCTGATTTTTTTTTCCCCACGAGTCCCCCTCTCCCCTCCCAGAGCATGCAGGACATATGTGCTCCCAAGTGCCTCCATGTGCCTGGCCTGTGCCCTCCGCCATATGCGGGATAAATAATGGAGCGGCTACAATTCAAGGGTATGTGAGCGGTTCCCCTGACTCCCCCGCCAGTGTCCCCCGCCATACACCTGCTAAATAATGATGCCGCTACAATTTAACTGAAGGTGATCGGCTCCCCCCGTCCCCCTGAGTTTCTTACCCCTGCCGGAGAGCGATGCTTTGGTTCCGGAACAGTAACATGCAGAGCGGTATTCAGTTTTCAATCATCAGACCACGCTGCCTGAAGGAGTCTCTGCTCTATGACGTCCTGCAGCAGCGCATGCAATTTAAGGCGCCACTAAGGGGCGTCATAGAGCAGAGACTCCTTCAGGTAGTGTGGTCCGATGATTGAAAACTGAATACCGCTCTGCATGTTACTGTTCTGGAACCGACGCATCGCTCTCCGGCGGGGGTAAGAGAATCAGGGGAACGGGGGGAGCCGATCACCTTCTGTTAAATTGTAGCGGCATCATTATTTAGCAGGTGTATGGCTGGGGACACTGGCGGGGGAGTCTGGGGGAACCGCTCACATACCCTTGAATTGTAGCTGCACCATTATTTATCCTGCATATGGCGGAGGGCACAGGCCAGGCACAAGGAGGCACTTGGGGGCA
The DNA here is from genome assembly GCF_040937935.1 of Hyperolius riggenbachi. NCBI lineage: Eukaryota > Metazoa > Chordata > Amphibia > Anura > Hyperoliidae > Hyperolius > Hyperolius riggenbachi. The sequence continues at coordinate 409,925,029 of NC_090646.1, read as the reverse complement.
CATATGTCCTGCACTAGACTCATGTATAAGCCGAGCCCCCACTATTGGCCCACTTTTTTGGACCCAAATTCTGGGCTTTTACTCGAGTATATACGGTAAGTTAGACAAGATAGAAGAAGTAGAATGGAGGGAGGAAGGGTAGTAGAGGGTCAGAATTGATGACATGGATGAGCAGATAGATACGAGCAGAATATAGGCATCGTGGATAGCACTATTGTATTAGTCCTAGGTTTGAACATTAGCCAGGGCAAAATCTGCATGGAGTTCATTCACACACTTCATATTCTCCTACAACCCAAAAACATACTAATACGTCTATAGTAAAAATATTAGACTAAGACTATGGCAGGGATTGTACTATGAGCTACTCTGTGGACAGTCAGTGACATGACTGTGTACTCTGTAAAGTGCTGCAGAAGATGTCAGTGCTATATAAATACATAATAATAATATGGTAGGACATTAGACTATGATTATGGTAGGATTAGATTGTGAGTTCCTCTGAGGACAATCATTGACATGACTTTGTAGCGTGCCGTGGCAAAAATGGGTGTGGACATGACACAGGTGGAGCGAACTGTAATGTAACAATGTCAACTGGTTGCTACTGGGTGGAGTGGGAGGGTGACACTGGGCACTACTGTGTGCTGCTGGGTGGAAGGGTGACACTGGGCACTACTGTGTGCTGCTGGGTGGAAGGGTGACACTGGGCACTACTGTGTGCTGCTGAGTGGGAGAGTGACACTGGGCGCTGCTGGGTGGAAGGGTGACACTGGGCACTACTGTGTGCTGCTGAGTGGGAGAGTGACACTGGGCAATGCTGTGTGCTGCTGTGTGGGAGGGTGACACTGGGCACTACTGTGTGCTGCTGGGTGGGAGGATGACACTGGGTGTTACTGTGCACTGCTGGGTGGGAGAGTGACACTGTGCACTGCTGGGTGGGAAAGTGACACTTGGTGTTATTGTGCACTGCTGGGTGGGAGAGTGACACTAGGCAATACTGTGTGCTGCTTGGTGGGAGGGTGACACTGTGTGCTGCTGGGTGGGAGGGTGACGCTGGGCACTACTGGGTGCTGGTGGGCGGGAGCGTGACACTGGCCCTTAGCCCCCCCTCCCCAAATTTGTAATCTTCTGCTACCTGGGCTAGCGAGTGCTGTGCTCTCCTTCATCCCTCATGACCTGGCTGCTGTCTTCAGAGATGTCTTCCTGAAGGGGAGCTGGTGTGTAGATGGATCATATTATAGTAAGATCAATGTTGGCCATCTACCTCAGTGGGGTGGATTATTACATTTTTCTTATGTTCAAAGCTTGCTATGGTGGTGCAGTCTGTTGTACCCAAAACTTTCATTTTATTGTAAGGTGCCTTTTTATATTATTTACTGAGAAACAAGCATAATCTAATTTATGGATTGCCTTTACAGGGCTTGATTCACAAAGTTGTGCAAAGATGTGCTAAACAGTTAGCACGTGAAGTGCCGATCGCGGACTTTTGCGCGGAAAGTGCCGCGATCGCGCGAATCACGGCACTTTGCGCGCGCAAAAGTTCGCGATCGGCACTTCACGTGCTAAGTGTTTAGCACACCCGTGCTAAACAGTTAGCACCACTTTGTGAATCAAGCCCATAGTCTGCATTGTGCACTAATGTGTTCCATAAAGGAGATAAGCCAGGCTTGTTCTTCAGTAAATTATATAAATAAAATACATGCACATCACAATAAAACAAAAGTTTGTGTGCAACACCAGACTGCATTGCACTAATTTACACAACATCAGCATTAATTTTGGTCAAATCTCCATCCATTTCTCGAGCCAGCAGTCTGTGTGTGACATGCAGCCCTGCCTTGCCTGTCAGGGCTCTGCACTATGTCACACACACAGCACCGTAAGCAGAGGAATTCTGTGTCATCTGCTCCTGGCTGCAGAGGTCGTATATCCCTGGAGCAGATGACACACACTCACTGAAAATGCACATTGATTTATACCTGGCTGGCTGGGAAGGAGACAGGCGTCCTGAACAGTGTATGCTAGTGATGGGTCGTTCGCGAACGAGCCGGCTCTAAGAGCCGGCTCTTTGCTGTGAACGACAAGAGCCGGCTCTCAGTTTTAAAAGAGCCGATGCCTCATCTGCCCCACAGAGCTCTGATTTGCTCTGTAATAAAGGGCGCTGAGGCATGCTGGGAGATGTAGTCGTCCTCTTGCAGCTTGTAGGGGCGGAGCAGAGCAGTAGCAGGAGTAATTGTTCCATTCCGAGAAGCAGTCTGGAGTTGTCATGGAGGCGGGGGCGGGGCTTTTACTCCAATTCTGAGTGGTGTCTAGTGATATGTAATGAAGAGCCGATTCAGAGCCGTAAGAGCCGGCTCTTTGATGGGAGCCGATTCAGAAGAGCCGATTCTCCGAGAAGAGCCGGAATTCCCATCACTAGTGTATGCAGCTCTTCCTCCAGCTGCTGATGTTTGACCTGGACACGGAGTTTTTGGAGGTGGGCTCACTCGGCTGGCTGCCTCTCTTATTGGCTGGAGAGAGGCACCAGCACAAAGAAGAATGCCACTGATTGGAGGGCGGGAGGGAAGGGGAGAAAGAGAAGCCTGATGCTTCTCACTGCATGGCCGCTCTGCCTATCACTGCAGTGAACACACATGCACACAAGATCGCAGCAGTGATTACTTATTCTGACGGACGCCTGTCCCAAAAGGACAGGCACTACAGACAGGGGAAATTTAATGTAATTTAGACAAACTGCCTTTCTATAGTTTGCACTAGGGGACTTGGGGGCTATTGTTCCCACCAAAGGGGGTGCTTGAGCACCCCGAGCACCCCCCTGTGCACGTGCCTGTCAATGGCATTATATGAAACATTATGAGAAAATGTAATGTAAATTCTATAGTGTAGATGAAGAGGAAACCATGAAAAAACAAGGGTGTGATGACAAATTATGGCACCTCCATAAAAAATGTAAAGGGGCACACCAGCCTTTATGTACACCCCAATGTGGTGATCCCCATGGTCAGAGATTATATAGAACGTAAATAACAAGTTCGGCTGTTATGAACCCTCTAAAGCACACGTGATACACACATGGATCTGTTGAAGCTTGCCACTATACAAGGCCAAAAAGACACTAAGAACTTTCCTAAAGAACTAGAAACTGGGAACAGGGTGGGAAGGGTCTGGTAAGTGTCAAAGCCCTTGTCCAGCCAAATATACCTTCAGGTTCATCAATAACTTGTCACCCAAAAATTAACTGAATGTTCATAGAGGCAACAAACAAAAGTGGAAGAAGTAGAGCGTGTGCCATGGAAATATCCTGCATGTACCATCAACATATAGCTATGGTGGATGACACCGGGATATTCTCTCAGTGGCTGGAAAATACTGGACTCAAAAACACTGATCATAGGCGCACAAGAAAAGACACAAAGTATAACATCCATGGATCTAATAAACAATACCCAATGTGTACACTGCATAAAGGCACTAGGGATTGCAATGTGATCAGTTTGATCAACTGATAGATTTGTAAGGCTTTTGCCTGGTCATGATCATGTGTTAACCACTTGAGGACCTAGGGCTTTCTACCCCTTAAGGACCGGCCACTTTTTTTCCATTCAGACCACTGCAGCTTTCACGGTTTATTGCTCGCTCATACAACCTACCACCTAAATGAATTTTGGCTCCTTTTCTTGTCACTAATAAAGCTTTCTTTTGATGCTATTTGATTGCTCCTGCGATTTTTACTTTTTATTATATTCATCAAAAAAGACATGAATTTTGGCAAAAAAATGATTTTTTTAACTTTCTGTGCTGACATTTTTCAAATAAAGTAAAATTTCTGTATACATGCAGCGCGAAAAATGTGGACAAACATGTTTTTGATAAAAAAAAACCCATTCAGTGTATATTTATTGGTTTGGGTAAAAGTTATAGCGTTTACAAACTATGGTGCCAAAAGTGAATTTTCCCATTTTCAAGCATCTCTGACTTTTCTGACCCCCTGTCATGTTTCATGAGGGGCTAGAATTCCAGGATAGTATAAATACCCCCCAAATGACCCCATTTTGGAAAGAAGACATCCCAAAGTATTCACTGAGAGGCATAGTGAGTTCATAGAAGATATTATTTTTTGTCACAAGTAAGCGGAAAATGACACTTTGTGAGAAAAAAAAAAAAAAAAAAAGTTTCCATTTCTTCTAACTTGCGACAAAAAAAAATAAAATCTGCCACGGACTCACCATGCCCCTCTCTGAATACCTTGAAGGGTCTACTTTCCAAAATGGGATCATTTGTGGGGTGTGTTTACTGTCCTGACATTTTGGGGGGTGCTAAATTGTAAGCACCCCTGTAAAGCCTAAAGGTGCTCATTGGACTTTGGACCCCTTAGCGCAGTTAGGCTGCAAAAAAGTGCCACACATGTGGTATTGCCGTACTCAGGAGAAGTAGTATAATGTGTTTTGGGGTGTATTTTTACACATACCCATGCTGGGTGGGAGAAATATCTCTGTAAATGACAATTTGTTAATTTTTTTTACACACAATTGTCCATTTACAGAGATATTTCTCCCACTCAGCATGGGTATGTGTAAAAATACACCACAAAACACATTATACTACTTCTCCTGAGTACGGCGATACCACATGTGTGGCACTTTTTTGCACCCTAACTGCGCTAAAGGGCCCAAAGTCCAATGAGTACCTTTAGGATTTCACAGGTCATTTTGAGAAATTTCGTTTCAAGACTACGCCTCACGGTTTAGGGCCCCTAAAATGCCAGGGCAGTATAGGAACCCCACAAATGACCCCATTTTAGAAAGAAGACACCCCAAGGTATTCCGTTAGTAGTATGGCGAGTTCATAGAAGATTTTATTTTTTGTCACAAGTTAGCGGAAAATGACACTTTGTGAAAAAACACAATTAAAATCAATTTCCGCTAACTTTTGACAAACAATAAAATCTTCTATGAACTCACCATACTCCTAACGGAATACCTTGGGGTGTCTTCTTTCTAAAATGGGGTCATTTGTGGGGTTCCTATACTGCCCTGGCATTTTAGGGGCCCTAAACCGTGAGGAGTAGTCTTGAAACGAAATTTCTCAAAATGACCTGTGAAATCCTAAAGGTACTCATTGGACTTTGGGCCCTTTAGCGCAGTTAGGGTGCAAAAAAGTGCCACACATGTGGTATCGCCATACTCGGGAGAAGTAGTACAATGTGTTTTGGGGTGTATTTTTACACATACCCATGCTGGGTGGGAGAAATACCTCTGTAAATGGACAATTGTGTGTAAAAAAATCAAAAGATTGTCATTTACAGAGGTATTTCTCCCACCCAGCATGGGTATGTGTAAAAATACACCCCAAAACACATTGTACTACTTCTCCCGAGTACGGCGATACCACATGTGTGGCACTTTTTTGCACCCTAACTGCACTAAGGGGCCCAAAGTTCAATGAGTACCTTTAGGATTTCACAGGTCATTTTTGTTTCAAGACTACTCCTCACGGTTTAGGGCCCCTAAAATGCCAGGGCAGTATAGGAACCCCACTAATGACCCCATTTTAGAAAGAAGACACCCCAAGGTATTCCGTTAGGAGTATGGTGAGTTCATAGAAGTTTTTATTTTTTTGTCACAAGTTAGCGGAAATTGATTTTAATAGTTTTTTTTCACAAAGTGTCATTTTCCGCTAACTTGTGACAAAAAATAAAATCTTCTATGAACTCACCATACTCCGTACGGAATACCTTTGGGTGTCTTCTTTCTAGAATGGGGTCATTTGTGGGGTTCCTATACTGCCCTGGCATTTTAGGGGCCCTAAACCGTGAGGAGTAGTCTTGAAACCAAATGTCGCAAAATGACCTGTGAAATCCTAAAGGTACTCATTGGACTTTGGGCCCCTTAGCGTACTTAGGGTGTAAAAAAGTGCCACACATGTGGTACCGCTGTACTCAGGAGAAGTAGTATAATGCGTTTTGGGGTGTATTTTTACACATACCCATGCTAAGTGGGAGAAATATCTCTGTAAATGACAATTGTTTGATTTTTTTACACACAATTGTCCATTTACATAGAAATTTCTCCCACCCAGCATGGGTATGTGTAAAAATACACCCCAAAACACATTATACTACTTTTCCTGAGTACGGCGGTACCACATGTGTGACACTTTTTTGCAGCCTAGGTGCGCTAAGGGGCCCAACGTCCTATTCACAGGTCATTTTGAAGCATTTGTTTTCTAGACTACTCCTCGCGGTTTAGGGCCCCTAAAATGCCAGGGCAGTATAGGAACCCCACAAGTGACCCCATTTTAGAAAGAAGACACCCCAAGGTATTCCGTTAGGTGTATGGCGAGTTCATAGAAGATTTTATTTTTTGTCACAAGTTAGTGAAAAATGACACTTTGTGAAAAAAAAACAATAAAAATTAATTTCCGCTAACTTTTGACAAAAAATTAAATCTTCTATGAACTCGTCATACACCTAACATAATACCTTGGGGTGTCTTTTTTTTCTAAAATGGGGTCACTTGTGGGGTTCCTATACCGCCCTGGCATTTTACAGGCCCAAAACCGTGAGTAGTCTGGAAACCAAATGTCTCAAAATGACTGTTCAGGGGTATAAGCATCTGCAAATTTTGATGACAGGTGGTCTATGAGGGGGCGAATTTTGTGGAACCGGTCATAAGCAGGGTGGCCTTTTAGATGACAGGTTGTATTGGGCCTGATCTGATGGATAGGAGTGCTAGGGGGGTGACAGGAGGTGATTGATGGGTGTCTCAGGGGGTGGTTAGAGGGGAAAATAGATGCAATCCATGCACTGGGGAGGTGATCGGAAGGGGGTCTGAGGGTTTGGCCGAGTGATCAGGAGCCCACACGGGGCAAATTGGGGCCTGATCTGATGGGTAGGTGTGCTAGGGGGTGACAGGAGGTGATTGATGGGTGTCTCAAGGTGTGATTAGAGGGGGGAATGGATGCAAGCAATGCACTGGCGAGGTGATCAGGGCTGGGGTCTGAGGGCATTCTGAGGGTGTGGGCGGGTGATTGAGTGCCCTAGGGGCAGATAGGGGTCTAATCTGATAGGTAGCAGTGACAGGGGGTGATTGATGGGTAATTAGTGGGTGTTTAGGGTAGAGAATAGATGGAAACACTGCGCTTGGGTGGTGATCTGATGTCGGATCTGCGGGCGATCTATTGGTGTGGGTGGGTGATCAGTTTGCCCGCAAGGGGCAGGTTAGGGGCTGATTGATGGGTGGCAGTGACAGCGGGTGATTGATGGGTGGCAGTGACAGGGGGTGATTGATGGGTGGCAGTGACAGGGGGTGATTGATGGGTGATTGATAGGTGATTGACAGGTAATCAGTGGGTTATTACAGGGGAGAACAGATGTAAATATTGCAATGGCGAATTGATAAGGGGGGGTCTGAGGGCAATCTGAGCGTGTAGGCGGTCGATTGGGTGCCCGCAAGGGGCAGATTAGGGTCTGATCTGATAGGTAACAGTGACAGGTGGTGATAGGGAGTGATTGATGGGTGATTGATGGGTAATTAGTGGGTGTTTAGAGGAGAGAATAGATGGAAACACTGCGCTTGGGTGGTGATCTGATGTCAGATCTGCGGGCGATCTATTGGTGTGGGTGGGTGATCAGATTGCCCGCAAGGGGCAGGTTAGGGGCTGATTGTTGGGTGGCAGTGACAGGGGGTGATTGATGGGTGATAGGTGATTGGCAGGTGATTGACAGGTGATCAGTGGGTTATTACAGGGAAGGACAGATGTAATTAATGCACTGGCGAATTGATAAGGGGGGGGGGGGGTCTGAGGGCAATCTGAGCGTGTGGGCGGGTGATTGGGTGCCCGCAAGGGGCAGATTAGGGTCTGATCTGATAGGTAACAGTGACAGGTGGTGATAGGGGGTGATTGATGGGTAATTAGTGGGTGTTTAGAGAAGATAACAGATGTAAACGATACATTTGGGAGGTAATCTGACGGCGGGTTTGCGGGCGATCTAATGGTGTGGGTGGGTGATCAGATTGCCCGCAAGGGGCAGGTTAGGGGCTGATTGATGGGTGGCAGTGACAGGGGGTGACAGGGGGTGATTGATGGGTGATAGGTGATTGGCAGGTGATTGACAGGTGATCAGTGGGTTATTACAGGGAAGAACAGATGTAATTAATGCACTGGTGAATTGATAAGGGGGGGTCAGAGGGCAATCTGAGCGTGTGGGCGGGTGATTGGGTGCCCGCAAGGGGCAGATTAGGGTCTGATCTGATAGGTAACAGTGACAGGTGGTGATAGGGGGTGATTGATGGGTAATTAGTGGGTGTTTAGAGAAGATAACAGATGTAAACGATACATTTGGGAGGTAATCTGACGGCGGGTTTGCGGGCGATCTAATGGTGTGGGTGGGTGATCAGATTGCCCGCAAGGGGCAGGTTAGGGGCTGATTGATGGGTGGCAGTGACAGGGGGTGACAGGGGGTGATTGATGGGTGATAGGTGATTGGCAGGTGATTGACAGGTGATCAGTGGGTTATTACAGGGAAGAACAGATGTAATTAATGCACTGGTGAATTGATAAGGGGGGGTCAGAGGGCAATCTGAGCGTGTGGGCGGGTGATTGGGTGCCCGCAAGGGGCAGATTAGGGTCTGATCTGATAGGTAAAAGTGACAAGTGGTGATAGGGGGTGATTGATGGGTGATTGATGGGTAATTAGTGGGTGTTTAGAGGAGAGAATAGATGTAAACAATGGATTTGGGAGGTGATCTGATGTCGGATCTGTGGGCGATCTATTGGTGTGGGGGGGTGATCAGATTGCCCGCAAGGGGCAGGTTAGGGGCTGATTGATGGGTGGCAGTGACAGGGGGGTGATTGACGGGTGATTGATGGGTGATTGACGGGTGATTGACGGGTGATTGACAGGTGATTGACAGGTGATCAGGGGGATAGATGCATACAGTAAACAGGGGGGGGTGGTCTGGGGGGGGGGTCTGGGGAGAATCTGAGGGGTGGGGGGTGATCAGGAGGGGGCAGGGAGCAGGGGGGGGGATAAAAAAAAAATAGCGTTGACAGATAGTGACAGGGAGTGATTGATGGGTGATTAGGGGGGTGATTGGGTGCAAACAGGGGTCTGGGGGGTGGGCGGGGGGGGGGTCTGATGGGTGCTGTGGGCGATCTGGGGCAGGGGGGGGAGAAATCAGTGTGTTTGGGTGCAGACTAGGGTGGCTGCAGCCTGCCCTGGTGGTCCCTCGGACACTGGGACCACCAGGGCAGGAGGCAGCCTGTATAATACACTTTGTAAACATTACAAAGTGTATTATACACTTTGTATGCGGCGATCGCGGGGTTAACATCCCGCCGGCGCTTCCGTATAGCCGGCGGGATGTTGCGGCGAGCGAGCGGTGACAGGCGCCGGCGGAGGATCGCGTCACGGATGACGCGATCGCTCCGCCCATGCCCTTAAATGGACCGCCGCCTCTGTGGGTGAGGCCGTCCTGCAGGGCTCCACTTCCCCGCCGCCCCTGTGTAGTGGGCGGTCGGGAAGTGGTTAATTATGTGTTAAACCAGGAAGTCATCACAGCAAATCAGACCCTTACAAATCTGTCAGCTGCACAAACTGATCACATGCTTCTCCATAGGCATTGCCATCCCTATCTAGCACATATGCTGAATGGTACAACCAAGTAGCTGGCATGTTGAGCAGGAACCTCTAAAGCATGTATTTAATAATCGTGCCTGTTAACTTAGGTGCTATTATTAAATGTAATGTAATATTAATGATATTCTACTATCAGCTTCTGTGACTTATACCTCACTCTAACCACCCCCACCTTCGCTTAAAGGGGAACTTCAGCCTAAACAAACATACTGTCATCAAGTTACATTAGTTATGTTAATTAGAATAGACAGGTAATATAATCTCTTACCCACCCTGTTTTAAAAGAACAGGCAAATGTTTGTGATTCATGGGGGCTGCCATCTTTGTCATGGGAGCAGCCATCTTTTTGGTTGAAAGGAGGTGACAAGGAGCAGGAGACACAGTTCCAACTGTCCTGTGTCCTAATTACCCCTCCCAGCTGCACACGCTAGGCTTCAAATGTCAAATTCAAAATGTAAAAAAAAAAATGCACCAAAACAGCAGAACGAGAACAACAAAATCAGAAATCCCATCATGCTTTGCACAGCATCAGGGGAAAAAAGCCCGGGCAGTTTTCTTCTGGGCAGCTAAAAATGAGGCTTGTATAAGAGAAACAAAGTTCTGATGCTGTGAAACTGTTAAAGAAACACAAAGCCTTTTCAGTGCTGCTGAGTTAATTTTTAGTCCGGAGGTTCACTTTAACACTACCCCCCCCCCCCCCCCCTCACCAAAACTAACTTTGTAGCTCAGTGCCGCAGAAGATAATGCTCCATGGTAGCCAATCATGATAGTCCACTATACCGGTGCCGCAGCTGATCAGATGGCCAGTTATATGACAGCCAAACTCCAAACCTGGCACTGGCAAACCTGGCACTGATTATGCACCCCCTGCTTTGACCTCTGCATAACGCATGGAATCAACCATCATGGACCTAGATGGAATAACCTTCAGAAGACTGCAGTAAATGAAAGGCAGCATTCCCGTGAGACTTTAAAAACCCAGATGGACAAGTAGGTACTGGTCAGTCCACTGGATACTGTGATATTTTGTACTGACAAGATCTGGAAGACAGTAGTGATGATAGATGTGGTGGTGAAACATGACAGCAATAATAGGAAGAAAGAGAATAAGAAAGCAGAGAAATATGAAGGCCTGAAATATGGAAAGTGTGAGCATAAGCACACACAGGGTTGTGACACCTAAGCTGGAAACAGCTAATATACTGTACTGAACTCTCAAACGTTGCCCTTCAGTAGAGGACCTGAGGATCAGGAAGACATATACCACCAACAGGGGGGTGAGGATTTTTATATGTGGATTTTTTTTAGCTAGTACAGCAGTGCTCACAGATGCAGAGCATCCTGGCAGGAATGCATCTACAGATTATGCCTCTCCTCTTGTGACAAAATCATAGCCAACACCTCTCCTCCCAGTACAGCCTTGACCCCAACCAACCGTGCCATTTTCTCTCCCTAGCCCCTGCCTCCATTTCCTTCCTGCAGTGCCATAACCCACCCCAAGCCATGGTAAAGTTATGCTTGCTCATATTCACCCCCTATCTCATGCATTGTTAGCACAGGGAAGCACATGTGGCAGTCCACTGCTCCCATCTGCCTCACTCCCCATCTACTCGCAGTCTCACAGCCGCCTTCTGGTGCCATTCTTGTACTGCTGTGTCACATTAGAGGTAGACTAGCATTAAGACAAGACTGAGTGGACATGATTAAAGGGAGAGAGTGGAAGATAGGAAGCTAGAACTGCTGCAATCTATGACAGCTAAATATAAAAGTGGCACCTGTGCTTCTCTTCACACTTTGCAATGTTGGCTGCTGAGAGGGTGTCGGGGAAAAACACTAGTGAGAATATGAGTCCTCTATGGTCCTGGTCTCCCCTAGTGTTGGGCGAACAGTGTTCGCCACTGTTCGGGTTCTGCAGAACATCACCCTGTTCGGGTGATGTTCGAGTTCGGCCGAACATCTGATGGTGTTCGGCCAAACTGTTCGGCCATATGGCCGAACTAAGAGCGCATGGCCGAACGTTCCCCGAACGTTCGGCTAGCGCTGTGATTGGCCAAACGGGTCACGTGTAGTGTTGGGCGAACATCTAGATGTTCGGGTTCGGGCCGAACATGGCCGCGATGTTCGGGTGTTTGAGCCGAACTCCGAACATAATGGAAGTCAATGGGGACCCGAACTTTCGTGCTTTGTAAAGCCTCCTTACATGCTACATACCCCAAATTTACAGGGTATGTGCACCTTGGGAGTGGGTACAAGAGGAAACATTTTTTAGCAAAAAGAGCTTATAGTTTTTGAGAAAATCGATTTTAAAGTTTCAAAGGGAAAACTGTCTTTTAAATGCGGGAAATGTCTGTTTTCTTTGCACAGGTAACATGCTTTTTGTCGGCATGCAGTCATAAATGTAATACAGATAAGAGGCTCCAGGAAAAGGGACCGGTAACGCTAACCCAGCAGCAGCACACGTGATGGAACAGGAGGAGGGCGGCGCAGGAGGAGAAGGCCACGCTTTGAGACACAACAACCCAGGCCTTGCATGAGGACAAGAAGCGTGCGGATAGCAATTTGCATTTTGTCGCCATGCAGTCATAAATGTAATACAGATGAGAGGTTCAATAAACAATAAACAGTAATTGGTGTTGTCCAGAATGCGCACAATGCGTGGGTCGCGTTCAATGCAGTCCTAGGCCGAAGAGGTCATAGCCTAGGATCACAAAAACCTGTTTATTTGGGCAATTTCAATGGTGGCGAGTCTGACGTACATAAATCGCAGCAATGGCCGTTAGCAACGTCTGAATCTCACGAAATGTCTCATGCAGGTAGAAGACATATTGTTAGACTTGGGCTCCAAAGATGGGTTCCCTACATCTCTGCAAACCAGAGTTACAGGGCTCCAAATTTGGTAAAATCCCCCATAGGCTTTCATTGCCTCCCTATTTCACTTTCCAAAATCTCACATCTTTTCAAAGGGCAATGGCTCAGCAGTACCAAATTTTCTAGCATTGTAGGGACTCTTAGGACGATCATGACTGGTGAGTTTTGCTACTACTGAGCCATTGCCCTTTGAAATGGTGTGAGATTTTGGAACTGTAAATAGTAGGCCCAATGAAAGCCTATGGGGGATTTTACCAATTTTGGAGCCCTGTAACTCTGGTTTGCAGAGATGTAGAGACCCCATCTTTGGAATCCAAGTCTAACAATATGTCTTCTACCTGCATGAGACATTTCGTGAAATTCAGACGTTGCTAACGGCCATTGCTGCGATTTATGTACGTCAGACTCGCCACCATTGAAATAGCCCAAATAAACAGGTTTTTGTGACCCTAGGCTATGACCTCTTTGGCCTAGGGGCCCGAAACTCACCAGTCATGTTCCCCCTAAGGGTCCCTACAATGCTAGAAAATTTGCCACTGCTGAGCAATTGCCCTTTGAAAAGATGTGAGATTTTGGAAAGTGAAATAGGGAGGCAATGAAAGCCTATGGGGGATTTTACCAATTTTGGAGCCCTGTAACTCTGGTTTGCAGAGATGTAGGGACCCCATCTTTGGAATCCAAGTCTAACAATATGTCTTCTACCTGCATGAGACATTTCGTGAAATTCAGACGTTGCTAACGGCCATGGCTGAGATTTATGTACGTCAGCATAACTACCATTGAAATAGCCCAAATAAACAGGTTTTTGTGACCCTAGGCTATGACCTCTTCGGCCTAGGGGCCCGAAACTCACCAGTCATGTTCCCCCTAAGGGTCCCTACAATGCTAGAAAATTTGCCACTGCTGAGCAATTGCCCTTTGAAAAGATGTGAGATTTTGGAAAGTGAAATAGGGAGGCAATGAAAGCCTATGGGGGATTTTACCAATTTTGGACCCCTGTAACTCTGGTTTGCAGAGATGTAGGGACCCCATCTTTGGAATCCAAGTCTAACAATATGTCTTCTACCTGCATGAGACATTTCGTGAAATTCAGACGTTGCTAACGGCCATGGCTGAGATTTATGTACGTCAGCATAACTACCATTGAAATTGCCCAAATAAACAGGTTTTTGTGACCCTAGGCTATGACCTCTTTGGCCTAGGGGCCCGAAACTCACCAGTCATGTTCCCCCTAAGGGTCCCTACAATGCTAGAAAATTTGCCACTGCTGAGCAATTGCCCTTTGAAAAGATGTGAGATTTTGGAACTGTAAATAGGAGGCCCAATGAAAGCCTATGGGGGATTTTACCAAATTTGGAGCCCTGTAACTCTGGTTTGCAGAGATGTAGGGAACCCATCTTTGGAGCCCAAGTCTAACAATATGTCTTCTACCTGCATGAGAGATTCAGACGTTGCTAACGGCCATTGCTGCGATTTATGTACGTCAGACTCGCCACCATTGAAATTGCCCAAATAAACAGGTTTTTGTGACCCTAGGCTATGACCTCTTCGACCTAGGACTGCATTGAACGCGACCCACGCATTGTGCGCATTCTGGACAACACCAATTACTGTTTATTGTTTATTGAACCTCTCATCTGTATTACATTTATGACTGCATGGCGACAAAATGCAAATTGCTATCCGCACGCTTCTTGTCCTCATGCAAGGCCTGGGTTGTTGTGTCTCAAAGCGTGGCCTTCTCCTCCTGCGCCGCCCTCCTCCTGTTCCATCACGTGTGCTGCTGCTGGGTTAGCGTTACCGGTCCATTTTCCTGGAACCTCTTATCTGTATTACATTTATGACTGCATGCCGACAAAAAGCATGTTACCTGTGCAAAGAAAACAGACATTTCCCGCATTTAAAAGACAGTTTTCCCTTTGAAACTTTAAAATCGATTTTCTCAAAAACTATAAGCTCTTTTTGCTAAAAAATGTTTCCTCTTGTACCCACTCCCAAGGTGCACATACCCTGTAAATTTGGGGTATGTAGCATGTAAGGAGGCTTTACAAAGCACGAAAGTTCGGGTCCCCATTGACTTCCATTATGTTCGGAGTTCGGCTCGAACACCCGAACATCGCGGCCATGGTCGGCCTGTTCGGCCCGAACCCGAACATCTAGATGTTCGCCCAACACCCCCAACAACTGCAGGACCTACTCGCATGGTAGTTATACAACTGCATGTGGATAATCTGTGAAGGGCAGTGTGTCTGAATACATCGATGTCAATACATCTACTTCTTTTGCACCGTTCAGTGATCAGTTGTGTAACTTCATATTGCAACTCCATCCAATGAAGTCAATATATTCAGGAGACCTGCACTGTATCCAACACAAGTTCCCAGCAGACTTTACATCTGTGAGCATCCTCTGATTTCACCAGTCAACAATGTATGCATTCCTCACATCCCTCCCTGAGCTCTCCTTTCAGATTAAGCAAGCATATCCAGAGGATACAAGGTGCGAAGGACTCAAAAAATGAGAAAGGCAATGAAGGTTACAGAAACACCACGCACCCTTGCCCAGGGCGTACTAGTAACTGAGGTACCGGGAAATTTGGGCGCAGAGTAAAAATTGCTCACCCTGCTCCTGCAAAAGTCCCGTTAGTTACTATTCCCCCTCCAGGCCACCGTGGCCACTGGGGTAAGAAGAAATTCAGCTGACAGTTATTGCTGGCGTCCGAAATTACGCTGATTATATTGTAATTTGGGCTCCGTCTTTTAACGGGCCCATCATTTGACGGCGCCAAACTTATGGCTGAGCGTCGAAGTAACCGTAATTCTCATTACAGCCTATGGTGGTGCCTGCTGTGCCCATATTTCCAGTGCCATATTTGTCTGATTTATGCCCAGGAGTCCAAAATATGCACAGTGGTTGCTATCTGCGTAGTTGCATCCATTTGAGATACAAGCCACTATTTAAAAGGACAAGTCCAATGTACTTATGCCTGTAATGAACAGCAGTGTTTAAATCTAGATGTTCTTTACTCTAAATTCAAATAACTATTAATATAAAATGTGAAAGAACATATGGGGCTTGATTCACAAAGCGGTGCTAACCTACTTAGCACGTCTAAAGTCTTTAGACGTGCTAACCAGGGTGCTAAGTAGGTTAGCACCAGATTTCTCAATCAAATCGCGCGCTAACTTTGCGCGCGCAAAGTTTTACGCGCGCAAAGTTTTACGCGCGCTAAGTTCCATAGGCTTTAATGGGCACTTCGCACGGAGCGCCCTGTGCTCTGTGCAGTACGCGCGTAAAGTTTTATGCGCATAAAGTTTTGTGCGCGTAAAGTTTTATGCGCGAAAAGCTTGTTTAGACGTGCTAAGGGGGTTTTCACAGGCGTGCTAACAGTTAGCACCGCTTTGTGAATCAAGCCCATAGTATTAAGCAAGTATTTGCATAATAAAATCTATAAACTACTTTTGTGATTAAGATTAGCAAGATATTAGTTATAATTGCACTAAATTATGCTTCACATGGTCTTGAGAGCACGGACCGTACCATGGTAACTCCATATATTTTCCTGTAATTGGCTCCAATATCTTTTGTTTCTTTAACCTTCTTGTTATTTATGCATGGCATGGATAATCTCAAATATTTTGCAGATGGAAAACACTTGGTTTTGTGTATTTATATACACAACAACATGTATTTCTGGTAATTTTCCATGAAACAGATTAGGCCCAATGGAAAACAGTTCCCATGACAACACAGATATGCTGATAAGGTAATTGTGCTTCATTTAGTTGATATCTGATCCAGGATCTTACCATGTTACTGGCATTGATTTAAATTGTGCTAAACGTCAGTATTAGGGATGAATTAAATGGTTCTTGAAGGCTATTGAAATAAAGCCACTTTGTTATACCGCTCTGTCCCCAGTCTTTTTTATGTCATTTGTATTTATGTCCCCAACCTTTGATGCCATGTAAGGAAGGAAATACAATCATATGATTTTACTGGTGAGTAATTAGAGAAATCTTACAATGATAAGATGCTGTTTTACTGGTAACTACAGATGTTCAGTGAGATGTTATTATTTCAATTTGGTGCACATTGTGTGGAAAACACTGTGTAGTTTGAAACTGGAGCAGAAAAATTGGCAGCATTTGCATTTGAACGGCCTAATTCCAAGTTGCATGCAGCAACCACCTGTGTGTACGTGATGTCATTCAGCGGGTGGTACAAACAATGGGATTGGTGTTGTTGGGGTTGAGTAGATCTGCCTGACGGATCACTTGTGGGTTGGGGGTCGCGGGCTGCCATACACAAGCCTGATTGTCGGCTAGGGCGTTCCGTATCAGCCACCTCAGCTGACTTAAGTCAGGCGTGTGTACAAGGCTTTAGGCTTGATTCCCACCTGTTGAGCACGTTTTTGCAAGTTCCACTCAGAGCAGGAAGCGGATCCGAATGTAAAAAATAAGATCCGTTTCCACTTGAAAAAAAAAAAAGAAAGAAAACAGATCGGCAAATGGACCACAAAGTCCACGCTTGCTACATTTTTCCAGATGAGCAGATGTGTTGCCCATAGCCACCTACGGTGCAATGCATCCACCCCTGGACGCTGACGCAATGATAAAACGGAGTGGTGCTGACCCAGAACTGTCCGCGCTGTGCCAAACTGATCCATCACAAATGGGAATGGAGCCTACTGAAGAAAATGTTTTCATCAATGGAATGTGACTAAAGAAGTGTGTTCCATGGTATACCTAACTCAGTGCAATGCAGAAAATCATGCAAGAGGAAAACTATATGGAGGCAGACTCTAAAGGAGACTATGGTCCATATGCATTTCACTTTTTCACCTGAGTTTTCTCCTAGGTGATAATTTTAAATGTATCAATAAAATGCCTTTTAAGCCACCAGAAGGCAAGAAAATGCTCAAAATAATTTTGATAGTACTTTTTCACCTACTTTTTGGTATTTTTTAGTTGAAAAGTGCTGGAAAGTTATTTTAAATCAAAGATGAAAAATTATCTCCTAGGAGAAAACTCAGGTGAAAAAGTGAATTGCATATGGTCCCATGTACAAGACACTAGAAATCTAGATGATGGAAACCTCTGGCAATTAAAAATATTACATCTCCTGTTTATTTCCCCCTCTCTAATTTTTTATGCTTCTTTCTCTCTTTTACTATTTATTATCTGCCTATTCCATTTTGGTAGTGAACATTTGGTAGTTTCCCTGATACAACTCACTCAAGTGGACAACATAATATAAAGGTTTATATTCTGAAGTGTATGGGCAATGTATCCCTGCCTATATATTTTCTAAACATAAGTATTTATTGTTATTCTTATTTTCCAGAACTTAAACTGTGATTGGCTGGCTTTATTATTATATATGCAATTTTAACCTTTCCATTTATACATGTTATAAATAATGGAGTTTTTCCATCTATACTTTTAAAGATTGTTATGATTCCAATTGCTTGTAAACTTTTCAATAAAACTTTTTGGTAAACAAATAATTTGAACAATGGCCAATATTTTCTATTTAATGTAATAAGTAGAGATGGTCAAATGAAATGCTTATAATTTCAAATTGACATAGATTTCTTGTTACTTTTGTGTATGTTTATTCAGCTTAGAACTGGACCATTCAAAATCATCAGCTACTGCATTTGATTGTGCCAATTCCAAACTGCATACATTTGCATAAAATATGCATAACTTGGAAATGAATTACATCTCTTTGACAATCAGCACAATATAAGAACTGTAATCCCTTTCCTTTCCTGCATGTTGGTGAAATGTTCATGGAATTCATTAGCACTGTTAACAACATGTTAATAACATATCTAGGATCTACAGTGTCAAAACCTACTACATACTTATATCTCATCAGAAGTTTCCACACACATAACATTTTAAAATTAACAACGAAAGCTACAATAAAACAGGTATTACAGTAAAATAACATACCTAACATACAGTTACAGTATGACATGATGTCAGCATAATATAGTTTAGTCTCCACGGTTACAGAACAGTTTGAAAGCCATTTAATCGGCAGTAATGAGAGAATTGTAATCTTGTCAAGATGGCCTGCATGCAGATAACACGATTTAAAGAGAACCCGAGGTGATCCTAAAGCAAAGAAGAACATTTTTCGTCTTGTCTTTAAAAGAAAAGACAGACAGACAGACAGACAGACAGAGAGAGAGACAGACAGACAGACAGACAGACAGACAGACAGACAGACAGACAGACAGACAGACAGATAGATAGATAGATAGATAGATAGATAGATAGATAGATAGATAGATAGATAGATAGATAGATAGATCGATCTGTTTACATCAAAAACATCAGCAGAAACAATGTTTGTGTCAAGGATGTGGTCGAAGCATAGGAATGTGGACATGTTGAAATCCACGTGAACGCGGGACTGTATGCCTTTGTTCTGCTGCATCAGCCTTCTCTATGCTGCCCTCCTGAGGATCCTGATGACATGACATGCATCAGCAGCCAAAGGATGACGTCAGCATAGAGTGCACAGATGCCCGAAGTCCTCCTAGTCTCAAAAGCTTTGCAGCTCCTTTCTTTGGAGTTATCTTCCATAATATATATTTTAAACTTCTGGCTTTGAAGCCTTCAAACACTCCTTTAAAATGAAATAATAACAATAATCTGTCAAATTCCCCCTTAAGACTAATATACACATCTGTACTACATGTCAAAGGACTTCCTGTGTCCTGCACTCATTTTTTTTATCATTGCTGTGGTGTCTCCGCCCCACTCCCCTGTAGATTGTAAGTTCACATATGCAGAGTAGAGTTGTCCCAAATGGTTCGGCCGCAAACATTGGTGGTTCGCGTTTGCGTTGGAACGTGAACTTTATGGTGAGTTTGACTCTCCCCTATACCACCTAATTGGGCTAAACTTTGACCCTCTACATCACAGTCAGCAGACACGTGGCAGCCGATCAGGCTGCACTCCCTCCTGGAGCCCCCCCCTTATAAAAGGCAGCAGCGTCGGCCATGTTCTCACTCAGTCTGCTGCTGTGTTAGTGAGAAAAGGGAGAGACATCTTGCAGAGATAGGGGAAGCTTAGTTAGGCTCTTGTTAGGCTTGTTAGCTTGCTCCTTGCTAATACTTATTGCTAAAAAAAAAGCACCCCAAAACAGCTCTTTTGAGAGCTAATTTTCTAGTGATGTGGTTTTTTTTTGTGTGGCCCACTGACTTGCATATACAGCCCAGTCTGTCGCAGCTGGCCCTTGGTAATTGCTATACTGTGCCAGACCCAGCACATTCAGTGCCTACCTTTTCACTGCACCTGTGTGTGTGACATCTGCACATTTGTAATACCAGTCCATACATACCTGTTTACTGTACCTGTGTGACAGCACACAGTTTTATATACCAGTCACTGCATACCTGTTCACTGTACCTGTGTGTGACAGCTGCACATTTGTAACACCAGTCCGGGCATATCTGTTCACTGCACCTGTGTGTTTGACAACGGCACATTGTATTGATACCAGTCTGAGCATACCTGTTCACTGCACCTGCATGACAGCATGCAGTTTTATATACCAGTCACTTCATACCTGTTCACTGCACTTGTGTGACTGCACATTGTTATACCATCAGTCACTGAATACCTTTCACTGCACTTTGTATTATACCTGGGAGTCAGTGCAAACTTTTCACTTGAATGGATGGCAGACTTGCCCTCCATAACAGAATCTTGTTAAAGGCAAGTAGTGTCATCTCTGGCACACAGGGTTGGGTCAAGGGTCCATCTGACCACAGATGTCTGGTTTGCAAAGCATGGTCAGGGCAGGTACATTACTTATACAGCACATTGGGTCCTTCCTTGGATGTGTGGTGGTAGCCGTTTCTCAGGCTCCATCTCCGGACTGGAATCGAACCCTGATTCCCCGGCCATTACCCGTGGTCACCATGGTACAGAAAGTACCAAAAAGAGTTGACCACACAGTTGAATGAATGGCAGACTCCTCCATAGCAGATTCCTGTTATCCTCCCTAGCACTAGCTGGATCCCCGAGTCAGGCTCGGGACAGAAATCCACAGCTCAAAGCAATAATCCTTAGTTGGATCCATTGGAGGTGTGGAATGTGCAGGGCTGCCCCAGATCTATCAAGCAGGATTTTTAGGGTCTGAAAGCTTGTGAAAAAATTGCAGCGCTTTTGTAACAAAAATCTGGAAATAATCATACCGCCAGGGAGGTTAAAGGATTGCAAAGTGTACTCATTATTATACAGGGCCTCGAAAGAGTCCTGTATTGTTATTTTTTGTCACTACCTCACTGAGTCTCGACTTGCGTGCCGTGCCTGCTGCCTTCCTTGGATGTGTGGTGGTAGCCGTTTCTCAGGCTCCCACACCGGACCGGAATCGAAACCTGATTCCCCGGCCATACCCTTTCTTTAACAATGATAGAGAAAGAACCATCGACGGTCTGACCAGCGATGAACCCCTGGACTACTGGGTGCGCAGGCTTGACCTGTGGCCAGAGCTGTCACAATTTGCCATCCAACTTCTGCCTTGCCCTGCCTTAAGCGTCCTAGAAAGGACCTTCAGTGCAGCTCGGATCCCGGAGGGCTACTGCCTGGCCAAAGACTAAGTCAGTCCCGACTCCCCACACACACAGCATCTCTGCCTGCACGCCATGTGACTGCCTGCCCCAAGACTAAGTCAGTCCCCACACAGCATCTCTGCCTGCAGGCCGCTTGACTGCCTTCTCCGCCACCACCAACAGGGTCCAGGACTCCAGGTGGATTCCTGAACAAAAAGAATAATAATTTTTCTGGTGCGTGTACATGCCTGCCTAATTTTCTGTATGCACTGGGGCTGCAACAACAAAACAAAAGGTATGTACATGTGTCAATTCCCCTTTGTGATCGTTACCTTGCCGCTATGAAGGGGCTTGCGTATCACAATGAAGCAATGACCGCCGGCTATATGAGTATGTTGGGGGGCACACCCAAGATAATAAGGTCGTTGCTTCATTGTGGACAGGACAAATTCGATCAGCTGTACAGTCACTGTTGTTCTATCATTGAGCTACCTCAGCCCGGTGACCATATAGGCTTGAAAACCGCCATCGCCTGCACTCTCGCCATGGTGCGCACCAGTCCAGCACGGCCATCACTACACAAACAGTTGTTTGCGGTGCGTTACACAGTGAGTTTAGTCTGTCAGTGTGAAGCTGTACACTAATTACAATACCTGATTGATGTATACACATGCAAGATGTTTTAAAGCACTTTAGGCCCCCAATTTAGCAATGCAATGTGATTTCTGCCCTTAAACCCTGCTGTGCGTCAAATCCGGATTTTTCACCGGGAGTTTTGACGTATATCCCACTCTGCCATACCCCCCTCCAGGTGTTAGACCCCTTGAAACATCTTTTCCATCATTTTTGTGGCTAGAATTAGTGTTTGTAGTTTTGAAAGTTTGCCTGCCCATTGAAGTCTATGGGGGTTCGCAAAGTTCGCCAGTCCGCAAACTTTTTTCGCATGTTCGCGTTCGGGGTTCGCGAACCTAAAATCGGAGGTTCGAGACAACGCTAATGCAGAGCCATGTGAGTGTTTCCTGTTCAGCTGTGCTTGTTCTACAGTATCAGATGAACTGGTAAATATATTTAGGGTGCTCACTATGGTGTGCATTGTACTTTGTACAGAACTATGGAATATAATGATATATATATAATAAATAATAATAATAATACATATACAAAAAAGTGCAGCGTGGTAAAGATCCTAAGAGATGTGCAGTACTCTTAAAATTAACGCCTGCTACTGTAAATAACAGAAATAAAAAAAACAATGTTTTTAGCTGTTTTATGCATAAAAATGTTGTTTTATTAACGGCAAATCGAATTGAATCAAATTGAATCCCGATCGGACATTTTGGATTGAATCGGATCGTAAATAGAATCGTAATCGAATCGCACAAAGAATCGTATTGTGTAGATGGGGCTTTAGAATGTAACAATTAACTCATGCTGCCCCATCCACTCTCAAGCGTGGTCCCCTCTACCTACATGCAAGTACGCCAACGTCCACCCACGTGTGGCAATGGTCACGGCTCCTTGCATGCTCATTCACTGGATGCAGACCATAGGATTTTATTAGGTAGGTTTTATTAGGTAGGATAAGCCCCTTACCACCAGCAAACACCTGCCATATTTCTGTAACTGCCAACCATAGTCACTAAGTCAGCCAGGCCAAAGTCCAAAGAAGTGGTACGAAGTAGACCCATGTGCCTCAAAGGAATTATCCCATCTGCATATGTCCATATGCTTTCTTTATTATATACTTTTTCATCCTGCTAGATTTCTACTATAAGAGAGCTAGGTTTCCTAATGCTGGGTACACACGATGCCATGAATCGGATGATTATTTCCATTAAGTCTAATCTGCTACCGTTCGATAAAAAAGGGGTCAATTTTGTGAAGTTATCATGTTGGAAAAAATCTATCTGGCAGGTAAATCGAACAGAAAATTGTATCGTGTGTACCCAGCATTAGACATGATTTGTGACATGATTCTTTGAGATTGATCCTATCTGGCAAAACATCTAGATTGCTACTGAAGCAGTGCAGACAAACAATGTCATCCTGAGGGAGATAGTAAACAATCAGTGAGGCGAATGTTCCTCCGAGTCAATTCTGGGGACGCAAAGTACAAAATAAATATTTCATGAAGAGCTTCCTTCAACAAAATCACTACACAGAAGAGATGCTGTAGACAAAAGCAGGAGAAGGTAATCAGCATTTAAATCAATATAATTATTTGTAAATACATCAGTAAGATATCCTGAAGCATATAAAATTAATTTGCCATTTCAAGGGTAGCCTGAATATGTAATATATTCTGAATACCCTTGTTTTCTGTGTTCATTTTAAACCATTCAATACGCCCTTAATGGGGAAGTTTACATATAAATTCATGCTGTAATGACCATAAAGTGGGAGATCCTTAACTTGATGATATCAGAGACCACTAGCAGACATTATGGAAAGAGATAAGTACCGTTCTTTTAATGACGAATATGCCTGGACACACCGTGCAATTTCCTATCAGATTGATGGGAAGAATCAATAATTTCTGTCAGGTCCAATGAGGATTCCGATTAATTTTCCGATCAATTTTGTACAGAAGTAATCAGAAAATCGATCGGCAACCTGATGGAAATTACCAATTCAATCCATCGATCTGATGGAAAATTGAAAGGTGTGTACCAGGGCTGAGTTTGTGTCTGTGTTTGGTTGATTCTGGTGCCTGTTCTGGATGCAGTCAGTATGGTTCTGCATGTCCTGGAATTATTATTAAAAGTTATTTAAACATTTTATTTATATTATGCAGCACTGTACACTAGATAGGGGAGACATTACAAGATTAATCAAGTAGGCAGACAAATGATAGCGCTCGAGGCTGCATGTGAAATGAAAACTAACAGAGGCATGTAGAGCCCCACTGGGGCTAAATACATGCCTTGAATGCAAAACAGATGCAAATTATGTTCTAATTCCAATCTAAAAGATTTTGAATACAGATTGAAGCAATTAATGCAGCTAGCCACAGGTATATTTACATTCAATTTGTACAGCGGGAGACAGGGCAGCGCTTTCATACAGAGGCTGTACCCGAATTATCTATCTGCATGGATGTGCAGAGTTCCAGAAACTGGACAACATTACACAACTAGCAAGATTTAACAACGTCACACAGGGAGGTTACAGCGTTAAACAACGGTACACAAAATAGTGGTGTAACAATAATCAATGGTGCGCAGATTGCAATGTAGGAATAAATAAAGCAGACAAGTCACTAATTCCATATGACAGAATACCCAAGTAGCTCAGGGTGACCCAGAACCACTAGGAAAACTTAGGGGACTGACTGAAAAGCCCTCTGTAACGATTGGTGTCAGCAAAACAGATTTTCTGATTATTGGTGATCTGCAGTATCACCAATAATGCAGATGCTATACCTGATTATGTGGTGATCTGAAGAATCACCAATAATGCTAGTATAGCCAGACACAGGACAACCAATGTGAGATAGTGTTTGGTGCAACAGTAATGAGTAATAGGAGATCTCCTGAGGAGTGGGTGATTCAGACAGTACTGCAGTCAATGATCACCTGAGGAGCAGGTGATTCAGACTGTACTGCAGCCAGTGGACACCTGAGGAGCAGGGACCACTGACTGTGCTGCAAGGATGATCACCTGAGGGGCAGGTGATTAAGACTATGCTGCAGCCAGTGGACACCTGAGGAGCAGCGACCACTGACTGTGCTGCAAAGGCTGATCACCTGAGGAGCAGGTGATTGAGACTATACTGCAGCCAGTGGACACCTGAGGAGCAGGGACCACTGACTGTGCTGCAAAGGCTGATCCCCTGAGGAGCAGGTGATTAAGACTATACTGCAGCCAGTGGACACCTGAGGAGCAGGGACCACTGACTGAGCTGCAAGGCTGATCACCTGAGGAGCAGGTGATTAAGACTATACTGCAGCTAGCGAACACCTGAGGAGCAGGTGTTACAGACAGTGCTGCAGCTGAGCTTCACCTGAGGAGTAGGTGAAGGCTAGTACAGATTCCTCACCAGTGACTAGGCCCACTGGTGAGGACAGGAAGGTCAGACAAGCAGAGTAGGCAACGTACAGACAGATACAGTACAAAGACAGAAGGCTGATTCAGTGTCAAGTTCAGGCAGAGTTTGGCAACAGGAATCAGGTGGGCAGAAGTACAGAATCACTAAGCAGGAGAATAGTCAAGGAAGCAGAAGGTCACAACAGATAATACAATGCAATTAGTACTTAAAGCTATCAACAGAATCTGGCTAAGTGTGGAGCCCCGGCTCCAGCCGGTTCTAGCACACTTTGGGATCTGACTATGGTCTGAGCGCTAACACGATAGCATTCGCAACAGCAGACACAGAGCAACTGACATACTAGTACTATAATACAGAGATGCCCCGCAGCGCCACCCCCATCACTCAGCCAATCCAAAGTTCCGTTGGAGTCAGCTGACTAGGCAGATCAGCTGACCCCCCTTCTATTTGTATAAAGGTCCTGTCGCCTGGCGTAGCCCTCAATCTATGTGCAATAGAAGGACCAGGCAGAGCAGCTGCATGTAACTGCGTGGCAGAGGCCGCCAGCTGATACGCGGAGATAGCCGCCATGCCGCTTGCCTCTGCGGTGGTATCTCCGCTATCTATTACACCCTCCTACTAAAAGCTCTCAATGTAGTTTTCCTTCTTAAAACAGAAGGTAATTGAGATAATTCAGCTTTAAAGAGAATCTGTATTGTTAAAATCACACAAAAGTAAACATACCAGTGCGTTAGGGGACATCTCCTATTACCCTCTGTCACAATTTCGCCGCTCCCCGCCGCATTAAAAGTAGTCAAAAACTGTTTTAAAAAGTTTGTTTATAAACAAACAAAATGGCCACCAAAACAGGAAGTAGGTTGATGTACAGCATGTTCACACATAGAAAATACATCCATACACAAGCAGGCTGTATACAGCCTTACTTCTGAATCTCAAGAGATCACTTGTGTGTGTTTACCTTCTGTCCCCAGCTTCTCTCATGCACTGAACATTACAGGCTTCCTGCAGACAGCTCTGCCTATGTCGTTAATTCCTTAGTATGTGACAGACCAGCTCCTTTCACAGCCTCCAGAGGAGGATTTTTA
Source organism: Hyperolius riggenbachi (assembly GCF_040937935.1). NCBI lineage: Eukaryota > Metazoa > Chordata > Amphibia > Anura > Hyperoliidae > Hyperolius > Hyperolius riggenbachi. The sequence continues at coordinate 409,898,807 of NC_090646.1, read as the reverse complement.
TCCAGCTCTCTTCTATCACTGATAAGATAGCAGAGAAGCTGCTGGCTTATGTAAATAAAACACACACTGGAGTGTGCATAGAGGAACAGTTCAACACTGAAGAACTTGGCAGCCTTCCAGACACAGGCCGACAAGTCTGACAGGAGAAAGATACATTGATTTATTAGGGCCCTTTTCCACTAGCAATCGCTAGCGTTCACGCTGAACGCTAGCGATTGCTGAATCGCAATTAGCGGCGATTCCCCGACGTTCGCGGCCGCGATTTTGCTATGCTATGCATTGCATAGCAAAATCGCGGCAAAAGTCGCTCCGCGGCGCGATTGCGATCAAGTAAAAAACGAATCGCGGTAGTGGAAATTACCTACCGCGATTCCTATGTTAAAAAGCAAACCGTAGCGATTGTAAAATCGCTAGCGGTTTGTGTTTTTGCGATTCAGCCAGCGCAAACGCGCTGGTGGAAAAGGGCCCTTACAGAGATGGTTATAGTAGAAAGAGCTGCAGCAAGCCAGATCACATTAGAATAGGTTTAGGAACTTGTAGGATGGTAGAAAAAACGTTGTAATTTTTGTTACAGAGTCACTTTAAGTGATCAACTGTGGTTTTACATGAATTAACACTTCTGAATATGCAAAATTTCAGCCATTAGAAAGCACAGGAGAAAAATGTAATTGAATAGGGTCCCAATAGGGCCCCAAGTATCTTCAACACAGATGACAGAAAAGTTCATAATTTTCAGGAAGCTGCTTTCTAGTCTAGATTCTTCAATTCAGCTAAATAAAAAGAAGGCGGTCGTAGTAAAAGAACACTGAAGACTCCTATCAACACAAAGAAGAATTACATATATACAACATCAAGCATGGGTGTGCTCTTCACTCTTTACACATCTGAGCAATGGTATAGGAGTCTCTGAAAGACCTTGTACGAAACATCCAGTGAAAACATGTGTATCTCATCGCTTAGTAAAGAGCAGAATAATGGCCCATACTCACGAGGGACTTTTGTCGCCTCAACACGCGGCGCGCGCGTGTTGCGGCGACAGGTCGCCCGTGAGTATGGGCCGTCGCACGCCCGCGCGCCCCCGAACTGTCGCCCGTCGCTATGTCGCCATGCGATTGAAACTTTCAATCGCATGGCGACAGTCGCCGCTGCCCCCCCGCCGCAACTGTCGCTAGTCCGCGTGAGAACGCGGACTAGCGACAGCAACCTCCATTGAGGTTCACAGACCTTCCGGCGGGGGGAGGAGGAACGTCAGCGACAGCTTCCGCCTTGCCGCTGGTCCCTCTTCCGCATGTGTACGCGGAGGGACCTGGCGAGAAGCTGTCGCCGGCCTGTCGCCCACACGCTCACGTGTGCTGGCGACAGGCGAGTTTTGCAGCCCGTGAGTACGGGCCTTAAGATAGCAATGCTAGCTCCTCTCATAATTGCTTGGCAATCATAAAGGGCCAGGAGGTGTCCAAGCATCTCCTGTGCAAAACTCCTTTGGAGATAACATCAATGCTATTAGCCTGGTAATCAGAGCAGGAGGAAACTGTACTTTTACTGGGTTCTGCAATGTTTCAGACTCTATGCCTTGGAATTGGAGCTGGTATGGCTTAGGAGAGGGACTCACAAGCTGTTTTTCAATACAGAAAACATCTACTGTGTGGTACTGGTAGCCCTGGATTGTTAATCCTTACAACTGTAAAAAAGGGAATACAGGGGAGTTCTGAGTATGGTTGGTATTATATATACACATGTTCTCAGCATGTTCTATGTTCAGCTACACTTAAATGTTACATATAAAATCCAAACCTTTTTCCTTTTTCCGTCAGCTGCTCTTAATCTGCCACTGGAACTGGAAATCAGAATGGAAAGTGTTAATTTACAAATCGGTGTAATAAAGGATGTTCATGCAGTGTTCCCATTAGCTTCAATGCATTTTGCTTTAAAGAGAATCTGTATTGTTAAAATCGCACAAAAGTAAACATACCAGTGCGTTAAGGGACATCTCCTATTACCCTCTGTCACAATTTCGCCGCTCCCCGCCACATTAAAAGTGGTTAAAAACAGTTTTAAAAAGTTTGTTTATAAACAAACAAAATGGCCACCAAAACAGGAAGTAGGTTGATGTACAGTATGTCCACACATAGAAAATACATCCATACACAAGCAGGCTGTATACAGCATTCCTTTTGAATCTCAAGAGATCATTTGTGTGTTTCTTTCCCCACTGAGGGGGGAGTGCATAGCAGAACCACAACACTGAAGAACTTGGCAGCCTTCCAGACACAGGCTGACAAGTCTGACAAGGGAAAGATACATTGATTTATTACAGAGACTGTGATAGTACAAAGTGCTGCAGTAAGCCAGAACACATTAGAATAGCTTTTGGAACTTGTAGGATGATAAAAAACAGGATGCAATTTTTGTTACGGAGTCTCTTTAAAGAAAATTACATTTTCATTTTTATGAAATGTTATTGATTTACTTGAACTCTTTTATGAAACAATTTAGTCCATGCCTGTTAGCCTGAACACCAAATACCAGATTTGAACAATACGGTGACAAAACAGAAAGTGACATACTTACAAAGCTCTGTTCTTAGTAACAAGATTGTGATTATTTCCTTAATCACTTAATTACTTTCTTAATTAATGTGGGTGATTTACAGTCTCTCTATATATACTGTACACTGCCATAACCTTGCACACCTGCTGTAGGTTATAAGCACATCCAAATGCAGTTGGACCACAGGAAGCCACTTTTTTGCAGCAGCCCTCATCAATTTACTGACCTCTTGTAACATTTCACATGACACCTATAAAATTGGCAACATCACTCATTATTTAACTCCAATAGACAGAAATAGGGGCCTTGCACATCCCTGAATAAAACTTTGCTTTTATTTGAACAAGTTAAAAGGCATACAGTACATTACACGTCCCATAGAAAGCAGAGAGAGGTACATTATTTAAATGGGTAACTAACAGAATTTGAATCTTTCCATTCTAAAAGAAAACACAAAAAAACTTAAATTACCGTATACCTGAGATCAAGGAAAAAGTTAACCTTTACTTATCTATAACCTCTTTCCAGTCCCCTCCATTGTTCTGCTCCCGTGTGCAGGAGCTTTCTGCATCATCATTCCTAACTTATCGACCGTGCATGCGCACAATGCTCCTGGCCACGGGAGAGTGGTCAAGGGGGCGCGTCTCCGGAACAGTGTATGCACTAAAGCCTGCAACCCAGCCTGTCATGGACTTTAACGAGGCTGACAGTGGAATAACGGAGGGGGCCTGGAGGACATAATGGGAACTAACTGACTTTGTGAGGCTGGAAGAAGCCCCAGATAAGTAAAAGCCAACTTTTTCCTTTATTTCAGGTTTACTTTAAACAGAAAGGATGCAGTAGCCCATCAGAAGAAAGTGTCATGAGGAAAATGCTCCTCAAGCTTCCCTAATGTGATAGGTAGCTTTACTATTCAATAGCGAAGCCCACGGTCTCATCTCACTTTACTCTCCGCACCTCTTACACCTGCTTCAATCTCTAGAACTTTTAAATATGTAGACATGCAGCTCTCACTGTAGGTAAACTGTGTTATTCTATGCTTAGTTTAGTGTAGGGATCGCCATAAAATGGCTTACATGATTATTGCATGAGCTAGCTGTATATGCTTGGGTCAAGTCATGCATCCGTGCAAACGTTCCTCTCGGGAATTGGGGCACTGGGTATTGCCGTCATTTAAATATCAAGAATATATTTCTCGGCTGACCGCGATTCCCCAGCAGTGAGAGGTCATCTGGATTTTAACCCTACCCACAAATAGAGATGGCCCGAACGGTTCGCCGGCGAATGGTTCCCGGCGAACTTCCAGAGTTCGCGATCGCGGAAAACCGCAAACTTTTCCAGAAGTTCGGTTCGCCCCCATAGTGCATCATGAGGGTCAACTTTGACCCTCTACATCACAGTCAGCAGGCACATTGTAGCCAATTAGGCTACACTCCCTCCTGGAGCCCCACCCCCCTTATAAAAGGCAGGCAGCGTCAGGCTTTTCACTCACTCGTGTGCCTGCAGTAATTAGAGAAGGGAAAGCTGCTGCAGACTCTCATAGGGAAAGCTTAGTTAGGCTCTTGTAGGCTTGTTAGCTTGCTCCTTGCTGATTTTTATTGCTAAAAAAGCACCCCTCAACAGCTCTTTTGAGAGCTAATCTTGTTCTTGTGATCTATTTTTTTTTTTGTGTGTGTGTGTCCCACTGACACTTGTGTTGCATAGACAGCCTTGGTAATTCCTACTGTGTGTGCCACTGCCAGGCCCAGCACATTCAGTGTCTACCTGTGTGTGTGACAGGTGCACATTGTAATACCCATCACTGCATATACCTACCTGTTGTTCACTTCAGTCACTGCACCCACCTACCTATGTGAGTGCACGCAGTGTCACTGTGCCTGTCCGCTACCTGTGTGTGTGTGACAGGTGCACATTGTAATACCAATCACTGCATATACCTACTACCTGTTGCTCACTGCAGTGCACCCACCTACCCACGTGAGCGTACGCAGTGTCACCGTGCCTGTCTGGTACCTGTCTGTGTGTGACAGGTGCACATTGTAATACCCATCACTGCATATACCTACTACCTGTTGCTCACTGCAGTGCACCCACCTACCTACGTGAGCGTACGCAGTGTCACTGTGCCTGTCCGGTACCTGTCTGTGTGTGACAGGTGCACATTGTAATATCCATCACTGCATATACCTACTACCTGTTGTTCACTTCAGTGCATCCACCTACCTACGTGAGCGCACGCAGTGTCACTGTGCCTGTCCGGTACCTGTCTGTGTGGGACAGGTGCACATTGCAATACCCATCACTGCATATACCTACTACCTGTTGTTCACTTCAGTGCATCCACCTACCTACGTGAGCGCACGCAGTGTCACTGTGCCTGTCCGGTACCTGTCTGTGTGTGAGAGGTGCACATTGTAATACCCATCACTGCATATACCTACTACCTGTTGTTCACTTCAGTGCACCCACCTACCTACGTGAGCGCACACAGTGTCATTGTGCCTACTGGGTACCTGCGTGTTTGTGACAGGTGCAAATTTGTAATACCCATCACTGCATATACCTACCTGTTGTGTTCAGTGCACCCACCTACCTATGTGAGTGCACGCAGTGTGATATACCACTCCGTGCATACCTGTTAACTGCACCTGTGTGACTGCACATTGTATTAGTCAAGTCAGTTCATACCTTTCACTTCATCCCCCCCGATATGGACAAAACGGACAAAACAGGTAGAGGAAGAGGTAGAGGCAGACCCAGAGGAAGGCCACTCGGCAGGTCTGTGCGAGGTCGTGTTGATGTGATTTTGTGTGGCCCTAGACCAAAGTACAGTGCTCAGAAGAAGGCACGTCCCATCAACTCCCAAGATTGTCAGGACATGGTTGACTATTTAACACAGAACACCATCTTCCGCAGCCACCAGCGCTACTCCAAGTACCACATCCACTACATTTGACAGTTTGCAGGAGTTATTTGGTGGAGAAATCACTGATGCACAGCCATTATTGTTACAACCAGATGAAGGCACTAAGCAAGTTACACCACCTCATATGTCTGAGTTAGGCGACAATATTTACGTAACGTGTGCGGAGGAGGATGATGAAGTACCTGCTGTTGGTGCATATGTAGAGGTGTCTGAGGCAAATGAAGCTGGGCAGGATGATTATGATGATGACGATGATACGGATCCCACGTATGTTCCCATAAGAGGAGATGAACAGGGGGACAGTTCAGAGGGGGAGTCAGAGAGGAGTAGGAGGAGACGAGTTCCTGAAAGAAGCAGGGGGTGCTCGTCATCAGAAACAGCTGGTGGCGGTGTCCGGCGCCATGTATTGCCACCTATGTACAGCCAGCCAACATGCCCTTCAACGTCAGCTGCTGATGCCACCATAGTGCCATCACCCCAGGGGGGCTCAGCAGTTTGGAATTTTTTTAATGTGTCTGCCTCAGATCGGAGCAATGCCATCTGTTCTCTCTGCCTTCAAAAATTGATCCGAGGAAAGGCCAACGCCCACATAGGGACAAGTGCCTTTTCGAAGGCACATGGAAAAAAGGCACAAACTGCAATGGGAAGAGCACCTGAGCAAAAGCAGCACACAAAAGAAAAGCCACCCTCCTTCTACTCTTCGGGTACATACACACATCAGACTAAAATGAAAGATCACAGACCAATCTTACCACCCTTCATGTAGTATGAGAGCCATACTCTACACAGTCTTTTCTATGGAGCTGAACTCAACATCAGAAAAAAATCTCTGCAAGATGCTGCACACACAGATGCTGTACAGACACAAAAGATCAGTATCTGCAAAAGATCTGTTCCTGCCAAAAATCCATTCCTGCAAATTGCAATGATAGTCTATGAGATCTGCAGATCATCATACACACATGATTTAACTGACATTCATCTGCAGATCAGATCCACCAGGATGGATTTTCAGATTGCTTGATCTGCAGATGAATGTCAGTTAAATCATGTATGTATGATGATCTGCAGATCTCATAGACTATCATTGCAATTTGCAGGAATGGATTTTTGGCAGGAACAGATCTTTTGCAGATACTGATCTTTTGTGTCTGTACAGCATCTGTGTGTGCAGCATCTTGCAAAGATTTTTTTCTGATGTTGAGTTCAGCTCCATAGAAAAGACTGAGTAGAGTATGGCTCTCATACTACATGAAGGGTGGTAAGATTAGTCTGTGATCTTTCATTTTAGTCTGATGTGTGTATGTACCCTTCCTCCTTCAGGTGCATCATCTTCAGCCGCTTTCTCCCTTGCACCTTCACAGCCACCCTCCTCCACTTCGCCTCTGACCTTGAGTGGTTCCTGCTCCTCTGCCCACAGCAGCCAGGTGTCTGTGAAGGAAATCTTTGAGCAGAAGAAGCCAATTTCTGCCAGTCACCGCCTTGCCCGGCGTCTGACAGCTGCCTTGGCGGAACTGTTAGCTTGCCAGCTGTTACCATACCAGCTGGTGGACTCTGAGGCCTTCCGTAAATTTGTGGTCATTGGGACACCGCCGTGGAAGATGCCAGGCCGCAATTATTTTTCTAAAAAGGCGATATCCAAACTGTACCGTGAAGTTGAGAGGCAAGTGGTGTCATCTATGGCACACAGCGTTGGGTCAAGGGTTCACCTGACCACGGATGCCTGGTCTGCCAAGCACTGTCAGGGCAGGTAAATTATTTACACAGCCCATTGGGTCAACCTGATGACTGATGGCAAGCGGGGAGTACGTGGCTGTGCAGCCGACCAACTTGTGACACCTCCATGGCTTGCAGGCAGGCCTCCTGACACCTCCTCTCCTCCTGCTACATCCTCTTCGCTGTCGTCATCCTCCTCCTCCTTGGCTGAGTGTCAGTTCAACTCTACTGGTGCTGCGATCTCCTCTCCAGCTACACAGCCCCAGCTCCCCAGGGCCTATGCTGCATGCCAGGTACGACGGTGTCACGCCATCTTAGACATGTCTTGCCTCAAAGCGGAGAGTCACACTGGAGCAGCTCTCCTGGCTGCTCTTAAAAAACAGGTGGATCAGTGGCTGACCCAGCACCAGCTGGAAATTGGCAACGTGGTGTGTGACAACGGCAGCAATCTCATTTCCGCTTTGAATTTGGGAAAACTGACACATGTACCCTGCATGGCACATGTGCTGAATCTAGTCATTCAAAGATTTGTGTCAAAGTACCCAGGCTTAGAGGATGTCCTGAAGCAGGCCAGGAAGTTGTGTGGGCATTTCAGGTGGTCTTACACGGCCATGGCACACTTTGCTGAGATTCAGCGGAGAAACAAGTTGCCGGTGAGACGCCTCATTTGCGATAGCCCGACTCGCTGGAATTCGACCCTGCTTATGTTCTCTCGCCTGCTAGAACAGGAGAAAGCCGTCACTCAGTACCTCTACAATTTTAGTAGAAGGACACAATCTGTGGAGATGGGGATGTTCTGGCCCAACAACTGGACACTCATGCGAAATGCATGCAGGCTCATGCGGCCATTTGAGGAGGTGACCAACCTGGTGAGTCGCAGTGAAGGCACCATCAGCGACTTGATCCCATACGCTTACTTCCTGGAGTGTGCCATGCGTAGAGTGGTGGATCAAGCTGTGGAGGAGCGTAAAGAGGAACAGTTATGAGAGGAAGCATTGTGGGATCAATTCACATCAGAACCAGATGTTTCTTCAACACCTGCGGCAGCACATAGGGGGGAGGAGGAGGAAGAATCATGTGGGGAAGAGGAGTCAGATTCAGATGATGAGGAAGGTGTTTCTTTGGAGGAGGTGGAGGAGGCGGCGGCAGAAGAACAACCGCAGCAGACATCGCAGGGGACTTGTGCTGCTCAATGTTTCCGTCCACCTTTGTTTGTGGCTGAGGAAGAGCAAGAGGAGATGGATAGTACCTCTGGATCCAACTTTGTGCAGATGGCGTCTTTCATGCTGTCCAGCCTGTTGAGGGAGCCCCGTATAAAAAAAAAAATCAAGGGGAATGAGCTGTACTGGGTGGCCACGCTACTAGACCCTCGGTATGGGCACAAAAGGGCCGGATTTGTACTTTTTACCGCCCAAGGCCAATTATACCATCTGTATGGTTGTATCTCCGCGTGCCCCAATGAGAATTCTACTTACATCATTGGATGTCACAGACAATAACTATTTCAGTAATACGCGTATAAATTATAAGTTATATTTTCCTTAAGAAATTTTACGTTATGTTTGCCATCTCATGAATGATGGACCCATTGTGCCACCATGTGAGTTAGGCTGAAGTGTACCTTCAGGATAGAGCTTACAGGTCTTGCAGGTAAGACACAAGTACAGGACAGAGAGTTCAAAGGTTAAAGCAGTCCTTTGTAGATAGGGATGGCTGCATGGAACAGCTTTACTGTCCCTCACTGAGCCGCCCCTAAATTTCTGGTGCCCTAGGCCATGGCCTATGTGGCCTTCCCAGAAATCCGGCTCTGGGCACAAAGTGGCGGACAAGTTACCAACTCACCTGAAGGCAGAAAGGATGCAGCACTTGCAGAGCAAGCTGGCAACTATGCTTTACAATGCGTTTAAGGGTGATGTCACAGCACAACGCAATAAAGGTACCACTGCCAGTAATCCTTATCCCATGTCCATGCAGGCAAGGACAGGACGCTCCAGCGATCTCATGGTGATGTCGGACATGCGGACATTCTTTAGTCCAACGTCTCACCTTAGCCCTTCCGGATCCACCCTCCACCAACGCCTCGACCGGCAGGTAGCCGACTACCTGGCCTTAAAGAAAATCTGTAACGAAAAAGTTCCCCTGGGGGGTACTCACCTCGGGTGGGGGAAGCCTCCGGATCCTATCGAGGCTTCCCCTGTCCTCCTGTGTCCCACGGTGGCAGCGATAAAGCTCCCCGAAGAGTGGGGATGGAAATATTTACCTTCCCGGCTCCAGCGCAGGCGCAGTATCGGCTCTCCGCTCGGAGATAGGCGTAAATAGCCGATTGCTGTCGGGCCGCTCTACTGCGCAGGCGCAAGTCTCCTATCTCCGTGGAAAGAGCCGCAACAGCGCCCCCGCTGGAGCCAGAAATAGTAAATATTGCACAGCCTGACAAATCCACCCTCCACCAACACCTGGACCGGCAGGTAGCCATCTACCTGGCCTTAAGTGTGGATGTAGACACTGTGAGCAGCGATGAACCCTTGGACTACTGGGTGCGCAGGCTTGACCTGTAGCCAGAGCTGTCTCAATTTGCCATCCAAGTTCTGTCTTTCCCTGCCTCAAGCGTCCTGTCAGAAAGGACCTTCAGCGCAGCTGGAGGCATTGTCACTGAGAAGAGAAGTCGCCTAAGTCAAAAAAAGTGTTCAGTACCTCACCTTTATCAAAATGAATGAGGCATGGATCCCGGAGGGCTACTGCCCACCCCAAGACTAAGTCAGTCCCCACACACAGCATCTCTGCCTGCACTCCGTGTGACTGGCTGCCTGCCCCAAGACTAAGTCGCTCCCCACACAGCACCTCTGCTAGCAGCGGCCGCTATAATAATTTTTCTGGTGTGTGTACATGCCTGCCTAATTTTTCTGGCTGCACTGCAGCTGCAACAACAAAACAAAAGGCATGTACACATGCCAATTCCCCTTCGTGATCATTACCTTGCTGCGGTGAAGGGGCTTTCATAGCACAATGAAGCAATGACCGATGGCTATATGAGTGTCCTGGGAGGGGGGGGGGGGGGGGCACACCCAAGATAATAATGTCATCGCTTCATTGTGGACAGACCAAATTTGATCAGCTGGACAGTCACTGTTGTTCTATTATTGAGCTACCACAGCCCGGCGACCATATGAGCTTGAAAACCACCACACACCGTTACACAGTGAGTTTGGTGTGTCAGTGTGAAGCAGTACTCTGATTACACTCCCTGATTGATGTATACACATGCAAGATGTTTTAAAGCACTGGGCTTGAAAGCCGCCACGCCTGCACTTTGGCCATGGTGCGCACCAGTCCAGCATGGCCGTCACTACACAAACAGCTGTTTGCGGAGCGTTACACAGTGAGTTTGGTGTGTCAGTGTGAACCAGTACTCTAATTACACTACCTGATTGATATATACACATGCAACAAACACAATTGCTAACTTCCAGCTAGAGCAATCTCCTGCCTTTATCTGGTCAGCAGACGCCAGTCAGCCAATCAGGTGTACTGTTATACACCCTTTGCCTGCTGTACCAAATCTAGCAGGAATTGCATAAATTAGCATTCAGGTGGGAGGCTTTAGTTGGATACAATCGTAGATTGCATTGTTTTACAGGGACGCCCCGTGTAGGCACATCTCCCACACGGTCCCCTCCCTAACCACTCACCTGTCAACCACATCCTGGAAGTTGCAAAAAAAGAAATGTAAAATCACAAACACTGGTCCACTATCCAAGTTCTGTCTTGCCCTGCCTCAAGCGTCCTGTCAGAAAGGACCTTCAGCGCAGCTGGAGGCATTGTCACTGAGAAGAGAAGTCGCCTAAGTCACAAAAGTGTTCAGTACCTCACCTTTATCAAAATGAATGAGGCATGGATACCGGAGGGCTACTTTCCTCTAGGTATCGCATGGTGGTTTGGAGGCCCCAGCTAGTGAGAGAGACCTGGGGCCCCCAGCTGTCGTGCGTACCAGTGTTTGTGATTTTAAATTAATTTTTTGCGGTTTCCAGGATGCGGTTGACAGGTGAGTGGTTAGGGAGGGGACCGTGTGGGAGATGTGCCTACACGGAGCATCCCTGTAAAACGATGCAATCTACGACTGCATCCAACTAAAGCCTCCCACCTGAATGCTAATGTATGCAATTCCTGCTAGATTTGGTACAGCAGGCAAAGGGTGAATAACAGTACACCTAATTGGCTGATTAACGTCTGCTGACCAGATAAAGGCAGGAGATTGCTCTAGCTGGAAGTTAGCAATTGTGTTTGTTGCAGTTGGCGTTCAGTTTAGAGACGGTGGGGGTGAGTTCCCTGGAGGTGAGAGGTCCAGGGCTTGCCTTTCTTCCCTCTAGGTATTGCATGGTGGTTTGGGGGGCCCCAGCTAGTGAGAGAGACCTGGGGCCCTCAGCTGTCGTGCAGACTAGTGTTTGTGATGTATACACATGCAAGATGTTTTAAAGCACTTTAGGCCTGCAATTTAGCATTCAATGTGATTTCTGCTCTTAAAACGCTGCTTTGCGTCAAATCCAGATTTTTCCCCGGGACTTTTGGCTTCTATCCCATTCCACCATGCCTTCCTCCAGGTGTTAGACCCCTTGAAACATCTTTTCCATAACTTTTCTGGCCGGCATAAGTGTTTCTAGTTTTCAAAGTTCGCGAAACTTTTACTTTTAAAGTTTGGTGGAAGTTCGTTAACCCGGATCCGAAAATCGGAGGTTCGGGCCATCTCTACCAACAAACAATCAAAATCTAGTGTTAGGCTGCAGTAGATTATTTGAATCTGCAGGGAATTAAAGTAGACCCAAATTAAAAATACAAGATTTCAGAAATAAAATCTATTTTCTAAATTATAATAATAAATAGCAGCCTTTTTTTTAGCTGCATGATGACAAATATAAAATATTTTACATTTATTGGAGGAACCCCTCCCTTCCTTTCACATTGCCGGGACAGAATCCTGCAAACTGGTGGAGTAGGTGGTGTCCGGTAAAGGAGGAATTGCTAATGGCTGCCACCTGTATAACCCTAGTTATGAAAAGAGAAGGGTGAAAAGTATGCACTGAAATGCTCATAGGCTTGAAGGAGTGTTTATTTATCTTTGTATGTGTCACAGTGGTGCAACTAAATATTTTGAATTAAAAAAATGTTTGGTTTGGGTCTGCTTTAAATGGTGAAGTTGATGAGTGTATGGGCACCTTAAAGCCATCTCTTTGTGTAATCGTATATACTATATACAGTTACATGGTCTAGAGCAATTGCTTTTGCAAAACAGCTTTCCTCTCATGTTTTACAAGTTGAAAGCATACTGTTCAGTCAGTAAAGATGAGTCTTGAAGATATCATAGGCAAATCATTGTGAAGAGAGAAAGGCTTGTGCCTAACCTGCAATTATGTTGTTTAGTAGACATTAGCTTGTGTGATTTCTCAACAGTTTAAGTTACTCCTACAAGGAAGACAACTGATGAACAAAGCCACAAAGCAAAACCTCTCAGAGGGGACCAATCTTTTGTGTGCAGTCGGGAGGTAACAATAATGGATCTTAGACAAGAAACTTGGATGTATTCCTCACACTACCTACGCAGCTTCCTATGTAAAATGTTCAATGCTAGTTGATCAGTTCCAGGCCATGAATCATCAATGGTGCTTGTGGGTAAATAGGATTTAAGTGTACCCAAGGTGATATGCGACATGGGGGTTGATTCACAAAGCTTACTTATTTTTCACCTTAACTGTAGTGTTGGGCGAACAGTGTTCGCCACTGTTCGGGTTCTGCAGAACATCACCCTGTTCGGGTGATGTTCGAGTTCGGCCGAACACCAGATGGTGTTCGGCCAAACCGTTCGGCCAAATGGCCGAACTAAGAGCGCATGGCCGAACGTTCCCCGAACGTTTGGCTAGCGCTGTGATTGGCCGAACGGGTCACGTGGTTCTGACCCGAACGCACTCTGATTGGCCGAACGGGTCACGTGGTTCGGGTAAATAAATACCCGATCCACGTAATTTCTCCGCCATTTGTCTGTGGGTTTAGCTTTGGGTAGGCAGGCAGGGTAGTTCTCTCTCCAGCCAGGCTAGCCAGGGTCCCCCCAGTCATTGTGTCGCTGCTGGGAACAGTAGTACACCGCTCACCCACACTATATAGCATTGTGTTTACTGCCACTCTGTGTCTCTGCTGGGAACAGTAGTACACCGCTCACCCACCACTGTATAGCATTGCGCTCTGTGTCGCTGCTGGGAATAGTATTACACCGCTCACCCACCACTGTATAGCATTGTGTATACTGCCACTCTGTGTCTCTGCTGGGAACAGTAGTACACCGCTCACCCACCACTGTATAGCATTGTGCTCTGTGTCGCTGCTGGGAATAGTAGTACACCGCTCACCCACCACTGTATAGCATTGTGCTCTGTGTCGCTGCTGGGAACAGTAGTACACCGCTCACCCACCACTGTATAGCATTGTGCTCTGTGTCGCTGCTGGGAACAGTAGTACACCGCTCACCCACCACTGTATAGCATTGTGCTCTGTGTCGCTGCTGGGAACAGTAGCGACACAGCGTTATGTTGGAACGCTGTTTCAGTGCTGCCGGAGGCATCGTCACAGATCGGCGTATCCGCCTCTCCTCAGAAAATGCAGACCGTCTGACTCAAATTAAAATGAATCAATCCTGGATTGGAAACGACTACGCAACACTCCCAGACCCCAACCAAGTAACATGAACAATGAACATCTGTGATGGGTTAGCGTTACTGGTCCCTTTTCCTGGAACCTCTCATCTGTATTACATTTATGACTGCATGCCGACAAAAAGCAAATTGCTATCCGCACGCTTCTTGTCCGCATGCAAGGCCTGGGTTGTTGTGTCTCAAAGCGTGGCCTTCTCCTCCTGCGCCGCCCTCCTCCTGTTCCATCACGTGTGCTGCTGCTGGGTTAGCGTTACTGGTCCCTTTTCCTGGAACCTCTCATCTGTATTACATTTATGACTGCATGCCGACAAAAAGCAAATTGCTATCCGCACGCTTCTTGTCCGCATGCAAGGCCTGGGTTTTTGTGTCTCAAAGCGTGGCCTTCTCCTCCTGCGCCTCCCTCCTCCTGTTCCATCACGTGTGCTGCTGCTGGGTTAGCGTTACCGGTCCCTTTTCCTGGAACCTCTCATCTGTATTACATTTATGACTGCATGCCGACAAAAAGCAAATTGCTATCCGCACGCTTCTTGTCCGCATGCAAGGCCTGGGTTGTTGTGTCTCAAAGCGTGGCCTTCTCCTCCTGCGCCGCCCTCCTCCTGTTCCATCACGTGTGCTGCTGCTGGGTTAGCGTTACCGGTCCCTTTTCCTGGAACCTCTCATCTGTATTACATTTATGACTGCATGCCGACAAAAAGCAAATTGCTATCCGCACGCTTCTTGTCCTCATGCAAGGCCTGGGTTGTTGTGTCTCAAAGCGTGGCCTTCTCCTCCTGCGCCGCCCTCCTCCTTTTCCATCACGTGTGCTGCTGCTGGATTAGCGTTACCGGTCCCTTTTCCTGGAACCTCTCATCTGTATTACATTTATGACTGCATGCCAACAAAAAGCAAATTGCTATCCGCACGCTTCTTGTCCGCATGCAAGGCCTGGGTTGTTGTGTCTCAAAGCGTGGCCTTCTCCTCCTGCGCCGCCCTCCTCCTGTTCCATCACGTGTGCTGCTGCTGGGTTAGCGTTACCGGTCCCTTTTCCTGGAACCTCTCATCTGTATTTCATTTATGACTGCATGCCGACAAAAAGCAAATTGCTATCCGCACGCTTCTTGTCCTCATGCAAGGCCTGGGTTGTTGTGTCTTAAAGTGTGGCCTTCTCCTCCTGCGCCGCCCTCCTCCTGTTCCATCACGTGTGCTGCTGCTGGGTTAGCGTTACTGGTCCCTTTTCCTGGAACCTCTCATCTGTATTACATTTATGACTGCATGCCGACAAAAAGCAAATTGCTATCCGCACGCTTCTTGTCCGCATGCAAGGCCTGGGTTGTTGTGTCTCAAAGCGTGGCCTTCTCCTCCTGCGCCGCCCTCCTCCTGTTCCATCACGTGTGCTGCTGCTGGGTTAGCGTTACCGGTCCCTTTTCCTGGAACCTCTCATCTGTATTACATTTATGACTGCATGCCGACAAAAAGCATGTTACCTGTACAAAGAAAACAGACATTTCCCGCATTTAAAAGACAGTTTTCCCTTTGAAACTTTAAAATCGATTTTCTCAAAAACTATAAGCTCTTTTTGCTAAAAAAATTTTTTCCTCTTGTACCCACTCCCAAGGTGCACAGGTGGGGTATGTAGCATGTAAGGAGGCTTTACAAAGCACGAAAGTTCGGGTCCCCATTGACTTCCATTATGTTCGGAGTTCGGCTCGAACACCCGAACATCGCGGCCATGTTCGGCCTGTTCGGCCCGAACCCGAACATCTAGATGTTCGCCCAACACTACTTAACTGTAAAGGTGCCCATGCATTACTCAACTTGGTGGGCAATCAACCATTCAATAATGATTGAATCAGATAAAAATCTGTGACACCAAGAGTATGCCCGATCGGTGATGCAACCAATTTTGGGACATAATTGGTTGCATGTATCGATCGGACATGCTGGCAAATCTCAGGCCAACGTGCTCAATCAAGTGCGCGGCACCGGTCCCTTTTCCTGGAACCTCTCATCTGTATTACATTTATGACTGCATGCCAACAAAAAGCAAATTGCTATCCGCACGCTTCTTGTCCGCATGCAAGGCCTGGGTTGTTGTGTCTCAAAGCGTGGCCTTCTCCTCCTGCGCCGCCCTCCTCCTGTTCCATCACGTGTGCTGCTGCTGGGTTAGCGTTACCGGTCCCTTTTCCTGGAACCTCTCATCTGTATTTCATTTATGACTGCATGCCGACAAAAAGCAAATTGCTATCCGCACGCTTCTTGTCCTCATGCAAGGCCTGGGTTGTTGTGTCTTAAAGTGTGGCCTTCTCCTCCTGCGCCGCCCTCCTCCTGTTCCATCACGTGTGCTGCTGCTGGGTTAGCGTTACTGGTCCCTTTTCCTGGAACCTCTCATCTGTATTACATTTATGACTGCATGCTGACAAAAAGCAAATTGCTATCCGCACGCTTCTTGTCCGCATGCAAGGCCTGGGTTGTTGTGTCTCAAAGCGTGGCCTTCTCCTCCTGCGCCGCCCTCCTCCTGTTCCATCACGTGTGCTGCTGCTGGGTTAGCGTTACCGGTCCCTTTTCCTGGAACCTCTCATCTGTATTACATTTATGACTGCATGCCGACAAAAAGCATGTTACCTGTACAAAGAAAACAGACATTTCCCGCATTTAAAAGACAGTTTTCCCTTTGAAACTTTAAAATCGATTTTCTCAAAAACTATAAGCTCTTTTTGCTAAAAAAAATTTTTCCTCTTGTACCCACTCCCAAGGTGCACAGGTGGGGTATGTAGCATGTAAGGAGGCTTTACAAAGCACGAAAGTTCGGGTCCCCATTGACTTCCATTATGTTCGGAGTTCGGCTCGAACACCCGAACATCGCGGCCATGTTCGGCCTGTTCGGCCCGAACCCGAACATCTAGATGTTCGCCCAACACTACTTAACTGTAAAGGTGCCCATGCATTACTCAACTTGGTGGGCAATCAACCATTCAATAATGATTGAATCAGATAAAAATCTGTGACACCAAGAGTATGCCCGATCGGTGATGCAACCAATTTTGGGACATAATTGGTTGCATGTATCGATTGGACATGCTGGCAAATCTCAGGCCAACGTGCTCAATCAGGTGCGCGGCAGTAACGGCATGCAATATCGGGACAAGCAACAAACACGATGTAAATGTGCCCCCCCCCCCCGTGTGTTTATTGATAATTTACCTGTTCGCTGTCACCCGCCGTGTTGCCCATCCATCTTCCACTTCCTCCATTTGCACCTCACACACTGCACGTGGTGTGGAGTGCCACATGTTATACATTGGCAGCGTGTTAGGCATTGACATGACTTCTAGGTCTCACTCACGGAGCCAATAGTGATGTGGGCCATCAAAAAACATTACTGTTAGCTCAGATACCTCCACCTAGACCTAGAAGTCCTGTTTCTATCAATGCCTATGCACTGCAGGGCCGGCAGTCAATCCAGGAGGTGGAGTTGCATGTCAAAGTAGCCACCATGTTACACTGCATCAGATGAGGATGGAGGACTCGTTCTAGCTGCCCTAGTACCAGGAAGATGGGACAGATGACAGGAAGACGGAAGACAAGGCTCAGAGCTTGCTGGTGCTGTGTCGGAGGAAGAGCAGATGGAGGACTCGTGCTGGCTGTATAGGTGGCATCTGCTTCCTCTGCGCTTTGCACTTGGCGATACTGTACATTTGAAATGTATAGCACGCACTGACTTTTTCGCCCCACTTTCAGGAGAGAAATAGTGTGTTTTGTATTTCAAAACATATGGTAGATAAGGAGAGGTAATGTTGTTTGTGTTTGAGTTAAGTCATTTAACCACTTAAGGACTGCAGTCATAAAACCCCTTAAAGCGGAATATAACCCTGCATTTCAACTTTGCTCTAAAACATTATTTACAGCATATTATATGCAAAAAGCATTTTTTTTTACTAGACCAGCATTGGAAGGGTTAAACACAGAGGTTTTAAGTTCCGTGCAGATGTTCAGATAGTTACATTCTATTTAGTTATATGTATAAATTTAGAAATGTTACACACTCTTTGGCTGTCCTCCAACTCCTTCTCAGTGAGAGAGATGAGTCACAATAAACACTTAGATACATCTATGTAAACAAAAAGTATCTAACTTAAGTTCGGATGCGTCTGCAGAAATCTCTAGGGACTTTAAAGCCCTGTGTAACCCTTCCAATGCTGGTCTAGTAAAAAAAAAATGCTGGTTGCATATAATATACTGTAAATAATGTTTTAGAGCAAAGTTGAAATGCAGGGTTATATTCCGCTTTAAGGACCAGAGCCTTTTTTTCCATTCAGACCACTGCAGCTTTAACGGTTTATTGCTCGGTCATACAACCTACCATCTAAATGAATTTTACCTCCTTTTCTTGTCACTAATACAGCTTTGTTTTGGTGCTATTTGATTGCTGCTGCGATTTTTACTTTTTTTATATTCATCAAGAAAGACATGAATTTTGTCAAAAAAATGATTTTTTTAACTTTCTGTTCAGACATTTTTCAAATAAAGTAAAATTTCTGTATTCCTGCAGCACGAAAAATGTGGACAAACATGTTTTTGATTAAAAAAAAAACCCATTTAGCCTATATTTATTGGTTTGGGTAAAAGTTATAGCGTTTACAAACTATGGTGCCAAAAGTGAATTTTCCCATTTTGAAGCATCTCTGACTTTTCTGACCACCTGTCATGTTTCATGAGGTGCTAAAATTCCAGGATGTTATAAATACCCCCCCAAATGACCCCATTTTGGAAAGAAGACATCCCAAAGTATTCACTAAGAGGCATGGTGAGTTCATAGAAGATTTTATTTTTTGTCACAAGTTAGCGGAAAATGACACTTTGTGACAAAAAAAAAAGTTTCCATTTCCTCTAACTTGCGACAAAAAAAAATGAAATCTGCCACGGACTCACTATGCTCCTCTCTGAATACCTTGAAGTGTTTTCTTTCCAAAATAGGGTCATTTGTGGGGTGTGTTTACTGTCCTGGCATTTTGGGGGGTGCTAAATTGTAAGCACCCCTGTAAAGCCTAAAGGTGCTCATTGGACTTTGGGCCCCTTAGCGCAGTTAGGCTGCAAAAAAGTGCCACACATGTGGTATTGCCATACTCAGGAGAAGTAGTATAATGTGTTTTGGGGTGTATTTTTACACATACCCATGCTGGGTGGGAGAAATATCTCTGAAAATGACAATTTTTTGATTTTTTTTACACACAATTGTCCATTTACAGAGATATTTCTCCCACTCAGCATGGGTATGTGTAAAAATACACCCCAAAACACATTATACTACTTCTCCTGAGTACGGCGATACCACATGTGTGGCACTTTTTTACACCCTAACTGAGCTAAGGGGCCCAAAGTCCAATCAGTACCTTTAGGATTTCACAGGTCATTTTGCGACATTTGGTTTCAAGACTCCTCCTCACGGTTTAGGGCCCCTAAAATGCCAGGGCAGTATAGGAACCCCACAAATGACCCCATTTTAGAAAGAAGACACCCCAAGGTATTCCGTTAGGAGTATGGTGAGTTCATAGAAGATTTTCTTTTTTGTCACAAGTAAGCGGAAATTGATTTTAATTGATTTTTTTCACAAAGTGTCATTTTCCGCTAACTTGTGACAAAAAATAAAATGTTCTATGAACTCACCATATGCCTAACGGAATACCTTGGGGTGTTTTCTTTCTAAAATGGGGTTATTTGTGGGGTTCCTATACTGCCCTGGCATTTTAGGGGCCCTAAACCGTGAGGAGTAGTCTTGAAACCAAATGTCGCAAAATGACCTGTGAAATCCTAAAGGTACTCATTGGACTTTGGGCCCCTTAGCGCACTTAGGGTGCAAAAAAGTGCCACACATGTGGTACCACTGTACTCAGGAGAAGTAGTATAATGTGTTTTGTGGTGTATTTTTACACATAGGCCTGCTGGGTGGGAGAAATATCTCTGTAAATGACAATTTTTTGATTTTTTTTTTACACACAATTGTACATTTACAGAGAGATTTCTCCCACCCAGCATGGGTATGTGTAAAAATACACCCCAAAACACATTATACTACTTCTCCTGAGTACGGCGATACAACATGTGTGACACTTTTTTGCAGCCTAGGTGCGCTAAGGGGCCCAACGTCCTATTCACAGGTCATTTTGAGGCATTTGTTTTCTAGACTACTCCTCACGGTTTAGGGCCCCTAAAATGCCAGGGCAGTATAGGAAGCCCACAAGTGACCCCATTTTAGAAAGAAGACACCCCAAGGTATTCCGTTAGGTGTATGGTGAGTTCATAGAAGATTTTATTTTTTGTCACAAGTTAGTGAAAAAAGAAACTTTGTGTGAAAAAACAATAAAAATCAATTTCCGCTAACTTTTGACAAAAAAATAAAATCTTCTATGAACTCTTCATACACCTAACAGAATACCTTGGGGTGTCTTTTTTCTAAAAAGGGGTCACTTGTGGAGTTCCTATACTGCCCTGGCATTTTACGGGCCCAAAACCGTGAGTACGGTGGTCTATGAGGGGGCGACAGGTGGTCTATGAGGGGGCGAATTTTGTGGAACCGGTCATAAGCAGGGTGGCCTCTTACATGACAGGTTGTATTGGGCCTGATCTGATGGATAGGAGTGCTAGGGGGGGGTGACAGGAGGTGATTGATGGGTGTCTCAGGGGGTGGTTAGAGGGGAAAATAGATGCAATCAATGCACTGGGGAGGTGATCGGAAGGGGGTCTGAGGGGGATCTGAGGGTTTGGCCGAGTGACCAGGAGCCCACACGGGGCAAATTAGGGCCTGATCTGATGGGTAGGTGTGCTAGGGGGTGACAGGTGGTGACAGGAGGTGATTGATAGGTGTCTCAAGGTGTGATTAGTGGGGGGAATAGATGCAAGCAATGCACTAGCGAGGTGATCAGGGCTGGGGTCTGAGGGCGTTCTGAGGGTGTGGGTGGGTGATTGTGTGCCCTAGACGCAGATAGGGGTCGAATCTGTTGGGTAGCAGTGACAGGTGGTGGCAGGGGGTGATTGAGGGGTAATTAGTGAGTGTTTAGAGGAGAGAACAGATGTAAACAATGCACTTGGGAGGTGATCTGACAGCGGGTCTGCAGGCGATCTGATGGTGTGGGTGGGTGATCAGATTGCCCGCAAGGGGCCGGTTATGGGCTGATTGATGGGTGGCAGTGACAGGGGGTGATTGATGGGTGGCAGTGACAGGGCGTGATTGATGGGTGATTGATAGGTGATTGACAGGTGATCAGTGGGTTATTACAGAGAAGAACAGATGTAAATAATGCACTGGCGAATTGATAAGCTGACAGCGGGTCTGAGGGCAATCTGAGTGTGTGGGCGGGTGATTGGTTACCCGCAAGGGGCAAATTATGGTCTAATCTGATGGGTAACAGTGACAGGTGGTGATTGAGGGGTAATTAGTGGGTGTTTAGAAGAGAGAACAGATGTAAACAGTGCATTTGGGAGGTGATCTGACGTAGGGTCTGCAGGCGATCTGATGGTGTGGGTGGGTGATCAGATTGCCCGCAAGGGGCAGGTTAGGAGCTGATTGATGGGTGGCAGTGACAGGGGGTGATTGATGGGTAATTAGTGGGTGTTTAGAGGAGAGAGCAGATGTAAATACTGCACTTGGGAGGTGATCTGATGTCGGATCTGCGGGCGATCTATTGGTGTGGGTGGGTGATCAGATTGCCCGCAAGGGGCAGGTTAGGGGCTGATTGTTGGGTGGCAGTGACAGGGGGTGATTGATGGGTGGGTGGCAGTGACAGGGGGTGATTGATGGGTGATTGAGAGGTGATTGACAGGTAATTGACAGGTGATCAGTGGGTTATTACAGGGAAGCACTTCAAAAAGGAGAAAAAGGTGTGTGTATGGCACATCCCATCAATTGGAAACCTCAAAGAGCAATAAAGTGTAATCACATAGCAAAACAATCTTTCCAGCGTCCTCAGTTATATGCTTGCTGTTAGGTCGCCCAATTCATTTTATTACAGGGAAGAACAGATGTAAATAATGCACTGGCGAATTGATAAGGGGGGGTCTGAGGGCAATCTGAGCGTGTGGGCGGGTGATTGGGTGCCCGCAAGGGGCAGATTGGGGTCTAATCTGATGGGCAACAGTGACAGGTGGTGATAGGGGGTGATTGATGGGTAATTAGTGGGTGTTTAGAGGAGAGAACAGATGTAAATACTGCACTTGGGAGGTGATCTGATGTCGGATCTGCGGGCGATCTATTGGTGTGGGTGGGTGATCAGATTGCCCGCAAGGGGCAGGTTAGGGGCTGACTGATGGGTGGCAGTGACAGGGGGTGATTGATGGGTGGCAGTGACAGGGGGTGATTGATGGGTGGCAGTGACAGGGGGTGATTGATGGGTGATTAATAGGTGATTGACAGGTGATTGACAGGTGATCAGTGGGTTATTACAGGGAAGAACAGATGTAAATAATGCACTGGCGAATTGATAAGGGGGGGTCTGAGGGCAATCTGAGCGTGTGGGCGGGTGATTGGGTGCCCGCAAGGGGCAGATTAGGGTCCAATCTGATGGGTAACAGTGACAGGTGGTGATAGGGGGTGATTGATGGGTAATTAGTGAGTGTTTAGAGGAGAGAACAGATGTAAACCGTGCATTTGGGAGGTGATCTGACGTCGGGTCTGCAGGCGATCTGATGGTGTGGGTACGTGATCAGATTGCCCGCAAGGGGCCGGTTAGGGGCTGATTGATGGGTGGCAGTGACAGGGGGTGATTGATGGGTGGCAGTGACAGGGGGTGATTTATAGGTGATTGACATGTGATCAGTGGGTTATTACAGGGAAGAACGGATGTAAATAATGCACTGGCGAATTGATAAGGGGGGGGGGGTCTGAGGGCAATCTGAGTGTGTGGGCGGGTGATTGGGTGCCCGCAAGGGGCAGATTAGAGTCTAATCTGATAGGTAACAGTGACAGGTGGTGATAGGGGTTGATTGATGGGTAATTAGTGAGTGTTTAGAGGAGAGAACAGATGTAAACCGTGCATTTGGGAGGTGATCTGACGTTGGGTCTGCAGGCGATCTGATGGTGTGGGTGGGTGATCAGATTGCCCACAAGGGGCAGGTTAGGGGCTGATTGATGGGTGGCAGTGACAGGGGGTGATTGATGGGTGATTGACAGGTGATTGACAAGAGATCAGGGGGGATAGATGCATACAGTACACGGGGGGGGGGGGTCTGGGGGGGTAGAATCTTAGGGGTGGGGGGTGATCAGGAGTCCCCAGGGGGCAGTTTAGGGACTAAAAAAATATATCGTTGCCAGATAGTGACAGGGAGTGATTGATGGGTGATTAGGGGGGTGATTGGGTGCAAACAGTGGTCTGGGGGGAGGGCAGGGGGGGGGGTCTGAGGGGTGCTGTGGGCGATAAGGGGGCAGGGGGGGGAGATCAGTGTGTTTGGGTGCAGACTAAGATGGCTGCAGCCTGCCCTGGTGGTCCCTCGGACACTGGGACCACCAGGGCAGGAGGCAGCCTGTATAATACACTTTCTATACATTACAAAGCGTATTATATGTATGTATGGCGGCGATAATGCGGTTAACAACCCGCCGGCACTTCTGAACGGCCGGCGGGTTGTCGTCGCGGGTAGGCGGAGCCTATTGCCGGCGGATGCGCGCGCATTCCAGTGCGCGATCCCCGGCAACACAGTGTCCCAGGACCCGACGCCAATCTGCGTTACGTGGTCCAGGGGGTTGCCACTTTGCCGCCGCCAATGTGCAGTGGGCGGTCGGCAAGTGGTTAAGGAGAGATAAATTGTGAGTTAATAAGTACGGTGAGATAATTCAACAGAAAAGCTTTTTGAATCAATCCTATGATGAGATAAACATGTGTATGTATAGTGCCAAAAATATAGGCACTATTTTCAATTTGGGTTCACTTTAAAGGGAAACTGAAGTGAGAGTGATATGGTGGCTGCCATATTTATCTCCTTTTAAATAACACCAGTTGCCTGGCTGTCCCGCTGATCTATTTGGCTGCAGTAGTGTCTGAGTCACACCAGAAACAAGCATATAGCTAATCTTGTCAGATCTGACAATAATGTCAGAAGCGCCTGATCTGCTACATGCTTGTTCAGGGTCTATGGCTAAAAGTATTAGAGGCAGTGGATCAGCAGGACAGCCAGGCAACTGGTATTGCTTAAAAGTAAATAAATATGGCAACCTCCAAATCTCTCTCACTTCAGTTGCCCTTTAAAGGGAACCTAAAGCAAGTAAGAGGATCAGCAGGACAGCCAAGGCAACTCATACTGTTTTAAAGGACATAAAAATGTCAGCCTCCATACACAGTACCTCTCACTTCAGGTAACTTTTAATGTTGTTATAGTCCATGCATGATTTTTGCATTTGAAAGTAAGCATAAGAAAACATGGTTTGACCCGCCCACTATATCTATAGTGCTTGGTAACTAAGTTTATTAGACACAGGTATTTAATACCTGCTTATGGAAATATCAGAAAAAATGCAGTATGTATTTTCAATAATCAATGTCTGTTTCAGCACCAACATTTTACCAGAGCCAGAATCTACTTTTGGCACATACTTACTTTAATGCAAGCTTCAAATGACAGCTTTTTGAGGTTTTAAACATCATTGTATTTTAGAACTTACAAGACCCATACAACTACAAGCCAGACAACTTCATAGTAAGACAGCAGCAAGTGATCTGAAAGGCAAACACAACTAAAGTTCACACAGAAAGATCCAAGGTCATCTATCCAAAAATAGAGAACAATTTGCAAGTAAATGTCAGCCAGTAAAGATAAAAACAAATAAGTGATAGTTTCCACAACTGTTCCCTTCATACGTAGGTATTACAGGTGCAAACTTTACCACTAACAAGTGATAGTGCCAACAACTTTTCCTTTCATACTTATTACAGGTGCAAACTTTACCACTAAGCGAGTATGTCAACAACTATTCCTTTCATACTTATTACAGGTGCAAACTTTACCACTAAGCGAGTATGTCAACAACTATTCCTTTCATACTTATTACAGGTGCAAGCTTTACCACTAACAAAAGGAAATGTATACTTGGAAATACACTAAATAAAATCCAGTTTTCCTTGACCAATAAAACAAATGTAATGTATTATTGATTTTGAGCAAGTCAAAAAAATGTAAAAAAAAAAGCCCTAACTCCAGATGACAGCCACATTTTAACAGTGGCGTAGCAATAGGGGATGCCGAGGTAATGACTGCACTGGGCCCTTGGAACAGAGGGGGCCACTAGGGGCCCTTCCTCAACCACAGCATTAGCTCTTCAGTGGTGCTATGCTGGTAATGATCACTTCTATATGTGCTTTGAATATTGGTAATCAATAACAATCTGTTCCCCACCTCTGTTCTCAGGAATAACATTCATAGTCAGCCAGTGGTGGTTCCACAAGAAGAAGTGCTCATTCACACACTACGCAGTGCAGTGCAGTATAAAGCACCACACATGTGGTGCAATGTCACAATGTAATATGCATTTTTGTGTATTACCTTATTAGGTGTAATGAATGCTTTCAACATTTTAGCATACAGATCCTGCAACATAGGCAGCTAGTCCTGTGGTTCACTGCACAGTCAACTGCACTGATATATGAGCCCTAAGTGGCAATCCACATACGCCTGCAATAAACGGGGATCTCCTAGATACATAAGTCAGAAAATCTTCATGGTTGGTAAAGATTCTTTGCAGACAGTTGGTGTTCTGCAGCACATAGTAAAGTTGGCACAAGATTCCGGCCCTGCAGAGAATATCAAGTACAAATCATGAGGCTGCCTCTTGAGTGTGTACACAGAATACATCAATTAATTTATTCCAAAAGTGACTAATGGAATATTATTCTTCATCAAGGAAGACATGAATGAGTCAGATAATTAAGGCAAATAAAGAATTAAACTAATCCAGGAGGAAGTACTTTTATAATTATTGGATTCAGGATTACAGTGAGGAAGGAATCTATTTACTTGTTGCATAAATTGGATAATTAGGGTATGTCTTACAGTGCTTTGATTTCTCCCTTCCTGATCAATGTCAGCTAGAAACCATCTCACAAGATTTACATCGGAACTTGATAGACATTTCCTCATGCTGTTGATCTACACATGCTTAAAGCTGAAGAATATACAGATCTCAGGCTAAATCTGAAATGACTGCTTAGATTATTCATTCCTGTACTAAAAGACATAAAAATCTGATTTATGCTTTTTTTTGTTTAAATTATCTAATAATTGAGCATTTTACCTTACAACATATTCTATTTCTTATTAACTCTACAAATCAGCCATATATTCTATTTATAAAGAATAACTCTCCTGTCAATCATTCCCATCCTTCTTGTGCTATTTATAGCACTATTTACTGCACACTGCAAAGAACAGATCTCAAGAAGAGGAAAGGAACCTGTAAAGCTAGTTTAGAGATTTGTTCATGCTTTTAACCTACCACAGGCAGATACCACAGCTTCACCAGTGGTGTATTTTCGAGTGCCTAGTGACACAAATGAAAAGGCAGGAAGTAAAAAAAGAGAAAGAACACAATAGAAACAAACGTACAGGAGTGGTTTGTGCTTTCTTATCGCTTACTGCTCAGTTCATGTTAAAGTGTTTGTATGGTTTTGCTTGTAAGTGCTATATGATATGGCAGATTAATAGGCTTACTCATTAACCAATACAGGGACCAAATGTCTAAATTCAAATTACATGACTCCACTGGATCTGACTGGTTCTTCAAGAACACTCAAGATGATCCCTGCAGGACACTCAAATCTCTTTATGGTCATTAGCTCACCATGCACAATAAAACTGACCATCTAGACCTCATGTTATATGTGCCTTGGCTTGTAGCTGTGATGTTTGGCATCTAATTCTCGTGAAGCACTGTATTTTTGTCTTATTAGGATTGTTAAGGTTAAAGCATCACACACCTAGGTCTCTTATCTACCATACAGTGGGTTGCAAAAGTATTCTGCCCCCTTGAAGTTTTCCACATTTTGTCATATTACTGCCACAAACATGAATCAATTTCATTGGAATTCCACATGAAAGACCAATACAAAGTGGTGTACACATGAGAAGTGGAACGAAAATCATACATGATTCCAAACATTTTTTTACAAATAAATAACTGCAAAGTGGTGTGTGCATAATTATTCGGCCCCCTTTGATCTGAGTGCAGTCAGTTGCCTATAGACATTGCCTGATGAGTGCTAATGACTAAATAGAGGGCACCTGCGTGTAGTCTAATGTCAGTACAAATACAGCTGCTCTGTGAGGGCCTCAGAGGTTGTCTAAGAGAATATTGGGAGCAACAACACCGTGAAGTCCAAAGAACACACAAGACAGGTCAAGTTATTGAGAAATTTAAAGCAGGCTTAGGCTACAAAAAGATTTCCAAAGCCTTGAACATCCCACGGAGCACTGTTCAAGCGATCATTCAGAAATGGAAGGAGTATGGCACAACTGTAAACCTATCAAGACAAAGCCATCCACCTAAACTCACAGGCCTAACAAGGAGAGCGCTGATCAGAAATACAGTCAAGAGGCCCATGGTGACTCTGGACGAGCTGCAGAGATCTACAGCTCAGGTGTGAGACTCTGTCCATAGGACAACTATTAGTCATGCACTGTACAAAGTTGGCCTTCATGGAATAGTGGCAAGAAGAAAGGCATTGTTAACAGAAAGCATAAGAAGTCCCGTTTGCAGTTTGCCACAAGCCATGTGGGGGACACAGGAACCATGTGGAAGAAGGTGCTCTGGTCAGATGAGACCAAAATGGAACTTTTTGGCCAAAATGCAAAACGCTATGGCCTCGATTCATAAACAGCAGTGCGATAACAAAAATCTTGTCGGGAAAATACCGCACTCGGTATTTTCCCGGTCTGTGTGCTAATTCATAAAGATTTCCCAAGCTGCCCTTGGAGGTCGGTAAATTACCGCAGCCCATTGAGCGGTAGAGTAGAGCAGTGTCCCGATTCCCTCTTTGCCCTGCAGAAATGAATCACACAGACGGCTCTCTCTGGCTCTCCCACTGATGACTCAGACAGATGAGTCACACAGTCTTTCCCTGCCTGCAGAAATTACTCTCACAGCCGGCTCTTTCCACTGATGACTCAGACAGATGAGTCACACAGTCTTTCCCTGCCTGCTGAAATGATTCACACAGACGGCTCTCCGGCTCTCTCAACAGATGAATCAAACAGACTTTCGGATCTCTGCACTTTGCATTAATCAGAGCTGTCAGAGCTGTCGGTAACTTGTTAAGACCTCACCAGAGGTGTCGGTAACTACCGCCAGGCTTACCGCATGTTCAAGGCTTTATGAATTGACATTTGCTGACAATTTACTGACATGTGTTGTCGGTAACTGCAGCCAAGTCGGTAATTTAGCTCCCTGGTCGGTAATGTCAGCTTTTCATGCGGTAACAGCCTTTATGAATTGACATTTTGCTAAGTGGTCGGTAAAGTCTGCTGTTTTCAGCATTACCGCATGAGGTAATGCTTTATGAATCGAGGCCCATGTGTGGCAGAAAACTAACACTGCACATCACTCTGAACACACCATCCCCACTGTCAAATATGGTGGTGGCAGCATCATGCTCGGGGGATGCATCTCTTCAGCAGGGACAGGGAAGCTGGTCAGAGTTGATGGGAAGATAGATGGAGCCAAATTCAGGGCAAACTTGGAAGAAAACCTCTTGGAGACTGCAAAAGACTTCAGACTGGGGTGGAGGTTCACCTTTCAGCAGGACAATGACCCTAAACATAAAGCCAGGGCAACAATGGAATGGTTTAAAACAAAACATATCCATGTGTTAGAATGGTCCAGTCAAAGTCCAGATCTAAATCCAATCGAGAATCTGTGGCAAGATCTGAAAACTGCTGTTCACAAACGCTGTCCATCTAATCTGAGTGAGCTGGAGTTGTTTTGCAAAGAAGAATGGGCAAGGATTTCAGTCGCTAGATGTGCAAAGCTGGTAGAGACATACCCTAAAAGACTGGCAGCTGTAATTGCAGCAAAAGGTGGTTCCACAGTATTGACTCAGGGGGGCGAATAATTACGCACACCTCACTTTGCAGTTATTTATTTGTAAAAAATGTTTGGAATCATGTATGATTTTCGTTCCACTTCTCACGTGTATACCACTTTGTATTGGTCTTTCACGTGGAATTCCAATAACATTGATTCATGTTTGTGGCAGTAATATGACAAAATGTGGAAAACTTCAAGGGGGCCGAATACTTTTGCAACCCACTGTATTTAAAGAAACACCTGAGGTGATCACAATATGGCCATAGTCTTATGACAATTTTCCTGGTTTTCTTGCTGATCAAATACAGGTAAAAAATGTGTAGCTGAGTCAAGGGGATTTAGGACACCTGATCTGCACCTGGCTTCTCAGAAGTGACCAATAAAGCCTTCAATATTCATTTTACATCAGGTCTCCTAAAATGAACTCATATATTTGTTTTATTTGTTTAGGCCAGTATAAATATACATACGGCCGGGACAGGCTATGATACCAGTCTTCAGCCAACTTGCCTAGCACTCAGCAAGGCATCCATCCAGCCTCTCTCTCACTTCAGGCTTGGATATCTGTACTGTACAAATCACTGTACATCAACACAGCAACTGCATCTGTGGCTGAATCTAATTTAGCACTTTATTATAAATAGGTATGAGGTCAAAAAAGACCCTAGGATGGAGCAGACATAGAAGGGTCCTCTAATTATTAGAGGGGGCTCCCACAAGCTCACACCACAGGCCCGCCCCTCACATGTGTAAGGTCAATTACTCCCGATTATCCCTACCATGAGCCGGAGACAAGCCCTTTGTCTTTAACACTGAACAAGAGAAATATGAAAAGGAAGGGCTTTGCCACTCACCCTTGCAGGTTGGTCCCAATGTTATGGACTGTGAAAGTTAATATTGCTCAGGGGGTAGTGCAATACTTGGCTCTTTCCAGGTTGAACAGGAGACAAGGGGTCAGTGGGGTGGTGGGGGGTGGGGACACCATGCTTACTTTTAATGAATTTATTCTACATAAAAAGGCGCACTTTGGCCCACTTTGCACATGCTCACACGCAAACACATACACAGTGCAGTCAAAATGACATCATTATACCAGCTAATAAATGTGATGGAGCAAAGTGGTCTGTACATGCAGATAGGCACCCAGTAGAACAAGTTAGAACTCTTTATTGAATAAATTGTACAGAGATAAATTATATATGTACAGGAAATCACAATACCATAGATATTATTACTCCACTTTACAGACAGTGACATCTTGTAGTTGCTTTACTATACTGCAGTTTAAGTAATAATGTTGCTAAATGAAATAAAATGTTCAAGCTGGCTGCCATTTATCCAGTGTAATGCATATTTATTGTAATGAAGCTCTGCATGACTGTGGTAGCAGCCAGCCAGGATTACAGAAGTGTGCTAACCTGCACTTTGGGCTGTATGCTGCCTCTTATCTAGGGCTCAGGCGATCAAGGCAGCATTTGTATGAGGGACTGTCATTTGAAATCCCTAGCCTCAGTAAGTCAGCCTCACTTGGTGTTTTTATGACTTTTTACTGGCTAGTTGGTACAGGTTTTTAAAAGACCCCTGTATTTACTGGTTGGAGGGGGAGCCTTCTTGTTTAAATGTTTCTGTTATCAGAGTGATCAGATCAAAGCATTTGTGGATGCAGTGGAATGTGGAGTTTAGGGTGCCAGCATTTCTATGCCTGTAGGCTCCCAAGATCCTTGGGCATGGCACATGACGGTGTGGCTTCAGCTGGGCCGGGTAAGAAGACAACTCCTTGAGGTTCCTGTACTACAACTGGCTGCCTCTGCCGAATATAGTGTAGCATGTGCATGAGTCCTTATGTTGCAGTATGTCCTAATGGAAAACTGAGCACTTGGGCAATAATTGGATTTGGAATATGACACATTTAGCATAGTTCCCTCAAGTCTCTCTGCACTGGGCCCTGCCCTGACTCTAGGATGACTGCTGTACAGGCACACAGGTACTCAGAAAACGGGAAATATGATGCAGTACAAACAAAAAAGAGTAAATGCAAGAAATATTAGGCAAATATAGGTGCTATATTGCATTTTACTAATTACAGCAGTTGTATGAAAAACTATTTGTATCTCTGAAAATTAAATTGTTTTAATATTATCCTCCATTGATGATCCACAATGCATAAATAAAGGCTTATTTATGAAGTGACTTTTACCTAGTCTGACTCTTACCCTACTAGACTGCACCATGATAAAATTTTATAAGCCTCTTAACTCAGACATCAAAGTTTAAGATAACCTTTTAATCTTTTTATATTTATATTTGTTTGCTTTTATAAATAAGGTTAGTTATCTTGTTCTTGCCTTAGATCATTTTAAATCTTATTTAGAATTCCCAAGCCAAACACATGGCCTTTTTTATGTTACAAAAAATAAAATGTATAATAATAATAATAATAATGTTTAAACAAGCAGTTCATCCTATAAAACATTTTCAGTTAGCTTCATTGATGTACATAGCATTGATCTGCTTTCTTATACCCAAAACCCTAAGGACCTGCCCATGCTTCTCAGTCATTTGCAGTGTACTGATACATAGCACTGCTGGGTCTGCCCATGCTGCACAGTAACACTGCCCATGCTGCTCAGTAACTTGTACTGTACTGACACATAGCACTGCTGGGTCTGCCCATGCTGCACAATAACACTGCCCATGCTGCTCAGTAACTTGTAGTGTACTGACACATAGCACTGCTGGGTCTGCCCATGCTGCACAATAACACTGCCCATGCTGCTCAGTAACTTGTAGTGTACTGACACATAGCACTGCTGGGTCTGCCCATGCTGCACAGTAACACTGCCCATGCTTCTCAGTAACTTGTACTGTACTGACACATAGCACTGCTGGGTCTGCCCATGCTGCACAATAACACTGCCCATGCTGCTCAGTAACTTGTAGTGTACTGACACATAGCACAGCTGGGTCTGCCCATGCTGCACAATAACACTGCCCATGCTGCTCAGTAACTTGTACTGTACTGACACATAGCACTGCTGGGTCTGCCCATGCTGCACAGTAACACCGCCCATGCTGCTCAGTAACTTGTACTGTACTGACACATAGCACTGCTGGGTCTGCCCATGCTGCACAATAACACTGCCCATGCTGCTCAGTAACTTGTACTGTACTGACACATAGCACTGCTGGGTCTGCCAATGCGGCACAGTAACACTGCCCATGCTGCTCAGTAACTTGTACTGTACTGACACATAGCACTGCTGGGTCTGCCCATGCTGCACAATAACACTGCCCATGCTGCTCAGTAACTTGTACTGTACTGACACATAGCACTGCTGGGTCTGCCCATGCTGCACAATAACACTGCCCATGCTGCTCAGTAACTTGTACTGTACTGACACATAGCACTGCTGGGTCTGCCCATGCTGCACAATAACACTGCCCATGCTGCTCAGTAACTTGTAGTGTACTGACACATAGCACTGCTGGGTCTGCCCATGCGGCACAGTAACACTGCCCATGCTGCTCAGTAACTTGTAGTGTACTGACACATAGCACTGCTGGGTCTGCCCATGCTGCACAGTAACACTGCCCATGCTGCTCAGTAACTTGTACTGTACTGACACATAGCACTGCTGGGTCTGCCCATGCTGCACAGTAACACTGCCAATGCTGCTCAGTAACTTGTACTGTACTGACACATAGCACTGCTGGGTCTGCCCATGCTGCACAATAACACTGCCCATGCTGCTCAGTAACTTGTACTGTACTGACACATAGCACTGCTGGGTCTGCCCATGCTGCACAATAACACTGCCCATGCTGCTCAGTAACTTGTAGTGTACTGACACATAGCACTGCTGGGTCTGCCCATGCTGCACAGTAACACTGCCCATGCTGCTCAGTAACTTGTACTGTACTGACACATAGCACTGCTGGGTCTGCCCATGCTGCACAGTAACACTGCCCATGCTGCTCAGTAACTTGTACTGTACTGACACATAGCACTGCTGGGTCTGCCCATGCTGCACAATAACACTGCCCATGCTGCTCAGTAACTTGTACTGTACTGACACATAGCACTGCTGGGTCTGCCAATGCGGCACAGTAACACTGCCCATGCTGCTCAGTAACTTGTAGTGTACTGACACATAGCACTGCTGGGTCTGCCAATGCGGCACAGTAACACTGCCCATGCTGCTCAGTAACTTGTACTGTACTGACACATAGCACTGCTGGGTCTGCCAATGCGGCACAGTAACACCGCCCATGCTGCTCAGTAACTTGTACTGTACTGACACATAGCACTGCTGGGTCTGCCCATGCTGCACAGTAACACTGCCCATGCTGCTCAGTAACTTGTAGTGTACTGACACATAGCACTGCTGGGTCCGCCCATGCTGCACAGTAACACTGCCCATGCTGCTCAGTAACTTGTACTGTACTGACACATAGCACTGCTGGGTCTGCCCATGCTGCACAATAACACTGCCCATGCTGCTCAGTAACTTGTACTGTACTGACACATAGCACTGCTGGGTCTGCCCATGCTGCACAATAACACTGCCCATGCTGCTCAGTAATTTGTACTGTACTGACACATAGCACTGCTGGGTCTGCCCATGCTGCACAATAACACTGCCCATGCTGCTCAGTAACTTGTACTGTACTGACACATAGCACTGCTGGGTCTGCCCATGCTGCACAATAACACTGCCCATGCTGCTCAGTAACTTGTACTGTACTGACACATAGCACTGCTGGGTCTGCCCATGCTGCACAGTAACACTGCCCATGCTGCTCAGTAACTTGTACTGTACTGACACATAGCACTGCTGGGTCTGCCCATGCTGCACAGTAACACTGCCCATGCTGCTCAGTAACTTGTACTGTACTGACACATAGCACTGCTGGGTCTGCCCATGCTGCACAGTAACACTGCCCATGCTGCTCAGTAACTTGTACTGTACTGACACATAGCACTGCTGGGTCTGCCCATGCTGCACAGTAACACTGCCCATGCTGCTCAGTAACTTGTACTGTACTGACACATAGCACTGCTGGGTCTGCCCATGCTGCACAGTAACACTGCCCATGCTGCTCAATAACTTGTACTGTACTGACACATAGCACTGCTGGGTCTGCCCATGCTGCACAATAACACTGCCCATGCTGCTCAGTAACTTGTACTGTACTGACACATAGCACTGCTGGGTCTGCCCATGCTGCACAATAACACTGCCCATGCTGCTCAGTAACTTGTACTGTACTGACACATAGCACTGCTGGGTCTGCCCATGCTGCACAATAACACTGCCCATGCTGCTCAGTAACTTGTACTGTACTGACACATAGCACTGCTGGGTCTGCCCATGCTGCACAATAACACTGCCCATGCTGCTCAGTAACTTGTACTGTACTGACACATAGCACTGCTGGGTCTGCCAATGCGGCACAGTAACACTGCCCATGCTGCTCAGTAACTTGTAGTGTACTGACACATAGCACTGCTGGGTCTGCCCATGCTGCACAGTAACACTGCCCATGCTGCTCAGTAACTTGTACTGTACTGACACATAGCACTGCTGGGTCTGCCCATGCTGCACAGTAACACCGCCCATGCTGCTCAGTAACTTGTACTGTACTGACACATAGCACTGCTGGGTCTGCCCATGCTGCACAGTAACACCGCCCATGCTGCTCAGTAACTTGCAGTGTACTGATACATAGCACTGCTGGGTCTGCCCATGCTGCACAATAACACTGCCCATGCTGCTCAGTAACTTGTACTGTACTGACACATAGCACTGCTGGGTCTGCCCATGCTGCACAGTAACACTGCCCATGCTGCTCAGTAACTTGTACTGTACTGACACATAGCACTGCTGGGTCTGCCCATGCTGCACAGTAACACCGCCCATGCTGCTCAGTAACTTGTAGTGTACTGACACATAGCACTGCTGGGTCTGCCCATGCTGCACAGTAACACTGCCCATGCTGCTCAGTAACTTGTAGTGTACTGACACATAGCACTGCTGGGTCTGCCCATGCTGCACAGTGACCGTAATAGGAAGTTACAGTGAGTAACTTTGGCGCCATCAGAAGACTGAGCTGAAGTTACTTTTAAAACACTGTAATTCGGCCGCCAGCCATAGCTGGAAAGCCAAATTACATCATTCCCCACCATCCACGTCGACCTAGAGGGGGCATAGTAATTAACGTCGCCGGGAACTTGTGCAGCAGCAGGATAAGCCATGCCGGCTGTATCCTGCGCCCAAGTCTCCCGGCGGTGATTCCTCTCGTACGCGTATTGAAGGCCTTTGCAGAGTCCAAGTATATCACATCTACAGCGGTCCCAATATTCACACTAGCACTCATCACCACATATCAGCTGAGCATGTTAGTCAAACAGGACATGTCCTTAGTAAACCCATGCTGATGCTGAGAAATAAGATTATTCTCTGCTATGAAGTCTTGTATAGCGTCTCTTAGAAACTCCTCAAATAGATTGCACGTAACTGATGGTAAAGGGCAACTGAAGCACGAGGTATATGGAGGCTGACATATTTATTTCCTTTTAAGCAATACCAGTTGCCTGGCTGTCCTGCTGATCCTCTGCCTCTAGCACTTTTAGCTATAGACTCTGAACGTGCATGCAGCTGCAGCAGATCAGTTGTTTCTGACATTATTGTCAGATCTGACAAGATTATCTGCATGCTTGTTTCTGGGGTGATTCAGACACACTACTGCTGCTAAGTAGTCAAACGGGGCTGCCAAGTTGTCACGGAACAGCCGTGAGAAACTAAAACGCAACCGCAATCGGTTTCCTGCCTCGATTGTCGTTGATCTGCCAAATCAGAATCTCATGTCTGTGGATAAATACCAGGCAGTCCAGCTTGGGGGGGTCTCTGCTGTCTTCATAGGAGATAGTTAGCAGAGTCTTTTCATGGAAACTGGCCCTGTGACTTGCTAATTTAGCCAGAGGTGTAAAACTCAGTTTGACCAAGCTGATTTCACTCAGATGCTAATTAAGAACCACAAGGCCAGTGTCCTGCCTTTGGGGAAGACAGGATGAGCCCACAGCTCACACCTCAATGTGAATTGACTAGCAAATGGGGCTTCCTCCTGCTCACCAGACAAACTGTCTCCAGGAGTTAAAATGATGAAGCATGGGAATTATGATTTCTGCTTATTAACCACTTGAGGACCCACCCTTTACCCCCCCTTAACGACCAGCGCTGTTGTAGCTGATCTGTGCTGGGTGGGCTCTGCAGCCCCCAGCACAGATCAGCGTGCAGGCAGAGCGACCAGATCGCCCCCCTTTTTTCCCCACTAGGGGGATGATGTGCTGGGGGGGTCTGATCGCTCCTGCCTGCGGGTGTTGCGGGGGGGGCACCTCAAAGCCCCCCTCCGCGGCGAAATCCTCCCACTCCCTCTCCTACCTGGCCCCCCCTGGAGATCCGGGCTGCACAGGACGCTATCCGTCCTGTGCAGCCAGTGACGGGACGTCCCCTGTCACATGGCGGCGATCCCCGGCCGCTGATTGGCCGGGGATCGCCGATCTGCCTTACGGCGCTGCTGCACAGCAGCGCCGTACAAATGTAAACAAAGCGGATTATTTCCGCTTGTGTTTACATTTAGCCTGCGAGCCGCCATCGGCAGCCCGCAGGCTATTCACGGAGCCCCCCGCCGTGAATTGACAGGAAGCAGCCGCTCGCACGAGCGGCTGCTTCCTGATTAATCAGCCTGCAGCTGGCGACGCAATACTGCGTCGCTGGTCCTGCAGCTGCCACTTTGCCGACGCGCGTTATGAGTGCGCGGTCGGCAAGTGGTTAAAGGAAAACCGAGTATCACCCAGAGGTGGGAGGAGTGTATTCGGATCTGTTGGAATTGGACCAACGTCTCGGTATACAAATCATAATCATACCTCGTTCGGTTAAGGCGTCTCGCATCCAAGACTTCTCACGGGCGGTCCCTCTCCTTTGGAACTCTCTCCCTCAGCCGGTTCGTCATGCCACGAGTCTGGAAACCTTCAAACGTACTCTGAAAACACACATGTTCAGAAAAGCCTATAATTTGCTATAGGCAGCACTGAAGGCACACTGACTCACCCACTAATCCTGGTGTTTCCTTCCCCTTTGTTTCCTCCCCACTACCCTCTAGATTGTAAGCTCGCAAGGGCAGGGACCTCCTCCTAGTGTTTCTCATACTGCTGTAATTTTAACATATGCATATGTACCAACTACATATCAACTATGTATGTATCTGTATTTATTCTATTCAATGTCATGACTGTACAGTGTCTTGTATTTCTTATGTATATTTGTTCCCCATTATTTGTTTGTACTATGTACAGCGCTACGGAAGATGTTGGCGCTATATAAATAAAAAATAATAATAATAATAATAATAAATGCGGCACAGTAACACCGCCCATGCTGCTCAGTAACTTGTACTGTACTGACACATAGCACTGCTGGGTCTGCCCATGCTGCACAGTAACACCGCCCATGCTGCTCAGTAACTTGTACTGTACTGACACATAGCACTGCTGGGTCTGCCCATGCTGCACAATAACACCGCCCATGCTGCTCAGTAACTTGTACTGTACTGACACATAGCACTGCTGGGTCTGCCCATGCTGCACAGTAACACTGCCCATGCTGCTCAGTAACTTGTACTGTACTGACACATAGCACTGCTGGGTCTGCCCATGCTGCACAGTAACACTGCCCATGCTGCTCAGTAACTTGTACTGTACTGACACATAGCACTGCTGGGTCTGCCCATGCTGCACAGTAACACCGCCCATGCTGCTCAGTAACTTGTACTGTACTGACACATAGCACTGCTGGGTCTGCCCATGCTGCACAATAACACCGCCCATGCTGCTCAGTAACTTGTAGTGTACTGACACATAGCACTGCTGGGTCTGCCCATGCTGCACAGTAACACTGCCCATGCTGCTCAGTAACTTGTACTGTACTGACACATAGCACTGCTGGGTCTGCCCATGCTGCACAGTAACACTGCCCATGCTGCTCAGTAACTTGTACTGTACTGACACATAGCACTGCTGGGTCTGCCCATGCTGCACAGTAACACTGCCCATGCTGCTCAGTAACTTGTACTGTACTGACACATAGCACTGCTGGGTCTGCCCATGCTGCACAGTAACACCGCCCATGCTGCTCAGTAACTTGTACTGTACTGACACATAGCACTGCTGGGTCTGCCCATGCTGCACAGTAACACCGCCCATGCTGCTCAGTAACTTGTACTGTACTGACACATAGCACTGCTGGGTCTGCCCATGCTGCACAGTAACACCGCCCATGCTGCTCAGTAACTTGTACTGTACTGACACATAGCACTGCTGGGTCTGCCCATGCTGCACAGTAACACTGCCCATGCTGCTCAGTAACTTGTAGTGTACTGACACATAGCACTGCTGGGTCTGCCCATGCTGCACAGTAACACTGCCCATGCTGCTCAGTAACTTGTACTGTACTGACACATAGCACTGCTGGGTCTGCCCATGCGGCACAGTAACACTGCCCATGCTGCTCAGTAACTTGTACTGTACTGACACATAGCACTG
This sequence comes from Hyperolius riggenbachi, assembly GCF_040937935.1. Lineage (NCBI taxonomy): Eukaryota > Metazoa > Chordata > Amphibia > Anura > Hyperoliidae > Hyperolius > Hyperolius riggenbachi. The sequence goes on along the minus strand of NC_090646.1, from coordinate 409,860,282 downwards.
CTGGGTCTGCCCATGCTGCACAGTAACACTGCCCATGCTGCTCAGTAACTTGTACTGTACTGACACATAGCACTGCTGGGTCTGCCCATGCTGCACAGTAACACTGCCCATGCTGCTCAGTAACTTGTACTGTACTGACACATAGCACTGCTGGGTCTGCCCATGCTGCACAATAACACTGCCCATGCTGCTCAGTAACTTGTACTGTACTGACACATAGCACTGCTGGGTCTGCCCATGCTGCACAATAACACTGCCCATGCTGCTCAGTAACTTGTACTGTACTGACACATAGCACTGCTGGGTCTGCCCATGCTGCACAATAACACTGCCCATGCTGCTCAGTAACTTGTAGTGTACTGACACATAGCACTGCTGGGTCTGCCCATGCTGCACAGTAACACTGCCCATGCTGCTCAGTAACTTGTACTGTACTGACACATAGCACTGCTGGGTCTGCCCATGCTGCACAATAACACTGCCCATGCTGCTCAGTAACTTGTAGTGTACTGACACATAGCACTGCTGGGTCTGCCCATGCTGCACAGTAACACTGCCCATGCTGCTCAGTAACTTGTACTGTACTGACACATAGCACTGCTGGGTCTGCCCATGCTGCACAATAACACTGCCCATGCTGCTCAGTAACTTGTACTGTACTGACACATAGCACTGCTGGGTCTGCCAATGCGGCACAGTAACACCGCCCATGCTGCTCAGTAACTTGTACTGTACTGACACATAGCACTGCTGGGTCTTCCCATGCTGCACAATAACACTGCCCATGCTGCTCAGTAACTTGTAGTGTACTGACACATAGCACTGCTGGGTCTGCCCATGCTGCACAATAACACTGCCCATGCTGCTCAGTAACTTGTAGTGTACTGACACATAGCACTGCTGGGTCTGCCCATGCTGCACAGTAACACTGCCCATGCTGCTCAGTAACTTGTAGTGTACTGACACATAGCACTGCTGGGTCTGCCCATGCTGCACAGTAACACTGCCCATGCTGCTCAGTAACTTGTAGTGTACTGACACATAGCACTGCTGGGTCTGCCCATGCTGCACAGTAACACTGCCCATGCTGCTCAGTAACTTGTACTGTACTGACACATAGCACTGCTGGGTCTGCCCATGCTGCACAGTAACACTGCCCATGCTGCTTAGTAACTTGTACTGTACTGACACATAGCACTGCTGGGTCTGCCCATGCTGCACAGTAACACCGCCCATGCTGCTCAGTAATTTGTACTGTACTGACACATAGCACTGCTGGGTCTGCCCATGCTGCACAATAACACTGCCCATGCTGCTCAGTAACTTGTACTGTACTGACACATAGCACTGCTGGGTCTGCCCATGCTGCACAGTAACACTGCCCATGCTGCTCAGTAACTTGTAGTGTACTGACACATAGCACTGCTGAGTCTGCCAATACTGTACAGTAACACTGCCCATGCTGCTCAGTAACTTGTAGTGTACTGACACATAGCACTGCTGAGTCTGCCAATACTGCACAGTAACACTGCCCATGCTGCTCAGTAACTTGTAGTGTACTGACACATAGCACTGCTGAGTCTGCCAATACTGCACAGTAACACTGCCCATGCTGCTCAGTAACTTGCAATGAACTGACACATAGCACTGCTGGGTCTGCCCATGCTGCACAATAACACTGCTCATGCTGCCCAGTAACTTGTAGTGTACTGACACATAGCACTGCTGGGTCTGCCCAGGCTGCCCATTAACACTGCCAATGCTGCTCAGTAACGTGCAGTGTACACATAGCACTGCTGAGGTTGCCCATGCTGCACAGTAACTTCAATAAAGAGTCCTGCTACCATGTCATAAACCTAAATTAAAGACACTGTACACACATGCATAACAGTATTAGGGAGCCCTTTGCCTCACATCCCCTATGACACATGTAGAGTGCACACAGCAGAGCCGTCTCAACTGTCTGACTGGTGCACACCAGCTGGCATCTCTTCTTTGTCCCCCATGTAAACACATGATGGCAGATCACAGAGACAGAGACAACATTGGAAGCCATGGAAACAGGAGAACACTGAAGTAAGAAGGAGACATGGGCCACACAGGTGAGAACCATCCACCGTATGCACTTTGCAACAACCCTCAGTGGGGGAACAATTAGCTTGTGCTGCACCCCTGTAGTGACTCACATTAAGGGGAGAAACTTGCAGGTCCATACAGCTAGGCTGTTTCGTTTCCCCCTTTATTAAGGGGGACACAACCATACACCCACTTCACTGTACTGCTCACTGCTCATACCTCCTTTTTGGTGGCTGACATAAGTGGGGAAGAGTCCCATCTCCTTAACTTTGGGACACTCCTCCCCTTTCCAAGGTACCTTAACCATGTGAGGAGCAGTTGAAAAAGTCATGGCCAAAAATGGGCGCAATTGTTATTTATCAATATATGTGGGCGCAATTGTTATTTAACATATAAAAAGGAAAGAGATTTTCTGGGCATCAATTGCATAAGAAGTCACCTTTTTATTAATGCTCCCGACACCTTCAATAATACATGCAAAAATTTAGCCAGGCTAGATTTTTGCATGTATTATTGAAGGTGTCGGGAGCATTAATAAAAAGGTGACTTCTTATGCAATTGGTGCCCAGAAAAATCTCTTTCCTTTTTATTTTTTAAATAACAAACAGGCTACTGCAATTCAATTGAAACTTATCTTATTATTGTTAGCGGGGATCAGGGGGTGTAAAGGTTAGGCACCACTAGGGGGGTCTTAGGGTTGGGCACCACTAGGGCGGGGGTCTTACGGTTAGGCACTAGCAGGGTGGTTTTAGGTTTAGGTACAATCAAGAGGGTCATAGTTTTAGGCACCATCAGGGCGGGTCTTAGGGTTAGGCACCACCAGGGGCGACTTAGGGTTAGGCACTACCAGGGGCGACTTAGGGTTAGGCACCACCAGGGTGGTTTTAGGATTAGGCACCACCACGGGGGTCTTAGGGTTAGGCACCACCAGGGGATGTTTGGGGGTTAGGCACCACCAGGTGGGGTCTTAGGGTTAGGCACCACCAGGAAGGGTTCTGTGTGAGAGTGGGGAGATGTTAGGTTATAGTTAGGTTAAAAATTATTAGTAAATTTCCCAATAAAGTAATACAGCAATTAAATGTTATTTACCGTTTTTGTTATTGTTTTTGTTATTTAACGTTCAGCTTAAATTGTTATTTACCGATATTGCAAGTAATATCATTATTTAACATTGTGCCTATATTAGCCTGCAACTTTTTCAAATGTATGCTCCACGTGGATTGTATTGGTCATGAGACAGGTCCCATGCTTGTAGAGTACGCTTTCCTGTGTGCCCAACTTACATAGTGGATTAAGAATGGTTTGGAGTTTAGAGTTAAAGTGGACCCAAATTAAAAATACAAGATTTCAGAAATAAAACCTATTTTCTAAATTATAATAATAAATAGCAGCCTTTGTTCAGCTGCATGATGACAAATATAAAATATTTTACATTTATTGGAGGAACCCCTACCTTCTTTTCAAATTGCCGGGATTTTTCCGGCAAACTGGTGGAGTAGATGGTGTCCAGCAATGGAGGAATTGCTAATGGCTGCCCCCAGTATAACCCTAGATATAAAAAGAGAAGGGTGAAAAGCATGCATTGAAATGATCATAGGCTTGAAGGAGTGTTTATTTATCTTTGTATGTGTCAGAGTGGTGCAACTAAATATTTTTAATAAATACAATCAGAGAAAGAACATGTGTGCATCAACCAAGTGAACCTGACAAATCTGGCTTTGCAAATTTGGCCTATTGGCTAATCACGATATTATTAAATATTTTTAATAAAAAAAAATGTTTGGTTTGGGTCCGCTTTAAAATGATTTTTCTTTAAATATCTGTTTTAATACCCAATTTTCACGCGACTATGATGAATGTTTTGAGAAAATCAATCCCTAGGCATTGCAATACAGGGCCAGAGTACATGTGGACTGGTCATCAAGCAGTGCAACATCTGAAAATAGAGCGGTCTATTAGCTTCAGTGATTAAAATGTGCAGCTGCATTTTGCTATAACTTTCAATTAGCAAAAAGTATAGCCTGCACTTGTCTTTATAACAGCCAAGCACCGGTGCCTAGACCCGGAATCTGGCGCCAATAAGCCACAACTGTGCTTTGGACTCTATCGCGGCATCCAAATCCCCTGCTTTGGGGAGAGTATAGCCTTTCCTCTTAAACTGAACCCCTTTGTTACTGCCTGGCCATCACTTCCTTAACTTATCTATAGGGGCGTCAGATGAGCAGCCTGGGTCCCACAGCAAAATAACCCTCCACACCTCGCATCATGGCCGGGCAATCCAGTAATGGTCAGCTGTTCCACTTGTCAACTCCCCCCCTCCTCTTTTGCAGTGTAAGCACAGGGAGTGCTGTTTTTTTTACATAGCGCATGCTCTCCCCCCCCAGGAGCCACATGCTCTATGCAGCCATCCTGAGGCTCCTGAGGACATGACATGCATCAGGAACCTCTGAAAGTCAGCGTGCAGCACGCAGATGCCAGGAAGATAAGGACACCGAATACAGTGTGGACTTGGTAAATATAACATCCCTCCCAGCACTTACTCTACACAAGAGGGAGAAAGTGGAGCAGTCCCCTATAACTGCCTGCAACCCTCCGCCACCCCCCATAACCCACCAGTCATGGGGTCATTGGGGCTTTATGATATGTCAGTGTTTATTCAGTAACTTCCCAATATACTATTATCTACCCCTCTTAATCAATACTTAAAGAGAGCCCGAGATGGGCTCAAAAAAATGAAAAAAAATGTAGGCTACCTGATTTGTGGGACTGAGCGGATCAAGTAACTGCAAAATCCGCTGCTTCCCTCCGCTCCCGTGGGCTGCAATGGCCCACTTGCACGACCTATAGGTCACTGAGAGACTGTGTGTCTCTCAGGGGGAGAGAGCTGGCAGCTCAGGAAGCCCTGCAGGAACGCCCCTGGCGGGCATTTTGAATAGGGAATACCTCTGCCCTGTGTTTACCTCCGAGTTAGCAACAAATCTTGTCGCTAAACTTGGGTGGCTATAGCGCGGGGGGGGGCAGAGGGCAGCGGTTGGGGGACACAGAGCCATGTCATTAAGCAGAGGACATGCCTCTGTCTCCCATCTGCCCCCCAAAGATCCACCTTGGGTTCTCTTTAACCCTGATCAATACTCATGCTTCATTGGGCATGATCCACACCTGTTTTCCTCTGTTTTCACCTTATCTATGTTACATTTTTTAAGCTTCCAAAGAGCAAAAATATATTATAATTAAGGTAAGAAAATTAATATAGAAATGAAGTTAATAATTATGTATTATGTACAATAATTATGTATAAATGATTTGGTCAGTGTTTGCTCATTGTAAAATCTTTCCTCTCCCTGAATTACATGCAGACATTTATCACATGGTGACATTTTTAGTGTTGGCAGATGAAGTCACTGGAAGGAGATGCTGCTTACATTTTTGGCAGTTGGAAACAGCTTTTATTTCCCACAATGCAACAAGGCTCCCACAGTGTGATGTCAGGACCTCAGTGCTGTGAGGCGCTGACATCACACTATGGGAGGGGTTTCACCACAAAATCAGCCATACAGAGCTCCCTGATGGTCCGCTTGAGATAAAGAATAGATTTCTCATGGGAAAGGGGTATCAGCTACTGATTGGGATGAAGTTCAATTCTTGGTTACGGTTTCTCTTTAACTGTATCAGATCATTGGTGTCCAATCCAGTGCCTGTATGCCAGTATCTTGTGCGCTATCATACCGCCGATGTTGGCAGTGCAGTAGCCCAGCAATGGCACCTAATTTAAATGGATTGAGTTTAGACTGCTTTTTGGAAAGCTGGATACAGGACATATGATTCATATTTTGGGGTTAAAAAAATCTTGCAGATTTAATTACCGTATTTCGCGCCGTATAAGATGCTCTTGAATATAAGACGCACCCAGGTTTAGAGGGCAAAAACTAGAGGAAAAAAAATAAAACCTAAACCTGGTCCACCTATATTCCAGGAGCGTCTTGTACATGTTCGCCCCCAAATGGTGTCCTCCTGTGTCCCCACCAGTGTCCCCCTATGCCTGCCCCATGTGTCCTATGTGTCCCCTATGCCTGGCCCATGTGACCCCCATACCTGCCCTATGTGTCCTCTATGTGACCACCATACCTGCCTCATGTGTCATCTGTGTCCTCCACCTGTGTGTGTATACTGTGCCTGCTGACATGTGCCACTGCCCTCTCTCTCATAGTTGCTCTAAGTGTCCGGCCGCATGTCCCCCGCTATTTTATAGGATGCCCGACCCCCCATGTTCCTCATCTTCCTCCTCCTGGCGATTGCTGGCCCCCCCAGGTGTTAATCTGCAGCGGGCTTACCTCTCCGCTAGTGTATAGGATGCCCGATCCCTCCGTGTTCCTCATCTTCCTCCTCCTGGCGATTGCTGGCCCCCCCAGGTGTTAATCTGCAGCGGGCTTCCCTTTCCGCCATGCCCGTTAGGATTGGAGACCTGCCTCACAGCCGCGCATCTTGCTCTAGTGATCGTCATGTGATAATGACGCAACCATCACATGACGATCACTAGAGCAAGATGCGTGGCTGTGAAGCAGGTCTCCAATCCTAACGGACATGGTGGAAAGGGAAGCCCGCTACAGATTAACACCTGGGGGGGCCAGCAATCGCCAGGAGGAGGAAGATGAGGAACATGGGGGGATCGGGCATCCTATACACTAGCGGAGAGGTAAGCCCGCTACAGATTTACACCCGGGGGGGGGGGCCAGCAATCTCAAGGCGGAGGAAGATGAGGCACACGGGGGATCGGGCATCCTATACAATAGCGGGGGACATGCGGCCGGACACTTAGAGCAGCTATGGGGAGAGGGCAGCGGCACATGTCAGCAGGCACAGTGTACACACAGGCAGGGAATTCCCGATGTGCCGGCGGGTCGTGGTTCGTATCGACGGGCGTTCGTAAGTCGGGGATTCCCTGCCTTTGCCGTATAAGACGCAGGGACTTTTTCTCCCCATTTTTTGGGGAGAAAAAGTGCGGCTTATACGGCGAAAAGTACGGTACTTTTACCATATATTCACTATTTACATGATGTGGAGTGATGAAGAACAAATGTGCAACTGACTATGAGCACTCTGCACACACTTTAGGTAAACTGTAAGTCTGTCACCTCAAAATTTTGCATTTTATTTTGTATTAAACAGAATGTCAGACTCCAAAAGACAATCGCACCAGGAGGAATAAGGGCAATTACAATCATTTATGAAAAACATACATTTTAAACAACTGACATATACATGTCTTCTGAGAGTAAATGAAATAGATATCACATACGGAGTATCTATGCCTCACTTTAATAATATTTATACAGATTGTCAGTATGATCATTTGTTTCACAATATGGTATTGTTGTTTGCTGTTTATTCAGCTATTAATGTAAATCAGAACCAAGATAAATCCAAGCACCAAACTGTGTTTCACTTCTGCGATAGCAGCTATAAAATTTACTATTGTCAGAATTGACTTATAAATCACTTGTGCAAACAGCAACACTTTGAAAAATTACAAATGTGATGAATTGCACTGCATGCATGGGTAACATAAGGAGGCTTCTGATCTGTTGCTCAGAATGATGAACACAGGTACAAATATGGATATCCTTTACAATGTTCTACATTATTATATGAATGTGATGTAAAACATCCTTTGATTTTTAAATAAGTCCTAAAAGATACAGAAAACCTAGTTAAAGTGTACCCGAGGTGGTGTGGGGGGGGTGTACAGATGAGACACAGAGGCAAGGCCCCTGCTCTGTGCTATGCCTCTGTGTCCCCTCTGCACCACTCTCTGCCCCTGGCTTATATGCGAGTATATACGGTAATAATGTGTATGAAATCGCAAATTGTGAAAATGATCATCTTTAAGTTAGTTACAAAACGATAATATATGTATAATCATTATAATTGTATAATATTGTGAATAAACTTCATTTATCATTTCTTCATGTAATAAAATCTGAAAATATTGTTTATAACGATGAAAAAAATGTAAGTACCTTCGTAATAACTGTTGTAAAATATTAGTAAATATTACTAACATTTCACTACAACTAAACCTAACCCTACTCTCACACAGAACCCTCCCAGTACCTATCCCTAACCCTTAGACCCCCTAGTGGTGCCTAACCCTAAAACCCCCCTCGCGGTGCCTAATCCTAACCACCCCCCTGGTGGTGCCTAACCCTAAATCCCACCTGGTGGTGCCTAACCTAAGACCCCCCTGATGGTGCCTAACCCAAACACCCTAAACCCCCCCCCCCTTAGTGATTGCTTTATTGTGTGGATAATAATGTTTTACAAATAGTGACTGTAAAAAATATATTACAATTTACGTACTGATCGCTTTATTATGTGAATAATAATGTTTTACAAACAGTCAAGGAAAAATGTTAAACAACGTTTTAGTTAAATACGATAAATAAATAAACGTCACGGGCGCATTTTGTAAACTTAAACGGACACTGTAGTGGGGTCAGGGGAAAATGAGTTGAAGTTACCCGGGGCTTCTAATTGTCCCCCACAGACATCCTGTGCCCGCGCAGCCACTCACCAATGCTCCGGCCCCGCCTCTGGTTCACTTCTGGAATTTCAGACTTTAAAGTCTGAAAACCACTGCGCCTGCGTTGCCGTGTCCTCACTCCCGCTGATGGCACCAGGAGTGTACTGTGCAGGCCCAGTATGGGCTGTGCCTGCGCCGTGCGCTCTTGGTGACATCAGGGGAAGCGAGGACACGGCAACGCAGGCGCAGTGGTTTTCAGACTTTAAAGTCTGAAATTCCAGGAATGAACCAGAGGCGGGCCGGAGCATCGGTGAGTGGCTGCACGGGCACAGGATGACTGCGGGGGACCATTAGAAGCCCCGGGTAACTTCAACTCATTTTCCCTCGACCCCCCCCTACAGTATCCTTTTAAATCATCACAAGCGCAGTTTGAAAACATTAATAATCTCCGGGCGCCGTTTGAAAACGTTAATAATCTCCAGCATCCTTTTTTGCTGTTCGGTGCCCATCAAACGATATTTATTATGGGACTGAATGCCGGTGCCCTTTTTGTCCACTTGCCTCATGTGCCCAAATTTTCTGTCACCATATATTGGTCCTCATTCAACTCACCTTTTCTCTTAAGTTTCCTACAAGGTGATATTGTCACACTTTATCACTAAAATGCCTTTTATGACACCAGCAAGCAGGACAATATTCAGAATAATGTTGGCAGTTCTTTTTCACCTACTTTTTGGTACTTTCTCAATTGCAGAGAGAGTGCTGAAACGTTATTTTAAACAGAAGATGAAAAATTGTCTCCTAGTAGAAAACTTAATAGAAAAAGTGAAAAAGGTCATTGTGATTTGGTGCCCTCAAGTCTCCAACCCCTTAGCCTAAAAACTAGCCTTATGATAAACATACCCTGATGATACTAAACAACGTGACTGCACACACATAAATAGCAAAACAAGTATGGTATGTGAAGAATTGGTGACTACAAGGAAAACATGCAGAACTCTCTGTACTTTTGTTTTTAAGGTTAAAAGGAACACATCTAATGTGCTAATGAAAAACACTTTTCTTTCCTGTCCAGCTCATTGGAAATAACATCTAGATATTATGTGACTTGTCTATGTGTCCCTCAAAGCTGTGACTTGTGAGATGTGTCTTGTCATCTGTCACAATGAAGTGTTGCTCAGTAGTCACCTCTTGTCTTCCTGCTTGTCAGGTGATTCGCTGATGTTCTCACCAACTCCAATCCGGTTTAAATCATTTGAGAACGTTCCAAACTGTGTTTTTAATAACAGTTACAGCAAGTCTTTTTTCTCACTGCGGGATATCTTATTTAGTTCCTGGTGATGTATATTCATTCATTTATCAGTATTTTGCTTTCATGTAAATGGATGGTAATATTGTATTAATTCCACATGTAACTCTATGATAAATACTGGTAGAAACCATTATTCTCAGTGGGATAGTGTATCTCATGTGGGTCACAAGAATACACAGATTATTTTACAAGCTGCGGTACACCACTAAATAATTCTTCAGTAAGGGATTCAATCAGTCAGACTACAAAAAAGACAAATTCACTTTATGACTACATTATATTACCGCAGTGCACTCCATCAAATAGAGCATTTTACTAGCCAGGGAATGTGACTTGTACAAGTTAGCATGTCTAGGTTGCAGTTGAGTTTTTACTTAATATATAGAGTAAAAGCAATAGTTTATTTTATACAAATGAACTTTAGGATGCAGGTCTGCCTCAGAAAATGAGACTAGTGCATTTTGAAATTTGAAGATTTCTCACAAAAGGTTTTATGTACTTACATGCTTAAATTCCAAAGTCCATCTGGCTCCTCCCTCCCGACAAGTGTAGCAATGCCATAAATAAAAAGTTTTGCCTCAAACACTGCTGCAAAAGAAAATCTCGTCCTGTGATTGAGGGCGTGCGCGGCCAGGACCACGCAGGTGCAGTGGTCATCGACTGAGTCGTCAGGAACGCAACTGAGTCGCTGCAGGGGACCGGAGGAACGGTTTGTCACGGTGCGGGCACAGGGCAGATGCAGGGGGCTGGTAGAAGCCCCAGGTAGTTAAACTAGATTTTTTGGGGGGGCTTTAGGTTTCCTTTAACCATGACCAGCAAATATTATGGCATTGAAATATGTATGGCATTCAAACGTTTTTGCTTTAACTAATGTCTGAAACCGTACAATGATCTGAGGCTACTTCCTGAAATGGAACTGGTTGTACTATGCAAGGAAAAAAAACAGAGATCTATTTGTGATCTGTTCTAAATTGCTATTATACTTATGCGCATAAAACATAACCAAATAATATTAAAGTGTGGAGAGTTCAGTATAGTCAGGCATTATTTCCACATACAGTACTGCACTTTCTTATCCTTGGCAGATATTCAGGAGATGAATTTGGTAATGTACTCCCTAAAGCAAAAGCCATCTTTTCTCCTAGATGGTTTTCTCTGCCTTGAAAGACTGGCTTAATTATAGTTGAAACATAAACTGCTTTATCAGTTTGACTTTAAACATCAGCATACTGTATACCTGTCCCAAAAACCAATGTACTGAGTTATGGCTGCAGTTTGTACTCTAGGACATTGCATCAAAAGTATATCATTCAGATGCAGATGTTGAGCCTCCCAAAGTTTAAAGGCATGCATATGCCTTGCGATTAGTTGTCATTAAACCAAATGAACTGAAAGGGAAAAAGTAAAATAGCTATAAGATTGTTTATTACACCTACTCATGAAGTGTTTGCTTGCTAGTGATAATTAAAAAAGAAGCCAAAGACACATAAGCAGACCTAAAGTAGGATTAAAGTCTGACACACTCACACAAACTTTCTTTGAAATTTTCACCCTGGAAGAACCCTTCAAATAACCTATATGGCATTGCAGACAATTTGTGCACACAGGCATTTGTGTTCATCTATGCGCAAATAAATTAGTTCTACTATATGTTTAAAGGACAACTGAAGCAAGACTGATATGGAAACTGCCATATTTATTTCCTTTTAATTAATACCAGTTGCCTGGCTATCCTGCTGATTCTCTGCCTCTAATACCTTTAGTTAGAGATGGCTCGAACCTCCGATTTTAGGTTCGCGAACCTTGAACGCGAACCTCCGCAAAAAGTCTGGTTCACGCAAACTTTTCGAACCGCAATAGACTTCAATGGGGAAATGGGAAGGCGAACTTTGAAAACTAGAAATATTTATGCTGGCCCCAAAAGATGCCAAAGATGTTTCAAAGGGTCTAACATCTGAGTTTTTGCATGACAGAGTGGTATACATGCCAAAAGTCCCGGGGAAAATTCTGGATTTGATATGAGATGAATCAACTTTAAATCCTTTAACGAGAATCTGTTATGGAGGGCAAGTTTGCCATCCATTCAAGTGAAAAGAAGTATGCACTGACTGCCAGGTATAATACAATGTGCAGTCACAGTGAAAGGTATTCAGTGACTGCAAACAGCTGTTTGTGTAGTGAGAGCCGTGCTGGACTAGTGCGCACCATGACGAGAGTGTAGGTGATGGCTGCTTTCCAGCCCATATGGTCGCCGGGCTGAGGTAGCTCAATGACAGAACAGTGGAACAGTGACTGTCCAGCTGATCGAATTTGATCTGTCCACAATGAAGCAACGACCTTATTATCTTGCTGTAACGATTGTGGAATTCTCTCCGTGATCAGCGCACAAGACGTGCGCTGACACTGCGGAAATCCTCCACAAGCGTATAATTTGCGGGAACCCAGCAAAAGGTGCAATGCACCTGTAGAGGGAAATTTCTGTCGACAGGGGGAGCTGTGGAGTGCAGAGGAACAGCTTCTCTGCCCTGCCACACACGCCAGACAGGAATTGCACGAAGGGACGAAACGCAGGGCAAGATAGCCCTGAAAGAGAGTGAGCAAAGGGACAGATTGTATGTGTGTGCACCAAACTAGTCGCCAACCCGCGACGGTGCATACACAACAGCAGATATGAAGTAGGAACGCAATCGTGAGAGAGGCGATTGCCAGAGGTGACACAAGGCTACAGAAAGTCAGAGCACGAGAGTAGCAAAGGCACAGCAAATCATAAGATGAGGAGATACGGAAAATAACAAACGCTAGCTAAATTCGAACACCGCACTCATTCGCAACTGTGCACGCGTTTATGCGCGGTCCCCGCGTGATAAGCACAACAGAGACAAGCACGCCTAACTAACCACCGACAGACAAACATGAAACAGAGGACGCGAGCGCTTGCTTAACGGTTACCTCACCGAGCCTCCAGCAAGCGTTCGCAGCAGACAAGACAAACACACGAAAACATGAACAAGCGAGAGATAGGATCCACAGCACTAGCGAAAGTGGCTAGTGCGATCCAGGAAGACAGAACAGAAGGATCCACAGCGCTAGCGTAAGATGCTAGTGCGATCCAAGTACAGAGTAGCAGACCAGAAGGATCCACAGCACTAGCGCAAGAGGCTGGTGCGATCCAGGGAAACAGATCAGAAGGGCTACCAGTAACAACCGCTGTTCCGGTTAGCACCCAGACACACAGAACGATTTCCTGTCGACCACCGCTGGGACAGGACAATCGCAACAGACAAACAAAACAGGTAAGCAATCCTAACTGCACTAGGGAAACCTGCCTAGTGCAGTCCCAGGAATTACTCTAGGCTAATCTTTAAACAAAGAGCAAGGCTGACACTCCAGGCGAGTGTTCCACAGGACTAACTCTTATGACCAGCAACTTACTGTGGGAAACATAGCTCTTTATAGAGCAAGCCCACAAAGGATGTGGCTAGGCAATCTGCATGACAAACATATGCAAATTCCTCAGCAGCAAGCTGCAATACTGACAAAAGGTCTCTCTTCCAGAGACCTGCAGAATGCAGACCTGAACAGTGGTCAAAAGGCTGCCTGCCTGCGCAGGCAGCCCAGTGGATCCTCACACTTGCTATATGAGTGTCCCCCCACTCATATAGCCGTCGGTCATTGCTTAGTTGTGATACGCAAGCCCCTTCACCGCGGCAAGGTAACAATCACGAAGAGGAATTGACACATGTACATCTTTTGTTTTGTTGTTGCAGCTGCAGTGCAGCCAGAAAAATTAGGCAGGCATGTACACGCACCAGAAAAATTATTATAGCGGCCGCTGCTAGCAGCGGCCTTAAAAATTCAAGAATCCGTCTGGAGTCCTGGACTCTGTTGGTGGTGGCGGAGAAGGCAGTCAACAGGCCTGCAGGGAGAGATGCTGTGTGGGGAGCGACTTAGTCTTGGGGCAGGCAGTCACACAGCGTGCAGGCAGAGATGCTGTGTGTGGGGACTGACTTAGTCGGGCAGGCCTGACCGTGCTTTGCAGACCACATGGTCAGATGGACCCTTGACCCAATGCTGTGTGCCAGAGATGACACCACTTGCCTTTCAACATCACGGTACAGTTTGGGTATCACCTTTTTAGAGAAATAATTGTGGCCTGGCATCTTCCACTGCGGTCTGTGGCTTTGCTTTTGTGTGCTGCTTTTCCTCAGGTGGTCACCCCATTGCAGTTTGTGCTTTGTCATCATGTGCCTTTGTAAGGAAGTTGTCCCTACGCGGGTCTTGGTCTTTCCACGGCTCAATTTTTGGTGGCAGAGAGTACAGATGGCATTGCTCTCCTCTAAAGCAGACACACAAAAACATTTCCACACCGCTGAGCCCTGGGGTGGTGGCGGCCGACTGAGTGTTAATTGGGATGCCAGAATCAGAGCAGGAGGAGGAAGATATGTCACGCTTCCGTGCGGAAGCTGAGGTGTTCTGTGTTAAATAGTCAACTATGTCCTGACAATCTTGGGGGTTGATGGCACTCGCCTTCTGAACACTGTACTTTGGTCCAGTACCGTGAACAGGTGCAGTGACTGGTGGTATATAAGACTGCATGCGCTGACTCAGGTAGGTAGGTGCACTGAACAGGTAAGTATGCAGTGATTGGTATTACAAATGTGCAGCTGTACACACACAGGTACCATGAACAGGTGCAGCGACTGACTGGTACACACAGGTACCATGAACAGTTGCAGTGATTGGTGGTATATAACACTGCGTGCGCTCATGTAGGTAGGTGGTGCACTACTGAACAGGTATGCAGGGATTGGTATTACAAATGTGCAGCTGTCACACTCACAGGTATTGTGAACAGGTGCAGTGACTGACTGATATATAACACTGTGTCCGCTCACGTAGCTAGGTAGGTGCACTGAACAGGTGGGTATGCAGTGATTGGTATTACAAATGTGCAGCTGTCACACACACAGGTACTGTGAACAGGTGCAGCGACTGACTGGTATATAACACTGCGTACCCTCACGTAGCTAGGTAGGTGCACTGAACAGATGGGTATGCAGTGAATGGTATTACAAATGTGCAGCTGTCACACGCACAGGTACCGTGAACAGGCGCAGCAACTGACTGGTATATAACACTGCATGCGCTCACTTAGGTAGGTGCACTGAACAGATGGGTATGCAGTGATCGGTATTACAAATGTGCAGCTGTCACACACACAGGTACCGTGAACAGGTGCAGTAACTGACTGGTGTATAACACTGTGTGCGCTCACATAGGTAGGTAGAAAAAAGAAAGTTTGGTCCGCTTCAAAGTCACTCCAACAGTTTATTTGGGACTTATCCCAGAGCAGCCACAGAAACACTCAGCTAACATGTTTCGGACCTGCAGCGGTCCTTAATCATAGCATGGTTATGGCAAGATCATCACAGGTTTAAAAGGCATGACAGGGGGAGTGGTTGGCCCAGAGCCACCTATAGAAGGGTGGAGCCGAGCAAAATACAACCTCCTTCCTCCCTTCATGTTACAAATACACAAAAGGTTTGTCATACGCCCCCACACATCACTTTGAGGTGTTTGACACTTTGTTAGATGTGAACAGGTTCATTAGGTCTATTCTCCTGAAAAAGTATTTCAATCAAGATGTGAGCTCCTTTGAGACAGGAGAGGTTTTTTCCCCTGCTGTGATTTTTCCCGACATTGGGACCTTCCAGGACACCAAAGCCATTAGATTCCCTGATGGCAGATGGTTCTGGATTGGTCTCCATGTCGGATGTACAGCCTCCCGGGATTAAAAACCCTGACTTTTATCCCCTCACAGCTAGGAGCTCCCCAGTTGAGATCTTTCAGGACCTAGTTGAAAAAGAACTTGTCAATATAGCCAGCGCACATCGAAGAGGACAGCGGAACAATCTGACCAAAATCGAACAGATGGCCCTTAAGAATCTGCAGGCCAACGATAAAATCGTTGTACGCAAGGCAGACAAGGGGGGGGCAGTTGTCATTTTAAATAAGTCAGATTATCAAGCTGAAGCTTTGAGACAGCTCTATGATGAGACAACATACATGTGCCTTTCAGCTGACCCCACCCCTGTTTTTCAGGCTCAGCTTTTTGGTCTCTTGAGTTATGGTGAAAGTTTGGGAGTATTGAACCATAAGCTTGTTGAATATTTGGGAATTAAGCATCCTATTGTTCCCATCTTTCACCATCTCCCCAAGATCCATAAGCCGGGCACTCCCCCAGAGGGGAGGCCGATAGTTGCGAGAATTGGCTCCATGGGGGAGCGTCTAAGCGATTGGGTCGATTCCGTATTGCAGCCCCTTGTCAAGAGGTTACCGGGATATATTAAGGATACGAAACATCTTCTGTCGAGTCTGGATGGGGTAGAGTGGGAAGTGAATTATAGCTGGATTGCTATTGATGTGAAGTCTTTATATTCCTGCATCCCCCATCATTTGGCTCTTACAGCTCTCCAATTTCATCTGGAGAAGTACTCAACCTATACCTCTGACTTACGGATTTTCATATGTGCTGCAGTCGAATACCTCCTGACCCGCAACTACTTCATGTTTGATGGCAGCTTTTACCTCCAGAGGTGTGGAGCCTCCATGGGTGCTAAATTCTCCCCATCCCTGGCGAATTTATTTATGGGATGGTGGGAGAAGTTCCACATCTTTGGGGGTGACGGCCGTCTTCTTGGGTGTGTTGCGTGGTACGGGAGGTATATCGATGATTTGCTGGTCATTTGGAAGGGGGGGGCAGGAGGAAGTCCAGGAATTTGTCACCTCTCTTAATGACAATGCCTGCAATCTTAAGTTTACGTACACGTGGCAGGATAAAAGTGTTGACTATTTGGATGTCACCCTGGTGGGAGACATAGCTTCCAAATCCATCAGGACACGCACGTATAGAAAATGCTGCGCAGGTAACTCGACTCTGAGGCAGGGGTCACACTTACCGGCTTTCGTACGCGTTTTCTGCACAGAAAAACTGACTTCAACTGAGAACTCATGTTAATCAATGAGCTAGGTCACACTTTAATGCAGATTTCGCATGCAGAAAAAAAACTGACATCTTGCGCAATTTGTCAGTTTTCTCTATAAATTACATTAGCTGTTGTAAGGTAGAGGTCACATTTGTCTTTCAGTTTTCTGCAAAGTGTAGAAACTGAAAGACAACTGTGACCCCTGCCTGAAGGTAGGCAGTTGTCACCCTGAGCACACGATCCGGGCCATTCCGGTGGGCGAATTCATCCGGGCCCGCCGGAATTGTTCGGATCCAGGGACTCTGGAGAAGGAATTTGCGGAGGTTGGGAGGCGCCTATTGGAAAGAGGTTACCCACATTGGATGATAGAGAGAGGCAAGAAACGAGCCCTCTCTATTCCTCGGTCCAAATTGGCACGGGATAATACGTCTGTGCGTACCTCTGGGGGAGGCCCCTTTTTTGTCACTACCTATAGTTTGGAATACACTAGGATTGTTCAGACTATAAAGAAATATCTCCCGGTTTTAGAGGGAGATGACGCCTTGCGGCCTTTTCTTCAAAATGGCGTCAAATTTGCCAGTCGTCGGGCCCCGACTTTAGGCAGTCTCCTGTCACCCAGTCTCTTTACCTCTGTTCCACAGACCTCTACCTGGTTATCTCTGAAAGGCTCATACAGATGTGCTGTTGCAACTTGTCGCTATTGCTCTGTGCATTGCCAGACCCGCACCATTCGATCACATACCACTGGGATCTGTTTTACCATGAAACATTTTATTAATTGTGGGACAAAAAACGTGATCTATTTGGTGACGTGTACGGCATGCTCATTGCAGTACGTAGGTTGTACCACCAGACCCCTTAGGGCTAGGATTTCAGAGCACTTTTTGGGGGCAGGATGGTCCACCACACACATATCTAATGTAGCCAAACATTTTAGAAGTGTTCATGGAGGGGACATGTCCTCTTTCTCCTTCCAGGGTATAGAGAGGGTATTCTTGCCCAAGAGAGGAGGGGACTTACAAGCCTTAATTAAGAAGCGAGAGGCATTCTGGATTTTTCGCATGGAGACAAGAGCCCCATGGGGCCTAAATGCGAGATGGGACTTGGCACTTATTACAAGTTAGCTGTTTACCTCTTTGGGTTGATCCCCCCCCCCCCTTTAATGTTTGGGGATATAATCTTTGTTACTGTATGTCCCTACCACATCTTCCCTGTTTTACCTTCGGATCAATTTTTTGTATGCCATTACTTATACATACTATGCATGTTTTATTGTAGCATTGGGGTACTTCCAGCAAAATAATCTTCTATGTGGTGTTCTCCTCTTAGGTAATTAAAACCTTTTCTATATTTTTACATTTCGTTGTTTCTTATATTGTATTTTATATTTTGTGTATTTGTAACATGAAGGGAGGAAGGAGGTTGTATTTTGCTCGGCTCCACCCTTCTATAGGTGGCTCTGGGCCAACCACTCCCCCTGTCATGCCTTTTAAACCTGTGATGATCTTGCCATAACCATGCTATGATTAAGGACCGTTGCAGGTCCGAAACATGTTAGCTGAGTGTTACTGTGGCTGCTCTGGGATAAGTCCCAAATAAACTGTTGGAGTGACTTTGAAGCGGACCAAACTTTCTTTTTTCTACTTTGATTTGTGGGCTGGTTGCCCAGGTCCAGCTCGGTTCCCACTACAAGTGCAGCGGTATATCCACCTTTCTATTCACATAGGTAGGTAGGTGCACTGAACAGGTGGGTATGCAGTGATTGGTATTACAAATGTGCAGCTGTCACACACACAGGTACCGTGAACAGGTGCAGTGACTGACTGGTGTATAACACTGCGTGCACTCACGTAGGTAGGTAGGTGCACTGAACAGGTGGGTATGCAGTGATTGGTATTACAAATGTGCAGCTGTCACACACACAGGTAGTCACTGAATGTGCTGAGCCTGGCAGTGGCACAGTAGGAATTACCAAGGGGCCAAGGTCCAGCAGTTGTGACTAATTGACAGGGCTGTATATGCAACACAAGTGTCTGTGGGACACACACACACACACACACACACACACAATAAAAATAGATCACAAGAACACCATTAGCTCTCAAAAGAGCTGTTGAGGATGAGGAGTGCTTTTTAGCAATAAGTATCAGCAAGAAGGAGCAACCTAACAAGCCTAACACAAGAGCCTAACTAAGCTCTCCCTATGTCAGCAGGTTCTCTCCTTTCTCTAATTACTGCAGCCACACGAATGGGTGAGGTCAGAAACATGTTAGACTTGTTTGTGCTATTATACCTAGATGAATAAATAAATGTGCCCACAGGAAATGCATTCTTGAGGTGCCTGATAGTGAGTATACCCTTTTGTATTTTGCTTTACTAGTCCCTACCCTGGCTAAGAAACCTCAAATATTTGCCTGTGTTGTGATAATAAATCACAAGAAGTTTGTAAACTTTTATTTTTTATGTCAAGTTTTTAGGGTTCTTTTTTGGCACCACCAATTTTGATCTGTGTTTCTTGCAGCCTGTTGCTAGAAGTATTCTTCTAACTCACTTTAAGCATACCAGTAACTTAGATTAAAGTTAGATTCCTTAATAGGGTCTCGGTATGCCCCTGCTGCTCTGTGCTGTGACTCTGAACAATATGTGACATTGAAGTCAAAGATGGCATGTGGCTGTGCTCCCTTCCATGTACAAGTGAGGCTGCACCTTTTTCTCTGTGTATAATCGGCTCTGTGCTACTGCGCAGCTGCAAACCCTCTGGCACCTGCACGGTGCAGCTGTGCTCATACATGCAGGGGTGTGGCTGTGAAGATAAGGAGTGTCCCAGCTGCCAGTGAGGTGGTTGCAGAGTATTGGGGAGCCTCTGAATCATTTAGAGGCTTTTTCCAACTGAGATAAGTATCTAACTTAAAGAAAAATATGTTACATGATTACGTTAAAAAATGTTGTCAGTTTGCTTGTGGTGTGCTAGCTTCGTGTTGATTGCAGTCTTGATTGCAGAGATGGTTTGTCTAGTGTTTTTCCTCTTCAAGTTCTTAAAGTAAATGCCTGCATAGTACCATCCTGATGACGTCGGCCGGACCACGTAACCCGCGCGGTGGAGTGCAGAAGCCGCCGACCCGGAACCCGACCTGGCGAGGGCGGGTTCTGCAGCGGAGAAGACCGGGAGCCTCCGGAGCTGTGGCGAGGGCACAGGACGGCTGCCACGGGCTGGAGGAAGCCCCAGGTAAGTGGATTTTTTTTTTCTTGGATGTTTCCTTTAAGTTCTTCTACCCAAATGATGTAACACTGCCAGCCCCACCTACACACATTATGGTGGTGGAGCTTCTTTGAATTTGCTGCTGTCATAGCATAACCCAGACAAATCCTCCCATTATGCTTATACATGTATATGGTCATGGAAGGATTACATTAGTTGAGTTGAAGAATTTAAAAAAAGATACATTCTACAACAGAGACCCTTTTTCAATTCATTTTTTTCTTTTGAGTTTTCTCCTAGGAGATAACTTTTCATCTTCTGTTTGTGAGAAAGCGCGGAGGAGCCGCCGCCATGAGCCGGCGGCGGGCGGCTCCTTCCGCACTCAGCCTTGTCTCGCACGGAGAGGCAGCCGCCTCCTCGCATCATGAGGCGGCTGCCTCCGTGCATGAGGCCGCAGAACGCGGCGAAACCGCCGCGTTGGGTGCGGCGAGTAGCCCGCAGGTCCCCGCTGCGGAGTCACCGCTGAGCGGGGCTGCGCTGGCTGGGACTCGTAGTCCCTCTAGTTTTAGAGTGACGCACGCGCGCGCACTCAGGCAGGGGATATATGGCAGCAAGGAAGGGGTCAGCTGACCAGGCTGGTCAGCTGATCCTGGCTCCACACCTCATTGGTCCAGCATTTAGGGAGGTGCTGGAGAGAGGATATGTATATATACTGCTAGCTGTTCATTTGTTCCTTGTCTGGCGTTGCGTTCACATACGTGGGAGCACCCAGATCCGTTAGTCAGATCCGTTAGTGTGCCGGGACCAGCTGGAGCTGTAATCCTACACTAAGCTAGATTTGTTGATAGCTTAAAGTACTAGTTTGATTGTGATTATTTGTTATGACCTTTGCCTGCCTCGACTATCCTTCTGAACCTTGACCTTGTACCTCGTTATCTCTGATACTCCGTTGCTGAACCCAGCCTGTACCTTGACTCCGCCTCTGCCTCCTGATTTTGTACTCCGATATTTCTGATACCCCGTTGCCGAACCCTGCCTGTACTTTGACTCCGCCTCTGCCTCTCGATCTTGTACTTTATCTTGTTGTGTGTGTACGACCTGGCTTGTCCGACCTCGAGAACCGACCTCACCATTGGAGGAGGTTCCTCGTTCTGTTAGTAACCCTTCCGCCTGAGGGTGACTTTCAGAAGATACTTCCTGCTAGCAGTCTGACTCCTCCCGTCTTGGAGAGCTCAGGGTTGCGGAAGTAATCTGTACAGTACGTCTTACTGTACTGAGGCCTAGTCCTCTAAGTGTTACTGTTACACCTAAACACTACACTCTACTCCGGTGAACAGAGGTTAGCTAGTATATTGGATTATCGGTGATACTGCAGATCACATATAATCTAGTATACGTCTGTATTCCCCGTGACGCTGCAGGTCACCGGTAATCAGACCTCTCTGTGCTTCACCGAGCGTTACAGAACGCCAGACCACCAAAACTATGGAATCACGCACTGATCCTCTGACTGTGCTTGCCACTTCGGTGGATAACATTCATCAAGCTTTGGGCCAGCACAAAGCCTTAATTGATGCCCTATCAGGCTCTGTGAAAACCCTCCAGACGTCAGTTGATTCAGTGCGATCCCCTCCTAGTGATGATATACGTATGCCTGTACCCGAAAAATTTTCCGGCCACAAGTCTGACTTCCGGAATTTCAGGAGTAGAGTGCTATCATATTTTGAATTGAGACCCCGATCCTCGGGGACTGAGACCCAACGGGTCATTTTTATTAAAACGTTGCTGACTGGCGACTCCCAGTCCTGGGCATATAACCTACCCTCTACTGATATAGCTCTGACCTCAGTAGAAGAATTCTTTAAGGCCATGGCCGTAATTTACGACGACCCTGACCTTGCTGCGTCCTCTGAGCGGAAGCTCAAACTCCTGCGGCAAGGCAGAGGTTCGGTTGAGGATTATGCGGCAGAGTTCCGTAGGTGGTCAGTCACGGCTCGATTTGACAACTTTGCTTTAATGGATTACTTCTTGTCTGGGTTGTCGGAGGAGGTCTCCGACTTAATGTTAACAGTACCCGAGCCCAAGACAGTTGACGAGGCCATATCATCGGCCATCCGAGTGGATCGCAGGTTGCGCCATCAGAGGCAGGCTAGGGGCAGTCACCGTGTCAGGGTGACATCATATGTGGCACCGTCCGCTACACCCCTAGTAACACCTTCTCCGCCTGTCTCTCCCTCCCCAGCCTTGCCGCCGCCCGAACCAATGCAGATTGGTCGGTCGAGACTGACCCAGGTAGAGCGAAGGCGAAGAATGACAGAACAGCTGTGCCTGTACTGTGCAGCAGCAGGGCATAGGGTGCGAAACTGTCCTAACAGGTCGGGAAACGAGTTTGCCTAGGAATAGTGGGGGGTGACACCCTAGGCACACAAACTGCACCCCTTAAGGAAAAGAAGTTACTGCTCCCTTGTACGGTTACATGGGAGAATAAGTCTATGGCCACTGAGGCATTTATTGATTCGGGCTCAGCGGCCAATTTTATGAATTTTGAGTTTGCGCAGGAATTGGGTATCCCCCTTTCTCCTGTGAGACCCCCCATTCAGGTCACAGCAGTGGACGATTCCCCTCTGCAACGGAATCGTGCACTGTCTCAGACTCCGGAGGTGAAGGTCACCATAGGGGTACTTCATGGGGAACAATTATCGTTTTTTGTATTGCACATGTCAACCTCCACTATCATCTTAGGCATGCCCTGGTTGCAACTCCACTCACCTCAAATAGACTGGGCCACAGGGCAGTTAACCACTTGGTCACCTCGTTGTTTTCAGCAGTGTTTGGGGAAGTTGACCCTGGGGCAAACCAGAATTCAGGTGGAGGGGGTACCCGACCAATATTCCAAGTATTCCGATGTGTTCTGTCCCAAGGCAGCAGACAAGTTGCCCCCACATCGCCCTTTCGATTGTCCCATTGACCTCCGTTCAGGATGTGTACCTCCCCGGGGTCATTTGTACAACCTGTCGGGACCCGAAAAAGTAGCCATGCAGGATTATATACGTGAAAACTTGGCCAAAGGTTTCATTCGGCCGTCTCGGTCACCTGCTGGAGCTGGTTTCTTTTTTGTTAAAAAGAAAGACGGAGGCCTGCGACCCTGCATTGATTATCGCGGCCTTAACAAAATTACAGTCAAGAACCGCTATCCCCTGCCACTGATAGACGATTTGTTCACACAAATTACAGACGCTAAAATCTTCTCTAAACTAGATTTGCGGGGCGCGTATAACTTGATACGCATAAGAAAGGGCGATGAGTGGAAGACGGCCTTTAATACACCAGACGGGCATTACGAGTACCTGGTGATGCCCTTTGGGCTCTGTAATGCCCCGGCCGTCTTCCAGGAACTCATTAACGAGGTATTTAGAGAGGTGTTGGGGAAATTTGTTTTAGTCTATCTTGATGATATTCTTATCTTCTCCAACAACCTCTCTGAACATAGAGACCATGTGAGGTTTGTTTTAAATCTGTTAAGGCAGAACTCCTTATATGCAAAACTTGAAAAATGTATCTTTGAAGTAACGTCCGTCGCCTTCTTGGGGTATATAATTTCCACCACAGGCCTGTCAATGGATCCTGCCAAGGTTTCGGCTGTGCTGGAGTGGCCACAGCCGGTGGGGTTGAAATCTCTGCAGCGCTTTCTTGGCTTTGCCAATTACTATAGACGGTTTATAAAGGGGTACTCCACAGTCATTTCTCCCCTTACAAGTCTCACCAAGAAAGGGGCAGATACAACTCACTGGTCTCCTGAGGCTTTACATGCTTTTTCCACTCTGAAGGGCCTATTCTGTTCAGCACCCATCCTCAGACATGTGGATACGTCCTTCCCGTTCATTGTGGAGGTGGATGCTTCAGAGGTAGGAGTGGGGGCTGTGCTGTCTCAGCGATCAGGCTTGCAGGGTAGAATGCACCCTTGCGCTTATTTCTCTCGCAGGTTTTCCCCTGCAGAGAAGAATTATGATATTGGTAATAGGGAGCTCCTGGCCATCAAATTAGCTTTCGAGGAATGGCGACATTGGTTAGAAGGAGCTGAGCATACCATTACGGTTTACACCGATCATAAGAACTTAGAATACATCGAGGGGGCTAAGAGGTTGAGCCCTCGTCAGGCTCGATGGTCGCTATTTTTCTCCAGGTTCACCTTCATCATTACATATACCCCGGGGAGCAAGAATGTTAAGGCAGATGCCTTGTCCAGATGCTTTGAGGCAGAGACAGCACAGCCCTCCGTTCCTGAGACCATTATTCCTCAGAGATTGATACTGGCAGCCACTGGTACTTGGGAGGATTGGAGGGAGACGCTGAGTCCCTTTCAGCAGGACATCCCGGAAGGGAAGCCCGCAGGGGTTCTGTTCGTTCCTCTGCCGTTTCGCCTTCAGGTTCTGGAGATGTTCCACGCACATAAGAATGCAGGGCATCCGGGGGCATCCAGAACACAAGATTTAGTAGCCAGATGCGCCTGGTGGCCTTCTCTGGCGGCGGATTGCAAGGAATATGTGAAGGAGTGTGTGACATGTGCCAAGAGTAAACCCTCCCGGCTGGCACCTGTCGGTACCTTGCAGTCATTGCCCACCCCGACTGAACCGTGGACCCACCTGTCCATGGATTTTGTAGGCGAACTTCCCAGGTCTGAGGGAATGGCGGTCATTTGGGTCGTGGTCGACCGGTTTAGCAAAATGGCCCATTTTGTACCTTTGAAAGGACTCCCCTCCGCTCAAGAACTGGCCGAGTTGTTCATTACGCATGTTTTTCGTTTGCACGGTATTCCCGAAAACATAGTTTCAGACAGGGGAGTTCAATTCGTCTCACGTTTTTGGAAAGCTTTTTGCCAGCTCATGGACATAAAACTGTCTTTCTCGTCTGGATATCACCCTCAGACCAACGGCCAGACTGAGAGAATAAATCAATCGTTAGAGCAGTTCTTAAGGTGTTATGTAGCTGAAGCACAGGACGATTGGGTCAGATTTCTGCCGTTTGCAGAATTTGCCCAAAATAATTTAAAAAACTCGTCCTCCGGTTTTTCGCCTTTTCAAGTAGTGACGGGAAGATCACCCAAATTTTCCCCATTGCCTATAGCCTCCACTCCGTTTCCAGCCCTGGAGGTCTGGCAAAGGTCATTCAAGGACCTGTGGGGGACAGTAAGAAATAACCTGGAGAAGGCCTTCTTGAGTCAGAAGGGTCAAGCCGACAAGAGACGGTCGGTGGAGTGGAGATTCCAACCAGGAGACCCGGTTTGGGTATCCACACGTCACTTGGCCCTAAAACAACCTTCTAATAAGCTTGGTCCCAGGTTTGTGGGTCCATTTCCGATAACCAAAAAGATCAACAATGTTACTTATACTGTCGAACTTCCCACTAGCATGCGGGGGGTAAGGTCTTTTCATGTTTCCCTTCTTAAACCAGCGGTCCAGGTGGGTCCCACTCCTCCCCCTCCTGTGTTGGTGGATGCCCAACCTGAATACGAGGTGGAAAAGATAATTGATTCACGTACTGTACAGAATTCGGTGCAATATCTCGTACATTGGAAGGGGTACGGCATTGAGGAGAGGCAATGGGTGCCTGGGAACCGCATGCATGCGGACGAGTTGGTGAGAGAGTTTCATGCGGCACATCCAGGGAAACCTGGAAGGAGCTGTCCGGAGTCCACTCCTCGGGGGGGGGGGGGGGGGGTACTGTGAGAAAGCGCGGAGGAGCCGCCGCCATGAGCCGGCGGCGGGCGGCTCCTTCCGCACTCAGCCTTGTCTCGCACGGAGAGGCAGCCGCCTCCTCGCATCATGAGGCGGCTGCCTCCGTGCATGAGGCCGCAGAACGCGGCGAAACCGCCGCGTTGGGTGCGGCGAGTAGCCCGCAGGTCCCCGCTGCGGAGTCACCGCTGAGCGGGGCTGCGCTGGCTGGGACTCGTAGTCCCTCTAGTTTTAGAGTGACGCGCGCGCGCGCACTCAGGCAGGGGATATATGGCAGCAAGGAAGGGGTCAGCTGACCAGGCTGGTCAGCTGATCCTGGCTCCACACCTCATTGGTCCAGCATTTAGGGAGGTGCTGGAGAGAGGATATGTATATATACTGCTAGCTGTTCATTTGTTCCTTGTCTGGCGTTGCGTTCACATACGTGGGAGCACCCAGATCCGTTAGTCAGATCCGTTAGTGTGCCGGGACCAGCTGGAGCTGTAATCGTACACTAAGCTAGATTTGTTGATAGCTTAAAGTACTAGTTTGATTGTGATTATTTGTTATGACCTTTGCCTGCCTCGACTATCCTTCTGAACCTTGACCTTGTACCTCGTTATCTCTGATACTCCGTTGCTGAACCCAGCCTGTACCTTGACTCCGCCTCTGCCTCCTGATTTTGTACTCCGATATTTCTGATACCCCGTTGCCGAACCCTGCCTGTACTTTGACTCCGCCTCTGCCTCTCGATCTTGTACTTTATCTGTCTGTGTGTGTACGACCTGGCTTGTCCGACCTCGAGAACCGACCTCACCATTGGAGGAGGTTCCTCGTTCTGTTAGTAACCCTTCCGCCTGAGGGTGACTTTCAGAAGATACTTCCTGCTAGCAGTCTGACTCCTCCCGTCTTGGAGAGCTCAGGGTTGCGGAAGTAATCTGTACAGTACGTCTTACTGTACTGAGGCCTAGTCCTCTAAGTGTTCCTGTTACACCTAAACACTACACTCTACTCCGGTGAACAGAGGTTAGCTAGTATAATGGATTATCGGTGATACTGCAGATCACATATAATCTAGTATACGTCTGTATTCCCCGTGACGCTGCAGGTCACCGGTAATCAGCCCTCTCTGTGCTTCACCGAGCGTTACACTGTTTAAATCTTTTTTCAGCAGTCTGCAATTGAAAAAGTAAGTAAAAGAGTGCTGTCAAAATCATTTTTAGTGCCTGGTTGCTGGTAACTTGAAAGGAATTTTATTCATACGGTGTGAAAAAATAGCACCTCTGAGAGAAAAAAAAAATTAGGAGAAAATGTAATTTGATTAAAGACCACAGTGAGCTTGATGCAATTCAATTTTTCTCCAACGGTTTTTCCTAGGACATATATGTCAAACTCCAGCCCGTGGGCCAAATCTGGCCCTCGGAGACATAAGATTTGGCCCTTAGGTTGTTTCCCTACTTTGCATCATGTTTGTGTAATAAACCGCAGCTGCCTCCATCTCCCTGCCTAGCAATCTACCCGTGCCTCGGGCGTCTAGCACGCTGAGGACGGGTCTGTCAGCCGCACATAGCGTCGCATTGTCGCATGCGTGCGCGCGCACAGATAGGACCTTTATGCGGGGAGGAGGCGCGTCAACTCACTGGCCGGTCCGCTGACGTCAGAGGTGACACTTGCCGCTCCTCATTGTCTGATAGGGGTAGGCGTGCCGGAGGGGTCTCCTCTGCTTCATAAGCCTTGCTCTGTCACTCGCAACTTGTCTGCTGTTGCGAATACTTCATGTTAGCGCTCAGACCCTTTGATAGCTTAACTTGTAGCATTGAAAGACTGTATTGTATTATCTGTGTATGACTCTGGCTCGTTCTGACTACTCTTCCGCTCATTGATTCTGTACTTTGCCATTCTGATCTCGCTGCCGACTCTGCCTGTTTATCTCTACGTTTCTGCCTTCTGATTTTGTACCTTATCTGTCCGTGTGTTACCAATCCGATTAGTCTGACCACTCTACCCCCACCAGTGAGCCCTTGCCACTGGTGAGGGGCTCTATACTGTTAGTACCCACCAGCTCCTCTGGTGAGGTCTTGTTAAATCTATCAGTATTTACTGTTGCACCAAGCACCTATCTTGCTAACACTATTGTCACTTGCTATACTTGCATTATTGGTGATTCTGCAGATCACCACATAATCAGGTATAGTGTCTGGATTATTGGTGATACTGCAGATCAATCAATAACCAGACATCTGTTATTTGCTGACACCAAACATTACAGTTTGGCTCACACTAGACCACCAGAGAAGCTATATTGGAGGGTAAGCTCTAGATAAGCAGGAAAGCCATATGGGGAGGTGTGGAGATATATTGAGGTGCTGATGATATTAAGGATAACAGGAACATATTTCCTTCATTTTTTGACTGTAACATATGGGATTGTCTGTTAGCCAGTCTTCCTGGAATTCCGTATAAAGTGTAAATTACCTATCATTGTCTGCTTCTAATGAGGAAACCCTTAATTAGACAGTTGCTGTGAAGCCTATACAGGTGGTCAGACCATGTTGTCTGAATAATGCCTCAGATGTGTATTGGGCTTGGGAGTAATTGGTCACCTGGCCAGAGTAAACTGAAGTCTGTCTAATGTAATTCTGTATGTAGATGTCCATTACCTCTGCCCCATTGTCCAGCAGGGGAAACTGTGTCTACTGCTAATTACCTGCCAATTGAGGAAGAATAGGCTGGTCGGCATGGCTTTTGAGTCTGGTGTCAGCCATTGGGACAAGGCAAGCCTGCTAGAGTCTTGGGGGCAGGGGGAAGCTGACACCTGAATGTTTGAAATGTATTTGACAGCCTACTGGAAATTATTGAAGAGGTGAAGTCCTTTTGATACCATTTTCTACCTGTGGAAATTGAATTATTGGTGGAGTTGAAAAGCCTCATTTAACAATCTCTTGATGTAAAGACATTGTAACCTGGGGAAATTGGGCTAAGGAAGTCTTTTGTTGGGTGTGTGGACTATAGTGGATGTTGGATCTCTGGAAATCCAATTATGACTGAGGATGTAATTAAATCCAGCTTCCCCCCCGTCCACACAGGCTTACAGCCTCGAGGCGAATATTTCATTATAAAAACCAGGGGACAGCTACCTCAAATCAGTTCTCTTCTGACGGTAGTGGCAGCCGGTCTCCTGGCCCAAGCTAGTGAACTCCTGGTCTAGCCAGACTGTGTCCGTCCACACCAAAGTCCACGATTCTTCTATCGGGATCCCTTTATTTTGGTAAGCAAAATCGCTTTGTGTGTTATCTTTGTACATTTTATCTTGTAACTATTTTTACTTGTTTTTTTTTGTAATCTCTTTGTATATCTTCAGTTTTGCACTGTTCTATGTTTTTCTAGAATATTAAATTATTATTTAATAAGTTTGACTTCTGCCGTACTAAACTAACCCTCATAGCCTAGAAGAGACTGAAGTGTAACCGTGTATAAGTTCATGCCTAATTGTACGCTTGAGCAACACTACCGTAGGAAATTGTAATTGCATTGTGTGTGGGGGCGTTTGTCATACGTTGGCCTAAGCGCGCAGCTGACCCAACGTACGAACAACGCCAGTGCGAGTAGCGACAGCAGAGTGGCTAACAGTATCGTTCGGAACGACTGTTAGTGGGTCTTTGCTTCACGACAGTGTAAGATTGCAACTGTGTGTGTGTGTGGGTGCGTGGCGTTCCCGTATTTGGCCTAAGCGCAAAGCTGACCCAGATACGAAAACGCGGAGTGCGCGCTGAGGACTCGACAGCAGAGTGGAAGTGTCTAGCGAACAGCTAGTGGTGGCAGTGAGAAGTGTTTGAGGGGTTCCAGCCTTGTTTGTAGCTTAAATAAGGCTGTTCCCCGCTTAATCTGGTCAAACCCGCAGTCGGGAACCGTATACGCAGGCGTGCCGCGGGCCGGTTCCTGACATAATTGGCTGGCAGTGGTGGCATCGTTTAGTACATTAGTACGCAGTTTAGCTCGCTATTCTGAGTACTAAAGGCTGGAAGCTTGCTAGAAGCAACTAGCCTACAGAAGTCTACTCAGTGCAGAATCTATATACGTTTTTTTTTTGTTCAAAGATACACACTTGGTGTTTGCTTTCCCTCCCCCCTTTTTTTTTTTTCTTTTTTTTTTTTGCAACACGATGGCTCAGAAAGCATCCAGCTATGCAAGGCAAAACAAAGAGATACTACTCAACCTGTGTGAGCACAAAGGCATCGAGACGGTGAGCGGCCAGACTAAGGAGCAGTTAGTTCGTGCGCTCGAGGAGTATGATGAGGCAGAGCGAGCCCGTGCTTCAACGTCAGCGGATGCAGCTCACGACACGCCAGAGGAGGAATCGCTCCTGCCACAGAATGCGAGTGGAGACGATGTCCTGGATGATCCACCGAACTTGGAGATGACATCTCTGGAAGCCGACCTACAGCTACTAGGTTCGGCTGAGCCCGAACTGCGCCTAAAGCTGATCCTACTGCACCGACAGGCAGAGAAGGAACACGCGGAACGGCGACACCAGGCCGAGAGGGAAAGACACCAGGCCGAGAGGGAACAAGTTGCACAGCGACACCAGCTGGAGCTGGCTAAACTTCAGCAGCAGAACCGGTCTGCTGGACCCGCAGAACGCGAAGGTGAGCGAGTCCATAGAATCCCCCTGGATAAGTTCCCCGCTATGGACAAGGACTCTGACATAGACACTTTCCTACAGGGGTTTGAAAGGACTTGTCGGCAGTATGGGGTGCCCCGTGAGCAGTGGGCAAGATACCTCACACCAGGGCTGAGAGGCAAGGCCCTGGAGGCGTTTGTGAGTCTCCCCCAGGAGGAAGAAACAGACTTTGAGGCGATTAAGAAAGCCATCATTGCGCGATACCACCTCACGCCAGAGGTGTATCGAAAACGTTTCAGGACAGTGCAGCGAGGTCCTAATGACAGTTACCTGGATCATGCATGCAACCTGCGCACTGCCTTCCAGCAGTGGGTAAAAGGACTGGCGGTTGAGACCTTTGATGCCCTGCAGGAACTGATAATAAAAGACCAGTTCCTCCACACTTGTCCTGTTGAGGTCCGGCAGTTTGTACGGGACCGAGAGCCAAAGACCGTGGATGAGGCCGCGAAAGTTGCTGATGCCTACACGTCCAATCGAGCATCTGATTTTCGGAGGACTACGGCGCCCAGCTGGAAGGGAGAAAAGCCTGCGAGACCTTCTCCTCTGAGCACCCAGCGAAGCCAAGTCCCGCAGCCGCCTGGAGGTAGAACAGCCACCGTTGACACTCGGAGATGTTTTGCCTGTAACAAACCGGGTCACATCAGTGCTACGTGCCCAGAAAAGAAGAAGGAAGCCCCAAACTCTGGCGGGGCCCGGAATGCGTTGTGTGCCACCCGGAATGCAGGTAGCTATGCAGAGAATCTGCAACCTGTCACGGTTGGTGATACAGTTACCACCGGTCTAAGAGACACTGGAGCAGAGGTGACTCTAGTGCACCCCCAGCTTGTGAACCCTGAGGAGTACATTCCTGGCAAGACTATGGCTGTCAAAGGAGTTGGGGGCGTCACCCCTGCCATACCCACCGCCTTGGTCCACCTGGATTGGGGGGCCGGCAGCGGAATGAAAGAAGTGGGGGTAACGGATGCCATCCCCACGAACGTTTTGTTGGGTACTGACCTGGGACGGTTAGTGGCCCGGTATGAGCCTACTCCAAACCCCGTGGAGCCTGCATCCCCCGCAGAAGTTCAGGACTCTTGCAAGGTACTGTGTGATAATGCTGTGCAAGCGGGGAGTGCTGGTGAGGCCCCAGGGGCTACGGACTGTGTACTAGGAGCCAGCCCTAGTGAGTCTCCAGTGCCCAGGCCTGGAGGAGGACATGTGGTTACCATGAATGCAGATAATGTTGATGTAAAATGTGATGTGTTGCATAATGACATGTGTACAGTGAACGTTCCGTCAGCTGCAGTGGTGACCCGCAGTGCTCACCGGGCTGCAGCAGACGAATTGTCCACTGAAGGGGCTGATGTCACTGGGTCGGGCTCTTCCACTTCAGAGCTTGGCTCTGAGGACCCAGAGGCCTCTCAGTTTGCCACCTCCCTGGTGCCTGTGGCCGACAGCGCTGAGTTCTCCGAGGCTGTGCGACTTGATAGCAGCCTGGAAGAGCTCAGGAGTCTGGCGGACAGGGCACCGGTGGAGGGCGACAAAGTGAGGGTGTACTGGGAACACGGCAGACTGTACAGAGAGGTTATTCCCTCTGAGCCGTCTGAAGTGGAGGAGGCCGACCGGCAGTTGATTGTTCCCCACAGGTACAGGGAGCAGCTATTGAGAATAGCACATGAGGTGCCCCTGGCTGGTCACTTGGGGATCCGCAAGACCAAATCCCGGCTGGCCCACAATTTTTATTGGCCCCACATGGGGACAGATATTGCTGATTTTTGCCGGTCTTGTGTCGCCTGTCAGCGGGTCGGCAAAGCTGGTGACACCGACAAAGCCCCACTGAGGCCCTTACCCATAATAGAGGAGCCCTTCCAAAGGGTTGCTGTTGACATAATTGGGCCTCTAGCGATACCCAGCAGCACAGGGAAACGTTTCATTCTCACGGTGGTAGATTATGCAACTCGCTACCCTGAGGCTGTAGCCCTGAGCTCCATACGGGCAGACAAGGTTGCGGACGCATTGGTGCGCATTTTCTCACGGGTCGGTTTTCCCCGCGAAATGCTCACCGATCACGGCCCGCAATTCATGTCGCGCCTAATGGAATGCCTCTGTAAACAAATGCAGGTAGAACACATCATGGCCAGCCCTTACCACCCCCAGACAAATGGGTTATGTGAGCGGTTCAATGGTACTCTGAAACAGATGCTAAGGGTGTTTGTTGAATCGCAAGGGAGAGACTGGGAGCGATACCTGCCCCACTTGCTGTTTGCCTATCGTGAGGTGCCCCAGGCATCCACCGGGTTCTCACCCTTTGAGCTATTATATGGGAGGAGGGTACGCGGACCCCTCGATCTCATTCGAGAGGTCTGGGAGGGGCAGGATATGGGCCACGGGGTCTCCATAGTGGAATACGTTCTGAAGTTCCGGGAAAAGATGGACACCCTGGTGGGGTTAGTGCGAGAGAATCTGACTCAAGCCCAGGCCACCCAGAAGCAGTGGTATGACCACGGGGCTAGGGAGAGAGTTTATGAGGTAGGTCGCAAGGTATGGGTCCTAAACCCGATGCGACAGAATAAGCTGCAGGCCGCTTGGGATGGGCCCTATACCATACATAGGAAGATTAGTGATGTGACCTATGTGGTCGCGCTGGATGACCGAGGTAAGCAGCTGAAAACATACCATGTAAATATGTTAAAGGAACATCATGCTAGAACCGCTTGCGCTCTCCCTGTCTGCAGTTTGCTACCGGACGGTGAAGCAGAGGCCCTGGTTGACATCCTGGCATCCACCCAGGAAACCGACTCTGTTACCGAGGTGCAGATCAATCCGGAGTTGACAGCAGAGCAGCAGGCTGGGCTATCTGATGTGCTGATCCTTTACCGTGGTACCTTTACAGCCCGCCCTGGTCTGACCAGCCTGGCTGTACACCATGTTGACACCGGAAATAACAAGCCGGTTAGACAGTCAGCCTATAGAGTCTCCCCTGAGGTTCAGGCCCACATCAGCAAGGAGATTGAGGAAATGCTGTCACTAGGGGTGATCCAACGGTCGCACAGCGCATGGGCATCACCTGTAGTGCTAGTACCCAAACGGGACCAGACCACTCGGTTCTGTGTAGATTATCGAAAACTAAATTTGATAACTGCATCAGATGCTTACCCAATGCCGAGGGTCGACGAATTGTTAGATAAGCTAGCTGGTGCGCAATATCTAACAATCGTGGATTTGAGTCGGGGATACTGGCAGGTCCCTCTAACAGCTGAGGCACGGGAGAGGTCTGCCTTTATCACCCCCTCAGGTCTGTTTGAGTTTAATGTGATGCCTTTTGGGATGAAAAACGCCCCAGCCACCTTCCAAAGGGTTGTAAATGGTCTCCTGGAGGGTTTGGAACACTGCGCTGTCGCCTACCTAGATGACATCGCCGTGTTTAGCGCCAACTGGAACGACCACTTAGCGCAGCTGTCACAGGTTTTGGGGCGCATCACTGCAGCAGGACTAACAGTCAAGCCTAGCAAGTGTCAGATAGGCATGAAACAGGTACAGTACCTGGGACATGTGGTGGGGGGGGGAGAGCTTCGTCCAGATACTGGGAAGGTAGATGCCATTGTGTCCTGGCCCACCCCCCACACGAAGAAGCAGATTCAGTCCTTCTTAGGGACTGCGGGGTACTATAGAAAGTTTGTCCCCAGCTACAGTGCCCTCGCCAAGCCCTTGACAGACCTCACAAAAAAGAAGCTGCCCAAGCAGATTCTCTGGACACCAGAATGTGAACAGTCATTCACAGCTCTGAAGAGGGCCCTAGCCAGCCCTCCCGTGTTGCAAGCGCCAGACTTCAGCCGACGGTTTGTAGTCCAGACGGACGCCTCAGCCTTTGGCCTAGGTGCTGTATTAAGCCAGGTAAACCAAACTGGGGAAGAACATCCGATTCTGTACTTAAGTCGGAAGCTGCTACCCCGGGAGGTAGCTTACGCCACCATAGAGAAGGAGTGCTTGGCAATTGTATGGGCCCTACAAAAGCTGCAGCACTATCTCTACGGTCGTGTATTCACCGTCGTAACCGACCACAACCCTCTTAGTTGGTTACATCGGGTTTCTGGGGACAATGGAAAACTGCTGAGATGGAGCTTAGTTCTCCAACAATATAGCTTCACCATTCAACATAGGAAGGGGAGCAATCATGGGAATGCTGATGGGCTGTCCCGTCAAGCAGAACCAACAGTGTAGGTGCAGGCAGGATGATCTGGGAAGATCATCTGCCTTGCACCAAGTTAACGGCGGAGGTGTGGAGATATATTGAGGTGCTGATGATATTAAGGATAACAGGAACATATTTCCTTCATTTTTTGACTGTAACATATGGGATTGTCTGTTAGCCAGTCTTCCTGGAATTCCGTATAAAGTGTAAATTACCTATCATTGTCTGCTTCTAATGAGGAAACCCTTAATTAGACAGTTGCTGTGAAGCCTAT
The DNA here is from genome assembly GCF_040937935.1 of Hyperolius riggenbachi. Taxonomy (NCBI): domain Eukaryota; kingdom Metazoa; phylum Chordata; class Amphibia; order Anura; family Hyperoliidae; genus Hyperolius; species Hyperolius riggenbachi. The sequence goes on along the minus strand of NC_090646.1, from coordinate 409,825,352 downwards.
ACAGGTGGTCAGACCATGTTGTCTGAATAATGCCTCAGATGTGTATTGGGCTTGGGAGTAATTGGTCACCTGGCCAGAGTAAACTGAAGTCTGTCTAATGTAATTCTGTATGTAGATGTCCATTACCTCTGCCCCATTGTCCAGCAGGGGAAACTGTGTCTACTGCTAATTACCTGCCAATTGAGGAAGAATAGGCTGGTCGGCATGGCTTTTGAGTCTGGTGTCAGCCATTGGGACAAGGCAAGCCTGCTAGAGTCTTGGGGGCAGGGGGAAGCTGACACCTGAATGTTTGAAATGTATTTGACAGCCTACTGGAAATTATTGAAGAGGTGAAGTCCTTTTGATACCATTTTCTACCTGTGGAAATTGAATTATTGGTGGAGTTGAAAAGCCTCATTTAACAATCTCTTGATGTAAAGACATTGTAACCTGGGGAAATTGGGCTAAGGAAGTCTTTTGTTGGGTGTGTGGACTATAGTGGATGTTGGATCTCTGGAAATCCAATTATGACTGAGGATGTAATTAAATCCAGCTTCCCCCCCGTCCACACAGGCTTACAGCCTCGAGGCGAATATTTCATTATAAAAACCAGGGGACAGCTACCTCAAATCAGTTCTCTTCTGACGGTAGTGGCAGCCGGTCTCCTGGCCCAAGCTAGTGAACTCCTGGTCTAGCCAGACTGTGTCCGTCCACACCAAAGTCCACGATTCTTCTATCGGGATCCCTTTATTTTGGTAAGCAAAATCGCTTTGTGTGTTATCTTTGTACATTTTATCTTGTAACTATTTTTACTTGTTTTTTTTTGTAATCTCTTTGTATATCTTCAGTTTTGCACTGTTCTATGTTTTTCTAGAATATTAAATTATTATTTAATAAGTTTGACTTCTGCCGTACTAAACTAACCCTCATAGCCTAGAAGAGACTGAAGTGTAACCGTGTATAAGTTCATGCCTAATTGTACGCTTGAGCAACACTACCGTAGGAAATTGTAATTGCATTGTGTGTGGGGGCGTTTGTCATACGTTGGCCTAAGCGCGCAGCTGACCCAACGTACGAACAACGCCAGTGCGAGTAGCGACAGCAGAGTGGCTAACAGTATCGTTCGGAACGACTGTTAGTGGGTCTTTGCTTCACGACAGTGTAAGATTGCAACTGTGTGTGTGTGTGGGTGCGTGGCGTTCCCGTATTTGGCCTAAGCGCAAAGCTGACCCAGATACGAAAACGCGGAGTGCGCGCTGAGGACTCGACAGCAGAGTGGAAGTGTCTAGCGAACAGCTAGTGGTGGCAGTGAGAAGTGTTTGAGGGGTTCCAGCCTTGTTTGTAGCTTAAATAAGGCTGTTCCCCGCTTAATCTGGTCAAACCCGCAGTCGGGAACCGTATACGCAGGCGTGCCGCGGGCCGGTTCCTGACAGGAGGGGAAGCACTAAACACCAGGAAACTGTATAGGGCAGGGCACTAAACATCAGGGAATTTTATATAGGGGATGGAGAAAGGCTATGAGACACCAGGCAACTTTATAAGGGAGAGAGATGGCAACTAGACATTGAGGTCAGCCGACTTGGTCTTTTCGGCCCACTTTGTATTTGAGTTTGACATGCCTGTCCTGGGAGATAATTTTTTATCTTCTGTTTAATATAACTTTTCAGTACTCTGCAATTGAAAAACTACCAAAAAGTAGGTGAAAAAGTACTGTCAAAATGATTTTAAATGTATTTTTTGCTTGCTGGTGGTTTAAAAGGAATTTTAATGGTAAGGATTTTACTTACTGTAAGGTTTAAGAGTCCAAGGCCCATTTGCAATTAACTTTTCCCCTGCGTTTTCTCCTAAGACATAATTTTTCATCTTCTATTTAAAATAACTTTTCAGCACTCTGCAATTGAAAAAATACCAAAAAGTAGGTGTAAGAGTACAATCAAAAATGTTTTCAGTATTTTCTTGCTTGCTGGTGGCTTAAAAGGAATTTGATTGGTAAGGTGTGGAAATATCACCTAGGAAAAAACGCAGGAGAAAAAGTGAATTGGATTGGGCCCACTTGTCTCTGTAATCAAGTCTACAACCAACACGGTAATAGTGCTACAAGCATTCTCAAAGACTCTTCCAGCAAGATGATGGAAGACTTCTGACTACATGGAAGAATCATTGGCTCAAGATGGGACACTAGAGAAGAACTGTAATAAACTTTTATCAACTTGAAGAAATAAAAATGTACAACCTCCATGTGGTTTATTACCTCTACTGTTACAACTCTAGCAAATGTGTATTAGCTGGGACATTCACCAATCGGATGGGTCCAATATCAGAGCAATATGATGACAAGCCCAGCACTGGGCATAGAGCTCGGCAAGGGAGGCTTTGCCAACCTCCTTTCAAGACACCTCCCACTGCCTTGACTCTTTTTTTCACATTTTTTTGTTTGCTTGAAGCTGAACATGTTATACCTCAGAAAAGCTGCAGGGCTGAGCATGTCATGATAACGAGGTCAGAAGGCTCAGTCAGTTCCATCAGATAACATTGCACCAGGTTACATATGAGATAAAGCTCACTTTAGCTTAATGAAATAGGCATGAATACATCCTTCAGCAAAGTACCTGCAGTCACGTATGTGCTTGTTACAGCAGCCTTAACCCTTGTACATGCGTATGAGGAAAGTTGCCTGCAGGAATTGGGACTTAATGCCTCGGGCAAATGTTTTGGGCAGAGTTCTGTACAGACGCTTAGCTAGCCTACAGGCTAGTGATGCTTTCTCTTGCTATGGAGGGGGGCCAACAGCCTGGCACATGACAGAGCAGAATGGGGGGGGGGGGGGGGCAGGGTGAGTAGGTGAATATTGACCTCAACCTGTGCTCAGCTGAGATGATCTGCCAGGCTAATCATCCACCAATTCATTGACTGGGATGGGGGCAATTGTACACAGTCTACATGCTAGATGGAAATTGCACTGAATGGCTGCCTCAGCACCTGAAAACCATTGGTGGTGCTGCTTGAAATACCCACAATGATATCAGCGTCCCCAACAGCCACTATGCTTGCTGGAGACACGCTAGGGATGCCGGGAGATGTAATGTATTGATGTGGTTACATCTCCCGGATAGGAGTTATCATTAGAGTTGGGCCGAACGGTTCGCCTGCGAACGGTTCCATGCGAACTTCCGTGGTTCGCGTTCGCGTCCCGCAGGCGAACGTTTGCGGAAGTTCGGTTCACCCCATAATGCACCATGGAGGGTCAACTTTGACCCTCTACATCACAGTCAGCAGGCCCAGTGTAGCCAATTAGGCTACACTAGCCCCTGGCGCCCCACCCCTCTTATATAAGGCAGGCAGCGGCGGCCATTACAGTCACTCGTGTGCCTGCATTAGTGAGAGTAGGGCGAGCTGCTGCAGACTGTCTCTCATAGGGAAAGATTAGTTAGGCTTAGCTTGTTCCTGGCTGCATACCTGTTCTGTGAACCCACCACTGCATACCTGTACTGTGAACCCACCACTGCATACCTGTTCATTGAGCCCACCACTGCATACCTGTTCAGTGAACCCACCACTGCATACCTGTTCAGTGAACCTGCCACTGCATACCTGTTCTGTGAACCCACCACTGCATACCTGTTCTGTGAACCCACCACTGCATACCTGTTCAGTGAACCCACCACTGCATACCTGTTGTGTTCAGTGAACCCGCCACTGCATACCTGTTCTGTTCAGTGGACCCGCCACTGCATACCTGTTGTGTTCAGTGAACCTGCCACTGCATACCTGTTCTGTGAACCCGCCACTGCATACCTGTTCTGTGAACCCACCACTGCATACCTGTTCTGTGAACCCACCACTGCATACCTGTACTGTGAACCCACCACTGCATACCTGTTCATGTGATTTCTGCCCTTAAAACACTGCTTTGCGTCAAATCCAGATTTTTCCCGGGGACTTTTGGCGTGTATCCTACTCCGCCATGCCCCCCTCCAGGTGTTAGACCCCTTGAAACATCTTTTCCATCACTTTTGTGGCCAGCAGAATTTTTTTTCCAAAGTTCGCCTCCCCATTGAAGTCTATTGCGGTTCGCGAACTTTTCCGCGAACCGAACGTTCCGCGGAAGTTCGCGAACCCGCTTCGCGAACCTAAAATCGGAGGTTCGGTCCAACTCTAGTTATCATCTCATCTATTTGGCTATGTGCATCTTATAACGGGTGTGTTACGAAGTGATCATACCTCAATACACACTCTGCATGTTAAAATAAGCATTATAAGCGTTATTTTCATAGCATGAACAATTTCTACGTAATGTGCATGTTCTCACGTTATCACAGTGTAGAAAATGTGTCAGGATAATTTGATCCATTACAAAGCAGAGATGCGAACATCCCCCCGCACAATTGTATGGGGCAGTGAGTTCACATGCAGCAACACAACGCAACCCGCATAGTGTGAACACACCCTTAAAATGATCTAGTGTATGGCCATCTTAATACTCAGGAATGTACTTGTGTCTACTAAGCAAGCTCCAAACTTAGTGGTGTCATGCTAAACAACCAGAAAAGCTTCCAAATAAATAAAAATAAAAATCCTGCTAATTTAAAAAGAAAAAGCATGACTATTGCAGTCCTTGCTCAACAAATACAATGTGAGGGCTGGTGCACACCGAGCGGCTTTTTGGGCGTTTTCAGATCCGCTTGCGGCTGCGGATCTGCTTGGTCAATGTATCTCAATGGGGTGGTGCACACCAGAGCGGGAGGCGTTTTGCAGAAACGAAAAATGCCTGGGTGAGGTATTTTTTGGATTGCGGATGCGTTTCTGCCTCAATGTTAAGTATAGGAAAAACGCAAACCGCTCTGAAAAACGGCACTTCAGAGCGGTTTGCCAGGCGGTTTTTGTTACAGTAGCTGTTCAGTAACAGCTTTACTGTAACAATACATGAAATCTACTACACCAAAACCGCTAGACAAAACCGCAAAACGCTAGCTGAAACGCTACAGAAAAAGAAGAAAAAGCGTTTCAAAATCTGCTAGCATTTTGCGGATCTGCTAGCGGGTTTTGGTGTGCACCAGCCCTTAAAGCTGATTTTATTTTAGTGCATCAGAAACCTTTCCTTAAATGTAGCACAATTAATGTTTCAGTATAATAAAAATAAACAAGTTTCATTTCAAAGCAAAATTAATGATAAACTCCGTCATGAAACTTGAAATATCACTGCATGAGTTCTCAAGAGTAAAAAGATGAATAGAAAGTAAAACCACAGGAAAATAAATCATTCCGATCAGAGTAAAGAAGCTGAGGTAAGGAACGGAGTACTAAAAGAAAATCTCTTATAGCAACCAATCAACCTCCAAGTGTCATTTCCAGGTGTACTGCCTTTCAGTACCAGCAGTATAGCTTATAGGTAGCCATACACTGGTCGATTTGCCATCAGATTCGACCAACAGATAGATCCCTCTCTGATCAATCTGATCAGAGAGGGATCGTATGGCCACCTTTACTGCAAACAGATTGTGAACCGATTTCAGCCTGAAACCGTTCACAATCTGTGGAGGTGGTGCTGCTGCCGCCGCTCCCCCCCCCCACCGCATACATTACCTGCTCCGCCGGCGCGACTCCAGTCCCCAGGTCTCCGCTGCTCCGTCTCCGCTCTGGTCTCCAGGTCCAGCATGCTTTACTTCTTCCTGCCCGGCAGGAAGTTTAAACAGTAGAGCGCCCTCTACTGTTTAAACTTCCTGCCGGGCAGGAGGAACTGAAGCATGCCGGAGACCAGGAAGGACACGGAGCAGCGGTGACCAGGGGTAGCAGGTAATGTATTGCCGCTCTATTGCGTCGGTCGTCGGGCACTCGAACGCCGCTAGCGATGCGCTCCCTACCCGCGGGCGATCGACAGTAATTTTCCGCACGGAGCGATCGACGGGATCGGACGAAATGGATCGAAATTCGGCGTGTAGCGCGAATGATTGGCAGCAGATTCTATCCCAGTGATCGAATCTGCTGTTGAAACGGCGGCAAATCGGGCCAGTGTATGGCCAGCTTAATAGTTTTTAGCTTTAGAAGCCAAAAACAGATACATGATTTACATGTGCAGAGTGACCCTCACAATAAACATCATCTTTACATGAACTATAGCACTAACTTTAACCCATCCATTAATGCTCACCAGAAATGATCAACAAATTTGATAACTGGCTAGCCCTGTTCCAAAACATTAGTTTCTTGTTAAAGAGAACCTGAACAAGAGGTATATGGAGGCTGTCATATTTATTTCAATTTAAGAAATACCAGTTGCCTGGCTGTCCTGCTGATCAACTGCCTCTAATACTTTTACCCAAAGACCCTGAACGAGTATGCAGCAGAACAGGTGTTTCTGACATTGTCAGATCTGACAAGATTAGGTGCATGCTTGTTCCTGGTGTTAATCAGACACTACTGCAGCCAAATAGACCAGCAGGACAGCCAGGAAACTTGGATTTTGCTTAAAAGGAAATAAATATGGCAGCATCCATATAACTCTCAGTTGTCTTTTAATTCTGCTCCTCTTAACATCCCATTTAAACTTGAGAATGTGGTTTTGTAGATCCCTAAGGGCAGCCTGCATGACTGCAATGGGGAGAGTGCAGAATAGGTGCAGGATGCAAGGTAATAAAGTCATGCGTACAGCCTATATTCTAACTGTCCATAATACAGAGGGGGAACT